>NC_064626.1:799660512-800286553 GCF_023864275.1 Schistocerca cancellata | reverse complement strand
GAGAGAAAGACTTAAAGGTTGGAATCTGGCGAGCGGGACTGCGAAGACACTGCAGAAATGATGAGCAAATGCAGGCTTAGGCATCAGAAAGTAAACTACTAAAACATTCCGTCTGTATTAGACACATGTGTTTGGGTGTAGAATACTGAGATGTTGTAGCAGGTGTTGTAGTAACAGTGAACTGTCAAATAGTTTTTCGATCGCAGAGCAGCACGCGCGTCGGCTGAAATACGTTTCCAGTGCGATAGCGGCGTTCGTAAGCACGAGAAAAAGCGTGATTACATAAGGGGCGATAAAAAAGTTTTCTTTAGAAGGCCGTACCGTCCAGAATCGGTTCGCCAATCAGGAAAAATCGCCGTGAACACTTAGGCAATTATCCCATCGACGCACCAGGATGAAGATGCCCTGCTGCGTGAAGAAGTCCGTAACTGCCTGCTGCACGTCCTCGACCGACAGGGATCATCTACCTTGCAAGGCCTTTGTCAAGGCACCGAAGCCGTGATAATCACATGGGGAGAGACCACGACTGTATGCGCTTACTCGAGTGTCTGCCACTTGAGTTGGCGTAACTTCTACATTACGACATCTGCAATATGGTTGGCTGCGTTATCACTCCTTTCGCAGTTTTCCACAACGGTGGTCTTCGACAGATATGCCGCCCCATACACATTCTCCGACGGATGTCTACAGGCATTTGTCCTTCAGCAGCCAATACAAAGAACAGCACGTTGGTCCAGTTAGAACGCATCTGACAACAATGTCGCCACATACAACGTTTCCGCATTTATCGCATACACGTCGAAAAGACACGAATCCCACATTAATCTCTTGCCTACATTTCGGCGCTTATGTACCAGCATTGGAGTCGCGATACGTTGCATATACGCTGTAGCAACGCCCTCGAACGGCAACATTTTGATCGCCCCGTATACTTTTCTAAAGTCGAAACGGTCCCTAGGTGTTCTAAAGTAAATAAAGGTTATTTCGTAGTTCTAGTTACATTCATGTGTTCCCTCCACCGTAGTTACCGCTACCTTTGTGTCACTTGAGTTTTTATAACCTTTATTGTGCTGAGATTGTCCAACTGACAATCTCCCTGCATTTCACCTATCCAATGAACGGGCTTCGATTATCGAGACTGATACGATTGAAACGTCCCCTTTTGAAAATTAGAAATGACAGTGCTGGAAACCTCTTACGTTATTTGATTTTCAAACAGCTGAGCAAAACTGAACGTACTGATCAACAGTAAACTGATGCATATTTTTTTTCTTTTTTTTCTTTGTTTCTTTTTTTTCCGCAACGCAGTCTTTCAATAATCCCTACAAAAGCATGGCCCTGACTAACAATAACCTATACCTTTCATGAATCACTTACCACACAAAAATCTTCGTTACTCAAACTACTGTAATACAGCATGCGCCAATACTGCCAGCTAAATAAAAGATTCTAACTACTGAAGGCACTAACTACTGATAGGCATAGTTAGCAAATGAAACATTTTGATAGTGAACAAACAATGTATTTACCTTAATAGTGTTCAAAAGTCATTATCCAGTCTTACATATTTCGTTTTTCTGGCTGACAGATCTCAAAACTCTGTCATCCCCACATCCACCACTGCTGGCGGCTCACCTCAAACTGCGCAACGCTACGCGCTGTTCACATCCAACTGCCCAACACTACAATAGCGAATATTCCAACAATGCCAACCAGCCACACATTGCACACAGCACAGTCAGTAATTTTCATACAGAGCGCTACGTGGCGTTACCAACATAAAAACCTAAGCCGCCTACTTACACGATATTGTAGCGCCTGCGTTGTTCACAAATACGCTGCGAAGTTCCTTCGAACATGCACTGCGGTGACTACGGTCTTGATGAAATACATCAAATGTATTCGCAGTTGCGAGTATGGAAGATCAGCTGTGTGTTGGAATGACGACAAAGAAAATTTGTGCCGGACTCTTACTTAAACCCGGATTTCCTGTTTATCACCAGTGGTCGCCTTACCATTTGGCTATCCAAACGCGATACGCAGCCACACCCAAACTTCCGTATGTCGTCAACCACGTGACTATAATCTTTACTGATACATTCGTTATGTATATTGCCGTACGGGAAAGACATTTTACTTCAAAGTCGCTTGACCGGTATCGGCGGATAGATACGATATTGCAGTGACTGTGCTCTTTATCCGCCGACACCGGGCAAACGACTTTCAAGTAAAATGTCTTTCCCGTACGGGAATATACATAATGGGATGGTGTATTATGTTGAGGAAGGTACACATCAGCTACGAAGTGCTGTAGGCGTACAAATGTATACACACTATTGGTCGCTAGTTTCCTGCATCACGTACCGAAGAGGGACGATGGCAAACAAATTAGGAACCTATTTCATTCCATGTAAACGTCCCATATGTACGAATACCTACAAAACGATAATGGTGGACGTACCCTCATATGGCGAGAGGTGGAAACTTGTAATGCACTCAAGGACATTGTCGAAAGTGATCGTTTTGGTAGTCCAGGTGTGGTAGTCATAACGAAAAGAAGAAGACCTGATAGCAATCCCAAACCTTTCCCCAAATCATGTTTCTCTACACACAACCTTACTCAGGGTAAGCTTTAATTTAACACTAAGAGACATTTAATGCAATTACAACATTATCTTATCATAATCAGTAGCGACTCATATTGAGGTGAGTGGTTCCGGTGTAAATGTATACCATATGTCTGAAACAAATCTTATTACCGTCTTACCCGCATACGATAATACATTTGGTTATTGCCATTCAAATGGTACGAAAAAAGAGTCATACAAAAGGTGATTACGTTCTGAAGTATATTTTAAATAAAGTTCAATCTTGATCACAACACTTATGTCTCAATAACATAGGTGACCGGTTTCGGTTATATTTATATAACCATCTTCAGACCCATGGCTTCCTTGGAGGATGGTAGGCGGAGCTCTCCTCAGCTGCTACGAAATCAACTGTGGCAGTTCTCTTATAGTTCAGTGTGCGTAAGCACAGCAATCCAGTAAATGGCGATTTATATACAACAACGAATCAACAGTGTGAAAAAAAGCTCTATGGTTGTAACATATTTTACGATTAGAAATTATCTTGTTTCGTGACCAGAAAGGCATACATTTCTATGAGTAGCAATGATAACTCCATATGCCCCGGCGAGATGCTAGTCATGATGTGTTCTAATGTGGTCACCCTTGTCTATCACCAAATGTGAATTAGCTCACACAAAAAGTCAGCGGTATAGTTATCAGACCAGAGGACAATGGAGTATATTGACCGGATACAATTGTGTTGGTAAAAACACATAGATGAAAGCGTTAAGGTACCGGAAGAAGATGCTGTAGTTGCTTCGAAATCGAAAGGAGAGAAATAAAAGCAACAAACACAGCTAAGAGGACGAAACAGTAACAGTAATAACCATTTTTACCCATATTGTCGCGAAATAGGGGGGATAACGCAAAGGACATGATACGTCAAGTGGTGTGACTGCCATTAAATCAAAGGCAGTTTTTCGTTGTGGCAGTATTTTCTCCTGAAATGTCAGCCACCAACTTCCTCCTCCAATTGCCAAAATATGTTGTTGGCACCCACCTACGTAGGGAGAAATTATCATCATAATAAAGTAAGAGAAATCAGAGCTCGCACAGATTTAAATGCTCTTTCTTTTCGCGCGCAGTTCGAAAATGTAGCGATAGAGAAATGGCTTAAAGTAGATGTAGATAAAATAACAGCAACAGAGGGCAGGAGTCTTCTTCATAGATAGCTCGCGGTTTAGCGTCGAGAGTTAATTTCTGTCGCTTGTTCCTCTGACGCATCGTTTGACTAATGTTCGAATAGTTCCAGTACTACGGAACGGGATCAATATGGTGACTATAATGTTCTTTTATGAGGCGGCATCACATTTGAAGCACATGCGTTTCATCGGGTACTTTGACGGCCGCTGCAAGGACGGTTGACTGCAACGGCATATGTTTCTTCACTTTAGTTCACGTGGTCTTGGGTTCAATCTGATGGATCACAACTCTCGTCCATACGGGGCTGGCACAATGGATATCATGCAAACGTCAGCTTACGTCATGTCTGGAGTGGCCACCTCGCTCTCAGCTCTTACATCTGACTGAACATTCATGCTTGCAACGCTCTATGCTGAAAGACTGCTAAACAGTCCACGAAGTGCTATTGCTGACAACTGATATAGCAGATCAGGGCGTTACCAATACATACTGCAAGGCCTGATTCTCAACATGGGTAGTCGTTCGCAACGTCTTGTGCCACGCGATCTGCACTCCACTTGCCGAGGGAAACCCCCCACGTCAGCAGCCACCCATCTACATATCCTCTACATCTACGTGATTACTGTGCTATTCACTATAAAGTGCCTGGCAGAGGGTTCAATGAACCACCTTCAAGCTGTCTCTCTACCGTTCCACTCTCGAACGGCACGCGGGAGAAACGAGCACTTAAATTTTTCTGTGCGAGCCCTGATTTCTCTTATTTTATCGTGATCATCATTTCTCCCTATGTAGGTGGGTGCCAACAGATTGTTTTCGCAATCGGAGGAGAAAACTGGTGACAAATTTCATGATAAGATCCCGTCGCAACGAAAAACGCCTTTGTTTTAATGACTGCCACTCCAATTCACTTATCATGTCTGTGACACTATCTCCCATATTTCGTGGTAACACAAAATGAGCTGCCCTTCTTTGTACTTTTTCGATGTCATCCGTCAGTCCCACCTGATGCGGATTCCACACTGCACAGCAATACTCCAGAATAGGGCGGACAAGCGTGGTGTAAGCAGTCTCTTTAGTAGACCTGTTTGCACCTTCTAAGTGTTTTGCCAATGAATCGCAGTCTTTGGTTTGCTCTACCCACAATATTATCTATGTGATCGTTCCAATTTAGGTTGTTTGTAATTGTAATCCCTAAGTATTTGGTTGAACTTACAGCCTTCAGATTTGTGTGACTTATCGCGTAATAGAAATTTAGCTGATTTCTTTTAGTACTCATGTGAATAACGTCACACTTTTTCTTATTCAGGGTCAATTTCCGCTTTTCGCGCCATACATATATCTTATCTAAATCATTTTGCAAGTCGTTTTGATCATCTGATGACTTTACAAGACCCTCGCGGAAAGAGCGTCGTCTTTCCTCCAGAGATTCCCATTTGAGTTCACGAAGCATCCACGCAAAACTTGCGTGCTGATGGAACCTACCGGTAACAAATCTAGCGGCACGCTTCTGAATTACTTCGATGTCTTCTCTTAATCCGAACTTGTGGGGATTACAAACACTCCAGCAGTACTCAAAAATTTATCGCACTAGCGTTCTGTATGCCGTCTCCTTTGAGGTAAGTTTCCGAAAATTCTCCTAATAAAACGAAGTCGAACATTCGCCTTCCCAAGTGCCAACTTGACTAGCTCATTCCATTATGCCTAGATATTTAATAGAACTGATGTCAAGCAGCAACCTATTAATGCTGTAATCGAACGTTACAGGATTGTTTTTCTTTTACTCATTGCCAGTAAGTTACATTTCTCGACATTTAGAGCAAGCTGCCATTCAGCACACCAACTAGAAATTCTGTTTAAGTCATCTTCTATACCCCTACAGTCACTAAACGACGACACTCCACTTACATCACAGCGTCATTAGCAAACAGCCGAAAATTGCTGCTCGCCCTGTCCATCAGATCATTTATGTATGTAGAGAATAAGAACGGTCCTGAAACTTTCTGGCAGATTAAAACTGTGTGTCGGACTGAGACTCGAACTCGGAACCTTTTCCCTTTGCGGGGAAGTGCTCTAACGACCGAGTTACCCAAGGACGACTCACGATCTCTTCTCACAGCTTGTTTGTAAGGTAGGAGACGAGTTACTGTAGGAAGTAAAGCTGCGAGGACGGGTCGTGTGTCGTACTTGGCTAGCTCAGTCGGTAGAGCAGTTGCCTGCTAAAGAAAAAGGTCCCAAGTGAGAGTCTCGGTTCGGCACACAGTTTTAATCTGCCAGGAAGTTTCATACCAGCGCACACCGCTGCAGAGTGAAAATTTCATTCTAAAAATGGTTCTATCACACTTCTCGGAGGCACTACTGCCGAAACCGTTGTCTCTGATGAACACTAGCCGTCGACGACAACGTACGAGAACTGGGTTCTATTACTTAAGAAGTCTTCGAGGCACTAATATGTGTAGGAATCTAAAACGTATGCTCGGACATTCATTAGCAGACTGCCTTCCGGAAATCAAGGGATATGGAATCTACCTATTGCCCTCCACATATAGTTCCTAGGATTTCATATGAGAAAGGAGCAAACTAAGTTCACAGGCGCTAGAGAATTTGATCGGCGGCAAAGAAGCACAATGTGCATGAATTATATCTGTGGCTACGCAGTCGATCCACGCTAGGATGTCGACGTATCACTCTGAACAGCATTGTCGTGACGTCTTTTTAAGTTTATTACGGAAAGCACCGCCTTCCATGAGTTACCCAAACTGAAGTCGCTATCTCTATTAATTAAATTTCTCGCCAAGTGAATTTCAATTGCTTGTTTCACCACCGAATCAAAGAAATATGATGTAGACGCTAAAATTTGTACGTTTCTGTACAACATAAAGTGACCTGTATGAACACATTGTTCTGCCACAGCTGATTTATTTGGTTGTAAGAGGCGGGTGAACCTGCTGTGTTCCGTACATCTTTCATGGACTGTACGAATCGTCTGTCCGATTTCGGAGAGGCCACAGGGGATGTTATAAACGACAGCCTTCCGGAGCATCCAGTATTCCAGTGTGGATCGACTGCACAGCCACAGATATAGTTCACGTACACTGTACTTCTTTGCCGCTTATCAACGTCTCTAGTGCCTGCGTACCTGTGGCCAAATGCGCAGTGGCGCGGTTCGCGAGTTCGGTTGGTTGGTTGATTCGGGGGAGAGGCCCAAACAGCGAGGTCTTCGGTCCCATAGGATGAGGGAATGATGGGGAAGGAAGTCGGCCGTGCCCTTTCAACCATCCAGGAATTTATCTGAAACGATTTAGGGAAATCACAGAAAACCCAAATCAGGATGGCCGGACGCAGATTTGAACCGTCGCCCTCCCGAAGACGAGTCCAATGTGCTAGCCACTGCGCCACCTCGCTCGGTCGCGATTCTGAAAGGACGGAGCGAGTGATGCAGCATCAGTCTACCGGCTCACTCTGAAGATAGCCGAAAGATGTACAGCCGAAATATTAGAAAACGAAGCTGAACTAATGCAGCTACACACGCGACATTTAATGGAGCAGTCATTGCGCCGCGAAAAAATGGAAATGCGCGGATGCTTTTCTGTCTCAAGGAAATTTATAATATTCGAACTCTGATATGTTACAGAATTCTGCAGCAAATGTTACTAGACTATAATTATACGTGTCCGTTCTTTTACCTATCTTATATACAGTAATTACACTACTGGCCATTAATATTGCTACGCCAAGAAGAAATGCAGATGATAAACGGGTATTCATTGGCCACATATATTATACTAGAACTGACATGTGATTACATTTTCATGCAATTTGGGTGCATAGATCCTTAGAAATCAGTACCCAGAACAACCACCGCTGGCAGTAATAACGACCTTGATACGCCAGGGCATTGCGTCAAAGAGAGCTTGGATGGCGCGTACAGGTACAGCTGCCCATACAGCTTCAACACGATACCACAGTTCATCAAGAGTAGTGACTGCCGTATTGTGACGAGCCAGTTGCTCGGCCACCATTGACCAAACGTTTTCAATTGGTGAGAGATCTGGAGAATGTGCTGGCCAGCGGAGCAGTCAAACATTTGCTGTATCCAGAAAGGCCCGTACAGGACCTGCAACATGCGGTCGTGCATTATCCTGCTGAAATGTAGGGTTTTGAAGGGATCGAATGAAGGGTTTGAGCCACGGGTCGTAACCGACATGAAATGTAACGTCCATTGTTCAAAGTGCCGTCAATGCGAACAAGAGGTGACCGAGACGCGTAACCAATGGCACCCAATACCATCACGCCGGGTGACACGCCAGTATGGCGATGACGAATACATTGCTTCCAATGTGCGTCCGCCGCGATGTCGCCAGACACGGATGCGACCATCATGATGCAGTACACAGAATCTGGATTCATCCGAAGAAAATGACGTTTTGCCATTCGTGCACCCAGGTTCGTCGTTGAGTACACCATCGCGGGCGCTCCTGTCTGATGCAGCGTCAAGGGTAACCGCAGCCGTGGTCTCCGTGCTGAGAGTCCATGCTGCTGCAAACGTCGAACTGTTCGTGCAGATGGTTGTTGTCTTGCAAACTTCACCATCTGTTGACTCAGGGATTGAGACGTGGCTGCACGATCCGTTACAGCCATGCGGATAAGATGCCTGTCATCTCGACTGCTAGTGATACGAGGCCGTTGGGATCCAGCACGGCGTTCCGTATTACCCTCCTGAACCCACCGATTCCCTATTCTCCTAACAGTCATTGGATCTCGACCAACGCGAGCAGCAATGTCGCGATACGATAACCCGCAATCGCGATAGGCTACAATCCGACCTTTTTCAAAGTCGGAAACGTGATGGTATGCATTTCTCCTCACACGAGGCATCACAACAACGATTCACCAGTCAACGCCGGTCAACTGCTGTTTGTGTATGAGAAATCGGTTGGAAAATTTCCTCATGTCAGCACGTTGTAGGTGTCGCCGCCGGCGCCAACCTTGTGTGAATGCTCTGAAAAGCTAATAATTTGCGTATCACAGCATCTTCTTCCCGTCGGTTAAATTTCGCGTCTGTAGCACGTCATCTTCGTGTTGTAGCAATTTTAATGGCCAGTAGTGTACCTGCGCTTTTTTTCCAGTCGCTTGGGACTTCTCACGATGTTGTTAGAGCGCCTTTTAGTGTACATAATATCGCCGAGCACCGCATTGTTTCGTAAATCTTGGAGGTTCCCCAACTTGCGCGCTGAGTATAGGTATTGGTTACTCACACTGCGACGAAGATAGTGCCTTTTGCGGCAACTCCAGTAGTGTGTTAACTTTGTAAAGTCCCTGGTTCGACATTGAATGGTGAGCTGAGCCCCACAGCTGGCTGCACCTGACAAGGCTTTACTCGGCGTTACGGCGCAGAACCGGCGGTTTGTTAACGTATCTAACAGCTGACCGTCAGCCGAGCGGGTCGTAGCTGCGGGGCGCCGCCGCGCATCGACTGGATGCTGGCGAGGCGTGAGGACAGCAGCAGCGGCCGGGGACAGGTTGAGGCTGGGCTGCGTCCTCCAGACAAATGTGAGGAGTCGCCGCGGGCCAGGCCCGCGTTTCCGGGACGTACATCACCGTCCCAGCCGCGCATTCCCGCCTGACACCACTGTTACGCGCTTCCCTAAAGTTCAGCCTCCGAGAGCGCCAATAAGGAAACAAAACCTCGAGCCAACGACCCGGAAGCTATAACAGCTCGCCTACGTTTCTCGGCGCTGTGGCCGAAGCGTAAAATATCCGATGGATTGGTCGTACTGTGTTCAATAAGTACGGACAGTCGTACGCGCGTTGTGCTCGTTTACGATTTGCTTCACCGTGAAGGAAACTCTCTGGGAGGATGAAAACTGCGGAGCCCTTGCTGTTACCGTCTTTTTTTAATTCTGGTAAGCCTTCGGTGCAGTTTCGCACTGTTGTCTAGTTAAGGGGGGTAGGACGTCAAACGGGCCGACTTTGAGCAGGAGAGGCACCACACGACATCTTAATTTCCACTGTCTATCCTTTTACAAGTAAATTCGTAAAACTTTGTCAGCATGACCAGGAAGGATTCAGGATACACACCCGTAGCAGCGGAAGTTAAAAACATAACAAAATAATTTCTTTTACATGTGAAATTTCATCATTTTTTCACTTACTATTGACTGCTTTTTTGCTATAGGTACTCTTTTCTTCATAAGTAAGAGACTGTTCGATGAATTTTGCACAGCATACAAACCATACTTACAGGTGTCAAACTCTAGAATCTATTTAATTTATGAAAAAATGAATGAGCTGTTACGTTTTAAACTTTATGTTTAGAAAAAATCAAATTTTGTAGTTAATTATCTCAATTTTACCACAGTTTTTAATAGATTTGGAAAATTCTAGAGTTTCATACACCTGTAAGTATGGTTTGTATGCTGTGCAAAATTCATCAAAGAATCTCTCTCTTGTGAAGAAAAATGTACCTATAGCAACAAATGCAGCCAACAGTAACTGCGAAAATGATGACATTTCATATCTAAAAAAAATTTATTTTGTTATGTTTTTGCACTTCCACTGCTATGAGTGTGAATCCATAACCCTTCCTGGTCATGTTGACAAAGTTTTATGAATTTATTTGTAAATGTATAGACAGTAGAAAATAAAATGTCCTGTGGCGTCTCTCCTGCTCCAAGTCGGCCCGTTTGACGTCCTACCCCCCTTAAACAGAATGAGTGCACACGGAATACAAAAAAAAGCGCATGCGATTCAATTGCAGACGTCATGTGTATCAAAGACAACTCATTACCTCGTTCTTAATTAACAGTGGGCATTACAAGGAATGGAAGTAGCAGTCTGTATAACAAAACCGCTATCCCGGAACCCTATATGAGTTGAAGGTTGCCTAACAGCTTCCAGGAGCAGCAAAAACTTGATTTTCAGTACTTCACGTAGTTATCGACTGAATTTAGAAAAATGCTGCCGTAAACTACTCATTAAGAGGTATCATACTCTACCAAGTTTAACACGATAAGAGAAGTGTTTGCCGGTCGCGGTGGCTGAGCGATTTTTAGGCGCTTCAGTCCGGAACCGCGTGACTGCTACGGCCGTAGGCTCGAGTCCTGCCTCGGGCATGGATGTGTGTGATGTCCTTAGGTTAGTTAGGTTTAAGTAGTTCTAAGTTCTAGGGCACTGATGACCTCAGATGTTACGTCCCGTAGTGGTCAGAGCCATTTGAACCATTTTGACAAGTGTTTACCGATAGGAACTGTGTGTTTGTGTCTTCCGGCAACCAACTGGCTGCGCCAAATACCCAAACTATATTCAGCACGTACTCGTATTTTGATGATCCGCCCGGATAGCAGTGCATGTCCAAGTGCGGCGAGATGCGCCGGCCCCGGATCGGATCAGCCCGGCGGATCAGTGTGCTGGCCAACTTGGATGTGGCTTATAGGCTGTTTTCCACATCCGACTAGGTGAATACCGGGCTGGTACCCAACTCCCGCCTCAGTTATACGATTCTCAAACGTTTAGATAAGCTTCTGCACACTTTCACTTGCATAACTTTACACAAATGGAGGGGGGGTGGAGGGGGGGGGGGGAATGAGGTGGCGACAGGAAGGGCATCTGGGTAACCTCTTAAAGTAACCATGCCACAGTCGTTAATAACGATACCGACTCTGTGCAGGTGCAGGACAAAGGGGCAAGAAAAAGAAGATATTCATCCAGTATTTGAGAAGCACTTGCCCATTTCCAATAAGTTTTACACAATTTTAAACTTTTTCTCACTGACACCCTCCACAAAGTGATAAAAGGAAAAAAGCTTATTGCTTACTACATTTTCGCTGTTCATGCAATAAAACATCAGCCTCAGGCATGACACTTTAATTTATTATTTGTTTACTACTAACTATTCACAGCACACTTTGCAAACAGTGTGTACAAGGACGTGATGAAAAGTAATGCTACCGAATTTTTCATGTAAAAACACTTAACACTTTTTAAATAAAACGAACGTTCTTAAATTTTACATATTTATTCTTTATGCCTAAGCATTTATTTCTAAACGTAGTCACCCTAGCAACGAACACGTTTCTACCAACGAGAGACCAGTTTGTTAGTATTGTCAGTGTAGAGCGTTTGACTTAGTTGACGGTGCCACAACCTCACCACTGCCTGCACTACTTCAGCACTATCAAACTGAAGTCCTTACAAATAACGTTTGTTTTATCTCAAAAGCTTCAAGAGTTTTCTCGTAAAATGTTCGGGAGCATTACTTTTTGGCACGGTTTCGTACAAACATCGCTGAATGTACCTGCAAAAGCGTGTCTGGACCGAGCACGTGGCTCACAACCCGAACCACACGCCACTGTTAAGCACCAATGAAGGAGTGGGTCCCTTACTTCGATTGCACGTAATTCATTAAGGTCAATCCAACATATTTATTTCAAATAACATAAATGAAGTTACATTTGAATCCGTCTGACATGAAACAGGAATAAAAATATCAATTTTCAGTATCAGCTGATTTAGTGAGTGAAGCGCGAATTAAGCCAATAACCAGATAAACTAAACAATTCTGCGTAATTCAAAAGAAGGAGAAAAAAATTGAATCAATACACCCCAATGACAAATATCCAAAAAACCTTACAATACTACTCAAAAGAATACACGTAAGTGGGGAGCAGTCATTCACCCGACAGAACCCTTCAAAATGAGTTCAATAACACACCTGCGTGCCCCAGAAACTGCAAGACGTTAAATAAACTTCATTTGACGAATAAGAAATACTTATTAACATTGCGCCACTACTGTTTGAACTGCAATGTCCCAAAGAAACAGGCGCTTATTCTGAAAGAACCTTTCTAGGCGGAGGCTGAGCCAGAAACACAATGCCACAAAAACACAGTTTTGCTGTGAAATCTTACAGGACACCCGGAAGCAGTTACAGACAAGGAGTCGGCACCCACAAATAACACAGGCTAAGAGTCAGGCTGGGAGCACATCCTACGAAAACTTGTTCACACTATACTCACCACAAAGTGTAGACATTCCGGCCGAACATCCGCTTGCGGTGGCTGCCAGAAGGACGAAGCAACCAACAGGCACCTCAATTTGTACAAACGTCTAGGCCAACACCAACTCCGGACTCACATCTCACTGCGAGGCTTGGCACAGTTTATACGAAATGCCTTCCAGGCAACCAGTAACCGCCGCAGGAGTTTCACGATTGGCAAACAGCCCCAGCGTAATAGACATCACACATATGCTTACGCCCGAGCCCCAACTCCGCCAGTCTCACCGGCCGCCCCAAACAGACTGCCTCTCGCCGTCCCGCGCGCCCCAGGCGAAAGCGCAAAGATGCTCATGCCAGGGGACGCGCCAAAGATAACAAGCCGATCGCTGATGATCGACCAGCGATCTGGCTCAGTGTCATTGTACGACCTGTGGCTCAGGGGGTATGACGTCGTGTACATTGATATGCGTGAAAATCTTGCTTCTGCTTAAAATGGAGCGCAGGTTACGCAGAATATATTCATCCAGTGTTTCACAATGAGAGCACTTAGTGACTTCCAACAAACTTTTAGTCTAATTGCAAACCTGTTCCTAAACTTTTGTCGCTTACAGGCTTAAAGAGTCAAATAGCACATTAACTCATTTGTAAAGTAATCAAATGTTTGAAGCTGTTTTATACGTGTGAGTCCGATTCTTTTACAGAATGGGGAGGTTCACTGGTACATGCTGATGGGGCAGAACATTATAACCACTGCCAACAGCATGACAATCACGCCTGGTTGCGTTGATGGCATGTGGCGCTGTAAGCAACAAATATAAGGGGAGCAGAGACGGTTAGGGAATCATTCCAGAGGCGATACGGGGCGCAAATGGGGAAATCCATTGACATAAGCGACTCTGGCACTTCTACGGATCCTATACTATATCCCGTATAATATGAATGTATCTGGCTACACCGCTGGCTACCATTTGTTTCGATACAGAGAAGGCGTACGACCGGGTCTGGCGTAACAAACAGATCGCCAAATTGTATTACATACACGTCTTTCCTGACTACTGCAGCAAACGAATCATCAGCTTGAGGACAACGCTGCAGTTCGTAGGGATCGTTTTGTTACCAGTTCTCTTTGTCGTCTACGTTAAGGACCTTCCAGCTCTGCTGTTAGTGGTGCTTACCCAATTTGCTGATGATACGGCTTTGTTGACCAGTAACCGACAAGTCAGTGCCGTCATCAACAGCCGCCAGCCGCCCCACATCCTTAGGGCTCCTCCACGCATCCAGAATTGGTGTTGGGCCATACTCCACTCTCCTCTGTGGTCCCGGATCCAGGACCTCCATCGTGAATTTGACATGCCACCCCTTAGCAAACAGATTCGGATATCCACTGTGAAACTCCTCAACAAGGTTGGATTATTACGTCCGACGTTGCCCATGGTGGCACACGGTCAAGATATGCCGAACCATCGTAGAAGATCTGCCATAATGACGTCGACTGGAAGCCAAGTGAAGGCAAATAAAATAAAATAGAAAGTTACAATAAATCAGGAACCACCACCTCAACAGGTTCTACAGACATAGAGTCAAAGATCCTGCTTAAGAATAATAAAGATGAATTTGATCCATTTACATTCACCCCAGAAGTCCAGCCACTCGGAAGGAACGCCACACACACACACACACACACACACACACACACACACACACACACACAAAAGCAAGCGACTTTGGCAAAGGATATTATGGCCCGGCGCCTCGGAGCGAGCACCTCGCAAACTGCTGTTCGTAGTTCGCGTGCTGCTGTCGTGAGAACTTAGGAAAGGCTGAAGGACAGAGGAACCTCGAGTAGACTAAAAGCTATCGGCCATCCACTCCATATCACAGAAAGTGGACGTCAGACGTTTGACCGCTGTGATCGGCAGGATAGGCAGACTTGACGACACAGTACAATTCTGGTGCAGGCACAAGTGTTCCGGAAGACACGATCTTTTTCAGGGATTTGCAGTACCCTACAACAGAAAAGCGCAGCTAACGACTTTAATGAGGCATTATTTTCTCACAGCGTTACAATTTATAAGCGGCGACAGCTTTTGTCTACTTCATAAAGGGTTGAACGAAATACGCTTGGGGATACAAGAATTGTGTTAACGAAGAAACTATAATTTAGTTGTAGCATACTAATGCGATGAGATATAACTTAGCGAAACGCCACTGAGCGTCTATTGTGTCCCGTTTTTTTGGAGATTGTGGCCTGTTCCTCACCACCGTTTCCTTGTGTCTTTTAACGAGTAAGGACATATATCTCCTGGATAGGATGGAGACAAGCTTCATTAGCAGAATTCAGCTTTAAATAAATAAAACAAATCAACGCTTAAAGAACAGTGTTCACCTTTCTCTCTCTCTCGCCATGCTTTGTATTTTATTTTTCGACGACTTAAATTATATATGTATATACTTTGTGGCGTATTATCAAATAATTTCTTTTCTTCCTGTTTGCAGGTATGTACAACGCAACATCAGAGCTGTCCGGATGGGGCTGGCTGTAAATAATTCATCGACGGTGGTGGAGGTAAAGTTGGCTTAAAAAATCAACGGGAATAACCAAACATTTTTTTAGGTCTGCTACTTCCTCTACATGTAGACTTTGTTATTATTTCTAAGTGACAGAATGTTCGCTTATTCACAGTATAGTTAATAAAAGGTTGCATGCCATCTGCTGAAAGTAGCAATAAGGCTGAATAACATCTACAGAAATTCTGTTGCGAAATGAGAACGATATGTAATCTTCAGTTGGGCCCTTACAATACTCTCCCTACGCAGGGCAAGCTGGCGAGAGAGTGTGCTTTTTAGGGCACAAATGCACTTCTTTCGACGTAGTCCGCTTTAAAATCAAAGCACTTTGTTGAGTGTTTTTGAGTAGATATCATTTTAAAGCAAGATTTCGAATGTCTGATGAATACGGAACTGTGCTCGACATCGAAACTACGTTGGACGCAAGACAGTTGCCAATCAAAACTTTTCTTATACAGGACGGGTGTAGGACGAAGTCAGAAGACTCCGGATGTCTCGTTTTTCCCATTGCCAAAGCACACTTGATAAAAGGTCTTTTTATGAATTATATTTACATGGGCCATAACCCATTTGTCTTACCACAGCCACGAATATGTAGTCTTCCTGTTCTGCTGCCCTGTTGTGATTGTACTGTCGATTTCGTCTAGTCTGATCTGATTAGTCACAGAAGCAGACATATGTGTAGTGGTCTACGTTTTCGCTGATCAATGGCACATGTGCCAAATCGCGGACCAAATATATGTGCTTTATTTATGAGAAATAATGGGGTTCAGAATTTGAGATGAAACACCTGTCTTAGGGTTTTGCATGAGGATGGATGTTATCTTCAGTGTGTGACCTGTTCAGATTACACGTCATCGTGATGGAAAGGTCAGGTTTTCCGTAATTTTTTTTGCATCTGTCAATGCGTCTTGTATCTTTTTGTCTAGATATCATGCGTCTCTTGTAAAGCAGATGGCATTATTACCAATTCTTGCTACGTTTTTCTGAATGCAAGGGATCCTGCAAGAGAACAAAATTTTCGGCGTGTAATTTCGCTTTATTGGAACGTATAAACGTCAGATGTTTCGATTTGGCATGGCCTGATAGTCGGGTGTCCTTAGCCTATCACCGTTGGATGACAAAAAGCATCGTTTCCATGGCTGCGGAGATTTTTATTCATCACGGTTCTGCCAATTTGCACAAAATTTTTATAAAACATATACACAAACCGTCCTCGTAAATCAGTCTAACTATTACGGAAGACCGTATCAAAATCCCTAGAGAAGTTCCTCAGATTAGCCTGAATTTACAGACAGGACATCAGTTTACGAGGGCGTACTGAAAAGCAATTTCTTTTACGTGAAAACAGAACAAACGTTATTAATGTTCTGCGCCTTTATTCTTCAAGTCTATTTATTTATCAGCATAGTCTCCTTGGCGACGAACACAACACAACGAGAGACCTGTTTGTTGACACCGTCATTGTAGAATGTTTGGCTTTACTGACGGAGTAACACTCTCACCTACGCGTGCACCGCTTCATCACTGTCAAAGTAAAGTCCTCGAGGGCATTCCTTAAGTTTTGTAAACGGGTGAAAATCGAATGGGGCCATCTCGAGACTGTATTGAGGACGATCGACGACAGTGAAACCAAGGCGTCGGATATTTTCAGATGTCGCAGCGCTCGTGTGTGGTCTGGAACTGACATCCTCAAAGAGACGGTGCCCCATGTGTGGACGAACTCTTCGAATACGAAACTCGATTACAGCACGCTGTTTCTCACCAATTGACATAGATTTGTTACACATCACCGTTTTAAGCCCTACAATTCTGAGCTCTCTAGCGGCGGAGCGCTGAAAATATGAAGACATGAGGAATAAAGATCTATAATTTAATAATTATTTTATTTGAAAAGCTTTAGTAGGAATATTTACATAAAAAATTTGGAGGTTTTACTTCTCAGCATGCCAGTTTCAGCATGCCCTCATATATATATATATATATATATATATATATATATATATATATATATATATATATATATACACTCCTGGAAATTGAAATAAGAACACCGTGAATTCATTGTCCCAGGAAGGGGAAACTTTATTGACACATTCCTGGGGTCAGATACATCACATGATCACACTGACAGAACCACAGGCACATAGACACAGACAACAGAGCATGCACAATGTCGGCACTAGTACAGTGTATATCCACCTTTCGCAGCAATGCAGGCTGCTATTCTCCCATGGAGACGATCGTAGAGATGCTGGATGTAGTCCTGTGGAACGGCTTGCCATGCCATTTCCACCTGGCGCCTCAGTTGGACCAGCGTTCGTGCTGGGCGTGCAGACCGCGTGAGACGACGCTTCATCCAGTCCCAAACATGCTCAATGGGGGACAGATCCGGAGATCTTGCTGGCCAGGGTAGTTGACTTACACCTTCTAGAGCACGTTGGGTGGCACGGGATACATGCGGACGTGCATTGTCCTGTTGGAACAGCACGTTCCCTTGCCGGTCTAGGAATGGTAGAACGATGGGTTCGATGACGGTTTGGATGTACCGTGCACTATTCAGTGTCCCCTCGACGATCACCAGTGGTGTACGGCCAGTGTAGGAGATCGCTCCCCACACCATGATGCCGGGTGTTGGCCCTGTGTGCCTCGGTCGTATGCAGTCCTGATTGTGGCGCTCACCTGCACGGCGCCAAACACGCATACGACCATCATTGGCACCAAGGCAGAAGCGACTCTCATCGCTGAAGACGACACGTCTCCATTCGTCCCTCCATTCACGCCTGTCGCGACACCACTGGAGGCGGGCTGCACGATGTTGGGGCGTGAGCGGAAGACGGCCTAACGGTGTGCGAGACCGTAGCCCAGCTTCATGGAGACGGTTGCGAATGGTCCTCGCCGATACCCCAGGAGCAACAGTGTCCCTAATTTGCTGGGAAGTGGCGGTGCGGTCCCCTACGGCACTGCGTAGGATCCTACGGTCTTGGCGTGCATCCGTGCGTCGCTGCGGTCCGGTCCCAGGTCGACGGGCACGCCAACCACTGGCGACAACATCGATGTACTGTGGAGACCTCACGCCCCACGTGTTGAGCAATTCGGCGGCTCGTCCACCCGGCCTCCCGCATGCCCACTATACGCCCTCGCTCAAAGTCCGTCAACTGCACATACGGTTCACATCCACGCTGTCGCGGCATGCTACCAGTGTTAAAGACTGCGATGGAGCTCCGTATGCCACGGCAAACTGGCTGACACTGACGGCGGCGGTGCACAAATGCTGCGCAGCTAGCGCCATTCGACGGCCAACACCGCGGTTCCTGGTGTGTCCGCTGTGCCGTGCGTGTGATCATTGCTTGTACAGCCCTCTCGCAGTGTCCGGTGCAAGTATGGTGGGTCTGACACACCGATGTCAATGTGTTCTTTTTTCCATTTCCAGGAGTGTATATTAGAACTGACGTGTGATTACATTTTCGCGCAATTTGGGTGCATAGATCCTGAGAAATCAGTAACCAGAACAACCACCTCTGGCCATAACGACGGCCTTGATACGCCTAGACATTGAGTCAAACAGAGCTTGGATAGCGTATAAAGGTACAGCTGCCCATGCAGCTTCAACACGATACCACAGTTCATCAAGAGTGGTGACTGGCGTATTGTGACGAGCCAGTTGCTCGGCCACCATTGACCAGACGTTTTCAATGGGTCAAAGATCTGGAGAATGTGTTGACCAGGGCAGCAGTCGAACATTTTATGTATCCAGAAAGGCCCTACAGGACCTGCAACATGCGGTTGTGCATTATCCTGCTGAAATGTAGGGTTTCACAGGGATCGAATGAAGGGTAGAGCCACGGGTCGTAACACATCTGAAATGTAACGTCCACTGTTCAAAGTGCCGTCATTGCGAACAAGAGCTGACCGAGACGTGTAACCAATGGCACCCCATACCATCACGCCGGGTGATGCGCCAGCATTGCGATGACGAATACACGCTTCCAATGTGCGTTCTCCGAGATGTCGCCAAACACGGATGCGACCATCATGATGCTGTAAACAGAACCTGGATTCATCCGAAAAAATGACGTTTTGCCTTTCGTGCACCCAGGTTCGTCGTTGAGTACACCACCGCAGGCGCTCCTGTCTGTGATGCAGCGTCAAGGGTAACCGCAGCCATGGTCCGAGCTGATAGTCCATGCTGCTGCAAACGTCGTCGAACTGTTCGTGCAGATGGTTGTTGTCTTGCAAACGTCCCCATCTGTTGACTCAGGGATCGAGACGTGGCTGCACGATCCGTTACAGCCATGCGGATAAGATGCCTGTCATCTCGACTGCTAGTGATACGAAGCTGTTGGGATCCAGCACGGCGTTCCGTATTACCCTCCTGAACCCACCGATTCCATATTCTGCTAATAGTCATTGGATCTCGACCAACGCGAGCAGCATTGTCGCGATATGATAAACCGCAGTCGCGATAGGCTACAATCCGACCTTTATCAAAGTTGGAAACGTGATGGTACGCATTTCTGCTCCTTACACGAGGCATCACAATAACGTTTCACCAGGCAACGTCGGTCAACTGCTGTTTGTGTATGAGAAATCGGTTGGAAACCTTCCTCATGTGAGCACGTTGTAGGTGTCGCCGCCGGTGCCAACCTTGTGTGAATGCTCTGAAAAGCTAATCATTTGCATATCACAGCATCTTCTTCCTGACGGTTAAATTTAGTGTCTGTAGTACGTCGTCTTCGTGGTGTTGCAGTTTTAATGGCCAATAGTGTATATATAGAAGAGAAGAAGATGATGAAAAGATGATTAGTTTTCCATCTACATATGAGGATAATCTGTGGGTCATTGTGACACTGGTAATCAGATAGAGATGTGTTCTCGATGAAGAATATTTTTTTTAAGAAAAAGATCAGCAGTATCTCTCTTCCTTCCTATAATTTTTAACCTGCCTGTCACAGTTTGTCAACTGTTCTTCTCGCGACTGCCGTTCTTTGTGTCCCGCCTTTTATCACAGGGAAAGATGTAGAAGTGCCCGCCCTCCTTTCCTGCGCGAGCATGGCTGTGTGAGGGGCACGCGCACCTATGCGCCGCGGACCGCATTCCGGCCCATAGCGCGTGTGGCGCGGCTACCTGCTCAGGACGTCGGCGGGCGTCAGGTGGCTGTGCTTTCTTCGGCACAGCGGGATCTCGGCTATCTGCCGCCGGTAAGTAATGAACACGCAGACAGCCGGCAGACATAAATTGCCGCCATCTGCCGCCGCCCATTGTGAGGAATCGTTCCCTCGCTTTTGTGGCTCTCCGCTGCCTGCCGCGAGATCCGGCCGCACGCCACATTCGGGTTACGTGTCCATACTACACGTAAATCTACATCTACATATATACTACGAAAGCCACCACGCGGAGCATGGCGGAGCATACCTGATACCACTACTAGCACCACTCGCAAATGGAGCGTGTGAAAAACGATTGTCTGTTTCCTCCGTGCGAGCCCCTCTTTCTTGGAGGGCCTTAGGTGAAATATATGCTCACAGCCTCAGAATCTTTCTGCGGTCAGTCGCAAATGCCACTTCTCTAAATTTCCTTGAAATGTTTGGCAAGATGAACTTCGCCTTCCCTCCAGAGGTTTGATTCACGGAGCATCTCCGTAATACCCGTTTGTTGATCTAACCTGCCAGCAACAAATCTAACAGCACGCCCCTGAGTTTCTTCACTGTCTTCCTTTAACACGACCTGGTGGCGATCCCAGACACTGGTGCACTACTCAAGAACGAATACACAATCTACTTTGTATACGAATGACGCTTTTCCAAAAATGGTTCTGAGCACTATGCGACTTAACTTCTGAGGTCATCAGTCGCCTAGAACTTAGACCTAATTAAACCTAACTAAACTAAGGACATCACACACATCCTGCGGCCGTAGCGGTCGCTCGGCTCCAGACTGTAGCGCCTAGAACCGCACGGCCACTCCGGCCGGCTGACGCTTTTCCAAAATTCTCCCAATAAAACGAGGTCTATCATTCGCCCTCCCTTCCACAATCCTCGTTCCATGTCACAACGCATTGCAACGTTACGCCTAAATACTCAACTGTCGTGGTTCTGCCAAGCATCACACTACCCATAAAGTATTTGAAGTTTAGAAGATTGTTTTTCCTTCTCATTTAAATGAACTGACGTTTTTCGGCATTTAGAGCAAACTATTACTCATCACAACAAATAAAAATTCTGTCAGTCATCCTTTATTCCACTTCAGTCACACAAGGACGACACTTTCCCGTTCATAGCGTCGTGAGCAAACATTCGCAGACTGGTGATCACACTTTCCTTCAGATCATTTATAAATACAGAGAACAATAGCACTTCTACCACACTTTCCTGTGGCACTCCTGACCATATCCTTGTCTCTCTTGAACACTCACTGTACAGGAAATCTTTCTGGGTTAGACCGCTTATAACCTCTTCGAGCCACTCATACGTCTGGGAAGCTAATCCATCTGCTCGGACCGTCGTTGACAGCCTGCAGTGGGACACTGCTTTCCCGAATTCTAGGAATATGGGATCTGCCTGCTGTCCTTCATCAATGGGTCATAGACTAGAGTATCGTGTGAGAAAAGGGCAAGCTGATTTTCGCATGAGAAATCCTTTTATTCACGCCTTTCCGCTCCTGTACACTTTATTATCAGAGTAATTCTTACAGCCCGATTCCCACTCTTTGTTGTTTGTTTGGTAGCGAAAATTCTAACATCGAGAAAGAATGACTCGAATGTGCCCAGTCCTTCAGGGTATGTAGATTAATACAGGGTGGGGCAATAAAATTGGCCCAGAGAACAGAGTTCCAGGGTACTAAGAAACACAGTAGAGGAAAGGAAATACAGTACTAACCTGACTATAGCAGACGCTGAAAGTGACCACTATTCATCTTTTGGCACTTTTGGGCCGTGGTCAGTAAGTTACTGAACGCAGATCGAAGCTGGACTGCTGGAACTGCTGCAGTCTCATCCAAAATGTTCTGCTGCAGTTCTTGAAGACTGTGAGCGTCGTACTATGAGCGTTGTTGCTACACATCTTAAACTTGAGGGGTCCGCACACAAAGTAATCTTCGACTGACAGATCAGGTGACCTGGGTGACCAGCTAGGACCGCTACCAGACTGATAACAACTCTGTCAGGCGTGAAGATTGTGTAAGTGTGCTCCAAGGTTCGGCTGGATATATGGACAATTGCTCCGTGTTGGAAGTAGCTCTCGGTCTTTTCCTCCTCCATTAATGCTACCACAAATGATCTGAAAATGTTCGGCTTCTTTTATTTGCTAAGTCCTGTATGTGCTGTCAAGTTCGCTGAAAGATGTTACACCAACAACCTTATAGTTTCATTCCTGACTATCAGTTCTCGCACTCTACCGCTCCTTCACCAACACATCCGCCCCAATCTCGGACCTATACACTCTCTATATCTTATCCCAAAGAAACTTTAACCATCTCCCCCTACTTGAACGTAAAATTCGTCCAGAGATATCCCCATGCTTCCACCTTCAACAAAACAGTACTTTCCCTCCCCACGTCAAGATTCCTCTTCTCACCGCTCTGTCCTCTCCCATTTCAATAGATTTGTTCAGAACCCATTTCTCCATCTTTTCCTTCCAACATCCTGACTATCGAGGTAATAACATGACTATGGCTCAAATGGTTCAAATGGCTCTGAGCACTATGGGACTTAACATCTGTGGTCATGAGTCCCCTAGAACTTAGAACTACTTAAACCTAACTAACCTAAGGACACACACACACCCATGCCCAAGGCAGGATTCGAACCTGCGACCGTAGCGGTCGCGCGGTTCCAGACTGAAGCGCCTAGAACCGCTCGGCCACACCGGCCGGCCAAACTGACTATAAAATGAAGAAAGAATGAGATATGGTGCTGAGACAGATTAGCTGGGCCACCCCTTGTGTGACTGGAGGGCTCGCCGTTAGCTCAATCTCAGACAGTAAGGAGCCTTGTAATGATGGGAGAGCGTAAAAGCAAGTGGTGGATGACTCTTCCAGGTCACAGCTTGTGAGTGAGTATAGATGGAGTAGAATGATCGAACACCACATCATGACGTTTCAGTTGCACTGGGCATTCCGCTGTGAGATTCGTGTGTGTGGATGTAGATGTAGTGAATAAAGGGGGATAGCACACAGGATCAGACTTCGTCCATAGTGTTAATCGACGCCGGCACACCGTAGTGAGCGCGGAGTTGTGTGTGTCGACGATTCGAAGCGTTCTGAGACTTGATGGACTCTAAGCATGCACTGAAATGCGCCGTTGCTGATAGTAACGTTTTCATACGAGTACTACAGATTTCAGATTGGATTGGATTGGATTGTTTGGGGTAGGAGACCAGACAGCTAGGCCATCGGTCTCATCGGATTAGGGAAGGACGGCGAAGGAAGCCGGCCGTCCCCTTTCAAAGGAACCATCCCGCCATTTGCCTGGAGCGATTTAGGGAAATCACGGAAAACCTAAATCAGGATGGCCGGACGCTGGGTTGAACCGTCGTCCTCCCGAATGCGAGTCCAGTGTGCTACGAGTACTACAGCTTGGAGAAAAAAAGACTGATAATAAGGCTAGGATGCGTAGAACCGAGAAACAGGCTGGTGTTGCACTGTAGTGGAGCTACGCCCATAAAACGACAGCAAATCATCGATGAGAGCGCGAAAAATTGTCTGGTAAGGGAAGTTATTGCAGTGTGTCTATCAATACGCTTTCAATGGATCAAACTCCTGCTGAACTTGTAGGAATAGAAATTTAAACAAACCACTTGCACATTAGCAAAAATTAAAACATGTGGTATTTCAAAATTTAATTGTTAATAACATTGCACCTTACAGATCACCCTTTTACAGCGCTGTTTTTGCTGTCGTGCTTGTTGCATAAAAAAATTAGTGCAACCGCAGTAGTTTTAGCGAAGTTGATTTATTATTCAAGGTACTCATCTTGTTTTGAAATTCACTTTTTGTCCGTGTTTGCTTTCAGGTGTATAATTATGGAAATATGATTTTGCCTTGAGCAAACAAATATTCTCCTTTTTCAAACACCCCAAAATGTTTCACGGAAATTTCATCATCGTCAGAAGGTTCATTTATTTTCTTAGTATCACATTTTGATGTTTATCTCATTGGCTGTCGTTTTCGGTACAGCCTATATGTTTTGCTCCAGTTTGTCATTTTTTGTTGCTTCCACTTTTTCATGCCACTTTGTGAACTGTACTTTCTAGCACGCATTGTGTCACTGTGAATTAGATGTTCACCTATTTCGCCATTTTGTTTTGTGTTTTATGCTTGAGAGCACATAAAATTTTACACAGGTGAATATCTAATAAACGCAGTGCGTGCCAGACAGTACAGTGCACATAGAGACAAGAGAAAGTGGAAGCAACAAGAAATGACAAACTGGAGTAAAAAATATCGGCTGTACAGCCAGAGTAACATAATTATGTGAAGCTAAGAAAGTAAATGAACCCACTGATGATCGTGAAACTTTTCCGAAACATGTCTGGGCGCTAATCAAGAATTTGTGTTCGCTCAAGGCAGAAGCATTCTTCTATAATCATATTAATAACAAAACTTTACCCAGTAAACGTCACAGAAAATTCATGTCCATCGTAACCAACCATGAACATGAAATTAAAGTTTTCCTAGCTTCGACTGCTCAAGTGAAACCATTGCACTCGGGTAATTTAATTGTAATTACGCTCTCTACTGTAACAGAAATTAGGTGGGACGAATTAGTTGAAAGTCTCACTTTGCTGCGCACTCGGCACTGGTTGCCGTCGTTTTTTAGTGGTTATTTATAGACATTTTATTTTTTGTACCAAGTGCCGTTAATCTGTAGGATCGTGGAAACGTCATGTGACCTCGGAAGCTGTAAGTATGGCATGCAAAATGACGCATTATACACCAGATGGTCAACTTATTTATCAAACCACATGCGTCTAAATGTTGTGTTATACATGTTAGTGTGTAATGGATTTTTTTTTTTTTTTTTTTTTTTTTTTGGCCATACGTACGACTTCCGGGATCACATGACGGCGCCACGATCCCAACTACTAGCTGCACTGGGCGTAAAACATTTACGTCTACGTACATACACTGCAAGACACCGAATAGAGCATAACGAACGATACTTACACCACTCCTAGCCATTCCCTTTCCTGTTTCAGTCACAAATGGAACGAGGGAAAAACGACTATCTATATGGCTCCGTACGAGACCCAATTTCCCTTATTTTGTTTTCTTGGTCCTTGCGCGACATGTGCGCTGACGGAAGTAGAATTATTCTGCAGTCAGTATCAAATGGCGGTTCTCTAAATTTTCTCAACATTGTTTCACGAAAAGAATGTCGTCGTCCCTCCAGGGATTCCCATTTGAATTAGGAAATATCTCTGTAACAATCGCATGTTGACGGAAACTGCTTGTAACAAATCTAGCAGCACGCTTATGAATTGCCTCGATGTCTTCCTTTAAGCCAACCTGGTGGGGATCCGAAACGCCTCGAGCTGTACTCATGAATCGGCCGCGCAAGTGTTCTACGCTTAGTCTCCATTATACATGAGTTACAATTCGCTAACATTCTCCCAATAAACTGTAGTCGAACATTCACCCACCCTATTATCGACCTTTGGTGCTCGTACAATTTCACACCTCTTTGCAGCGTTGCGTCTAGATATTTAATCGACGTGACTGTCTTAAGCAGCACAACACTAATACCGCGTTCAAAGACAAGGTGTCCACAAACACCCACCATCTGACGGTGAGCCTACGGTGGCCTGAAAACTTAGGCGAGAAAAAGAGTATAAAAACATTATATAGCGGCTGGTTGGATTTCCGGTATAATTCATCCGCTATTGTGTTCTGTGACGAGTCCTCATTCCATCTGCTCCAAGGCAGTCCTCATTGCCACCCGCGTCGCCCCGCCAGCCAGCCCGCACACTTTTCGTTCGTTTCTTTCGTCAGTCGACTCGACTGAATCGAGTTATCGAGTAGTTGTACTTCCTAGCAGCACGCGAGTCCGCGTCATCGTTTTTTATACGTTTCTGTGTGGCACAGAGAAGGCTAACACATACGTACGAGAAAAGTCGCGGTCATTCCAGTGATCTCGATACGTTACTCTGTCTGGCATTTGTTCGAGAAAAGTCGCGAATATTCTACTGTTTTCTTGTACAGAGAACCTTCGATACGTAGCGTTATAAATGCGGAATATTCGCCGAATTTCGCTATTTTATATTCAGAAGCAGAAATATTAAGATTGAAGGTTGGGTAAGTAAAAAGTCCTAGTTGCAGCAAGTGCAAGTGTGAGAATGATCAATTGATTGTGCAGTATTAACAATAGTAATTCATAGTAATTTCTCAGCAAAAATATTCGTAAATATATATTGTAACGAGTCTCGTAACAGACTCGAAACAATATTTTTACTAATAACGTAACAATAGTTTCACATACCTAACTAGTAATACGAGTTAGGTATGGGAAACTATTGATGCGTAAATCTCCGGTAATAGTGACATTTGAGAGGATTCCTAAAAGCGCTTTGTTACTATATAGGCCCTCTATCGAATGTACTAGAAAGGAACGGAATCGACGATAAAAGTTCCACACACATAAGTTGCCGGATGACGTCATCATTGGAAAATTGCTCTTATATTATACGTCGTAAGATGGCTTGTCTGTTTCACGGTAGGTAGTTGTTCACACTCCATAAAAAAGTCTGGAAGTGAACTTCCTGGCAGCGAATGTTCTCGAAACAACCGAGCCACATACATAAGGGAAGCGGAGTCGCTGCCAGGTAGTCAGTTTGAAAGCTACAATCGTCGCCATAACTTGGAAGAGAAAATGTGAACAACTGCGATTATTGGCTATTACCACGGAATTCAGCCAGTGTGGTGCTTAGTGATTTTGAAATACGCGGAGTGTGACCGTGTGTGTTTTAGAGCTAAGTGTATTAGTGTTGCATTTTCCAGAGCGAATAAAGTGTTTATTCCAGGATAATTGGCATCTAATGCACCTACGTCGTAACAATATAATAAAAGGGATCGTTATGTAATAAGAGAAAGAAAAGTAGAAACATTTGAAGATTCCGGTCACCATTCAAGCGCAAAAACACCACCAGATGTACAGGTAGAGCCAGAACTTCATCGAAAGTTCCACAACAAAGTTCATTGACTGATTCCTTTAATCCCACGGATATTGACATTTATTTGGGTATATTAGTGCCAGGAAAAATTAGTGATGACATAAAACACAAGCTCTTCACAGCTCCAAGGAAACCTGAAAAAGATTATATCTTTCCTACTTCCGAGCACAACGAGAGGGGACGATTTGAACGCAGACAGGTGCACGATAATCACTTTGAACAGTATCCATGGCTGGTGTTCTCACACGTTAAAAAGGGACTTCTTTGAATCAACTGTTCAATTTTTGTGAATAATAAAATGGTTAGAGGAAAGAAATCCATTATCGCCAAGAAACTTGTGACTGAACCGCTAACAAAATTTGCCAACTTACTGGTAAAGATGGTGACCTTGAGATCCACTCTCAGCTCAAGTACCACGTTGAAGCGTCAACAGATGCAAAATTATTTTTGCCGACGCGAGACAACCGCGAACTTGAGGTCATAAACCAATTGTCAATTCTGAGAACTGAAAGCATTAGAGAAAATAGAGACCGTCTTGAACCTATAATAAAAACAATCATACTTCATGGAAAGCAAAAATTCCTCTGCGGGGGCATGGAGATGATGGGAGTCTATTAGAAAATGAAAACGATCATGAAAGTATAGTAACGAGGGAAACTGTAGAGCTCTTATAAGATTTATAATTGACGCTGGAGACTTGCAACTAAAACATCACCCTGAGACCACTAAAGCGAACGCCACTTACATAAGTAAAACAATGTCTAACGAACTTATTTCATGATGTGAAACAGTGATGTTATCGAGAATACTGGAGGAAATGAAAGATTCTCGTTATTAGAGTATAATCTTCGATGAGACTACGGACAGAGCGCGCATCGCCCAGCTGAGTTTAGCTGCAAGATATGTTGATGGTGATGGCAAATTACACGAAAGATTTTTGGGTTTCGCTGACATCCGTAAAGACAGTGATTGTAGTGGAAACAATGACGATGAACCTCAAGAGAGTCATGATGAAGAGCGTTGCGTTGTGGTGAAGTATTAGGTACTACGATTATAAGGATAATGGAAAGCCTTTCTCTGACATTGGAGAACTGTGTGGGTATAGCCTTTGATGGTTGCTCGGTTAATATGTCAGAACTGCAACGAGCTGTGGCTACAATAAAAAAGAAAGCTATCAGCGCGGAAGTAGCACTGTGTCGAAGTCATCAGCTCAACCTCGCTGTCTCTCGCAGTTGCAAAGTTACAGGTGTGAAAAACTCACTTGGTACTATTGAAAAAGTAGTATCGTTCTTTACAGCGTCGGTTCGCAACATTGAAGAGTCACCTAAAACACTCGCTGCAGTCACATTGTCAAACGAGAAAGGTTGAGCGACATATTGCTGTTATTCAATTCGGAGCTGATCTAGGAAAGTTTGCAAAGTTCTTAAAGAAATAGTGGTGGAGAGACAGAACAACGGCTGCCAAAGCCAATATTGTCCTTCGCGCTCTCTCTAATTGCGAGTTTATTATCACTCTGTTTACAGTGAGTGACATTATGAGCATAACATATCCACTCAGCAAAATCTTACAAGACCCTAGCTTGTATGTCGCGATGGTAAAAGCAAAATTAGATTCGACGCTCAGGGTGTACGACGGCATGAGAATTAATACTGATAGCCACTTTGCCCGTAGTGTTGAAGAGGCGAAGGCAGTTATGGAAGAGTTAGACGTGGCGATGAGTGTTCCTCGTCGTACAGACAGACTAAGACACAGCTAAAGCTGCGATCATAATGATGATGCTGTGACATATTGGAAAAGAACTGTTTTTGTTCCAACACTGGACAATATTACGTCTGACATGAGAGGACGTTTTGCTGAAGAAAATATTTATCGTTTAAAATTCAACATACTTTTGCCCTCACAACTACTGAAATGCGACAGTAATGATCTGGCTGAGGTCGACAATGAAGGGGGATCGACTTCATGGCTTAGCTCTGTTGAACACTCACCCTGGCATTGATTGTCCTATTGACGATGTAACTAACCAATTTGCCAGGATGAATAGGCGCATAGAATTCATAATTTAAGGAAGAGAACCACAATTGCAACTTTTTATATCATAAGATGGCAGTGTCTTGTATATGCGTATAATCGCTTTAAATAAAACTTTCTTAAACTTTGCATGTGACTTGATTATATTTTATTACGGTAAAAGTAAAGGTAGCCCCAGAAAACTTTAGCGCCCCCTCCTTGAGGTTTTTCTGTATCCGCCACTGCTCCTAGGTGATGGTTGTATATGCATTAGTCAAGCATAACTTTTTTCGTGAAGAAACTGTCCGATTTCGTGTGGCGAGTGAGTGTTATATTCCTTTTTTTTCCAGATTTTAGTTCTTACAAACGACTTCTCTGGTGCCTCGCCCTCACCCTGAGACAATGGATCAAGTTTAAACCAATGACAGTCCTACTTTGCGGTAGTTATTTGAACTTATAAGTAGCCTAATAGAACTATGGAATGCAGCAAGTTTGTTTTTGCGACACACGGTTCCAGAACTCCACAACCAGCTTCTGTATTCAAAGCTGATGTTTCACGTTATGAGACTTCAGAAAGACATTGTTCACAAAGTTGCCAAAGCTTTTGCTCAGTGCTATTGTCGTAACACATTCATGGGACTCTAGAGTGACTGCAAGGAATGAAAGAAACAAACGCCGTCTTCTGTGCCGCGCATTGTCTGCCTGCGACACAGCGCGCATAGGCAACAGCTAACGGAAACCGCCAGCATCGGGCCTGGTTACTGATGGAATACGACTACAATCCGTTCTCTACGTCGACCCTCAATGTCACTGCAACGGCTCATCGAGTCATAACGAGCACATACGCTCACGATTTTATAGTGCAGAGGGATAGAAAATTAAATTGCAGTATTCGTACTAGCGCAATGCGTAGTGAAATGATGACAATAGCCGCCTACCACTGTAACTACATTGCTTGATTCACCCAGAATACATGATCGGGTGTAAATGTAACTTTGTACACACCATCGGCGGGTGTGTAAACGATTAGAGTTGCACTTGTCTTCCATAGGTAGAGCGGTCATAAGAGTGCACTAATTTCGTTCGTGTTTAGTTTTGTGATCAGATCTGATAGGGTATATAATGGGCGTGAAGAGCGTAAGATGTCGAGTGATCAATGTGAAGGAGACAGAGGTGCAGTGTACTCGTGTGAGACAGCGTTATCAGCACCTAACAGAGTTAGAAAGGGACCTCATTAAGGGTCTCCAATTGGCCAGCTGGTGGAATCGTGCAATGTCCAGATTTGTAGGGCCTTTGGGCGTGACAATGGCCCCATGTTGGACTGCATGAGAACGTGAGAGCAAGTATATTTGCCGTCAAGCTTCCAGTCGACTATGACTGACCACCACAAGGGAGGATCCCGGTATTATGGACCAGGTACGTGATAACCACTTCATATCTGTGCCTGCAATCCAAGAACAAGTAATGAGCTTCCTGCAACATTCTCTGCCATCTGCACCACTGCCTGCAGCCAAACTAGAGAATTACCGTGTCATGCGCAGGCTGCGTCAATACCACGACACACTCAGCTGCGTTTGGAGAGGTGCCGCGACCGGGAAGCATGGACTGCCGACCAGTGGCGTCGCGCTGTGTTCAGCGATGAATCGCGGACCTGCGTTACCCCGGTAGACCTTCGTCGGCAGGTATGGCAGTGACCTGGGGAGAGGAACCATTCTTCCTGTTTTGGGGAGGCACCGCGGCATTACTCGTGGCGTCATGTTGTGGGATGCCATTAAGGTATGACTATAGGTCACGGCTGGTTGTGATCGGCTATAGACTGACGTCATGGATGTACTGCGTCTCCTTGTGTTACATCTCATGCGACACTATCGTGGTGTCATTTTGTAACAGGACAATGCTCGTACACATATGACACGTTTCTCTGTGAACTGTCTGTGTGATGTTGAACTTTCCCCGTGACTAGCAAGGCCACCAGATCTGGCCCCGACAGAACACGTGTGTGACCATTGGACGTCAACTCCGCCCCAATGCCAGTATCCAGAATATCAAGGACCAGTTACGACAGTTGTTGGTCTGCTTTCCTCAGGACTGAATACGACAGTTTTATGACACCCTTCCGAACCGAATCAGTGTATGAATCCAGTCCAGAGGAAGCGCAACTTCGAGCTGATATGTGGACTCATACTTCCAGATTCTTTGTAAATGGGACTCGAAGTTATAATCACCGAAATTACATCGTATACGCTCTCAACCCGTTTCCTTCCCCCCCTCTGGGTGCTTCTCTTTTTTGATCAGCGGTGTATTATTTAATTCTCGCTAATGGCCAGTTTGAGCTATTACGCCATTTCCAAGCCCTAGGTAATGCCTTAGTAAGCAATAATTAGATAATTTTCCTTTGCGCAGATATTAAAGTCGTACAAAATTTTCAAAATGACAGTATTTTTCACCTTCGTCTGTAATTGTTATGTTGTATGACTGTGGTATCTGCCTAGAAGAAAGGACTTCGACTTTGGATAGTATTTCAGTATCGAACGATGGTGGATAGATGTGAACCGTCATACTACAAACAAGAAGCATCTTACTAACCATCGCCGTTTTGCCTTTCGTTCGGGCGTAGTCTGCTATCATATACGAGAACGTTCTCTTTATAGCAATGATCAAAGCCTTTTGTGGATCACTTGCACCAGTCACCAAGAGGGAAACTTAGTACTCTCACAGTGGTAGCTAAAGGAACACATCTTCATTGGTGCATAGGAAGTCCCGTCCCTTCAAGACTGTGAGAAGAAATACCTCAAATTCATTAATTTCGTAATTTTGTCGGCTATGCACGATGGATTAGAACTTCACGTGCTGGCACGTTAATTTGTTGTTCTAATTGCGAGTTACACTTATCTACCCAGTACACAGCTCTTATTTTATTGATATACGAACACTGATGATTTATTAAAAGAATTTGTTTTGTACCATATTTTATGTATATAGATTAAAAATGTTCTATAGCTTTCTATAACTTTCCATTTTTATAAGTTTTAACTTTTTCAGCGTTATTGTGGAATTGTTTTGTACAGCGAAATGTCTTTTTAGTGTCGATCTCTACATTCCACTTGTTGCTCTTTGTATTAAGTGTACCTTGCTCACACTGCCATGCAGTTAACCTGTTCATACATCACCTGAAAGTACTGTATGTAACTCTTCCCTCTAACGTTGTTTTTCAATTTTAACCTGATTGACGTATTTTTGTCAATGAGGGTGTCGATAGCTGCGTGTCTGTGTTTCCATTTTCGTAATATGTAGACTGCTTTTGTTCGAGTTTCGTAAGTGCCAAATGTATTGCTCTTGACATTTACATTTCATTTTTGTGGTTATAGTTACATTTGTGACTCTTGCTTCATTTACAATGATACAGGTGTCGGATGAAGGTTTGGAACCGAAACAAAAAACAAAATACACTTTTTGGTATGAATTCTGAGAAACATATTTGCGCTGTTGACAACGGCCTGAAGAAAATGTTCAAAATTTCGGAGGGTTTACAGGGATATTTTCTGAGCACTTTGGTATAAGGGACCGTAGCCTCCGATGTCTCGCTTGCATTTCGTTTTATGTCCTACACCCGTCTCTATTTGTATCTCTATTGCACTGAAAATACGTGCACAGCAGAGTTAATGAAATGTCGACGGTATAAACTTTCCACCTTGTTTGTGAACAAAATTGATCCATTCTTCGGTGTACTTGGTGTTCAAAACGGGAACGTCCAATTTACTCTTTGCCGTCAAGCTTGTCTTCAAGGCTCTTTTCTTAAATTTGTTTTTTCGGCAGTGTTAGTTGTTCGTCAATAAAAGAGATGGCCGATGTGCATGCACCTGGTGTATGGGTTTACTGACTGCATTGGGAGAAAAGCACAACGACGCTATGCTGATCTGTCCACGCAATGAGGGAAGCCACATCGCACTGCTTTTGCATCTGACTGTTCTTGAATTACTCTTTTTTTTTGTTTTTTTGCTGTGCGTTTTAGCAATTCCATAAGAGAAAAAGAAGAGTACAATTTGCTCAAGAAGGTGATAGTAACGGAGTTGTTATTTAATCTTCTTCTAGCTTTTCAGTGTGCCATGATTGCAGGAACCTTATTAAAGTCTCCATCTGTAGATATGTTGTGGCAGTTTCTATGTAAACACAAAGAAAGCGTGGCAATAAAAGCAAGCTGTACTTATTTTTCTTAAGACCCGTGGTGCTATATGAAGTTCCCCGGCTATGTAACATGTTGCTCAAAACTCTGAACTGTTGGTTAGTATATACTGATAAGTAACACAGTAATGTGGGATTGCGAGGAACTCCTGTGCAGAATGAAAAATTGTACTAAAAGGAAGGCTTTCAAGATGTATTCGGAAATCTAGTGTTCATAGGTGACACTGTTCAGTTCTGCTGGAAATCCTTGGAATGGAAGTTGCAGAATTGTGCGTGATTTTCTACAGTGATTAAAAATATTTTATTCAGTTGAAAAATACCATAATTATTATATTATTACGTTGTAACGAGCCACAGGAACCATGGTTCCCGCTGTATTTTCTCTACTGGATATCTAGCTTTGAAGTATTAGAGTTGTACAAAGTACAGTATATCCCGGTCTGTGTTGTTAATTGTAATTTCTTTGTAAGTAACTGTGAAATTATTATAATGAACCACATGTTTATCTGAGGAGACCTTGTAGCTGACAAAAAGCTGGTGAGGGAGTGGAGATATTTCCGCCGTGTCAAAGTTAAAGGTAAATTATTCAAGGATTTTCGGAGCGTATCATTACATAACGAAGAATGCAGGCTGTGTAAAAACTGGCAATGACGTTAGTATCTTCACATCAGGACTGGTTGCATCTTCTTCGGACGATTTTGGGAATCGGGAAACTTACACTGAAAGTTAAGAAGAACGAAGTTGGAATTCATAATTCTCAAGGCGACTGCCAATTCTCAGAACGATTAGTAAGTAGGATGGTCTGCTTGTTTTGTAGTGCAGGTTACATCTGTGCAAAAAAGCGGAAATCTGATTCAGTAATGTTTATGAAGGTTCAGAAATGAATTAGTTTGATATCTATAAAAAAGTTTAATTTCTGTTAATTATATCTTCTGCCTAATATTATTAGTAAGTGATAAACGGCGCTTAATTGAAAAACATGTTTCGTACTGAAACATAATTTACTGCTCATGAATTGCTCCAAGGGGACCTTTAAGGTTAAAGTCTCTATCCTATGGACAATCCGCACACTCTTAGCTCATTGAACGCTTTTGATGAGTTTTTGTATTTCATCTGGTCCAGTGATAGAAAACTATACATCGTCGCCTTCCCAGTTAAAAACTGGAAAATTTTCAATGAACATAATTTTGAAATTGTGTTATTTAGTACCACGCGCTGGTGCATCTGCCTCTGGTACTTAAAACGAAGCTGTCCAATTTTTCGTTAGCCTAGAATCTGACACCTGTGTGTCAGATCTGACAGTCTTATGAACATAACGACGTGGCTATTCGTAACGGACACACTAAAGTTTTGACAAGCAATTGCACTGCTTGTAACGTTCAAACTGGAGACCAGTGGGAAACGAAGGACCAATTAAAAATTTTATTTCTTACCTTTGCGTATGACTTGTCTTAAACCAGCTTAAAATTTGGAGCACTACAAAAAGAACCAACGCCCTTTAGACTAAATGCACTCAATTAATCAGACAACAGTTGGTAAAAATGACGAAAAAGTATCGTACTGGTACCGTTATGAAACTGCACGCGCGCACACGCCCCCCCCCCCCCCCCACACACACACGCACACAATCCAGAAGAGAGTTGAACAGTCCTATAAATGATTCGCAGCAAAACTTTTAAAACTGAGTCTCACAATAACTCATATCGCGCAATTTCATACAAGTCAAAATAGAGTCAAGAAATAGATAAACTAATAAAGAAACTTAGTTCGGCATGTTCTACAGTAATGAGTTAATGGAAGATGTCTTAGCTTCATTTAGTTACATTCTACTGTATTGTGGAATTATTTTCTGGGGCAATGCAGCTAAAGCAAAGAAATTAATTACTCAACAAAATCGAAACCCAAGAAAATCGTTTGAAGATGACAGGACATTTTCCAGAAGCTTCTTCTTTAACCTAGGAATTCTGACCACAGGTGCCATTAATTTATTTGTTATTACTATTTTTAGCTAATGATAGGAATTAGTTTCAGATGAACTATGACTCACACAAACTTTACGTGGTTCAGTAATAATTATTATGTACACTGTCTCCTAGTCAACGGTTTAGAATGACATTCTACTTTCTGTTGCGAATCTACCATCAGACGTAAAGTAATAAATTTGTAAATTCAACTAAAGCTAAAACCCAATCCTATTGTCCAATCTTTTTGCAAATTGATAGGTTACACAGTTAGTTAATTGTGTTCCGTAGACCGTTTAATAAAAATGAACGTATTAGTATTGGCACCATTCATGTAACTTAGATTTAGCTTTCTTTTATTAGCTACGCACACTGCCAGTTGTAGTTTTATTATTCAACCAAATAAATGTAATCTTCATAAATCAAATTTATTTACTTTCTTGTGTATTTTGGAGTAAGATGTAAGTAGGGAAATGACATCTAGACAATAGAAGTACCCGTTAGTTTCACGATACATAGAAATCTGTGCAACAGACCATTTTCATGGTGTGAGGATAACTGTCGTTCTGCAAACTGGAAGTCTTCTACCCAGTCACTCGTCGCCCGTCCGCCCCCGGTAGCTGAGTGGTCAGGGCGACAGAATGTCAGTCCTAAAGGCCCGGGTTCAATTCCCGGCTGGGTCGGAGATTTTCTCCGCTCAGGAACTGGGTCTTGTGTTGTCCTTATCGTCGTCATTTCATCCCCATCGACGCGAAAGTCGCCGAAGTGGCGTAAGATCGAAACACTTGCACAAGTCGAACGGTCTACCCGACAGGAGGACCTAGTCACACGACATTTTACTCGTCACCCAGCCTGGTGTGGCAACAGAAGACAGAAAAAGGAAAGCTGAAATTTTAAATTTCGCGTTTAAGAAAACATTCACGCAGGAGGATCGTACAGAGATTCCGTTGTTTGACTGTTGCGTAGACTCGCCATGAAGGACATAGAAGTGCACATACCTACCGGAGAGAAGCAACTGAGAGAGTTGAAAACAAATAAGTCACCAGGTCCAGATGGAATCTCAATTAGAGGTTTAAAGAGAGTACTCTACGGCCCCTTACCTATGTTGCGCTTATCGCGAATCTCTCGCCCAAGGCAAAGTCCCCAGCGGCTGGAAAAAGCGCAAGTGTCTCCTCTATAAAGAAAGGTAAAAGAACGAAAAAAAATGTGTGTGAAATCTTATGGGACTTAACTGCTAAGGTTATCAGTCCCTAAGCTTACACACTACTTAATCTAAATTGTCCTAAGGACAAACACACACATCCATGCCCGAGGGAGGACTCGAACCTCCGCCGGGACTAGCCGCACAGTCCATGACTGCAGCGCCTGAGACCGCTCGGCTAATTCCGCGCGGAGTAAAAGAACGGACCCGCATAATTACAGATGAGTATCCTCAACGTAAGTTTCCTGCAGAACCTTGAAAACATTTTGAGTGTGAATATAATAAATTTTCTTGAGAAAAGGTTCTGTCGACAAATCAACACTGATTTAGAAAGTATTGCTCGTGCGAAACTAAGCTTACCTCATTCTCACATGATATCCTACAAATCCTAGATGGAGGGCAACATGCAGATTCCACATTTCTAGATTTGCGGAGAAAGTTTGACACAGTATCAGAACCCAGTTCGTTGTCCTCGACGACGAGTGTTCGACAGAAACAAAGGTGATGCCAGGAGTGCCCCAGGGAATTGTTGTAGGACCGCTATTATTCTCTTTATACAAAAACGATATGGTGAACAGGGTGAACAGCAATTTACGCTGTTTCCTGACGGCGTCGTCCTTGAATGATTGTTGGGGACACAAGATGACTTAGACGGAATTTCTAGTTTATGTAGTGAATGGCAGCTTGTTCTATATGTAGACAAATGCAAATGAGTAGGAAAAACAGATGGTATAGCACTTGCCCGCGAAAGGCAAAGGTCCAGAGTTCGAATCTCGGTACGGCACACAGTTTTAATCTGCCAGGAAGTTTCAAAAACAGCGCACACTCCGCTGCAGAGTGAACATTTCTTTCTGGAGTCCAGTAACGTTCGAAAACAGCATTTGTAAAGTGGCGCTTCACACAGTCACATCAATTAAATATCTTGGCGTAAAGTTCCATAGCTACATGAAATGGAATGAACACGTCAGGGTGGTGGTCGGGAAAATGACTCGATTTCGTTTTATTAGGAGAATTTTGAGATAGTGTAGCTCATCTGTAAAGGAGACTGCATATACAACGATAGTGCGACCCATTCTTGTCTACTGCTCGGGTGTTTGGGATGCCCACTAGGTCGGATTAAAGGAAGACATCGAAGCAATTCAGGGACGTGCTGCTAGATGTCTTGCCGGTAGGTTCGATCAATACCCAAGTATTATGGAAATGCTTCGTGAATTCAAATGGGAATCCCTGGATGAAAGACGACGCTCTTTTCGAGAGAACCGACGTTTTAGGCCGACTGCAGATGGATTCTGTTGCCGCCAACTTACATTTCGCGGAAGGACCAAGAAAATAGAAATTACGGCTCGTAGGTAGACTTATAGATGGTCGTTTTTTCCTAGTTCTATTTGCTAAAGAAACAGGAAAGGAAATGACCAGTAGCTGTACATGGTAGCACCCACCTTGCACCGTACGATAGTTTGCAGAATATGTACACAGAAGCAAATTAAATAAACAGCAAGCTTGTAGTAAATGAACAGCGACTGTTTGACACAACTTAGGTTACTGCAACATTTTGGTAACAGTTGGCTTTCCTGCTAAATTTGCTGTATCTTTTTTATACTGTTTAAGCACGAATAGATTATAACAGCTGAAGGCGATTAATTATTCATGTAATGCTGGCCGTTGATTCTTTTTTGGTTTGCCTGAACTCGTTCCACATCAATGAATGTGGAGTTTAAGGCCAGGGATGATGACCTATTTATAAGACAGAATTGCTTCAACGTTTCGTGGCTGAGAAATTACAGTTACATAGTGGCATGTTGAGAGGGGCACCTAAAAGCTTCAGTACACAGATCATTACTTGTTGTTGTTGTGGTGTTGAGTCCTGAGACTGGTTTGATGCAGCTGTCCATGCTACTCTATCCTGTGCAAGCTTCATCATCTCCCAGTACCTACTGCAACCTACAACCCTCTGAATCTGCTTAGTGTATTCATCTCTTGGTCTCCCTCTACGATTTTTACCCTCCACGCTGCCCTCCAATACTAAATTGGTGATCCCTTGATGCCTCAGAACATGTCCTACCAACCGATCCCTTCTTCTGGTCAAGTTGTGCCACAAACTTCTCTTCTCCCCAATCCTATTCAATAACTCGTCATTAGTTATGTGATCTACCCATGTAATCTTCAGCATTCTTCTGTAGTACCAAATTTGGAAAGCTTCTACTCTCGTCTACTCTAAACTATTTATCGTCCATGTTTCACTTCCATACATGGCTACACTCCACACAAATACTTTCAGAAACGATTTCCTAACACTTAAATCTATACTCGATGTTAACAAATTTCTCTTCTTCAGAAACGCTTTCCTTGTCATTGCCAGTCTACATTTTATATCCTCTCTACTTCGACCATCATCAGTTATTTTGCTCCCCAAATAGCAAAACTCCTTTACTACTTTAAGTGTCTCATTTCCTAATCTAATTCCCTCAGCATCACCCGACTTAATTAGACTACATTCCATTATCCTCTTTTTGCTTTTGTTGGTGTTCATCTTATATCCTCCTTTCAAGACACTATCCACTCCGTTCAACTGCTCTTCCAAGTCCTTTGTTGTCTCTGACAGAATTACAATGTCATCAGCGAACGTCAAAGTTTTTATTTCTTCTCCATGGATTTTAATACCTACTCCGAATTTTTCTTTTGTTTCCTTCACTGCTTGCTCAATACCCAGATTTAATAACATAGGGGAGAGGCTACAACCCTGTCTCACACCCTTTCCAACCACTGCTTCCCTTTCATGCCTCTCGACTCTTATAACTGCCGTTTGGCTTCTGTACAAATTATAAATAGCCTTTCGCTCCCTGTATTTTACCCCTGCCACCTTCAGAATTTGAAAGAGAGTATTCCAGGCAACATTATGAAAGCTTTCTCTAAGTCTACAAATGCTAGAAACGTAGGTTTGCCCTTCCTTAATCTTTCTTCTAAGATAAGTCGTAGGGTCAGTATTGCCTCACGTGTTCAAATATTTCTACGGAATCCAAACTGATCATCCCCGAGGTCGGCTTCGACTAGTTTTTCCATTCGTCTGTAAAGAATTCGCGCTAGTATTTTGCAGCCGTGACTTATTAAACTGATAGTTCGGTAATTTTCACATCTGTCAACACCTGCTTTCTTTGGGAATATTCTTCTTGAAGTCTGAGGGTATTTCGCCTGTCTCATACATCTTGCTCACCAGATGGTAGAGTTTAGTCAGGACTGGCTCTCCCAAGGCTGTCAGCAGTTCTGATGGAATATTGTCTACTCCTGGGGCCTTGTTTCGACTTATATCTTTCCGTGCTCACACAGATAATTTCATAATAGAACATACAGAATGCGATAAACGAATGAGGGAATGGATTGGGCAAAATGTTGCGATGATGGCTATCAGCGTCTCTTAAATGTCGAGGCTGAAACATCCAGGAACCGAGTAAAAAGGCGGCAGCGGTATTTTGGGGAACCAGCGAAATACTCGCCCGAAGTGACTGATGAGAAATTTTGTCAGAATGGTTGAACGCTGGATTTAAAGCCCGCTTCTGCCGATCGAGAGTGCGGTACGCTAACCACTGCGCCAGCTCTGACTTGGCGCCGGCTGATGTAGGCTAGGTGTGCACGGAAGCGCTGGCGGCTGCCAACACGCGGACGGGCTGCCGGCATTCCGCGGCCAGCAGTCACGCCACGCGAGCGCTGGCTGCCGCCCAGGCACAACGGCGGGGCTGGCCGCTGCCCGCATGACGATGCCGTCGACGTAGCGGTACAGGCCAGCCAGCGCTCCACAGACCGCACACTTAAGAGCCCTACGTACGAATGACAAAACTAATCTCACGTCCACAGGATACGGAATCTACACAGAGAAACACTGTGTCTTGGCGACATTATGCGGGTTTGTTTGTAGCGCGAATGACACGGAAGCTCAAGACGCTCAGTAGGGGTCACACCAATACAAATCAGCTGACCGGGGGAACATAAACCCAAAGGGTCACAACGTTTGTTCATATTTATCGCTACTGTAAACGTACGTTTACACCTGTGCAGCTGTGCTTGCTCCACATGCAAGTAGAGGCCCGTGTCTTGTGGTATGGTATGGGAAGACCCCTTTGCCTCCGTTCGCACAGTTCAGAGGTATGCGCAACTTTGCACCGTTGCATGCGCCTCCTTGCCTCTTCGCGCAATGGCTGCGTGCGTCTATTGCGCACGGAAAGCCACACAGGTGAAAATTTCGATGTGACGAATGTCGCCGTAGGATGTTGCACTTCTCACATCGAGAATTCGTGGTTCAGGATCTTAAGAGTCTATTAAGTACCCTACGAGAGACCCAGTCGTCCAGCAACGCCGTTAGCGCAATCTGCCGATAGGGTGGCAGGCTACAAGTCTCCCGTACTTCGTCCGGATCACGTCATTTTTTCCTAATCTTGTATCACTACAATGAATCATGTTTTTTTTTCAGAAAATAACAATCGTAATAATAATCATCATCTTCATTGTTGTTTTGGTGATATGGTCATCGTGAGATATAATCAAGATATAATACGAAATATATCGATACATTCACGCGGCTTCATAGTGTACTCATATTCCACTATTCCTGCTTTGAATAGCTTACATTTTATTTGCTATTGGCCTATGAATGTGCTGATAAAAGAAGTTCATTCCATCATGATTCCTTAATATACCTCGATTTCCACGCCACAGACGAATTTCAATAATTATCATACCTTATTATTATTATTATCATCATCATTATTTTTCCTTTGTGAAAAAATGTGCTTCGTTGTGTTCACAAAAGTGTTCGGTGAAAGATTAGGTAAGTAAAAAAGTAAAAAATGGAAGTAACGTGACTCGGCCGGCCGGCGTGGCCGAGCGGTTCTAGGCGCTACAGCTGGAACCGCGCGACTGCTACGGTCGCAGGTCCGAATTCTGCCTCGGCCATGGATGTGTGTGATGTCCTTAGCTTAGTTAGGTTTAAGTAATTCTAACTTCTAGGGGACTGATGACCTCAGCAGTTAAGTCCCATAGTGCTCAGAGCCATTTGAACCATTTAACGTGACTCGAATGCAGTGCGGGCACACCTCTATTATGTAGCCTTATTCAGCTGGCCTGCTCTATGTCTGACGCTCTCGTATTGTATTCAACAGGCTCGTAAAACTTTTGAACCACGATTTCTCGAAAACGCTTGGGAAGTGCATCGTTCTAGAACAGCATTCGTTATATGTGGGAAACGACTACAGTCGTGTGACAGACCAGCAAAATCGCTGATCCTTTGGGTGCATGATTTCCTTGTAAGTATCGGCGTAATATTCCGCTTGGGCGCATCATTGGCAAATTAGAGGCCGGCAACATGAGAAGCCCAAGTGTTGTATGGCGTTGGAAGTGCCAAGGCACGGCTGTCGTGTGTGTTCCAGAAGGGAGGTTACATACGAGGACAGAACAAGCAACATCGTCTACAGCCCACCACCAAGATCGTTGCCTTAAATTGTGCAGACGTCCTACTACATAACTCCCTCTCTTGAAATCAGGTCATATATCTCCCGTCAGACTGAAAACTTCGGGAGTTTACTTTGTACGTATGTCCGACGCTTCATCACACGAACTCCCTTCATGCATTGGGCCCGCTTGGACATCTAATGTCTCGCCTCACTCGGTACAAATAACGCTCAGGAACAATTGGTTGTGTCGTATCCATAGATAAGCCTCACATTTGCCTAGTGAGAGAGAGATTCTTTCCCTCTGTTCGTCTGGCTCTTCCATGAATGACCGTCTGTTCGGCGGTGCCAGTGAAATCGTCTGGGGCGTCATGATGCTAGCAGCATACATGCTGTGTATCGTAACGTTACTGTGACGGGTGCTGTCTATTAGTCCTGTACTTATACTTCTGCTTGTACGTCGATACTACGCAATCCGCCTTACGGCTCTTGGCGGACGGGACCCTGTACCATTAGTAGTCATTTCCTTTCCTGTTCCATTTGCAAACAGAACGAAGTAAAAACGACTGTCTATATGCCTCCTCATGAACCACAACTTCTCGTAATCTTCCTGGTCCTTACTCGCAGTGTATGTTGGAGGCAACAGAACCGTTCTGCAGTCAACTTCGAATGCCGCATCTCTAAATGTTTTCAATAGCGCTCCTCGAACATAATGTCGCCTTCGCTCCAGGGGTTCCCATTTGCGTTCCCGAAGCACCTCCGTAATACTGTAATCTTGTTCAAACCTACCAGTAATAAATCTGGCAGCCCGCCTATGAATTACTTCCATGTCTTTCTTTAATCCGACCTGCTAAGGATCCCAAACACACGAGCAGTTCTCAAGAATAGGTCGCACTAGCGTTCTATACGCCGTCTCCTTTACAGATGAACCACACTTTCCCAGAATTCTCCCAATAAACCTATGTCGATCATTCGCCTTTCCTAACGCAATCCTCACATGCTCGTTCCATTTCATATCACTTTGCAGTGTTATGCCCAGATATTTAAACGACGTGACTGTGTCAAGCAGGACACCACTAATGCTGTATCAGAACATTACAGGTTAGTTTTTCCTCCTCTTCCGCATTAACTTCATCCTAACATTTCTGTCATCCACGCATGTGACATATTCCGGGTTTAGGTTCGTCATGAACTGACCACCCTTTTCTGAGTCTTGGTTGGTGCTGTAGTTATCACATATAGTCTTCCTACTCATGCCCTCAGTGACAGTTATCAGTCTACTGACATCTTCAAAATTATTTGATTTTAAGGATAGGCCATCCAAATGTTTGTCATAATACGCTCCGAAATTTAGGGCATAAAATATCTTTGTGACTAACGGCATATATTTTGGTACCATACTTTGCACGTTTATTTTCTATGTACTGCAAAAATCCACAACGGCCTCCAGAAGCTACAGTATTTAGTTAACTTTAAAAAATTAGCTGACAGAGTGAACATATTCTGTCATCTGCCCTGCTACAACTGAGCATGTGATAATTCCATATCATATCAGTTTATTTCATTTCCCTACAGACTCTTACACCCAGGTATTTGTATGGCTTGACTGATTCCATTTGTGACTCACTGACGAAGTCGCAGAATATCACATTTAATGTTTCATGTAGTGCACAGTTTTACATTTCAGAGAGTTTGAAGCAAACTGGCAATGTTTGTAATTAATTAAAATCTTTGTAATGTCTGATTGGATATTTGCGCAGCTTTTTCCAGATAGTACTTCATTGGAGATAATTGTATTATCCGCAAAATTGTGATTGTGACCCATACCAACTCCAGTGCCACAGACATTAGCATGAGATTTCTCAACTGAGGATCTGTGGCGAGAGCAGCCCGATCAAGGTGGGCTCACAGATTCTCGATTAGGTTTAAATTTGGGAACTTTGGTAGCCAGGGACATATGGTAAATTCATCCTGGTGCTCTTCAAACCATGCGTGTACACACGTGCCAAGTAAAAGCGGGGATGACGTGATACCCAACGATAGCTGCATCCACTGTGCTTTTCAGAAATACAAGATCACTCAGACAAGGTCACAGAAACGTTTCCCAGACCATAATGCTCCCTCTACCTTCCAAGGATTGCTGCATGGTGTTTACATCTGTCCAGTGGGGCATAAAATGTTATTCATCCGAAAAGACCACCTGTCGCCACTAAGGGCATCCAGGCGCGACACTGGCTTGCAAATTCCAGCCTTCGTCGCCAGGGAACTACATTCAGCATGGGTGCACGAATCAAGAGCCTGTTGCGGAAGCCTGTACACAGCAATGTTCATTGAAGAAGCACTGTTGGTAGCCTCTTGGTTCATCTGAGCGCTCAGTTGCTCAACAGTTGCCTGTATATTCACTCGTACACATCTCCACAGCCGTCGCTCGCCTGTCATCTATGGCCCATAGTGCACCACAGTTGCCTCAGAGAAGGTTTTGGATTGCACCAGTTGCCATGCATGGTATACCTTAACCGCGGCAGCACGCGAATAGTTTACAAACCTAGCCGTTTCGGAAATGCCTTCAACCCTGGTCCTAAAGCCAGTAATCGTGTCCTTTTGGACGTCAGATAAATTTTCCCGTTCCCACATTACAACAACTGCATTATTTTCCAACCCCCCCCCCCCCCCACCGCCTATTTCCCACAGCTAGTGGTGCCATGAGCCGCCCGTGAGTGATTATTGCACACAGACATTAAACTCAGGCGCTGGTCATATTTATGTGACTGCACCACGTGTTGCACGTCAACATCACACTAGAACAGAACGTGACCTTCCAAAAATTTGCTCAAGTGTTTTTCATGCTGCACATGGATTTCGGTACCATGAAATGGAACTTGGAGCCCGTCCACATAAGACTGACATGGCGGAGGAGTTCCCGCTACACGAGGACATCATACGTCTAGAGTGGCCAGCTAGATGCCAGCATTTAAATTTTTTAAAAATATAAGTACAGTATCTATTAGGAGTAACATCGTCGCCACGGACCACAGCTGACCGCTAGAGGACTCGTTCTCTATAGAGCAGGGCGTTACTGCAAGCCATGCTTGGCTGCCCAGTCCACAAAGGAGGAACTCGTGTGCGTTCTCTATCACCGCGCGAGGTCTTCGGCTCTTGGGCGCCACAGTGTTAAATGCACAGTATGTGCACAGGCCATGGTCGGTTTGGCCATATACATGAATCACATGTCACGATATTCTCAGGGTAACTTTAAATACCTCGTGCTCTTTCATGAATCTCAAAAAAACAAAGTGTATGTGGTATTACGGGCAATGTCTCTAGACTTGAACGTAAATTTTACAGCCGGAAGGCCAAAACCAGAATGATTACAAAGACAGCGAACATTCTAAATGCTTTATCACAGTGATGGCATGAATATGCCAAAAAGTTGTCATACTTGGAATGTAAGAGGCTCTAGATAGTGCACTGTGAGTTTTCAAAGACGATTGCCAGTTGTCTGGTTTTGGTAATCTTCGATAAAAGGAGATTACAAAATCTTTGCCATATCATTGAGGTCATACTGAAAGTAGTCTTCTACACCTTCATTGTATTTGTGATCATCCTCGTCGACGGATTATTCATCTGACTTTAGCTACGTGTGGATTATATCTACTTATTCAGAGCTAAGCGTAGTAGTACAACAGCTGTTTGATGGAATACAAAGGAGATCTTTTCAGATATTTCTGTTATGACGTTTCAGATACATAGATTTTTACACGATTTACTCAGACTTAGAAGAAAAATTCACCATTTTAATGAAAACAAGTATAGCTTTTTTGTTACTTTGTATTCCCATCGTGTGACAAGGTGCCATGAAGATCCTTGCATTATTTCTGCTTTTTTTTTTTTTTTTGGAAAAAACGACATGTTGTCGATGGAGTGAGTGATTGATTATTTTGTAAAAAAAATTCTGTTTATTTATAGACGCAATCACATTCTTATGACAGAGTCATAACCGATTTCGGCCATACAATGACCATCTTCAGATTCTATAACAAAAGAAAATTTATATTAAAACCTAAGGTAAGTGCAATATTTAACCAAGCTTATTAGCAATCTAACTGAATTTATGCGCATAAATTTATTCGCATGGATTCAGTTAGATCGCTAGTGCGCCTGGTTAAATATTGCACTTATTTTTAGGTTTTAATGTAATTTTATTCGTATAAATTTATACACATAAATTCAGTTAGATCACTAATACGCCTGGTTAAATATTGCACTTATTTTTAAGTTTTAATATAAATGTTCTTTTGTTATAGAATCTGAAGATGTCATTGTTTGGCCAAAACCGGTTATGACTGCGTCTATAAATAAAAAAGAAATTTACAAAAAATGTTCTGGTGCGCCTACAAGTAGGATCGATCAGGCTGGATTTTCATCGAAGCTTATTCCGCACCTGTACTGCCTTTTTTTTGTTTTTTTTGGGGGGAGGGTTATCAGTCTTCTGAATGGTTTGATGCGGCCCGCCACGAATTCCTCTCCTGAGCTAACCTCTTCGACCTACGTCCTGTATTATTTGCTGGATGTGTTTCAATCTCTGTCTATCTCTACAGTTTCGCCTTCTGCAGCTCCCTCTAGTACCATGGAAGTCATTCCCTCGTGTCTTAACAGATGTCCTATCATCCTGTCCCTTCTCCTTATCAGTGTTTCCCACATATTCCTTTCCTCTCCGATTCTACACAGAACTTCCTCATTCCTTACCTTATAAGTCCATCTAATTTTCAACATCCGTCTGTAGCACCACATCTCAAATGCTTCGATTCTCTTCTGTTCCGCTTTTCCCACAGTCCATGCTGTACTCTAGAAGTACGTTCTCAGAAATTTCTTCCTCCGGTATTTGATATTAGTAGACTTCTCTTGGCCAGGAGTGCCCTTTTTGCCATTGCTAGTCTGCTTTTGATGCCTGTCCTCCTTGCTCCGTCCGTCACTCGTTATTTTACTATCTAGGTAGCAGACTTCCTTAACTTCTTTTACTTCGTGACCATCGATCCTGATATTAAGTTTCTCGCTGTTCTCATTTCTACTTCTCATTACCTTCAGATTTCTTCGATTTACTCTCAATCCATAATCTATACTTATTACAATGTTCATTCCATTCAACAGGTTATGTAATTCTTCCTCACTTTCACTCAGGGAAGGAACGTCATCAGCGAATCGTATCATTGATATCCTTTCACCTTGGATTTTAATTCCATTCCTGAACCTTTCTGGTATGTAACCAGACTCACACATTCTACACACCAACGTGAATAGTCATTTTGTTGCCACCTCCCCCAACGATTTTAGAATTCCAAAGGAATGTTATCTATCCCTTCTGCCTTATTTGATCTTAAGTCCGCCAAAGTTATTTCAAATTCTGATTCTAATACCGGGTCCCCTATCTCTTCTAAATCGTCTCCTGTTTCTTCTTCTATCACATCAGACAAATCTTCCCCCTCATAGAGGCTTTCAATGTATTCTTTCCACCTATCCGCTCTCTCCTCTGCATTTAACAGTGGAATTCCCGTTGCACTCTTAATGCTGCCACCCTTGCATTTCATGTCACCGAAGGTTGTTTTGACTCTTCTGTATGCTCAATCAGCCCTACCGACAATCATTTCTTATTCGATTTCTTCACATTTTTCATGTAGCCATTTCGTCTTAGCTTTCCTGCACTTCCTATTTATTTCATTCCTCAGCGACTTGTATTTCTGTATTCCTGAGTCTCCCGGAACATATTTTTTTACTTCGTCTTTTCATCAATCAATTGAAGTATTTCTTCTGTTACCCATGGTTTCTTTGCAGTGACCTTCTTTGTACCTATGTTTTCCTTCCCAAATTCTGTTAGCGCCGTTTTTAGGAACGTCCATTCCTCTTCAATTGTACTACCTACGGAGCTATTGCTTATTGCTGTATCTATAGTCTTAGAGAACTTCAAGCGTATCTCGTCATTCCTTAGTACTCCCTTATCCCACTTCTTTGTGTATTGATTCTTCCTGACTAGTGTCTTAAACTTCAGCCCACTCTTCATCACTACTGTGTTGTGATCTGAGTCTATATCTGCTCTTGGGTACGCCTTACAATCCAGTACCTGATTTCGGAATCTCTGTCTGACCATGATGTGACTTGACTTGATTCCTCTAACCCCTAAGGGGGCATAGGGCATCCAGGAGAGCTCGCCATCCGTCTCTGTCTTTGGCCATTTGCCTCAGTTCTGCCCTGGTCTTTCCAACTCTTTTTGCTTTCCCTTCCACTGTCCTCTTCCATGTGCCCCTAGGTTGACCATGATGTAATCTAACTGAAATCTTCCCGTATCACCCGGCCTTTTCCAAGTATACCTCCTCCTCTTGTGATTCCTGAACAGAGTATTCGCTATTACTAGCTGAAGTTTATTACAGAACTAAATTAATCTTTCTCCTCTCTCATTCCTTGTCCCAAGCCCATATTCTCCTGTAACCTTTTCTTCCACTCCTTCCTCTACAACTGCATTCCAGTCCGCCGTGACTATTAGATTTTCATCTTCCTTTACATACTGTATTACCCTTTCAATATCCTCATACAGTTTCTCTATCTCTTCATCTTGCGACGTCGGCACGTATACCTGAACTACGTAACGTATTTGCAAGCTTTTGGTTGCAAACAATAGTGGAAGTCCTACTGAAGAACAGCCAGGAGCTAAAATTCGCCTACACGTTATCTTTACTGCTAGGTGGTGTGGCGACACGTGTCCAAACAGCTACATGGGAAGCTAAATTTTGGTGAAGAGTTTTGTTCCTAGAGCACAAGAAAGTACATATGTCTTTCATAGATCTATTGTATTAGTCCTTATATGCATTCTGTTCTCACCATCTAACTGAAGGACGCTTCTACAGCTGCGTCAAAAACATGATTGCTAGTTGAGGAACCAGTGAAAAAAATGTTCATAAACACTTTTTTTAAGTTTTACTCGAATTTTAGGTCTGCTAGGATAGTATCTGCTGTGAGTACTCTTATGACAGTACCAATCGCAATACTACGCAGAAAATAATGTTACCTGACTTTTAGAAAAGTTACGTGCACAATTCATATAGGCTTTCCGGACAGTTCTTGATAACCGTAGGTGCAACATCTAGAATACCTTATCGTGCGCCAGTTAATTTACGCGACAGTTTGAATTCTGCTGCATTGAACGAATGACGTTTCTTATTTTAGCTGTGTATTGCGTTCATTTCTGTTGGAAAATGAAGCAAAATGCAACAAACAAGTCTACTTCATCTGTGGGATAAACATTCAAAATGACAAAGCCGTACCGCAATTATCATATCGAAAGTACTGTGCACGAGTGGTATAATCGATTTCACTTAGGGTGTCTGGCGTTGAATAATGACTCAAGGAGTAGACGTCCTTACACTTGCAGTATGCTCACTATGCTTAATATGAGTGTAGGTAATGTTCTCTCGCAATATCTATGGTTGACATGTCAAGCAATTGCAGAGAAATTTCACGTTGGGGAAAAAAGAGTTCACACGATTGACGATTACCTGGACACAGAAAGCACCACATACTTCATTGATACTGTAGTTGAGGTACTGGTATCGCACTTAGGAGTAGCAGAACTTTAACCCTCACCCGACAACAAAGAAAGAGTTGTACTGACATAGTTGCTCTGAAAAGGGTGGTTCTGAAATTTTGTACAGTTCATGAGCAATCTAAGCTTATACGTTGTCTCTAACGACCGGTTTTTCCTCGTTTTTCCCCTGAGACGTCTTCTTCGAACCTTTGTCCGTGGATTGATGTACTTTATTGTTTGCTATTCCTTAAAATGTTCACGAAGATGTTGGATGACTATACTTTTTCATGTACTTCAGTAAGAAATGCTGACAGTCCCGGCGCAGCGCGCTTCGCGAGGGCAGGCAGTTACGGAAGCGACCATATCAGTTGCAGACTGCAGCGGGGGAGTGTGTCGCACGGTTGTCTACTGCGCAGGGGCCCCTGTTCGCGTTGCGTCAAGCCTTCACACAGCGTTGCATTACTACTGCGTCCCTATGTCTTGTAGAACACAAGGTATAAAATACGATAGTTTGTACTGTCACAAGCTACTGGCGAAGCCATCTCGTGCGGAAAATTACTCGAAATTAAAATTTTCGTTAAAATTCCACTTAGGCAATATCGGTTTAAAATTTCTCGCGACCAGCATAAGTAATTCTGGGTTCCGTCTATATACTCCCACGAGACTACTACAATTCCTGACAAACGCACTGAACAAAAAAAAAAAAAAAAAGAAAGAAAAGAAAAGATTTTTCCCTTCGTTAGACTTGTTGCCATATAATATCGACGATATTCTATACTTTTTAATTTTATCCGTATTTTCCAGCTGTGAAGGTGACTGAAGGCGTTTTCACTCAAACTTCCTGTAGATTCTATACCGTTAGAAACGAGAACAGTGTTCAATTTTAATTCATTTTGTAGTTTAAAAACTTAAGAATCGTAGTTTATTTTAACAAAATGTTACTCTTGGTATAGTTTGTATGACTTGTATGTACTTTGGGGACAAGACGAAGCGTATATCTTGAACTCTGTTTCACCTGATTTAAAAATTTCAGTTTTAAATTTACATAAGGTGCACATTATTCCTGTAATTATCATAGCTCAGAAAAAAAGAAAAGAGGCAAAGGTATATCCAACAACACTTAACCACCCGCTTACCTGACCTTTCATTGTGGCCACGTTTTCATTAAATTTAACGGACGTCATGAGAAAAGGTCATTATAATAGTGTCTTCTAATGTTATGGGAAAAGGCTGTCGAGCAGTGCGGTGAAGAACGTAACCGAAAGCGTAATTTCTATCCTGGTGGATCTCTTCTTCCGTCTTTTGCTAATAAGTAACAGTCATACTACAGGCCGAATACAGAGCCTACCTCAACCTATGCCAAATAACAGTATTATCAAAGTTCACTGCCGATTGCGAGCCATTCATAGTTCTACTGCTGCATCAAGAGTTAGTGTCTGCCTCGGAATGTTTTCGGATCTAAGATCAATGTCAGTATAGCTTCTGCAACATCTAGAGTACAAGGGAGTGACTCACGATACGAGACAGGTTCGTTTTGGTTCTGTTTCATATGAAAAAAAAGTATAGTGTACTGAAGCCACAGAAACAAAATCACACTGACAGAAATGGTAGAAACAAACAACATCTTGGATATGAAAATTTGTCTGGTAAGCATGTCGTACATCACTCGCCTCTGCTCTCATTAAAGTATATCACCGATACCTCATTTCACTAATAACGATAATGTATGTGGGCTGGGTATGTGACCGCACCATGAGGTGACGTGGTAGCATATCCAGAGGAGTTTTATTGAAATGGACCCAGGCAACGAAAACCAGTGCTATGATATTTCATTTGTTTTGTCACTCTGTGAAGACTAGATGCGTCTAAAACCTTTGGTGCACAGCTTCGTAAAACTAAGATAACAGAAATACTAATAAAACACCCGTACCTGCCCTCAAAGAATTTCCCTTTGAGCTCAGTTCACTCTGGGAAACATTTGTAAAGTTACGGGGAAGTGCCGGTAGAGACTTCCTGTGGCATACGCAGAAACACTGATGTTGCACGTCTTTTGATGCTCATTTGAATACGAAAAGCTGTATACTTCGGACGTGAAGGTTTTCTACTACGGTCCTAACTAGTTTCATAAGATCACACCTCCTGTGATGACAGTATACGAGAAACACAGACCTTGCTCACATGTGTGAATGAAATTTCTAGCATTTTCTATCCGTGTCACCCTATTCTCGCTTCTCAATTTTTGCTATATGAGCCGAAACTAGTCTTCTGTTCACCCAAATCTTTGTAAATGATCGCGTGAATACTAATTCCCGATTCTTCCAATATAAAGATTAGGGAGAGTCCCCGACATTGTGAACCAGAAGTAAGGACACACATTTTCCGCTCCTACATTCTATTCTGTACAATTTCGAGATCACATTGACATTGAAAAGTCACATGTTCTCCGTCGCCATTTTTCTAAATTTTTACATAAGAATGTCAATGCTTTTCACTCGTCCTATAAGAGATTTTGGTTCGCCGTGCTGTGTCATCATCACCGTCATCATCATCGTCGTCGTCGTCGTCGTCGTCGTAGTCGTCATTATTATGTTACTTCATTACAGTAAGACATAAGTCATCATGTTCACTCTGATCGACTGGTAATAGCTGAATGTGTGTAGGATTTCTATGTTCATGGACTCTTTTCTAGTACTAGTTTCCCATTTAGGTAATAATCGACATACTGACAACTTTAGACGCATCTTGTACTACATAGAGACCTTACAACAAGTACTGTACCATGTCAGGCAGAAAGATCACCTACAATCGGTTCCTAGACGGCTCTCAAAACTGTCCCCTGAGATATCTCACATCCACATAATGCTGTAGGAATTCTGCCTTGTAAATAAAAGATTGCTTCAACTGAAGAAAAATCGACAATTCGGGTGTTGTCAATGACTTTCATCTTGAGTGGAATAAGCACGCGGTCTTCCCTACACCGTGGTATAGCTATGGTCCCCCCGTTTCACCGATTGACACAGCTTCTCTGGAGACAATTAGGAAATCCATCAAGTCAATGTGACTTACGGTATTTCAGGGAGATCACACAACCGCGGGAAACCAGCGGCGCTGTTCTATTCTCCTTGATATATCGTCATTATTAATAATGTATTTCCCACTCTTGATGAGTCCGACATCTGTGAGTAGTACTACACTGTTGTAAAATGGCCCCGTCGGAAATTGGCTACTGCTTTTTCGTGTGTTGTCAATGAATGTTATCTTTTACAGCTGAATCTAACTGCTTCTCCAATCGAAGGCTTCTGAGTCCCTTGCTTTCAGCGGAGCTAGCACACCGATCTTTATAGCCGAGGTCGTCACTGGAAGCTTTTATTCCAACGTCCGAGTGGAAGGTAACTTATAATCTTTGTTTTGAAGGTTTTTTCGTTTGTAGCTTTTGGCAGGCCATTAACACCCGTGAAAAATCTGTGCCGACCTCCCATGGTGAATCGCCAATCTTTCAGATTTTGCTTTCGTTTAAATTTGGCGTGCTTTTTTAGTTGTTTCTGCAACAGTGTTCTGACCTGTTTTGTGCACCATGGATGATTAGCTCCGTCTTTCGTCAATTTATTTGGCTATCAATACTATTTCTACACCTGGTATAAACTTAAATTATTAATTTGGAAGGAATGGAGATTGTCTCTCAGGAATGCGTCAAGCGAATTTTATCTGCTCTTTTTAAATAGATATATTTGTCTTTTATTCTGGGTGGATTTGGGAATTATGGTATTCAGTCTCGCTACGACAGTCCTGCATCCGTGTTGATGCTCTTTATTAGCTCAAGTTTATTTGTTGTTAAGAGGTCAAATGGCTTATGAACTTATTAACTGCTCGAAATAATTTTCAAAGAATTAGTTCAGCACAATTTCGGATGATATTCTATTCGCATCTCCGGATTTAAACATATATTTTCGTCAAAACATCGAGGGTAAATTGCAGTTACCACCAACTATAATTGTATGGATCGCGTACGCGTTTGGAATGAGACTCAGGTTTTCCTGAACTTTTCAGCAATTGTATCATTTGAGAAGAGAGGTCAGTAAAAGGATCCAGTTATTACTTTATACAGATTGTTGCCCGCATCTCGTAGTCGTGCGGTAGCGTTCTCGCTTCCCACGCCCGGGTTCCCGGGTTCGATTCCCGGCGGGGTCAGGGGTCAGCCTCGTGATGGCTGGGTGTTGTGTGCTGTCCTTAGGTTAGTTAGGTTTAAGTAGTTCTAAGTTCTAGGGGACTGATGACCATAGATGTTAAGTCCCATAGTGCTCAGAGCCATTTTATACAGATTGTCAAGAATGACATCTACCCATACTAACTCACAGGAATCACCTACTTCAATTTCACTACGAGATAAACTACTTCTAACAGCAACAAACACACCACCGCCAACCTTTCTGAACACCGTTACGTCCTTCGCAAAAAATTCGGCTGAACTTATCTCCCGCTTTAGCCAGCTCTCAGTGCCTATAATTTGAGCATCAGTGTTTCCTATTAGCGGTTAGAGCTCTGGTACTTTTCCAACAGAGCTACGAGAGTTTACAACTGTTATACTTCCTGTGTTCGACCTGCATCGTTTGTGGCTGAAGCCCTTTTTGTGTTTCCGCGTTGTGGGATCCTTACCATATAGGATTAACGGAGTGCAGCGAGAAAGTAATACAAGATTCTGGGTGGAAATCATTAAAACAAAGCCGTTTTTCGCTGCGACCGGATCTTCTCACGAAATTTCAATCACCAACTTTCTCTTCCGAATGCGAAAATATTTTGTTGAGCCGATCTACATAGAGAGAAACGATCATCATAATAAAATAAGGGCAACCAGAGCTCGCACGGAAAAATATAGGTGTTCGTTTCTTCCGTGCACTGTTCGAGAGTGGAATAATAGAGAAATATTGTGAAGGTGATTCGATGAAACCTCTACGACACATTTAAGCATCATTCGCTGAGTTGCTATTTAGATGCAGATCTATGTCGAAAAAACACCAAAAAACGCAATCTTTTTAGTCGCATGGTGAAAAGATTTCGTAGTGCCCGAGTATTTCATGACAGTGTTACTCAGCCTTGTTATTTAGAGATGAGCACCGCTACTACTACTCCCTTTTCCAGCTAAATCGTGGCGACAATAAATTATTCATCATTCGTACACTGGAACTAACATCTTTACTCAGGCGTCACTGCATCAGTGCATTTTAACGAGCTCGGTCGCAGTGGCGCTGTACGCTAACTAAACTGACGATTACGTCGCCACACGCTAGTCTGCTAGTTCCCAGAACGGCCTACGCAGTGAATACCGCCTACTACTTACCACGGCATCCGTTAGCAATATTCCGTAAATGCTGCAGTTTCATCAATTCGTTCCGCCATGCCGTGCGCGGTCGGCGCTTTTTGCCGGCTGCGAAGACCAGGGTATTCTCTTAATGGGACGCTCGACAGCGCGCTTAGCATAAAAACAAAAAGCCGACCGGCGTCGTCCGGCGGGTACGATATGATTTGTGGCGGAGGCCGGCTAATGGGCGACACTAAGAGACGACCGCGGTGCAGTATTTCACATTAGCAGCCGCTAATTGGCACTTCTCATCCAGGGCGCGTCCCTGCGTGCCGTACCGTGCAGATGGGCGCCGGATAGCGCCGCCAATAATTGCAATTTATACGTCAACAGAGCCGGCGCCGGTCGTTAGGCGTCCGCATCTGCGCATGCGCAGGCCCATGTCCCGGCCTTGTTAGGAGCGCCAGTGACTTAGGAGCTAACTCACTTCCTGCGGAGGAGCCCCGGCACCGCCACTGCCGGCGGGGCTACACGCAGTGAGCCAACTCTAAGGCAAGCTGACGGATCCGCTCCATAGACTTCAGTCGGTAGAAGTCGGGATGCTTCGGCCGGTAGTCACTTGTTCTTGATTGTAGCCAACGTCACCAACTGATAGTACTGCGCAAGGTAGCCATTGTTGCTGTGTTACTATTTTGCACTTCACTATGTTTCACGCTGTTTCCATTCCTTGTGATAAGTGTGTAATTGTGCAGTTAGGATCTTTACTGAACATATCAATATGCGAGGGTGAGTCAAATGAAAACCTTAAATATTTTTTTAAATATCATTTATTGTGCAGAAATGGTACCAAGCTGTATCACTTTTCAACATAATCTCCCCCACGCTCAATGCAAGTCCTCCAGCGCTTACAAAGTGCATAAATTCCTTTAGAAAAAAATTCTTTTGGTAGTCCGCGCAACCACACATGCACCGCGTGGCGTACCTCTTCATCAGAACGGAATTTCTTTCCTTCCATTTCGTCTTTGAGTGGTCCAAACATATGGAAATCACTTGGGGCTAGGTCTGGTGAGTATGGTGGATGAGGAAGACACTCAAAATACAGATATATGATTGTTGCAACTGTTGTTCCGACAGTGTGGGGCCTTGCATTGTCATGTTGCAAAAGGGCACCTGTTGACAGCAATCCACGTCGCTTTGATTTGATTGCAGGCCGCAGATAATTTTTTAGGTGATCTGTGTATGATGCACTGGTGACAGTGGTCCCTCTAGGCATATAATGCTTCAAAATGACGCCTTTTTCATCCCAAAAGAGATTCAGCATAACCTTCCCTGCTGAGGGTTCTGTTCGATACTTCTTTGGTTTTGGTGATGAGGAATGGCGCCATTCCTTGCTCGCTCTCTTCGTTTCCAGTTGGTGGAAGTGAACCCAGGTTTCGTCCCCAGTAACGATTCTTGCAAGGAAGCCATCACCTTCTCGTTCAAAGCGCCGAAGAAGTTCTTCACAAGCTTCAACACGTCGTTCTCTCATTTCAGGAGTCAACTGCCGTGGCACCCATCTTGCAGACACTTTGTGAAACTGGAGCACATCATGCACAGTGTGGTGTGCTGACCCATGACTTATCTGTAAACGTGCTGCAATGTCATTTAGTGCCACTCGGCGGTTTTCTTCACTATGCCTTCAACTGCTGCAATGTTCTGTGGAGTCACAACACGTTGTGCCTGACCTGGACGAGGAGCATCTTCCACTGAAGTCACACCATTTGCGAACCTCCTACTCCATTCGTAGACTTGTTGGTTTGACAAACATGCATCACCGTACTGAACCTTCATTCGTCGATGAATTTCAATAGGTTTCATACCTGCACTACGCAAAAACCGAATAACAGAACGCTGTTCTTCCTGGTGCAAGTCGCAAGTGGGGCGGCCATCTTTATACTGATACTGCGACGGTATGTGTGCATCTGCATTATGCTGCCACCTACAGGCCATTCTGCACGCTGTTTGTAGCACGCTTACCAACTTACAGGATAACGGCGCGAAATTTCGATTTGTTATTACAAATTTAAGGTTTTCATTTGACTCACTCTCGTATAAAATCATTGCAGTTTCAATTACGTATAACATTTAAATGATATTTACAGCTGTACTTGACTTCTGCTTTTATGAAAGCACGTCGCACAGGTTAAAGTGTCTGCGCTGAGACTTGCTGCCCCTGCAAAGCTCCTCGCCCTATGGCGGTCTATGTGGGGGGTCGGGGTCGCTTCCTCCTTTCTCGTCATCTCCCTGTTAAAATCTGTCAACTTACAGTTAACTTAGTGGGCAGGAGCTGGATGAAATAAAATCAACTTTCGAATAATGTACGCCAATGTTTGTGATAACTGTAACAACGAGATGAACGCATGTGGCTGAAATGAATTAATACCACTAATTAGGGACATGAATGACTGCATACGATTACTACTACATATTTATGTATCTGAATCGAGGACTCTGGTCTTGCAGCATAGAAATAAAGCCTGAGGATTACTACCATCTAGGTCGTTCACAATGTCATAGTCAGTTAGTTAGTTAGTTACATGTTTCAGGGGTCATTTGCACGAAAATCGTAATCATTTTCAATTCACGTTGCAAATAAGTCTGTAAATATGGCTACATGCTGAACATTTATAAGTCTTTTCGTTTTTGTTGCTATTATTAAATATACAGATGTGAGTTAGTAGTTCCTACCCGCCAGCTTTTACACATTACAATAAAAAAAATTTACACCGAATAAAATGAGTTGTCAAGGAGAAACTTCTTCAGTTTGTTCTAAAGTTTTACTTTGTTGCCTGTCAGACATTTTATATCTCTGGGTAAGTTATCTAAAATTTTAGTCGCGTCGTTGTGCACTCTTTTTTGTGCTAAAGACAGCGTTAATGTGAAGTAATGAATGTCACTTTTCCTTCTCGTACAGTAATTATGTGCATCATTGTTACTTTTGAACTGCAGTGAATTATTTACAGCAAACTTCATGAGGGAATGAATATACTGTAAAACAGCAGTCAGAATGCCCAACTCCATAAATAGATGTGGGTGAGTATCACATATTGCTCTTACAGCACGTTTTTGAGGAATGAAGACTTTCTTTCTTAATGATGAATTACCGCAGAACATTATTGCACGTGACAGTACTGAATGAAAATATGCAAAATATGTTAACTTACTGATTTGTGTCTTCCCGAGAGTTGCAATGATATAAGTGCAAATGTAACTGAACCTAGTTGCTTTAGGAGATCCTAAATATGTTTCTTCCACTTTAAATTCTCATCAATACCGATACCTAAGAATTTTGAAGTTTCCACCCCATTTATTATTTACTCACCGAGTGTTAGACTCATCATGATGTAGTACCCCAAATAGGCAAAACTGAATACTTTGTGTCTTTTTAAAATTGAAAGTGAGCCCACTCACTGAAAAACATTCAATCATACCTTGTTTACCATTTCTTCTGTTGCTGCATGTATGCTTGAATTGATTACAAAACTGGTGTCGCCTGCAATATTTGTAGATGTAGAAAAAGTTTCTATTGGTCACCAAGGAGTTAAAGACTGTTTGCTTGCTTCTGGTTACAAAAGTTACTTCATTGACTACAATATCTGATATAGGGAACTATCAGCTTAGCACGGCATGTCACGTATTTTGTAGTATATTGTAACACCGTGGCATTAGAACGGCATGTTGTAAACCAGGGCCTGTGGCGTTCCGGGTAAAATAAGAAGGCTGGTCCGGCACTCCGATCCCCACTGCACTATTGTGGATGAAGCCTTCAGTGAGTTCCGATACCTGTGTGCGGCGCGGCTTTGCTTTGTTTACACTATGGACTTCGTTCTTGGCTTCTCGGCGGGGCTTACGACTACTTGCTGTGAGAAGGTGAAACCACGTTCCAAACTGCCTGGCTTGTAAACAAACACCCACTGTCCTGCTGCCCGACCGGACTGTGCCTAAAGCAACGAATTCATCTCCTATTGCAGGTGTCATGAGAGATTATGGACCCGAGGGAGTACAAAATTGTACTTAAGTAAGAATCGACTACAGACTCAATTAAATATGTTTATTTTGTCAAAATATCCACAGGTAAATTACTTATGAAACTCACACCCTTGAACAAGATAAAAATGGCACTAAAATAGATGGCAAAAATTCGTGGATGTGATGTACTTGTTACTGGACCGAGAGATAACGGTCGATTAATCAAGTAAAACCATACTAATAAGCGCCTGGTCGACCAAGAAAAACCACAGGCGTAACAGAGGACATGTACAAAATGAAGAAATAATTGTGCGCGAGTCACGGAGATATGTCTAATGATAGTACCGTACATGGCAGCAGAACATGGCAGATTACCTTAGTGGTGGCATGGAAACATCACTGGCCCGGATGCGATCGTAATTACGAGCTGTCATCGTAATTCCGGATGATTTGATTGTCGCAATTAGCGAGCAACAAGATCATTAACTGTTTCTCGACGAGCCGGCAATTTTATCGACCCTTCCGGTGCCTGAAGCACCCGACTAGCCGGCCGAAGTGGCCGTGCGGTTCTAGGCGCTGCAGTCTGGAACCGCGAGACCGCTACGGTCGCAGGTTCGAATCCTGCCTCGGGCATGGATGTGTGTGATGTCCTTAGGTTAGTTAGGTTTAATTAGTTCTAAGTTCTAGGCGACTGATGACCTCAGAAGTTAAGTCGCATAGTGCTCAGAGCCATTTGAACCATTTGAGCCAGCACCCGACTGCCTCAACATGACTCTTAAACAGTAGGACCGTATGATCTGGAGACTGACTGTACCAGCCACAGAAACGCGTCTCGATGACCGAAGAACTCGGGGCCCCAGTGAGGCAGAGCTCTTGCTGTGGGGGTTATTTTCGAAGAAAACGACCGACTGCACAGAGTTCTCTACTTTCCGTGAGTAACCTGTGTTCGTCACCAGAATTTTGGACAGATTGCTCGGTTACGTTAGGTTGCCAGAAGCTGGATTCCTCTAAGGGACAGCGCTGCTTCTCCAACGCCTGTCTGGTCTATTTACGAGGGGCGTTTGAAAAGTCCGTGCAAAAATAAAAATTACTTAGGTGGGGTAAGCTTTTTTTTATTTTTCGCCATAGTCTCCTTTTTATTTATACACTTCGTCCAACGCTGTTCTAATTTGTTGATCCCTTCCGGATAGTAGCTATTAGTAGCTGCAATCAACTCCTCGTTTGAATAAAATCTTTGTCCCGCCAGCCACTTCTTCAAATTGGGGAACAACTAGTAGTCCGAGGGAGCCAAGTCTGGAGAGTAGGGGGGATGTGAAACGAGCTGGAATCCTATTTCCATTAATTTTGCGACCACAACTGCTGAGGTGTGTGCTGGCGCATTGTCGTGATGGAAAAGGACTTTTTTACGGTCCAATCACCGGCGCTTTCCTTGCAGCTCGGTTTACAGACGGTCCAATAACGATTAATAATATGCACCTGCAATAGTTTTATCCTTTTCCACATAGTCGACGAGGATTATCCCTTGCGAATCCCAAAAGAAAGTCGCCATAACCTTTCCGGCTGAAGGAATGGTCTTCGCCTTTTTTGGTGGAGATTCTCCCTTGGTAACCCATTGTTTAGATCGTTCTTTGGCCTCAGGATTATAGTAATGTATCCATGAGTCATCCACAGTGACGAAACGACGCTTAAAGTCCTACAGATTCTTCCTGAACAGCTGCAAACCATCCGTGCAACACTTCACACGATTCCATTTTTGGTCAAGCGTGAGCAATCGTGGAACCCATCTTGCGGATAACTTTCTCATGTCCAAATGTTTATGCAAAATATTATGTATCCATTCATTCGAGATGCCCACAGCACTAGCAATCTCACGCACCTTAACTCTTCTGTCATCCGTTATCATATCATTGATTTTATCAATGATTTCTGCAGTCGTAACCTCCACAGGTCGTCCAGAAAGTTCAGCATCACTAGTGCCCATATGGCCTCTCCGAAAATTTTGAAACCACTTATAAACTGTTCTAATCGAAGGTGCAGAGTCACCGTAATGTTTATCAAGCTTCTCTTTAGTCTCCTGAGGCGTTTTGCCTTTCAAAGAGTAATGTTTAATCACCACAAGAAATTCTTTTTGTCCATTTTTTGACAAACACTCGACTTCTTTGATTCACACGAATGACAAACACAAAGAAATAGACCAATATGGCTGAAACTTCGTGTGCGTTCTTTCAAAAGAACATGACCTCGATAGGCGCCGGTGGTGCCATCTCTCGGACATTGCACGGACTTTTAAAACGCCCCTCGTATGCGAGAAGGACCGATTAAACTTTCAATGAAAAACGCCATCTTGGCGAAAATTAGTGACTTACGAATTAATTGCTATTTGGCATTCCTCATCCATCCTCGCAACATACGAGGGGATTTCAGTAAGTAATGTAACACTTCTTTTTCTCGGCCATTTTTGATTGAAAAAATGTGGTATTGGTTGTGGGACATTGAGGAATATTCCCGCTTCAGCCTCTACAGCTTCATGAAGTTCCAGTAGGGGCGGTGCGATACGTAGCCTTCAAAATGGCATCTGCTACGGAGGAGTGTCCCAAACAGAGAGTTGCCATTGAGCTACTTTTGGGAGAAAACTTAGAGCATCGCGGATATTCATAGGCGCTTACAGAATTACTTACACGTGAAGGTGACTAAAGCACGGTGAGCCGTTAAGCGAGGCGTCTGCCATCATCGCAACAATGCCGCGTAAACTGTCAGTATCCTGTGAGCCGGCCGCCAGCACAGAGCTGTAACTCCTGCAATGTATTGACGTGCGGACAATCATAAGAGGTGATCGACGAATCACAATCAGACACCTCGCTGCTCAGCTGGACGTCTCTGTTGGTAGTGCTGACACACTGGACCACAAATCTGGATACTCAAAGGTGTGTGTCCGCAGGGCTCCTCGCCACAGACTAGAGACAGCGCTCGGTAGGTCTAAAACGTACGAGCAGGAGACCGTCACTTGCGTGCAGGCGGAGTCTGCGTTCCTCGCTGAAGACCACAGCGCGCCATCCCATCTTCCAGGTGATATCCTGACAGCACCAGTCGAGCCGTGCACATCGACCTAACGTAAAACCGTACAGAACAACGAAGAACCCTTTGAGCGAAATTGCTTGCGTGTTACGAGGCTGATTGTGACAATTTTTTGTCGAACATGGTCACAGACGATGAAGCATGGGTTCACCACTTCGAACCAGAAATAAAACTGCAATCCATGGAGTGACGCCATACCATCTCTCCTCCGAAGAAAAAGTCCAAGACAGCACCCTTAGCCGTTATAGTCATGGTGATGGTCTTCTGGAACTATGATGTCTTTGCTCACGGTGCAACGACCGACTCGGAAGTGTATTGTGCTACCCTCCGGAAATTGAAGAAGCGATCCCAGCTTGTTCGTTGCCACAAAGAGGCAAAGTAACTTTTACATCTCTACGAACGCAAGGCCTCACACAAGTCTGCGCACCCGAGAGAAGGTCACAAAACGTCATTGGGCTGTTCTTCCTCATCAGCACTACAGCTCGAATCTCGCACCTTGCTGCTCCCATCTTTCTGGTCCAACAAAGGACACACTCAGTGGGAACCAGTACCTGGATGATCGGGAAGGGTGCGTAAGACCGTGGCGTCGAACGGAGATTATGTTGAAAAATTGAGTTCTATAGTCAAAAGAGTGGATGACATCGGGTCACTGAGGCTATTTGCGGATGATGCTGTGGTATATCGAGAGGTTGTAACAATGGAAAATTGTACTGAAATGCAGGAGGATCTGCAGCGAATTGATGCATGGTGCAGGGAATGGCAATTGAATCTCAATGTAGACAAGTGTAATGTGCTGCGAATACATAGAAAGAAAGATCCCTTATCATTTAGCTACAATATAGCAGGTCAGCAACTGGAAGCAGTTAATTTCATAAATTATCTGGGAGTACGCATTAGGAGTGATTTAAAATGGAATGATCATATAGAGTTGATCGTCGGTAAAGCAGATGCCAGACTGAGATTCATTGGAAGAATCCTAAGGAAATGCAATCCGAAAACAAAGGAAGTAGGTTACAGTACGCTTGTTCGCCCACTGCTTGAATACTGCTCAGCAGTGTGGGATCCGTACCAGATAGGATTGATAGAAGAGATAGAGAAGCTCCAACGAAGAACAGCGCGCTTCGTTACAGGATCATTTAGTAATCGCAAAAGCGTTACGGAGATGATAGATAAACTCCAGTGGAAGATTCTGCAGGAGAGACGCTCAGTAGCACCGTACGGGCTTTTGTTGAAGTTTCGAGTACATACCTTCACCGAGGAGTCAAGCAGTATATTGCTCCCTCCTACGTATATCTCGCGAAGAGACCATGAGGATAAAATCAGAGAGATTAGAGCCCACACAGAGGCATACCGACAATCCTTCTTTCCACGAACAATACGAGAGTGGAATAGAAGGGAGAACCGATAGAGGTACTCAACGTACCCTCCGCCACACACCGTCAGGTGGCTTGCGGAGTATGGATGAAGATGTAGAATAATATGGTGAATTTGAAGTCCCGAATAAAACAGACCTGCTTTCAGAAAAAAATGTGTTGCATTACTTACTGAACTCCAGGCCCGCCCGGTTAGCCGTGCGGTCTAACGCACGGCTTCCCGGAGTGGGAAGGAGCGCCTGGTCCCCGGCACGAATCCTCCCGGCGGACTTGTGTCGAGGTCCGATGAGCCGGCCAGTCTGTGGATGGTTTTTAGGCGGTTTTCCATCTGCCTCGGCGAATGCGGGCTGGTTCCACTTATTCCGCCTCACTACGTCGACGGTGCCAACCTTTGAAAGACAGGGATTTGGAGCGGGGATATTTTTTTGGAAATGAAATGACGGAGGCCTTTTAAAAACGAAGCAATCGGTGCGCATTTTATCTGTATTAGTGATGAGGCACACTTCCGTCGCCATGGGTACGTCAACAAACTAAACTGATGTCACTGGGCTACTGAGAATCCACACCTTCAAGCTGCTGCTCCACCTCATCAACAAAAAGTTTAGTGGGCAGTCAGTGCACAATGCAAACTCAGAGACAACGTGAAGTATACATAGGGTGTAAACGATTATTGTTTACAACGTAGCATAGCTATGTAGTGGAAGTCGAAACGAAGAACTTTATACAAGACACTTGTGGTCTATTAAGTTGGGAAACAGCCAGCAACAGGTTTACAAGACTACATGTGGTATAGCCCATGCGCGTCGCGTGAGATTTTCATGTTCTCTTCTCCAGCTCTCTACTCATCATCATCGATTGTTCCGCAATTGTTCCTTGCGTTAGGTTGTTATGTCTTCACAGCCTAATTATTACAAGTTTGTCTGTTTGTTGTATCTGCTCGTAACGGGCAACACATCGTCCGTAATTGGCGAGCAGTCTGTACTCGGGGCCGGTTTTCCGTGCGCCACCCTACATTATTTCCCTCCCATCAGCCACACAACGCTACAGTTGGCTAAACGAGGGGTTCTGCAGAATCACAGAAATTACTTCTAAAAGTGTGTAGGAATTCTGTGATGAATAGAAACTCTATACTCCAGGGCCCCCTGTTGGTGCCCTCCATCCTCCAGTCACCTACACTACTAGTTTTCAGTTTTTCATAAGAACCATATACCAAGCACAAATGAACGGTGAGCGAGTAAAAATGAACGGTTCCCAAAAAAAGAACGATCCGCAGTGAACTAGTTCCCAAGGATAGACGAGTTTGCCCATCTCTACCCAGCTCCCGTGGAACGCAAGTCTCGTCCGCCCTGGGCTCTGCTGCGTGCTTTTGCTGGCAGAGCGGGCCCACGGCGGTCAGACAGGTGGGCTTTCGCACACGCTAGCTGCCTCAGCAGCCGGGCCGCACTTCCTCCTGGCCGCGCTGCCCCTGTGTGCGCGTTCTCACGGCTCCCACACGCCTGCCGTCCGCGGAGTCGGATGCCGCGTCCAATCGCAGCCAATTACGTCATGTGCACTCTTATCCTCCTCCCGCCTCTCTCTCTCTCTCTCTCTGCCTATCTACTCCCTCCCCTCTCCCCACTCTCTCTCGCATCATCAATTATTTCTTTCGGACATCGGAAATACTTGTCGACAGATTGTCAGCCTGCTTGAAACATAAGAGTAGCAAGGTGGAACATCCCCAACTGTGATGTCCCCCATTAAATAAACAATCGTTTTCTTATCTGATACCCTTTTCTACACATAACGCTAAATGCTTATTCACGTAATATTTCGCTAAACTTTATTATATTTTCATATTTATATTATTGCATGTAGTTTTCAGAATACTGCAGATGAAAGTATAATTCGTTTCTGAGGGAAAAGCCATATTTAAAAAATAGTCACGATATAAGAGTCACGTAAACCGCGAGTACTTCAAAATTTGACCACAATAACAGTTAATTGTTTTATGATTGACATATCTTATTTAAAAGCCCTATTCCCCTCTTTCAAACAAACGTTTTGCGTTTCTCGGAAACTCAGTATTTCAGCAGTTATTCCTATATAAAATTACGGTATTCTAGAATGTTCGAATTTTAAAATGCAATCAAAAATGGTTCAAATGGCTCTGAGCACTATGGGACTTAACTTCTGAGGTCACCAGTTCCCTAGAACTTAGAACTACTTAAACGTAACTAACCTAAGGACACCACACACATGCCCGAGGCAGGATTCGAAACTGCGACCGTAGCGGTCGCACGGTTCCAGACTGTAGCGCCTAGAACCGGCAAATAATAATAATAATAATAATGCAAGCCTTCTAATATTTCAGTGTGTCTTGCAGGACTAACCTTTCTGATTTCAAAGTGTAAAATTTTCCTAAAATAACATGTTAGTTAATGAAATATTCAAATTAGAAAATTTCGCTTTCCAGAAAATTCTTGTCAGCCTGTTCTAGATTTAACAGCATTCCAAAGCTTCCGCCCTATAAAATACATCCATTATTTGTACTAGTTTAAAAACACACGTACAACAGTCAGTCAAAACAGTGTCTGTGCCTAATGTGTTTATGTACTTTTTACTTTTCTTGCCATTTATGCTGTAATTGAATATATAACAATTATGGTTTTATCATTTTGTAAAAGCAGTTTTACGTGCGTCTTTAAATAGCACAAAGTCAGCCTCATTTGACAACTAACATCCAAAGGCAGCACTTATAATGTTAGTCAGTTTGAGTAGTTAAGTCATAATTGCATCACATTCTAATTAGGCAGTTATTTGTTCAGTTGTGAACAGCCACTCATTAAATTTTGCTAGTTACTTGGAACCTACATAGGCTGCTTGCATGAATTTAGTCTAAGGTACTACCATCAAACTTACCATTATATGTTTAAGAGTAATAAATGTGAATAAAATGAAAAATAAGATCGACAGTATCGTGTTTAATCGTTATTGTTTTAAACACGTAATAATCATCGAAAGGATAGCGGTAGCAGAAGATCTAAAACAGAGATGGCCAAGAATTCTGCACATGTGCAGAGCTCTTGCACACATGCGGAGCTCCTCGGCTGGTTCGCTGAATAATCCGATCTTAATCCCATAGAAAATATTGAAGACTATAAGTAACAGCTGGTGAAACGTAGCAAAGATGTACTCTGGCCGGCCGGGGTGGCAGAGCGGTTCTAGGCGCTTCAGTGTGGAACCGCGCGACCGCTACGGTAGCAAGTTCGAATCTTGCCTTGGGCATGGATGTGAGTGATGTCCTTAGGTTAGTTAGGTTTAAGTAGTTCTAGGGGACTGATGACCTGAGATGTTAAGTCCCATAGTGCTCAGAGCCACTTGAACCATTTTGATGTACTCTGTTTCAGTCAAATCTTGCACTAGCAAACACCAGTTCTGGAACACCTTGAATCTGAGCTCAATAATTTCGCCATCATCGATCAAAGAAGTATCTCATGAAAATGTGAAATACGTTTTCCTTTCTTAACACAAGGCACAGGTCAAACACCATTTGATAAGTACAGTTTGTATATCACAATATTTAAACGCTTCGCAGCACATCTGCCAGCGATAGCAAAGCGGGGACGAACCTCTATTACTTTCAACTTTGCCGCTAGAGGGTAAAGTCCCATTTCCGCTGCTGTTTTGCAAGGATGTTGATGCCAACGTTCATTCCGCTGCAGACTGTAAGACAATGAAATGACTAGTAGATGGGTAAGCCATTCTGCTCCGTAATTTTCCCATCAGTGCATTAGAACATCAACGCACTTAACGCAGTAGAGACAGCGTGGAGCTCGGAAATTAAGAAGGCGTTTTCTGTGGAGTTGAAGTTTAAGTCGGACCTGAGAGTAGCTCAGAGCGTAGCTGATGAAAGACTCGGAGTTTTATCTGATTGCCGGCACAAAGTGAAACTGCATCCAGTCAGGAATCCTCGTATCACTCGGATGCAGAACGTAGCCTTCATTTGAAGGCCAGTCCATCTTGAAACAATTTGTATTCTTCTTAATTCTTTTTGTGTAATTTAAATAATGTGGAAATAGTCAAAAGTGATGACGAAAAGGTTTTGAACGATTTATTAATGAAGTATTTACAGTTCTGGGTACTAGACGAACATGTCTCACTGTATAAGTGAAAATAATCACATTTAAAATAAACGATGGTTAACAGAGACATATTTGAAAAAGATTGCATGCGCAAAACAGTGTTACCTAGGGCCATTACCAGTGCTGACCTTAATTGAAATTGTAGAGGAGAAGATGTTTTCAGTCCATAGCACTTGCGCACTGTGCAGGGCCTGGCACATTTGTCGGGACTTACCGTCGGGCGTAAGCGTCGGTGGCCTGTACACAGGCGCGCTGTGACGGCGACAGTCTGATGTCTGGCAGCGGCGCCATACCTCCCGTAGGCGGTGGCTCTTTCCTCACTCTAGAACTCTGTTCTGTTGACCACCGACAGAAAAGACATCCCTCACTGCTGTTACTCTCCCATCGCATTGCAATTCACTAGAGACGGAGAACAACTTCGAATCGGAAAACCGGTGGAGATGGAAACGGACTATGTCCTTTTCAAAGGTGACATCCCTACTTTCGCCATAAGCGTTGAGAGACATCAAGGTCGACCTACATTTGAATGGCTGTACAGAAATATGAACCCCTCTCTTCATGAATAAGAGTCTAGTGCCTAACTCAGAGCACCACTTTGCTCTGTAGGAAAGGGAAAAATGGAGATTAGGGTTTAAAGCCTCATCGATGACGAGATCATTATATATGGAACGCAATCTCAGATCTGGTTAAGGATGGGGATGAAAATGAACCTTAATTTACTTAGGGAAGTCACGGAAGACTTATCAGCAGGGGCAGGGAATATGTAGTCACTGCGTTCTAGATGAATTCGTCTAGAGGGTCCAGGAATCAACCATTCGTTTCTTCACTGGCTCTTATTTCATTTTCCAATCATTTTTCTTGATTCGGAATGGAATTTTCACCCTGCAAATTAAAGCTGTGTGCTGGACCGAGACTCGAACTCAGACCTTTGCCTTTCGGGGGTAACTGCTCTAACGACTGAGTTACCCAAGCACGACTCACGACCCGTCCTCACAGCCTCAATTCTGCCAGTACCTCGTCCACTACCCTAAGAAAACGTCACTGGACGTTCGAAACAATGTAAAATGCGCCGTTTCCGTATATACTACTGTGAAGTTTGGAAGGTAGGAGACGAGGTACTGGCAGACTTGAGGTTGTGCGGATGGGTCCTGAGTCGTGGTTGGGTAGCTCAATCGGTAGAGCAGTTGCCAGCGAAAGGAAAAGAGCCCGAGTTTGAGTCTCGGTCCGACACACAGTTTTAATCGACCAGGAAGTTTCATTTTTCTTGATACTGATGGCAGAGGTCAGCGTAGACTGTCGCAGGTAATAACAGCGGGTCAAACTGCTCGTCAAACCAGTGCTTAAAAATACTAACTGGTGAGGAGTAATACTATCCACATCCACCTTCTCGCTTATGATGTGCGTAAAAGTCGGCACCCGAAACGTGTGTCCCTGGTCGACACAGAACATAAATTACGATGGGCTTAGGAGGACAGCCACTGGACATTGGACACAACGTAAAATTCGCCGTTTCCGAATATACACGCTGGTATACGCCGATATCACGATGCAGCTGTGCGTGCCTACGTCCAAAGCCACACGAAGCGATACACCCAGTGTCCCAACAGGGCACCGTTCAGGCAAATGTTGGAGATGCTGTCGTAGGGGAAATGTTTACAAGAGATGAGCTGGGGACCTTGATGGGTCTGCCGCAGTCTCTCACCGGCGAACTCTACAAGAAGCGATCGATTTGTCCGACTACATCATTCCAAAGATGGCCTCTGTGCTTACTTTGAGCAAGGCCCATCGCTCTGGATTTGTCTGGTTTGATCAGCACTCCACGAATGTGACAGTGCTTTCGTGGTTGGCAAGGACGCCTAATGTCAGTCCTATTGAGGTCATTTGTAACATCATCGGGGGAGATGTGTGTACCTGGTTGTTGGCGGCTCTAGGACGGTCGTGGAACAGGATGATTCCCGTCATCGTTTCCATAGTGTCCCCGCCTAAATAGCGAACATCGCTACGAAAATGGCCGCCCCTGGTCGCTGGGGGTGGAATCGATGTGTCAGGTAACCCACGCCACTTACACGATATAGGCCAATAGGGGCGGCCAGTAATCTTTCGTTCCGTGTATGAAGTACTCAGGGTCCATTATGATATTGCTACGGCTTCAACGGCCCTGCTTGTTTCTGGGTTGTCTTGGTATCGGCATTGGAACGCAGCTTACAACGACTATTGTTCTGTTTAAAATTTTCACTTCCGCTTCGGACATGGACAGAAAAGGTACAGCGTCTGGTAGACTCCATGCCACACGTGTCACCAACGTCATCAGGACGAAGAGAATTGTTACGGAGTGTGTCGGTAAACCCAAGAGCGAGCTCACAAGACCCCTTTCTCTTAAATCAGCTTCGTCACAAGGAGCACGTACAGGCTATTTCCCAATGTTACACCAGCCTTTTCAGGCGCTGCTCTTAATTCAGAGGTGTCGCAGTACTTAGAATGTGCTGGTGAGCGTTTATTTTACACTAAATGCCTTAAAAGTAATTGAAAAACGGGATCATGTCGCCTGCTTTCGCAACAGAGCGTTGCTGACTGTTATAGCGTTGTTCCTGAAGAGGTCAGTTCCCCCACCATGCACGCTGACCGATCTTCAGTGTTCAAAATGGTTCAAATGGCTCTGAGCACTATGGGACTTAACTTCTGACGTCATCAGTCCCCTAGAACTTAGAACTACTTAAACCTAACTAACCTAAGGACATCACACACATCCGTTCTCGAAGCAGGATTCGAACCTGCGACCCTAGCGATCGCCCGATTCCAGACTGTAGCGCCTAGACCCGGTCGGCCACTCCGGCCGGCGATCTGCAGTGTACATATGGTCTCTCTGTTTCAGTTGCTAATTATTGTTGGGAGAAATGAATGACAAATATGCTGGGGAAAATATTTTAGTGTACCAATACGAAAGTGGACTTTCCGGAATGTCTCTTCTCTAGGATGGGGTCAAGTATATCCTGATCCCTGCAAGTCACAGCATTCGGACAGTGAGTGATACAACGGTCGTGGGGACGTATTTCGTGAGTTCTGCTGCACACTTATAAACAATGAGTTCTGGTAACTATAAGTGGTACTGGGCCGCTTTTGAAATCATAGTGCCACCCCGCGTTTGTAGGTTAAGCATTTGTACTTCAAGGATCCGCTGAAGTAGCGGTGCCGCGGGCGATGGGCAAATTACCCCGTGACGTGACGTGACGTGACGTCTTGTTCCAGCGGGCGGCTCGCTTTGCATAATTCCCCCGTCAGCACTAGCGTGAGCGCGGCTTCTTTGTTTTCCAAGGCCGTTAACACGCCGCGATGAAAGCCTGCGCCCGCTGTCTCCCTGGACGGCCAGCGCAACCTCTGCCGCCTTGCGGGGGTGCCGCGTCCATTACACACCCATCCTGGTCTTCTTGCTGTGCGACTGCTCTGTTACCACGCTCACAGACATTCTAGGTCTCGAACGTGGAGGTGCGAAATACCTTGAGCTGGCTGTGTTACGATCTTTTTCATACGTCCCGAGTATAGGCTAATTATTTTTTGTGGTCATCAGTCCCCTCGAACTTAGAACTACTTAAACCTAACTAACCTAAGGACATCACACACATCCATGCCCGAGGCAGGATTCGAACCTGCGACCGTAGCGGTCACGCGGTTCCAGACTGAAGCGCCTAGAACCGCACGGTCACACCGGCCGGCTTGACGTTGTCTTCTTTTAGGTAAAATAAAGAGATGGTGTTTCCAGTTGACAGACCCAGTGTTCTCTCCTCAGGCGCACAAAAACCCCTTTCCACCAGGTGCATGAGGGTTGTGACGTAGGTGTACCTGTTGAGTGTATCTAAATGTAATGGACATGTATACAGGATAACTCAGGAGGAAAGGTACATGCTTTGAGGGGTGACAGTATTAATGGTTCTGAATATAAAACATCACTTGAACATATATCTAGGTTTTAACAGTTTCCGAGGAAACTAACCAAATCAGTGGGGAACAGGAGAAATGCAAGTGACAGTAAATGAAACAATGCAATCTAATTTTTTGCTTAACTGCGTACATTTCCTCGCAGAAGGTGTTCCGTCCATCGTCAACTGCAACGCATTTTGCAGCTCTTGTAGACAGCTACTGTGTTGCTGATTTGAGCTCATTCGTACGGTCCTTTACTTGAGCACACGCGTGTAACATACGAGCGACAGATTCCTCCTCCTTTGTGTCTACTCTGCGCTTGTACTCGTAAGCTAACTCCACATAATGGGGTAAGTCTGAGTGACCTCTGTGGCCAAGAAATGACTCGAAGACGACCGATCCAACACCCAGGATGTGTTTCAGTAACGTGCTGTGTCACTGGCCTTACGGAATGTGCAGGAGCTCCGTCGTGCTGAAATTACATACGACGTCGTGCTGCCATAATGAATATTCTCCAAGTATTCTGCTAACACATTTTGAAGGTCCAAATGTGTTTAGAGGACTGATGTTGCAGTTCACTTGTGAAGTAATTGCTATCTTTGGAAGCAGTACACGGTTGACTCTTGCTGTTGTCTGGGGCTGTCATGCTGGTTGTGGTGGGCTTGAAGCTTTCCCTGATGGAAATATAATTATATGGAAGGCCTGGAGTATAACTGAGAGTTCTGGGATATTAGCTACGATTCCTTATGGTACTTTGGTCTCAGTAACGTCGACGAATATTTATTTGTCTGGGCCAAAGTTGGCAATGGAAATTGTAAAATAAAAATATTTGGTGACTGTATGTTGTATTATACGCAATAAATGTAATTCCTTATCTCCTTTTCCCGAGTTCCTTAAAAAACCAAACATTAAAACAAACGTGTCGGATACGACTAAGAAAAGGGCATATCTTAATTTGAAGTTTTTTGTTCAAAATCACCAATATTACCATTCCTCAAAGCTTGTACTTTTCTCCTGACTCATCCTGTTATAGTATAGTGTCGTGTATGTATTATATGATGGTGAGAGAAGAGAGAGGGTGGAACGCGCTACCTGCACATAGCCTATTCCTTTCGAATAGCAGCAGGGGGTCTCCTACCGACAAACTGAAATTAGTCCAGGACGTTGGTGTAACGTCTGCTGATCAGAAACTTAACGCAAACACTTCTCTTCCTCTTTCTGTCTAAAGATTGGTTCCAGCGCCTGGATTCGAACCAAATGCCTCGCAGCCGAGCGCCGCAGCACAGGAAAGTTCTAGCGACCTCAGCCAAGAAGGTAGATTCCTTCCAGGTTCATGCTCTTTTCGCAATGGTCTTCTCGTGCGTAGATTCCGTCTTTCAAGTGGAGGGCTTTCAGAACACCTCTCTGAAGCTACCGTTACCTCGTCGTTGGACTGAAAAAGTGTTCCAGTCGTAAATTTATTAGACGTGACAATTGGTAGAAATGAGAGAGGGCCAAATTTAGTGGTTGGGGTGGATGGAGAAACTATTTGTATCTTCAGTCGTTCAATTTACCTTCTGTCAGTGTATCTTTGAGCAAACAAGTACCTCGTTCTGGTGTAATCAGTGCCCTCTTTCACGCATTTTTGGACCATTTTCGTACAGAAGAATGTTCAGAGTTATTATTTCACCTTTATTAATGCAACCAATTACAAGAATCCGTTTTTTAACCATGTAAATCTCTGCTGATAACCTTTCCAGCACGTGATATGGCATTCGCCTTCATTTGTTCAAGACCGCTGGCATCATGTGGTGGGTCCACTTCCCATCCTCAGAAACTTGTCTTGCTACAAAAACAACTGTATCATTTTTAAAACGAACCCAATCTTGCAGAGAAATTCGCTTTCATTTTTTTTTTTTTTTCCAGCACTTTGGCCGATTTTTGTCTAGTAGTTTTCCTGACGCTTTGCCAACACGAGTGGGTGACATTGTCGAACGTCGCCGTCCATTTGCTGGTGGTAATCTGGGATCGAGCCCGGGAGATTGTACGTTCCTGTCGCGCAAAGGGTCTTTTCCTGGCCGTAGCTGTGGAGAAGAGCTACAACGGCTGCTTGTAGGCAGAAAGGTATAGAAATTCACAAACATGACAATAGTTTAACAAGAAAGACGGAAGTTTCAATGTAAAATACACTGAATTCCCGTGCTGTAGCGAACGACCGTTGCAGGTAGCAAGGGGAGGATCACAGCGGTAATGACTAGGGAAAGCCCCCAGTGATGGCGCGACAGGTACGTACAATTTGCGACCGCGTGCTCCACTCCAATCAACCACTCTCGCAGTGGCGGGTGAAGCTTTGAAAATATCAGCCACTTGTGATAGCGAAACGTCAGAAAAATCGTCAGCAGACGTCGGACGAAGATCTTGAGACAAAATCCAATCATCAATACGTCAATAAGTGGCCACGAAATCTCAACAACTTTGTAGCATTTTCAGTTAACATTTCGTGTAAAATGAACCGTACTCTTTCCTTTGAAATCCCTTTGACGTCACCTATTCTTCCTCGTTGCTTTTAGCACCGTTTGCAGTTTTGAGACGAACTTCACGTTTATCGCCTTCGAGTGAAGTCGTGGCTCATTTAAAGTTTTAACTTCGATATAAAGGTTGTTATTGCGATGACAATGGAAAATCAAACTATCTACGGATAGTGCTGAAAGGAATCGTAATATTAGGTAACTAATATTTATCGAGATGTTATTAGTGTAGCTCAAAAGTGACAACTCAGAAGAAGATAAAACTAATTCATGTGTAGCCGGCCGCAGTGGCCGTGCGGTTCTGGCGCTGCAGTCCGGAACCGCGGGACTGCTACGGTCGCAGGTTCGAATCGTGCTTCGGGCATGAGTGTGTGTGATGTCGTTAGATTAGTTAGGTTTAAGTAGTTCTAAGTTCTAGGGGACTTATGACCTTAAGATGTTGAGTCCCATAGTGCTCAGAGCCATTTGAACCATTTTTTTTAATTCGTGCGTAAAATGATTTTTTCTGTGTTACCAAACGGTTAACCTGGGACACAGACACAGTTGTAGTTCGCGTGTCTAACGGATTCCAGGGACAACAAAAATTCGATTTTCAATATTTCAGACGAATTTAAAATTTTAGAATTCTGTCGTAATCTACTCAGTAACTTCAGCTGACTTAGCTCACGCTGCGCAAATTACCCGGGCTATATTCAACCGGTATCTCAACAAACTTTACAAATAATTTCAAACATTTTCGAAACTTTTTCTCGCCGATACCACGGAAAACTATGAAAGAAAAAAATTTATCGCTTTCTTCATTTCAGATTTTACTTCAGTAAAACTGCCCCATCAGACATGAAGTTTTAATTTATTACTTCCCTTCTACTAACTCTATTCGCAACAAAGTATGCAGAAAGTATCCACATAAACACTGCATGTACCTGCAAATTTATACATTTGTACGACACATAGTGCAAGAGCTGTGATGTCATTAACATTGTGATGAGTGAAAAACTAGCTTTTGCTTACTACAGAGCGCAAATTAGGCTATACTAATTCAGCGCTTGATAACGAGAGCTTGTTAAAAACATGTAATTTCGAATCTTTTTTCCCGTTACGCGCTTAATGTCAAACATTTAATATACTAACTGACTTCTAGTCAGACGGATTAAGCTGTTTTGTAAATTTGAACTTTATTCTTTAACCAATCGTGGAGAGGGGTATACTAGTTATAAAGATTTCATGGAGCTGTTTCATCTAAACAAAGCACGTGGTCCTGAAATAGTTCGTCTACACGAAGTACGGTGGGCGGATAACCCACGGAAGGTTTCAGTAGTGAAGCAACCGGAAGGACAACTGGAATGCTGGAAACTCTTCCTCCGGGCTCGGCTGGAAGCGTTACTTGGTGTTTGTAGTCTAGCGAATGCAGCATATTTTTCCTTGTACGTAACCGCCGTTTATTGTCTACACGAACCAGCAAATGCCACACGTTGTATTTGTCCTGACATCCAGACGCGGCTGCCTATTCCACTCCGAGCCTGTTCTTGAAGGTCCTTCCTACACAGAAAAATTACATTAATTATTATCTAAACTGGTTGCCAAGCAAAAAAAAAATATAGAACAGGTTTTTTTCGTTTGGAAATTATCTGCATACATTATTTGGTTCTGATTCTACATAGATGACGCACAGTTCATGCAACTATAGAACGCACACTCATGGCAGACTTGTGGCTTCCATTTTAAGAGTCAGTGACGATACTAAATACCAAAAAGTACAAAATTTTTGGCACTTCAGAATCGTCGGAAAAAACTTACAAGAAACACAGGTCACGCAGACGATTCGAAATAAATGGTAAAAAACTAGTAAATTACTCTCGGGTTGTTTACGTTACTCTACGCAGTCCTTTGGACTAAGCAGTCATCAGAATGCTTTAGCCTTTTTCTAAGGGATCGCTACGCCTCACCGAGCCGAAAGGCGCAATAAAAATATGAGCGAACTACAGACAACGCAGCTGGACCGGCAATGGGCCTGTCACGTTGCTGTGCGTACGTGTCTGACGCCTCGGCTGTGCTGTGCTGTGCTGTGCTTGTATCAGGGGTCGGACGAATGGAGCTTCCGTCAATGGAGCGTAAAATGTGACGCCGCCACGGCTTGGCAAGCATCTGATTTACTCGCGAGTGAGAAACAGCGTCGATTCTTGTTTGGAGCTACGATAAAGTTAGGGCATCAGTACAGGTTATCTGTTTTCACGCTTCGATGGTGCCTTCTGAGCAGTGACTACGTGCAGAAATTGCTATGAAGCATGAACCGTCAACCCGCCTTCGCAACCGAGCTTGCTAACTTAACGTTACGTCGGTGGTCCTCGCTCCAGACGTAGCTCGTTCCAACCCTGGTGGTCTGAGAAACTTCTATAACGACCATCTAACTTCCAAGGGAAAACCAGGTTGTTTTCTATAGCTCGCGATCACGAAACTGTACACCAGCGCGAGTCAGATCCTAGTCCGCTGTGAAATATTTGGTGGAATGAGGCTATGCTGTGTGGCTAACTGACAGATAAATCCTACCAGCGGAAAAATGCTCCTATCGGAGCACAGAAAATATGAACACGTTCCTGTTTATTTAAAAGACTCTAGATGGTTCAAATGGCTCTGAGCACTATGGGACTCAACGGCTGTGGTCATAAGTCCCCTAGAACTTAGAATTACTTAAACCTAACTAACCTAAGGACATCACACACATCCATGCCCGAGGCAGGATTCGAACCTGCGACCGTAGCGGTCGTGCGGTTCCAGACTGTAGCGCCTTTAACCGCTCTGCCACTCCGGCCGGCTCTCTAGATGGTAAATGGGGTGCCAACTGCCTAATGCTACCTTCTTCAGCACTTTAAAAAATTTCCCAAAAATTTTGTCGTGCGAACATATTCGTGCTTTTTTTTTAACATTCAGTTCACCTCAAACTCCCCAAACTGCAACTCACCCACATCCACTAGGCCATTGCTGCAAGTCGCTCATATCCATATACTCCCAGCGTCTCTCTTTCTCTCTCTCTCTCTCTCTCTCTCTCTCTCTCTCACTCACTCATCGAGCCTAACTCATTGTCATTACCTCTTTGTGGCTCCCAGTCATTGTCTTCTGTGTCACAGTTACAGTCCCCTTTGTTCTGTCCACGATTACTCTTTCCTCTCACTGTCACTATCTTCCTGTTACACTGTCTTACTGCTACTGTATCATTCATTGTTGCTGTCTCTCTTCACTGTCACTGCCTCTGTTTGCCTTGTTGCCATTGTCATACACACTGTCTCTCATTATCACTGGCTGTCACCCACTTCCAGTTTCTCCTTCTCTTCATTCCTGCCCCACTGACACTAACTGCTTCACGCTTTTCCTAGCACTGTCCTCTAAATGTCTGCTATGTTCCACTGCCACTGTGTCCCTCTCTTTCTCTCACACTGCCATTATCTCCTTCGCTCTTTCTATACCACAACCGCTGTCTACGATGTTGCAGTATTCATTACTTTTCCGTGTATTTCCCACTGATTCAAATAGCTCTGAGCATTGTGCGACTTAACATCTAAGCTCATCAGTCTAAGAACATCACACACATCCATACCCGAGGCAGGATTCGAACCTGCGACCGTAGCTCTCTGGCTCTGAGCACTATGGGACTTAACTTCGGAGGTCATCAGTCCCCTAGAACTTAGAACTACTTAAACCTAACTAACCTAAGGACATCACACACATCCATGCCCGAGGCAGGATTCGAACCTGCGACCATAGCGGTAGCGCGGTTCCAAACTGTAGCGCCTAGAACCGCTCGGCCACCAGGGCCGGCGGCCGTAGCGGTCGCGCAGTTCCAGACTGAAGCGCCTATAGCCGCTCGGCCACAGTGGCCGGCGTATTTCCCATTATCACCGTCTCCTTCTCTCACAGCCCCCGGTAGCTGACTGGTCACGGTAGCTCAGCGTGTTCGGTCAGAGGGTTAGCAGCCCTCTGTAATAAAAAAACTGAGCTAATCAATCAACAACGAACTTAAACGGATGTCTTACGACGTCCGCCCCGAGCAGATGCAACGAACACATGCGAACAAAATGACAGTAAAAAAAAAAAAAAAAAAAAAAAAAGTGGTCAGTGTGACAGACTGTCAATCCTAAGGGCCCGGGTTCGATTCCCGGCTGGGTCGGAGATTTTCTCCGCTCAGGGACTGGGTGTTGTGTTGTCCTAATCATCATCATTTCATCCCCATCGACGCGCAGGTCGCCGAAGTGGCGTCAAATCGAAAGACCTGCACCAGGCGAACGGTCTACCCGACGGGAGGCCCTAGCCACACGACATTTCCATTTCCAGCATAAAAAATCGTGAATATGTTCACATGCCAAAACTTTTGGGTACATTTTTTAAAGATGCTGAGGAAGGTATAACGAGGCAGCTGGTCAGTCAGTCTTTTCAACAGGAGCGTGTTCTCCTTTTTTGTCTTTCGATAGAAACATTTTTTCCCGGTTGTGCTCTTTTCCCTGCTATAGCAGGGCATGTCACTCATATGAAAGTAACTTTATTGGTCGGTAAAATTTCGATAGTTTACGTATGTGAAACTGAGATATCGCAAACCTAATTTTACAGCTCAGACAGGATTTTACGTGCAAAAAAATTTTTGTATCCTTCGGGACTATAACAAGGGATTTCCAGATGATAACGAAGACAGTCTACAACTTATTTCTCGCTGCTACGTCAATCTATAAACTATGTTTCCGCCTCACACCCGATTTTACGTGTGCAAGTAGGATAAATTTGAACCTCTGTACCTCGGAAATGGGTAAAGATATGAAAAAATTTTCAAGCTTATTCGAGATTGGGACCTTAGAAATACATCGTAAAATTATAGCCATTGCTGTGCGTAGCCGTCTCGGAATCCTCGGCTGGGTTTTGATTCGCTGGTGACGGAGAAACTATAGTAAAAATAAAATATAATAAATAAAAAACTTTGCTTGAGGTTTTCCGGGGAATCGCCCATGAACTAATGGTGTGTCCATAAGTCCCATCAAGCCCCCCGTAGACCACATTAACTGCAAAAAGTAAACAACCGATTTGCTCCATTTGCCTAAGCAGGAGGAACTGCGTAATACTCATACTTTGACCCTGTACTGTAGCTTGGTGACACTAAGACGTTCTTTGTGTTTAGTATACAAATGACACTTAGCCCAGTGGCTATCTAAACCCGTTGACCGTATCTTTTTATCACAGTAGAACCCGGGGTATTAGCAACGAAAAATTCCGTTTTTATGCTTACTTTGACCCTGTACTGTAGGTTGGTGACACTAAGACGTTCCTTGTGTTTGGTATACAAATGATACCTAGCCCAATGGCTATCCAAAACCGTTGACCGTATCTTTTTATCACCAATGGAGCCCGCAGTATTAGCAACGGAAAATTCCGTTTTTATGCGCGGCGTTCTGGAAAATGTTATGTACGCATGCTGTTGCATGCATACCTGTAAGAAAGAGAGAAGACTCGACAGCAACCGATAACAAGATTAGTGGTCCACATCTTGATCAGATAAACTCGTGTAAGTACACATGGGTAACACTAAGAAGAAGCTATATAAACTTTGAGGAACATGTGAAATCAGTAGTAGGGAAGGGGAAAGCACGACTGGTTGGTTTGGAGGGTTCTGTGAAGGTGCAGTGCACCTACAAAGAAATTTCCTACAAGATACTGTGAAAACAATTCTAGATTTTTGTTCCAGTGTTTGGAATCCCTTCAGATGCACTTGGTAACACACATCGAACCAGTTCAGAGTCGCTGCTAGTATCGTAACATGACCGTGAAGCCCGTATGAATGTGCAACGGAAATCCTTAGGTAACTTAAAAGGGAATCTTAGGAAGAAACGCATAGTATTTCTTGTGTAAGCCTGTCGGTTAGAGATCCTCGTGGAAGACCGTGCTACCATTCTGCCGACGCCATCGTATATCTCGCGTAGGGTTCGCGAGAATAAGACGAGATCAAGGCAGGCTTAAAGGGAGACAGAAAATTACTTTTTCTTGGCACAATGCGTGAATGTAATAGGATAAGAAAGTCGCTAATTTTGTTATGGTTCAGATGGTTCAAATGGTTCTGAGCACTATGGGACTCAATTGCTGTGGTCATAAGTCCCCTAGAACTTAGAACTACTTAAACCTAACTAACCTAAGGACATCACACACATCCATGCCCGGGGCAGGATTCGAACCTGCGACCGTAGTGGTCGTGCGGTTCCAGACTGTAGCGCCTTTGTGCGCCCACACAACCTTTCTACTACTACTACTACTTGTAGCGCCTTTAACCGCTCGGCCACTCCGGCCGGCGCTAATTTTGTTATGAAGAGCCCTTCATTATCCGATATACAGTGGCTTGTGGAGCTTGTACAGTATCCGATCAAGAATATCCGGACAACCATATGTAATGAGGAATTGACAACAAGGTGTCATTAGAAGCTGACCCGCTACAATAAAAGTAGGCTGAGAATACTGAGTCAGTAGGGAGCAGCAACAGCAGAATGGAGTGCTCAGGAGAGCTCAGTTACTTTGAACGTGAACTAGTCATTGAATGTCACCTGAATAACAAATCCATCAAGTCATACAATGAAGGCTTTCACGACCGGATGTTTCCTCTGCCGAGAATTCTTCTGGGTTGTATGGCCGTGGTCCATGGAACTCTTCAATCCTTGACGTTTCGTCCAAAGCTACGTTGGACATCTTCGGAGGTGTCCTTGGTTGTGCTGAGTCTTGCCGACTGACGATTCGGACGTCGAATAACGGACTAAATACCGTGGAAAGTGGGCGTGGTCTGGATTTCACGTGATAGCAGAGATAAACCTTGTCAAGGATAAAATATAACTATCGATCGTAGAACGTCAAAGATAAACTCATCGATTCTGTAGCTCCACTGTCCATATATCGCTGAGTTTCATGGCTTCTTCTTTTCTGTTCCCCGTGTTTATGTATTTCGATGGCTTCTCTATATAGCCGTGGATAAGAGTTCGTCATAATACATAAAACTTCAGTTTCCGAAAATTTCACTACGTGATCACCCGACTGAACAGCATGTTCCGCCACGGCTGACTTGTCTGTTTTCCCTAGTCGGCAAAGACTTTTATGTTACTTCAACCGTGTATCACACTACTCTTTGTAGTTCCAATGTAGACCCTATCACATGTACACAGAATCTTGTATACACCACTTGCAGACATGGGGGAACGTTTATCCTTAACGGAACCAAGTGTTTAGCATATTTTCTTAGTTGGGCTGAAAATCGGTCGGACGTTATGTTTCCTTAAAATCTTGCCGCTTTTATCCGTTACTTTTTTGATGAAGGGTAGAGAAACCGTGTACTTCCATCGCTGTGTCCTATCGTTGTCCTTAGGCGTCCTGTTATATTAGTAAGGAAATAAATAGTTTTGCGACCGAATAACTTTTCGTGATGTCAGTTGAGGAGCTACTCGATCGAATGGTAGCGGCTCCGATCAAAAGAAAAGCATCATAACGACCGGGAGAGCGGTGTGCTGACCCCATGCCCCTCCTATCCGCATCCTCAGCTGAGGATGACACGGCGGTCGGATGGTCCCGGTGGCCCATTTGTGGCCTGAAGACGGAGTGCTTGAGTGCTACCTCACACTACACAGGCTTTGTCGTATGTACTTGTTACAGCTGTCAAATGTTAAACAGAAACATTTCTTGGTTGCATTGGACATAACTATCATAGAATGAAAACATGGAACTGAAGGACAGTCCAATGAGTCTATGCTAGATGTCTCTGTTTATCACTGAGATCACATTTAGATACATCGGGGTGACATATATGTATTAAATACTGTGCTTTGACAATTTGTATGGAAGTATAGAATGAATAAAGTAATTATTGTAAAATACATATAAAGTTATAAAAATTGATGTTGATAGTTATGAACATCATATTAAGATGGCCATGATGCAAAATCTGTGACTACCATATAAAGAGGTTGTCTACTCGAACATTGATGTAAGGTTGAAGCAACATATCATGTTAAGAACCACCTCCGTCTCCTGCATGAAAAATTGAGAAATCTCACATGATATGTTAGTTCACTATTAGATCCATGTCCTTATTGACAACTGCATTATATGGTAGACAAAGATTTTTCATCATGGCCATCTTAATATGATGTTTATGACAGTTAACAATTTATAACTTTATTTGGATCTTACAAGTATACACTTTATATATTCTATACCTACATACAGTCAAAGGACAGTATTTAATACATATGTCATAGACGTGTCTAAATGTGATCTCAGGGAGAAAAAAAGACACGTAACATAGACTCTGGCCTATCAGTCAGTTCTTAGTATTCATTCTATGACAATTGGACACAATTGTCATAGAATGAAAACTTGGAACTGACGGATAGGCCAGCGTGTATCTTACGTGGGTCCGTATTGTGTCCAATATGGCGAATAAAATTCTCAGTTTAACATTTGACAACTGTAACGACTACGTACGACAACCTGTGTAGTGTGACGTAGGACACGTGTCACATACTATCGTAATCACATAGAAGTAGCTATAATTACATTTTAAATATCTACAGGGTTGTAATTTTCTAGACGGTCATCCATTTTTACTTCATAAATAATTTATAATTGACAAGCATCTCATTTGATATAGAGGTACATAATTTGTGAGTAAATTTATGTTTCCGCTTTTACGTGTGTATGCAAATGTTATGTTGTAGATATCTGTATGCATACAATTGTTTGCTGACCCTCTGTATCAGATGCCACTGAAGATGGGTTGTACACCCGAATACGGGTTTGGCTATTAAGAATTTTACATGCAGCTCTTGGGGTTTAAAAGATGTCTTTTAACTGACACTGACAAATGCGGAGCACCAAGCACGCAAGATTTTCAAAATACACTGACGGAAAAAGAAGAAGTTTTGCGATATAAACGATAGAAAGCGTGTTTCTACATCTGAAAGACGATGCCTATTCAAATTTCGATACAGTCGTATAAGAGTGGCGCTAAGTTTGCTTTCAACCAGGTTTGCTTTAAATACACACTGTAACGGTCTTCAGCGTTAGTTTCGTTTGAGATTTGACATGGTGAACTGATGTTAGACAAAAACGTCTTTAAGGCGACAAAAACACCATTATCAACATCTTACTGAGTTCGTTCGAAGTTGTTAATAGGGCAAAGGAGATGCTGGGTGTTCCTTCCGCGATACTGCAGAACGTGTAACCTCCCCCTCACTTATCGACCTTAATGACAGTGAAAAATTAAACAGCATGTACCTAATGGAATTTTGGGAAAAGCAATCGTCACCGAAGTTAATTTGTCCGTAAAGAGGGAGGAAAGGTTTACATCTAAATGAAAGGAAAAATGCAAATGAAACAGGTGGAAATTAATTTTGAAAAGGAGTAAAGTTAATAAAGAAAGTAAATGTGCGGCCGTTACGTTAACAATTAACTAGCGGTAATTAGATATTTGAGATTTGGGGGAAATTACAGTCGCCAGTCCTAAGGACAATTACTATAGTAACTGAAAAAGAAAGGTTATTACACATATAATTAGCACTAGAAGCGTGGCAACTGAAGGTTGACACGTGTAGTGTGAAAACTGAAAGTTTGTCAGAAGTAATAAATTTCGCTACACTCTGACTTAATTTAGCAAAAGAATGAATAAAACCGGAAAATCGAAAGTTAATTTAGTGACTGAAGTTAATAGTGAGCTTTCTTTCTGAAGCACATCGAAATTCAGTAAAATACGGTTAGTCTTGGACTACCTCAACAATCATTTCAAAAGCTACTTGAATCTACGCAATTTAGAAATAAGAGATTTAACTTTGAACTTGAATTAAATGATTCTGAACAATTAACAATAGTAAAATTTAGTACGTACCAAGCTGAGCTGCAGTCATGGGTAAGCTAAAATACGGTAACAAAACTCGCACTCTTAATTTGTGCTTGTGTAATCTAAATATTGTAGGCAGCTATGAATACCTTAACTGAACTTTGAAATTAAAGCAGTGAAATCGAATGATGCTGGCGTTTGAATTTCAACGACACTCGGGATCATTCCGGAACAGGAAGGGACCCTGCTTGGTAATGCAATTGGGACAATGAGCAACAAAGGTTCATGCTACGTTGCTGTAATTTAGTTATGAAAATGGAACAGTTTGAAAAGCTGAGGTCTGCCATACAGTTCTGAAACTTTACGTGCTTCCAATCTTCCTTGTTGGTTGATTGAAGGGTTGAAGCCGTCGATCGAGGAGGTGGCGACAGTCACCCATTGTCGGCCATCGCTGTTGCAGAAGCTGGATGTTGGCGCGCCTCCTTCTCGACACGGTCACCAGGCGAAACGGGCTCTTGATGTGCGCCAGCTAATGCTTCCCGTCCGCGACACTGTGTCAGAAACTATCATAGCAAGTCGAGCGCAATTACACGCTGCCCAACCCCGAAAGCGCGGCAACTCGCGGGAGCGTCACACAACACACCTGCTCCACTACACCACCCCAGCCAGACCCTCTCTGCCCGCGCTCCACGCGACAGAGTTAACACTACCAAAGATCCTAAACACTTTGGTTCTCCACACGACCTATCGATGTATTCGTTCGATAGCATAGTTTTCCCTAGGCCAGACCCAGCGTATAAATACAAATAATATTCACAATACAAACCAATTATAAATCGACATAAATGCATATATATACAAATAGTAAAACAATTACAATGTACAAAGACACGGAAATGTTATATCTTGAGGTAACAAAACAAGGAAAAATCTATAGTACAATAGATGGAAATAGAAGGATATGCATTTCCGGCGTTACAAGACGTGGCTGGAATGTAGCCATTGTACATGACTGTTGGCAGCGGCGGTCACGAAAATGTACGATCGCAAGAAGACCAGACTCTGGACGGACACGTAGCACTACCGAGAGGGAAGATCACTGCGATCGGCTTATGATTCCGCCGCATCGTACTGGATGTCCTGCGGAAATCTTAGCAGAAGTTGGCACCACAGTGACACAACGAACTGTTGCAAATCGGTTACTTCAAAGACACCTCCGAGAGAGATGCCTGTAGCGTGCATTCCACTGACCCCACTGACCCCAAACCACCGCTGTTTGCGACTTCAGTGGTGTCGAGCGATAGCACATTGGAGGGCAGGGAGGAAGCCTGTTGTGTTTTTTTATGAAAACAGGTTGTGCCTCGGTACCAGCGATGGCCCTCTCGGGATTAGAAGGCGAGCAGTGGAGGGCCTGCAGACAAGCTGTCTGTGTGCTGGACACACTGGACCCACACCTGGAGTTATCGTCTGGGTTGCGGCTTCGTATGACAGCAGGAGCTTTCTTGCAGTTATCCCAAGCGTCTTGACCGCAAAATTCTACGTCAATCGGATGATTCGACCTGTTTTGCTGGCATTCATGAACAGCATTTCGGGGAATGTTTCCCAACAAGATAACGCTCGCGTACACACCGCTGTTGTAATCAAACATGCTCCACAAAGTGTCGACATATTGCCTTAGCCTGCTCATTCACCAGATCTGTCTCCAAACGTACAGATATGGGACATCATCGGACGATAGCTCCAGCGTCATCCACAAACAGCATTAACCGCCCTTCTATTGTCCGATAAAGTGCAACAGACATGGAACTCATCTCTACAAACTAACAATCGGCACCTGTACAACACAATGCAAATCGTTTGCGTGCTTGCATTCAATATTAACGTACCAGCATCCCTCATTTACAGTGGCTTAACTCGCACTTACATTAACCTGTGATCCTTCAACGCTAATCACTTAAATACGAGGTGCATTCAAGTTCTAAGGCCTCCGATTTTTTTTTCTCCGGACTGGAAAGAGATAGAAACATGCGCATTGTTTTAAAATGAGGCCACGTTCATTGTCAATACGTCCCAGAGATGGCAGCACCGTACGGCAGATGGAATTTTACCGCCAGCGGCGAGAATGAGAACTGTTTTAAATACTTAAAATGGCGACTTCTTCCTTACTTGAACAGCGTGCAATCATTCGTTTTTTTTTTTTTCGTGGTGTGAAGCCAATTGAAATTCATCAACAGTTGAAGGAGACATGTGGTGATGGAGTTATGGATGTGTCGAAAGTGCGTTCGTGGGTGCGACAGTTTAATCAAGGCAGAACATCGTGTGACAACAAACCGAAAGAACCTCGGGCTCGCACAAGCCGGTCTGACGACATGATCGAGAAAGTGGAGAGAATTGTTTTGGGGGATCGCCGAATGACTGTTGAACAGATCACCACCAGAGTTGGCATTTCTGTGGGCTCTGTGCACACAATCCTGCATGACAACCTGAAAATGCGAAAAGTGTCATCCAGTTGGGTGCCACGAATGCTGACGGACGACCACATGGCTGCCCGTGTGGCATGTTGCCGAGCAATGTTGACGCGCAACGACAGCATGAATGGGACTTTCTTTTCGTCGGTTGTGACAATGGATGAGACGTGGATGCCATTTTTCAATCCAGAAATAAAGCGCCAATCAGCTCAATGGAAGCATACAGATTCACCGCCACCAAAAAAATTTTGGGTAACCGCCAGTGCTGAAAAAATGATGGAGTCCGTGTTCTGGGACAGCGAGGGTGTAATCCTTACCCATTGCGTTCCAAAGGACACTACGGTAACAGGTGCATCCTACGAAAATGTTTTGAAGAACAAATTCCTTCCTATACTGCAACAAAAACGTCCGGGAAGGGCTGCGCGTGTGCTGTTTCACCAAGACAACGCACCCGCACGTCGAGCTAACGTTACGCAACAGTTTCTTCGTGATAACAACTTTGAAGTGATTCCTCATGCTCCTTACTCACCTGACCTGGCTCCTAGTGACTTCTGGCTTTTTCCATCAATGAAAGACACTCTCTGTGGCCGCACATTCACCAGCCGTGCTGCTGTTGCCTCAGCGATTTTCCAGTGGTCAAAACAGACTCCTAAAGAAGCCTTCGCCGCTGCCATGGAATCATGGCGTCAGCGTTGTGAAAAATGTGTATGTCTGCAGGGCGATTACGTCGAGAAGTAACGCAAGTTTAATCGATTTCGGGTGAGTAGTGAATTAGAAAAAAAAATCGGAGGCCTTAGAACTTGAATGCACCTCGTATGTTACTGTAAGTAGGCTGTTTAGGTTTTTATGCTGGTAACGCCATGCAGCGCTCTATATGAAAATCATGATTGTGCTGTGTACAGTCTGAGGCTGGTCAGCATTGTTGCAATATTTGCTATTGTAGCGTTTGGCAGTTGGCTGTTAACAGCGCATAGCGTTGCGCAGTTGGAGGTGAGCCGCCAGCAGTGGTGGATGTGGGAAGAGAAATGGCGGAGTTTTGAGAGCGGATGATCTGGACGTGTGTCCATCAGAGACAGTAAATTTGTAAGACTGGATGTCATGAACTGCTATGTATATTATGACTTTTGAACACTATTAAGGTAAATATATTGTTTGTTCTCTATCAAAATCTTTCATTTGCTAACTATGCCTATCAGTAGTTAGTGCCTTCGGTAGTTAGAATCTTTTATTTAGCTGGCAGTAGTGGCGCTCGCTGTATTGCAGTAGTTTGAGTAACGAAGATTTTTGTGAGGTAAGTGATTCATGAAAGTATAGGTTATTGTTAGTCAGGGCCATTCTTTTGTAGGGATTATTAAAAGTCAGATTGCGTTACGCTAAAAATATTGTGTGTCAGTTCAGTGTTGATCAGAATAAGTAAAGATAGAAATGTCTGAGTACGTTCAGTTCTGCTCAGCTGCTTGAAAATCAAATAATGTAAGAGGTTTACCAGCACAGTAATTCATTAACTTTTCTAATGGGACGTTTCATTACCTACAAAAATGTATTTCCGAAATTTCATTACTCTACATCAATTATTTTTGGTGTTACTTTTTTATTCGTCATTGTAATTATTTTACAGATTCCTTACAATTTTAAGGACTCGAAGTTTCCATGCTACTTTACCCGCCGAAAGTTATCTGTGAAATTTGGAAGTGGATATAGTACAAACGTGAACAGTTTCATCCCTGCCCTGGACCAGCGCCTGTTCCCGGAGAGCGTTTGTTGTTAGCTACTTTGCGGGCAGAGGCGCGAAAGACGCGGCTCAGACCTGGCTGCACAGCAGCTGTTTACGAGGCGGCGGGCTTATCTGCAGCCTACTGAGGAGTGCAGGCAGCCTTGCTGCTGGTCAGCTCTCTGGCCACTGGGCTACAAAGGCACTTGCCTGGGCCGTCGACTCCAATCTCTTCGGCAGGAACCGGTTTCGTTTGCCGGTCTGGCTATACCAATTCAGCTTACCCGTGGTCTTCGGACACCGGCCCAGCCAAATTTCACAATAGTCCAACCGAGGAGAGTGTTTCCGTTCTGAAACCAGGAGGAAGTACTGTATATCCCTTCCATTAACTTCATTGTCTTGTCACGTTCAGCATTGTACCTATTTCAAAGCGCTGCACTATGGTGTCACGTCACATAGCAAAAATTATTAATTTGAAATTAGTGTCTGTCTGTATGTATGTATGTATGTGTGTGTGTGTGTGTGTGTGTGTGTGTGTGTGTGTGAGAGAGAGAGAGAGAGAGAGAGAGAGAGAGAGAGAGAGAGAGAGAGAGATCGTGTCATGTTTTTGAACAAGCAAAAGTCAGTGATATACAGGGTGACCCAAAAGTCCGTTAACATTTTAAAATGCGCAAATTCACGGAATAGTGTAGGTCAAGAGGTAAACATTGCCACATATACCTGAAATGGCATGGGGTTGTACTGAAACCAAAAACTGGCCAACAGATGGCGCTTAACAGCAACACGTCAGTGGCGCCGCATAAGAATCGTGTATAAAATGAACAGAAGTGGGAGAGGGAGTTAGATGCTCCAGCGTCATGTTGACTTTACCAGAAAAGCTACGCGCTACAGTTTGGAGAGCACTGCTATCCGTGCAAAATCCAGCGTCATCATGAAACGTTAGCCACTAATTTTGTGACACGGGGAGCATCTGAACTCTAGGCATTTCAAAAAGAAGGTGGGAGAAGGTGACAATTGGTTGTCAAAAGTGTTGTGGACCAACGAAGCAGCCGGCCAGAGTGGCTGAGCGGTTCTAGGCGCTACAGTCTTGAACCGCGCAACCGCTACGGTCGCAGGTTCGAATCCTGCCTCGGGCAGGATGTGTGATGTCCTTAGGCTAGTTATGTTTAAGTAGTTCTAAGTTCTAGGGGACTGATTACCTCAGAAGTTAAGTCCCATAGTGCTCAGAGCCATTTGAATCAACCAACGAAGCCCATTTCACACTCCGAGGATCTGTCAATACCAACAACTGCACAATTTGGGCTACCGAAAATCCTAGAACTGTCGTCGAAACCCCACTGCATGAGGAAAGTTACGGTGAAGTGCGGGTTTACCTCATCAATCGTGATCGGATCCTTTTTCTTCTAGGAAATGCAGGGTGCTGTCTCACTTATAAACATCTACTAGAATGTTCGACTTTCATGCAAGATGACGCTTCACCTTACATTGATACACGTGTAAAAGACTTTTTGAGCACGTCGTCTGATGAGGATAGCGTACTGAGCCGCCACTTCCCTCATGATTGGCCTCCCAAGTTTCCAGAACTCAATCCCTTGAACTCCCAAGTCTGTCACAATCGTCTGACCCCATTAGGAATGCTAAAGGACAGTATCCGACGGCAATTTCTCACAATACATACTGATATGCTGTGGAGTGCTGTTAACAACATCCTCCCACTACTGCAGGTATTGTCGATGACTGACAGCCGATAAGTAGAGCATTTGTTATAAAGAACTTTGTCTTTGCTAAAAATCAATTGTTGCTTTTGTATCATATGAAGCGCCAACTACTGGTTGTTGTGTCTAGACAAGACATCCTAGACACAATGAGAGGAAGCCGAAAGGCACGCGCTTAAACTCACGCAGGCTGGCGTGAGGTCTGAAACAGGATACGTAATGAATGCTATAAAGAAAAGTACGTAGCTTCTGGAATACTTAACTTTAATCCACATTTGTAGAACATCGCTCTTGATGATACATTAATAGAATCTCAATATAAATTGTATACGGCGCCTTGCTAGGTCGTAGCAAATGTAGCTGAAGGCTATGCTAACTATCGTCTCGGCAAATGAGAGCGTAGTTGTCAGTGAACCGTTCCTTGCAAAGTCGGCTGTACAACTGGGGCGAGTGCTAGTACGTCTCTCTAGACCTGCCGTGTGGTGGCGCTCGGTCTGCAATTACTGACAGTGGCGACACGCGGGTCCGTCGTATACTAGCGGACCGCGGCCGACTTAAAAGCTACCACCTAGCAAGTGTGGTGTCTGGCGGTGACACCACACTGGTCATTTTGTGCAGTTTTTTTTTTCAATAAAACCCCATGTCATGTCAAGCCTGTGTGTAAATTTTTGCCTCTCTACCCACCCTACCGTTAAGTACTGAATTTTCAAATGTTGAGAGACTTTTGGGTCAGTCTGCATACGTTGGTCATTCCAAATGTCTGTCTCCTATACCGCTCGTACGAAATCTTTCGAGACTGATTATATCCCTGGCTTATAAGCAATGTCAGGGCAGTAACGACGGTGAAAGCTTGAACTAACAACAGCGAACCACAGATGTGCATTCGAACAGTCAGTTGTGAGCAGGGGGTGTTAGTGAGCAGGGGGTGGTTGTGGACGTGCGGCCGGAATGTGTCAAAGTTGTTGTCTCACAAATCGCAATGGAGCAACGTCTCTCAATCAAGTGTTCAAGAAATTTCCCAGAATGTTTTGAAGAAGAGAAAGGTGTGTGCAAAGCTTGTCCCGCACATCTTGACTCCAAAACGTGAGAAGCCTGCTGCGAACTGACTTAAACGCAAAATGTGGACAGTTCTTTTCTGGAAAAAGTCATCTCGGGCGACGAGAGTTGCTGTTATACAGACCTCCCACAAAACGATAAACAGCAGAAATTCACATGAGGGATCAACACTTTGACGACATAACCCGTCATCCAAGCCATTGTGACGTGCGAGTTAAATAACATCCCTCAGAAAGACTTTTCTTGACAGTTTCACATCGTTGTGTGAACGTTATATGCGTTGTACTCAAGTGGGGAGAGACTACGTACAACACCTGAAGCATTAAAATCGTCAGCTTAACTCTTCCCTACTTTTTATTAATCCAGCCTCGAAGCTGTTTGGACTGATGAGGTACGCTGCGTATCGATCAAATTTGTTGATAAACACCAGAAATGATAATAGCGAACGCTGTTCAGCGTGGTAACAAAAATGGTTCGAATGGCTCTGAGCACTATGGGACTTAACATCTGAGGTCAGCAGTCCCCTAGAACTTAGAACTACTTAAAGGTAACTAACCTAAGGGCATCACACACATCCATGCCCGAGGCAGGATTCGAACCTGCGACCGTAGCGGTCGCGCAGTTCCAGACTGAAGCGCCTAGAACTGCTCGACCAATCTGGCCGGCTAGCGTGGTAACAGTTTTCGACTATTGTCACTACTATCTCGATCTTGCATCCATCTTTCAGTACTTTTGGTGTACTATAAGGAACTCAGAAGGGTTACTTTCTACAGGTAGAAGGCGGTCCTCCACTTAATTGCCTGTCAACCCTCTAGGCAAAGAAACAGCAGAAATCTTGAGCGCTATAGTGAGCTGCCGTCCAAAGAAAAAAGTATTCTAGTTTTTATTGACAAGTCGTTTTCTAATATTAACTTTAGAGAAATTTACTCATACGTTCCCACAACTTTATAGCACGTACGGGTAATAATTTAGCGTACTTAGAGAAGCTAGACTGTATGTGTGTACTGTACCAGAAACGACAAAAACCGGAAAACAGAAATCGCCTTTTTTTCATAAGGCTCATTATTAGCTACCTGAATGTTACGTCTCCTACATCGCCTATCACACAGATGCTGTGGAGAAGGTTAAATAAAGAATCGCAGAGCATAAGTTGTGTAACCTCACTGCAAAAATATAAGTCCGACACCATAAATGAGTGGTCAGCGCGGAAGAATGCCATGCGAGGCGCCCGGGTTCAATTCCCGATCGGTTCGGAGATTTTCTCCGCTCGGGGACTGGGTGTTGTGTTATCTTCATAGTTATTTAATCCTAATCGACACACAAGTCGTCAAAATGGCATCTTACTGGTACCAGGCAAGCGACTACGGAAGTCGCTAATGGGATAATCAACCCGTATAGTAAATTCGAACTATTCAGATTTTAATGGATTTAGCGTCAATTCAAACCGAGGAAGACCTAAGGAGAATCAGGTTGCATTCAGAATTCTTCTCCGATTCGAAATTGCAAGGAACCACTCATTCTGTTTAACATGTGGTAAGCTACACGTCTTCACCGAACGGATTCCGAGATTCTAGCAGGATACTTTAGTATTACGACCCCCAACACCCCGTAACAGTTGTGTATAGCCGGAGATAGCAGCGCTTTTAAGACACTGCAGTTGTTTACAATAATTAGCTGGCTGCGCTCGGCTGGGCATATGTAAACACCTGTTCTGCACTGCTGCGCCGCAACAGCCGATTCATGGCTGGCGCAATCAAGTTATCGTAACTCGGCGCAGCTCTTGTCTTCTGTTCGCGCCGCTTTTTACATTCTACCTCGCTCCTCCTCTACTGCTGACTCTCGCTCGTGCGCAAACACGAGCGCACGAGCGCGTTTTATCGTTTCTCCGCGGAGTACCCATGAAATGCCTCCAGCATAATAAATGTGAAGAAGAGTGTAAGCACTAAGTGCTGTTAAGACGTTAATGCTACTAAAGTTCTCGCGACGCGGCGACTGAGGCCTGTGGTTTTAACTGTAGTTAGCTTAAGAGACAGACCGCCTGCTCGTTTCCTGTCCACTAGACCGTCTATCATCCAAGAATGCCAGTCGTAGGTTCACTGGGAGCTCTCGTCCTGGGGAAGTGAGCAGTCTCCACAATAAATGACACCTTGGTCAGCGTCATGGATAAAAGAATATGCATTTGGAATTTTTCGTCAGGACATGAAAAGCCCGTTGAAGCTCGTAGCACTATGTCGTCGTCGTCGTCGTCGTCGTTGTTGTTGTTGTTGTTACGGTCTACAGCTCGAAGACTGGTATGGTGCAGTTCTTCACGCAAGTCTGTCCTGTGCAAGTCTCTTCATCTGCGCATGTCTGCGGCAACCTATATTGATTTGAACCTGGTTACCGTATTTCAACCTTGGTCTCCCTCCACCTATCGATAGAGTACTTTTTTTTTAGTCAAGTTGTGCCTACATTCGTTTTCTTCCAGATTCGATTTAGTATCATATTGAGCAAGTAGTAAAGGAAACAAAAGAAAAATTCGGAGGAGGAATTAAAATCCATGTAAAAGAAATAGAAACTTTGAGGTTCGCCGATGACATTGTAATTCTGTCAGAGACAGCAAAGGACCTGGAAGAGAAGCTGAACGGAATGGACAGTGTCTTGAAAGGAGGATATAAAATGAACATCAACAAAAGCAGAACGAGGATAATGGAATGTAGTCGAATTAAATCGGGTGATGCTGAGGGAATTAGATTAGAAAATTAGACGCTTAAATTAGTAAATGAGTTTTGCTATTTGGGGAGCAAAATAACTCATAATGGTCGAAGTAGAGAGGATATAAAATGTAGACTGGCAATGGCAAGGAAAGCGTTTCTGAAGAAGAGAAATTTGTTAACATCGAGTATAGATTTAAGTGTCAGGAAGTCGTTTCTGAAAGTATTTGTATGGAAGTGAAACGTGGACGATAAATAGTTTAGACAAGAAGAGAATAGAAGCTTTCGAAATGTGGTGCTACAGAATAATTCTGAAGATTAGATGAGTAGATCACATAACTAATGAGGAGGTACTGAATAGAATTGGGGAGAAGAGAAATTTGTGGCACAACTTGACTAGAAGAAGGGATCGGTTGGTGGGGCATATTGTGGGGCATCAAGGGATCACCAATTTAGTACTGGAGGGCAGCGTGGAGGGTAAAAATCGTAGAGGGAGACCAAGAGATGAATACACTAAACAGATTCAGAAAGATGTAGGTTGCAGTAGGTCCTGGGAGATGCAGTAGCTTGCACAGGATAGAGCAGCATGGAGAGCTGCGTCAAACCAGTCTCTGGACTGAAGACCACAACAACAACATCTCTTCATTAGTTATCCGATCTACCCATCTAATCTTCAGCATTCTTCTGCTGGAAAACATTTCAAAAGCTTTTATAAGAGGGCGATCAAATAGTTTCCGCCGGCCGAAGTGGCCGTGCGGTTAAAGGCGCTGCAGTCTGGAACCGCAAGACCGCTACGGTCGCAGGTTCGAATCCTGCCTCGGGCATGGATGTTTGTGATGTCCTTAGGTTAGTTAGGTTTAACTAGTTCTAAGTTCTAGGGGACTAATGACCTCAGCAGTTGAGTCCCATAGTGCTCAGAGCCATTTGAACCATTTGAAATAGTTTCCGTTCGATGGCCGTACAGTCAAGAATCGGTATGTTAATCAGGCAAAATCACTGTGAGCACTGAGGCAGTCGCCCCACCGACGGACCAGGTTGAAGATATTCGTCTGGTAGAGCACCATGTCCTCCTGCGTGAAGAAGCCCGAAACTGCCGGCTGCACGTCCTCGTCGGACAGGATTGTTGACCCGTCAAGGCGTTTTTTAAGGGACCGAAGTTGTGATAATCGCATGGGAGAGATCAGGAGTACAGGGCGGGTGCTCGAGTGTCTTCCACTTGAATTGGCGTCACTTCTGCATTACGACATCTGAAATACGGAGACTGCGTTATCATGAAGCAGCAGCAAGGAAGTGGCCGTGCCACTGCACAGCGATTATTTTCGACATCATGCTCCCGCATACACATTCTTCATTCTTCGGTGGATGTCTACCGTTGTTCGTCCTTCGGTAGGTAAGAATAACGTTGGTTCTGTTTGGACGCGTTTGGTAATAACGTCTCTACAGTTCACGTTCCCGCACATCGGAAAGACATAAATGGCACACTAATTCCTTGGCTACATGTCGTTGCTTATATGAACGCATCGAACTCTCACTGCGTTACACATACCGTGCAGCAACGCCCTCATACCGAAATTTTTGAACGACCCTTAAACTCTGAGGCGCTAAAGGAACTGCTATGGGCATGCGTATTCAAGTGCAGAGATATGTAAACGCCTATATAAGACAACATGTCCCTAGCGCAGTTGTTAGATCGTTTACTACTGCTACAATGCCAGCTTATCGAGAATTAACTAAGTTTAAACGTAGTGCTACAGTCGGCGGACGAGCGATGGGACACAGCATCTCCGAGGTAGCGATGAAGGGATTTTCCTGTACGATCATTTCACGAGTGTACGGTGAATATCAGGAAACCATCAAATCTCCGACATCGTTTCGGCCGGAAAAAGATCCTGCAAGAACGAGACCAATGACGACTGAAGAGAATCGTTCAACGTGATAGAAGTGCAACCCTCCGTAAATTGCAGCAGATTTTAATGCTGGGCCATCAACAAGCGCCAGCGTGCGAACCTTCCAACGAAACATAATCGATATGGGCTTTCGGAGCCAAAGGCCGCTCGTGTACCCTTGATGACTGCACGACACAAAGCTTTACGCCTCGCCTGGGCCCTTAAACACCGACATTGGACTATTGATCATAGGAAACAAGTTGCTTGGTCGGACGAGTCTTGTTTCGAATTGCATCGAGCGGATGGTTGTGTACTTCATGAACCCATGGACCCTCCATGTCAGAAGAGAACTGTTAAAGCTGGTGGAGGCCCTGTAATGGCAGTTGGAGTGATATGGGACCCCTGATACGTCTAGATACGACTCTGGTAGGTGACACGTACGTAATAATCCTGTCTGATCATCCACATTCGTGTCCATTGTGCATTCCAACGGACTTGGGCAGTTCCAGCAGGACAATGCTTCACATCACACGTCCAGAATTGCTACAGAGTGGCTCCAGAAATACTCTTCTGAGTTTAATCTCTCCCGCTGCCCAAAAAACTCCCCAGACATGAATATCTGGGATGGCTTGCAAAGTGCTGTTGAGAAGAGACCTCCACCCTCTCGTACTCTTACAGATTTGTTGACAGCCCTGCAGGATTCACCGTGTCAATTCCCTCCAGAACTACTTGTGACATTAGTCGAGTCCATGCAACGTTGTGTTGCGGCACTTCTGCGTGCTCGCGGGGCCTTACACGTTATTAGGCAGGTGTACCAGTTTCTTTGGCTTTTCTGTGTATAATACGAAGTCATACCTTGAGAATTAAAAACGGAGCGTGACATTAACAAGCGTTGTCACCTGAATAAAACTAAATTAAAATTAGGGAAATATTAAGTATAGTGAATGATTTGCTAAAGACTTTGGTGAACTACCCAAAATTATGATAGCGGCTGATGACTGATAAAAAGTCTAAACAGTCGATACCAGACACAGACAGAAGAACACTGGAACGGCCTTATATCTGATTTGTAGCAAAGAGCTTACATCTTGAATGAGATTTTCACTCTGCAGAGGAGTGTGCGCTGATATGAAACTTCCTGGCAGATTAAAACTGTGTGCTGGACCGAGACCCGAACTCGGGACCTTTTCCTTTCGCAGGCAAGTGCTCTAACCATAAGAGCTACCCAAACACTACTCGCGACATGTCCTCACAGCTTTAATTCGCCAGTACCTCGTCTCCTACCTTCCAAACTTCACAGAAGCTTTCCTGCGAACCTTTAGTGAAAATCTCATTCTGGAAACATCCCCCAGGCTGTGGCTAAGCCATGTCTCCGCAATATCCTTTCTTCCAGGAAGAGTGCTAGTTCTGCGAGGTTTCGCAGAAGAGCTTCTGTGAAGTATGGAGGGTAGGAGACGAGGTACTGGCAGAATTGAAGCTGTAAGTAGGGCTTGTGAGTCATGCCTGGGTAGCTCATATGGTAGAGCACTTGTCCGCGAAAGGCAAAGGTTCCGAGTTCGAGTCTCGGTCCGGCACACAGTTTTAATTTGCCACGAAGTTTCAGCTTACCTCTTAATTTTACAAGCGAATAATAATGACTTGAATTTCCAATTATTAAAAATGACTTCCAAGTACGACAAGTAGAGATCAAAGGGCGCACACTAAATGCAACTCTGTGTATAAAATTCCTAGTGTCCAGATAGTTAGTAGACTTAGGTGACACTAGCCAACCAAGAAGCTTAGTTTTGTCTACTTTGCACTTGTAAATCTTTCTCATGGTGCTGATATGCAGACGGAATTATCTATTCATTTTAAGCCTCTCCAGTTCCCACAACCGAGCGAGGTGGCGCAGTGGTTAGCACACTGGACTCGCATTCGGGAGGACGACGGTTCAATCCCGTCTCCGGCCATCCTGATTTAGGTTTTCCGTGATTTCCCTAAATCGCTTGAGGCAAATGCCGGGATGGTTCCTTTGAAAGGGCACGGCCGATTTCCTTCCCTATCCTTCCCTCACCCGAGCTTGTGCTCCGTCTCTAATGACCTCGTTGTCGACGGGACGTTAAACACTAATATCCTCCTCCTCCAGTTCCCAGCCAAGGTTTAGTTTGCAATAACAATGAATGCGGATCAAGAAAGAGGGAAAGAGGTAAGGGACAATAAAGGAAGGGGTAGGAGATAGACAGAGAGAGGAATGAACAGAGAGAGGGTGAGGAGGGGATGGACAGAAAGAGGAGGAGAAGGGGATTAGGACGTATTTTCAGTCCATATACATATTCACCAATAGCGAAGCATTGCCGGGTTCGCTAGTGTTGTAACAAGTTCGGTAACCGAGGGTTTTTAAAAGCCGCTTGAGGGACCTTGAGGTTCCTTCACTCACCTTCCAAATCGTTTACGTATTATCGTATTTAATGAAATACGTGATTGATGATAAGTACACATTTCGTATGAACTGTGATATTCGCAAGCGCAATATTTATAAGGTCAAAATAATTTTCATATAGACTTTGCGGCTTGGTCATGGCGTTTTCTATTCTGATGAAAGCTTATTAGCAGGATGTGATGCCTGCAGAATGAAGGCAGAAAGTCAAAATCCTCAGATATTCAAAAATAAAGTAACAGAATACCTAATTAGCCATTCTTGCTAAAATTTATTACAATGGTAGTACTTCGCAATGTGCATTATAGGTAACTGTAATACCCATATGAAACATGTTTTAAGCCTCCAGTATACGAGTATAGATTTCTGATATTATTCTTTTAAATCGGTAAAGAACTAACAAAAGCAATGTGGCAAGATAAAAGCAGCCGCTTAGTTAGCACTCCGTCTTCAGGCCACAAGTGGCCTACCGGGACCATCCGACCGCCGTGTCATCCTCAGAGGAGGATGCGGATAGGAGGGGCGTGGTGTCAGCACACCGCTCTCCCGGCCGTTGCGATGGTATTCTTGACCGAAGCCGCTACTCTTCGGTCGAGTAGCTCCTCAATTGGCATCACGAGGCTGAGTGCACCCCGAAAAATGGCAACAGCTCATGGCGGCTCGATGGTCACCCACCCAAGTGCCAGTCCGCCGCTCGTAGTCTCGCGGTAGCGTTCTCGCTTCCCGAGCACGGGGTCCCGGGTTCGATTCCCGGCGGGGTCAGGGATTTTCACCTGCCTTGAGATGACTGGGTGTTTGTGTTGTCCTCATCATTTCATCATCAATCGGGAGAGTGGCGGGATTGGACTGAGCAAAGATTGGGTAATTGTACGGGCGCTGAAAACCACGCAGTTGAGCGCCCCACAAACCAAACATCATCTCATCCAAGTGCCGGCCACGCCCAACAGCGCTTAACTTCGGTGATCTCCTGGGAACCGGTGTATCCACTGCAGCAAGGCCGTTGTCAGCCGCTTAGTAGTCTAAGAATAATAGAAAACGTGTTTCTACCGAAGTGGCTGCTTTACTAGTAATATTCGTACACAATGAACTGATCTATGATGATTAACTGACATTTTCACTATGTTGGACAATCTAAACACGGTTGATCTTCTTCTTATTACAGGAGTTTTTCGCGCACTTCACACTAAAAATGCACAATGATTACTAGTTTCAGCGAAATTAAATCTCCACCTTTAGATCATTTGTATAGAAAAAACATTTTACAGGGCCAATCCATTTCGCCGACTGTTAATAATAATTCGACACAACTGTAATGTATATAAAGATACAATTACGAAAAATTCTAAAATCAAAGTAAATATGCCTTATAGAGACTACTTCCCATAGCATCGTCTCTCGTCGTACAACAAGAGAATAGATACGAAACTGTTATGAAGCAAACAAAGGAATACACTGTGTTTTGAGGCGCCTCCAGACAGCATCAGTCTGTTACAATGTAAGATTACGTCTTCAAAATACAATGTAAAGAATTGCATATATATATATCTGGTAACAATGACCACAGCACTGATATAAGATACAGTAACAACTTTTTGTAATAACTTTTTGACGTATGTGTTTGCAAAATCAGGTATTTTGCAAACATATACGTCAAAAAGTTATTACAAAAAGTTGTTACTGTATCTTATATCAGTGCTGTGGTCATTGTTACCAGATACATAAAATTGGTAAACTGTTAACTTTACAATGATAATTTCTTCGTACATAGAGATTAAAAATATGAAAATCGTATTGTGTGACTTATAATAATGTATCTGCAATGATCACCTAATGTGTGTTAAGAACTCGAAGTCTAGGTTATGGTCAAATGTATTAAGGCTGTTATCTGAGTCATGGTCAACGTTACGACACGTAATTTTTTCTTGGAACTCTTCCATTTGGTCCGTGTTTGCATAGAAAACCAAGAATATCAGAACTTGAGTCGGTCTTGATGCAAAACACCTTTTTATTCGTTTATTTCGTTATTCTCCCAAACTAGTTTCAGAGACAAATATCACCATCATCAGTAGGTTTTTAAATCAAAACATGTAGAAATTAGCATCGTTATACAAACACAGTGGCATATTATTACATTTTTACTATTCGTTTTTTGAAATATAATTTTCTGTGGATACTTTCATACTACCTTATTTATTGTATGTTACAGCATGTTTTTGAGAATTATTGTCGCTGTTTGTGACATATGTTCTATGCGCTTTTTTTCTGTTGTCATTTTTACTCCTCGAACATCATGTCATCTGCAACTGTGTGAGCGGCTGTTAGCAAACAAATACTAAAAGGTGAACGTGTCGTGAGAGGTGTATCGCATGTGGCGAGAAAGGCTATGAGTACTGTAGCGCGAATTACGACGACTTCTGTTTCTTATTTATGTCTCTGTGTGTGATGGGGAAGTGGTTCCTTTGCATGTGTGTGCTTTCTGTTCTGTGTCCTTGGTCAGTTCTCTCAGAGCGGTAATGAGTGTGTTGTTGCAAAGTTTATTACGTTTTTCCCTTCTATAGCCTTTTGTATGTAGTAATTTTCTTCTATTGTTAGTTGTCGGTATATACTGTTGCTGTTTTTCAGAATGTGTAGATAGTTTTCGATATTAGTGGGGTTATGGTTTTTTTTTTTTCATTAGATGTTCCGCAAAAGTTGAATGTGTGCAGTCACTCCTTACAGCTCTCACGTGCTCTGTGTACCTCGTTCGAAGGTTTCTGCTTGTTTGTCCTACGTACTGGGAAAAATGTAATAAACGAAAACACATGCTGTATCATACAATAAATAAGGTAGTATGAAAGTATCCATAGAAAACTATATTTCAAAAAGCGAATAGCAAAAATGTAATAATGTGCCGCTGTGTTTGTATGACCATGCTAATTTCTGCCTGTTTTAGATTAAAAAATACCACTGCTGATGGTGATATTTGTCACCGAAACTAGTCTGGGAGAATAAAGAAGTAAACGAGTATCAAGGTGTTTTGCATCAAGGTAGCCCCAATTTCTGATTTGTTGTTACGATAAGTGTAACATATTGACGCATTATATAAAACATGATGTATAAAAAGCGCTGGTGAGCCCTATTTTAATCTATTGCGGCATCTTCCAGCGTAATATCACGTATAATTATGCAACAGATAAAATATATATAACAAATTATCAATGCGGTACATACAAAACATTACAAAGCTTGCCTGCAATAGTTCTTCCTCCATGTTGCTGTATAACTTCACTCGTTTCTACTTTCCTGAAGCCTCTTATTCATGATCGAGTTGACGGAACTCGGCTTATGACTAATGAATGATGAGAACAAGCAATTGCAAAGTACCTCACAGTAGCATACTATCATATTTCCAGTATAAATTGTTTGAAGATGCTAAAAAGTACCTCTGAAAAAACTCACGTGATGCAGTAGTATTATTTCACGAAGTCAAAAAAACTCGATAAAAAACAATACGCCATCCATTCAATAGAAAACGTCATGAAAGTAGAATTACGAGGGTGTGCTGAAAAGTAATGCCTTCGAATTTTTTACGTGGAAGCTCTTAGAGATTTTTAAATAAAACAAATTTTATTAACATTCTGTTTCTTTATTCTTCATGTCTCCATACTTATTTCTCAATATAGTCACCTTGGTGACGAACATATTTCTCCCAAAGAGAGACTAGTTTGTAGACACTGCAAAATGTTTGACTCTGTTGACAGAGTCACCAAGTTCGGCTTTACTTGCACCGCTTCATCATTGTTAAAGTGAAGTCATCGAGATGTTCTTTAAGTTTTGGAAACAGGTATAAATTGGATGGAGCCCCATCGGAGTTGTATGGAGGATGATCAATGACAATGAACCCGAGGCTACGGATTGTTGCAAATGTCACATGGCTCGTGTATGTTCTGGCACTGTCACAGTGAAGTGTCTTAGTGAAGGAGACGATGTTCCGTATGTGGGCGAACTCTTCGAATTCGTGCTTTCAATTTCCTGAGTTGTTTATCACCCACCGACATAGTTACGTTACGCATCGCCGTGTAACACACTACAATTCGAAGTCCTCCAGTAGCAGAGGTTTGCAACTTGCTTTAGCAAAGCGAGTAAGTCGGCCGAGTAATATGCACGACGTGTAATACCTCGACTGATTTTCAGAACAGAATAAAACATTCGCAGGTACTGTATTACTATTTAGTACGCCCTCGTAATTTTTGACCGCGAAATTCTATTATGGGATAACCTTACTCATTATTATAACAGGCTTCCCATTTCACCATTACTTGATAGTATCTGTGATATGCTTATAACTCGGGTCTACATGGAAAATATGTAGGATATTAACACCGGATTTCTAACGCAGCCACTCGTTTGTCTCCTTGAGACCACTAAATAAATCGGATGAGCATAACAGATAATGCGATCTCGTTAGAGAGTAATTGGTGGCATCCAGTGGTTGGACTGAAATATGGAAACATCACGAGAAAAGCGTGTTTGAACGTAAATGCATATCTTAGCCAAGCCTGTTGATGTTCTGTTGTGTTTGACCACGAACACCACCTTTGTAGTGTCCTCAGTACATTGCAAATGTCAGTCGTGGTCAGAACACTGTTCTGTGTACTTGCGAGTTCCACGTTTATGATGCTTGAGTTAATGCTATGGAGCCTCATTAAAGCCCTTTTAAGTTGAACAATTAACTTTAATTGATGTTGGTGGCTTATACTTTGTAAGAACTGTTAACGTATATGATTTAAGTTCCATTAACGTGATATAGCATTCATAACTGCTCATTACAGTACTTATTAACTTCTATGGCTTAAGACTGAGTATGGTTTTTTTTTGCGTAGGTAGTAGGTTAGTTACTCCCTTTACTAGTTCCGCATTAAGATACCACTTACACATGGTTCCCATCAAGGAGTACATTTACCGATCTGTATTTTGATTTCAATGAATTCCTTCATCTTGACGAAGGTACTAAGATAAAGATTTCATAACCTCTCTGCTATATTTGTTTCTGTATGAAATGTAGCCCAACTTTACCTCCCACTATGTATTCACAAATTGTTATCCAGCTTACACTCATACGCTAACCTTTGACGAAGCGGAATCTAATTTGAACTGAACTGCAACTGATCTGAATGCAGCTTGTCTTTGTATTAAACGCACAACGGCAGTAAAAACAATTGTTTGGCTCTAATCAAAATTTCCACGTACCTCGAGTCTTGACAACATTGTTGCAGATCTCTCGAAAGCACAACAGCAAACAGCAAGCAAGCAGTGGCTAAGTTAGATTTCTGTTTCTAAATACATATTCAAACAGTGGTGTGGGAAGAGTAACTATTCCTATGAAATGACATTCCAAGACAACGATTTTAGAATGAAATATATATTTAAAAAGACAGAGTAAAGCTTCGCGTGATATTCACACATAACATTGGTCTGAACAATACTATGCTTAACAAAGTGAGCAATTATTTAAAGAGGGTACAATGTTAACAGAGAATTTCTATAAAAACCAAACAGCTTAATCAGTTAATATGTTAATACATGGCTCAGGGAAATGGGGTGATCTTTCTCTCAGCGCTGAGCAAGTTAACTAGCTGACAATAATCATTCCGACAAATTAGATGTGCAGTGATGCAGTATTACCTCACTCTTCTTCTCTTCAAGAACAATCACATCATTCAAAATTTATATTCCTTTCACCTTTCATTATATACAGTATATGCGTAATCATCCTTGCTGTCATGTATTTGTCTGACATATACAATCGCAAATCCACACAGCACTACTAAATACTTCCATCAGCTACCGCACTTCGTCTAAGAATGTGTAAGACTGCGCAGAAACGAAGACTGTGCCAAGACAAGTCCAAAGATTGTTTGACAGTAACGTAACTTGTTCTCTCTCTGACGTGCACATCGATGACATAACATACAATACAGAATGGCATGACCACCTTACATTACAATTTGTACTGTTTAAGCCGAGTATGCTTCTGCACTCTGTGTTGATAGAGATGGTCCCATTTCTATAAGTGTCTTGTAGAATAGGAACGGCATTTTTTATAATGTGACAGAGGTGTTCATTCCATAGCTATGATAGATTACTTCATAACAACCCGTATGGGTGTAGTGTTTTCATATTCATGCACTCATATTTTGTAATTAATAATAATTATTGCACTTTCGTCTATTCTGCTTTGTGGAGATCTGATGATGTCAGTTTAGCTGTCGAAACCGATCAACTTCGTCTTTACATCTACTAGAATAAAGACAATTTTAATAAAAGCGTATTTTAAGGTGTAACCTGTCAATTATTAATAACAGGTCTCGTGAGACCAAAATGTTATTTAATAAAAGTAAATTCGGATGTGTGACATAAGTTCATCAGACAAATAAATTAGTCACTTACGATCATCATTTAACAGCGTGTGCTTCCGCCCGTGGACTTGATAATCATCTGGATTCGGTTAGGAAGTGAGTCCACAAGGTTGTGCAGGTACGTCGTGTCCAGCTTAAGCCATTGGCTGAGGATTTGATAGCGCAATTCTACAAAATTATGGGGATGCTGATGTCTGCGTTTTACACAATGTTGCAACAAATTCCTCAGATTTTGAACTTTGCTGCTTTCGTCTTTATATACCTGTGTGAGCAATGGCTTCTAGCAAGCTAACCGACTCCAATTGTTCATTGTGTGCAGTTCCCGTTTCAATGTTCCCTCGCTAACAGGCAGCAGTTTCTTCTGGTTTGCAAGCGACCTTGCTTCATAAGCCGTGATACGCTTCTCCGGTCCCTCTCAGTCAGGGTCTTTTTCCGACCACAGTTATAACACCGTGTTTTGTTGCCACGTGTGTTGCATCACTGATTGTGGATACGAAAAATCCGCTGGGGAACACTAACAAATCCAGCAACTTTACACTCTGTAAGGCCATGGGCACGGCCTAACACTATTATCTTTTTTTGCCGTTCTGTGACATTTATGTAGAATGTCTGCCTGAAACACGAATGTCTCACTGATAGTGTCTGATGCTCACGTGGAGGAAGTGCGCGCACGGTTGACCACGTGACTTGATCTCTGCGCCATCTGTAAACGCTTAACAATTCATCTGCGCGTGCACACTGGGATGACAAATTTTTTGTCCGGAAAGCTTATTTCTGTTTTTTAGGAAAGCTTTTCTTGCTATTGCCTGTCTGTATATTACATTCATTATCTCTGCCATCGTTTGTTATTTTACTCCGAAAAAAAGTAAAACTCCTAAAATAGCAAAAAAAAAACAAAAAAAACGGCGTAGCTCCAGTATGCCATTTCTTCGTGTACTGGGTGAGGTGGCCCAGTGGCAATAGATTCGTATTCGGTAGGACCACGGCTCAAATATCGCGTATGGCCATACAGATGTTGATTTTTTCATCATCTCCCTAAAACGCTAAAGGCGAATGTCGGGATGGCTCCTTTCAGAGATTGTGCCCCATCTTTAATGACCTGATCGGCGATGGGACATTAAAGTCAGATCTTGCTCCCCTCACTTCATTTTCTAATCGTATTCCCTCAGCATCAACACACTTAATTCAGTTGCACTCTGTTACCCATGATTTATTATACACTGAAGTGCCAAAGAAACTGGTATAAGCACGCGTCTTCAAATACAGATGTATGTAAACAGGCAGAATACGCTCTGCGGTCGGCAACGCCTATAAAAGACAACTATGGTCTGGCGCAGTTGTTAGGTCGGTTACTGCTACCACAATGGCAGGTTATCAACATTTAAGTGAGTTTGAACGTGGTGTTATAGTCGGCGCACTAACGATGGGACACAGGTAGCGATGAAGCGGGGATTTTCCCGTACGACCAGTTCACGTTACCGTGAATATCAGAAATCCGGTAAAACATCAAATCTCCGCCATCACTGTGGCCGGAAAAAAATCCTGCAAGAATGGGGCCAACGACGACTGAAGAGAATCGTTCAACGTGAAAGAAGAGCAACTCTTTCGCAAACTGGTGTAGATTTCAGTCGTGGGCCAACAACAAGTGGAAGCGTGCGAACAATTCAACGAAACATCATCGATATGGGCTTTCGGAGCCGAAGGCCCAGTCGTGTACTCTTGATGACTGCACGATACAAAGTTTTACGCCTCGCCTGGGCCCGTCAACACCGACACTGGACTGTTGATGACTGGAAACATGTTGCCTGGTCGGACGAGTCTCGTTTAAAATTGTATTGAGTGTACGAGTATGGAGACAACCTCATGAATCCATGGACGCTACATGTCAGCAGGGAACTGTTGAAGCTGGTGGAGGCTCTGTAATGGCGTGGGACGTGGGCAGTTGGAGTGATATGGGACCCCTGATACGTCTAGATACGACTCTGACAGGTGACATGTACGTAAGCATCCTATCTGATCACCTGCTTCCATTCATGTCCATTATGCATTCCGACGGACTTGAGCAATTCCAGCAGGACAATACGGCACACCATACATGTTACACCCTACAATGGGGAGCCCTCTGGTGGTAGAAGGGTGGAAATATGTAGACATGAAGAATAAAGATGAAGAATGTTAATGAGGTTTGTTTTATTAAAAAAAGTTTGGAGTTTTCACATGAAAAATTCGGAGGCATTACTTTTCAACACTCCCTCGCAATATACTGTGAAACTATAATGAAAACGCAGAACTGCTCTGCTAGAACACATTGATGCAAATTTCGTATATGTGCAGTGAATAGTTTGTCTGCTGGAGACAGTTGAAGGGACTGTAAGATTAAGCTTGCGGTACGTGACAATGGATAATTGAATGTAGTCGAATTAAGTCGGGTGATGCTGAGGGAATTAGATTAGGAAATGAGACACTGAAAGTAGTAAAGGAGTTTTGCTATTTGCGGAGCAAAATAACTGATGATGGTCGAAGTAGAGAGGAAATAAAATGTAGACTGGCAATGGCAAGGAAAGCATTTCTGAAGAAGAGAAATTTGTTAACATCGAGGTTAGATTTAAGTGTCAGGAAGTCGTTTCTGAAAGTATTTCTATGGAGTGTAGCCAAGTATGGAAGTGAAATATGGACGATAAATAGTCTGGACAAGAAGAGAATAGAAGCTTTCGAAATGTGGTGCTACAGAAGAATGCTGAAGATTAGATGGGTAGATCACATTACTAATGAGGAGGTATTGAATATAATTGAAGAAAAGATAAATTTGTGGCACAACTTGACAAGAAGAAGGGACCAGTTGGCAGAACATGTTCTGAAGCATCAAGGGATCACAAATTTAGCATTGGAGGGCAGCGTGGAGGGTAAAAATCGTAGAGGGAGACCAGGAGATGGATACACTAAGCAGATTCAGAAGGATGTAGGCTGCAGTAGGTACTGGGAGATGAAGAAGCTTGCACAGGATAGAGTAGCATGGAGAGCTGCATCAAACCAGTCTCAGGACTGAAGACCACAACAACAACAACGTGACAATTCTGCTCTGTGCCTCCACGTGGTCCTGCGGAACTGTCAACCCTGAAGTAATTTTGAACAGACTTCAAAATGGGCGTTGTTGATTGTGATATCTGCGTCTGGCTGAACGGTTAATGTCCGGAGGCAGTTAATAAGCACGACGAGACAGGGATGTGCGGTGCGCTCCGGAAGCTGCAGTGCGGTGTGACGTCAGCGCGTCTTCCTGTGTGAGGCACGCGCGCTCGTCTGGCGGCGGCTGACAACTGTCGATGGGCGGGGGGCCTGGCCATAGGTGGGAGGGGGGGGGGCAGATGTCCAATTAGTGAGGAATGCGGGGGCAGAGCCTCGGGAGCCTTAACGGTGCCACGCCGGGGCCCGGCCGCCGCGCCGCGCCGCACGCTCTGTGATTGCGGGCCTGCTCTCCTTCACACTCATTGACAGGGGCGCGCGCCAGAGTGCGTAGTGTACGAGTCATTCGTAAAAGTAAACACTTGTCCCGGCAGTAGACAGAACCACGTAAACACGTTGGTCGCGCGATTATGTACAGCCACGTTCTAGTGCTTTATCATCTCACAATGGAAGCGCGAGCAGTGGTCGCGGAAGAGATCGAGCCTTATATCAATCTCATTAAATTTACTGCCGATGAGAAGGAGAAAGGAGCAACGTTTTTCCAACAGAGACGGCGTGGACCGAGGAACGTGCTTACAAACGTGCTTAAAATGTTAGAATTCCATGGAGCCGGAACCAAGTATTTGCCCCAAAGACTCGGAGCAATCAGAGGCGTCAAGTATGCACAGGGAAGGGAGACCCATCGTGGTTTAAGAGCCGCGTTGGAAAACAGCTCGTAATCAAAGAGAGCTTCATCACAGATGACAGACAAATGCTGAACGAAACGAAAATGAGCGTAAGAATAACAATGAGAGAAGCGTCCGTTGACATTGAAAGTAAAATTTTGCCAACCGATTCCAGAAAAAGCTCTTAAGAGGGTTTGGTCTTACGTAAAACCAGTAAGTGGCTCGAAATCCTCTATTCATTAACTACGATAAGCGATCGCGCAATACGAAAGCAACTATAATCGCTTGATAGTGGAAACGGATGAGGATCAGATGAGATATCTGTAACATTCTACAAAGATTATCCGAAAGAACTTGCTCCCCTTTTAACATTCGTTTTTTATAGCTCGCTGGAACGACGAATGGTACCTAGCGATTGGGAAAAAAATAAGCGCTGGACATTTCCGTTTTCAAGCAGGATCGTAGGACAGATGCACATAATCTTAGGCCAGTAGAGTTATGGGACATTGTTTCATTATGGCCAAAATCTCCTCGATAAAAACCAAGATGGATACCGTAAACACAGATCGCGTAAAACGCAGCTCGCTTTGTTCCTCAATGAGAAACACAGAGATGTAGACAACGGCGCTCGGGTCATTAGCGTATCCCTTGACTTCAGGAAGGATTTCAGCACTGCCCAGCACCACCCTTTAGTGAAAAAATAGTATGAGCTTACCGATATCGGAGCAGATTTGCGACTGGATTCAAGAATTCCGTGCAGATAGAACTCAATACGTCCCCCGTGACGAAACAAAATCGCGATGTGAAGGTTACTTCCAGAATCACTGAAGAAAGCGTGATGGAACCTTTACTGTTTACAATCTACATAAATGATCTAGAAGAAAGTATCGAACGCTCTTTAGGACTGTTCGTAGGTAATTCGGTCGTCTATAACAAACAAGCAACGCCAGAAGACAATATTGATTTGGTGAATGACCTACAGAGGACTGTTAGTAGACCCTAAACGAAACTAAATGTAATATATTGCACATACGTAGCAAAAGAAACCCACTAATTTACAACTGCACTATTGCTGACAAATTGTTGGAAACTGTAGCGCAATTCATGCACGAGGGAGGTAGTTCCCAAAATCCTCTCTCGACAGGTACTTGAGCACTGCTCGTCAGCCCGGGACTCCGAGCGCGCTCGTCCTCCAATGGAACGACTATTCAGAAATGCACAGCTAGCGACAGTTCTGCTGTCACTCGTTTTCATAATTAAAAAATCTGATTGACCTTATAATATAATAATATAATATATAAATTCATACTTAATATATAAAGGTGAAATGTTAGCGAAAATTTCCAAAAGTTCTTGACCGGTTTACTTAAGATTTTTAAACGATACTCTAACTTTCGGACGGACATAAACAGATAGGCTACATATTTTTGTATATGTAATATATATAAATGTGATGTATAAAGGGGGAAGCGTTGTTACCACAAATCTCGAAAATTTCTTGACCGATTTACTACAGATTTGTACGCGACAGTGTAATGAACGTTCGGGCGTACATGAACTACATAGTTTTAATATATTATTATTATTTTTATTACTTATTTATTTTTTATATTTATTTTTTGGTACCAGAACACTCTAAAAGGTCACGCTATACTTTACTGAAGATTCAGACTGTAATGGACATAGAGATGGAGGAGGATGAGGTGGACAGAGAGAGCGGAGGAGCAGATGTACAGAAAGTAAGAGAGGGATGTGATGCGCAAAGAGAGAGGGGGCAAGGTACTTAGGGTATATGCAGTTCCCATACATATTTAGAAATTGCAAAACTTTCCAGGTTTAGTAAGGGCTAGTAATATATATATATATATATGGGATTGATCAACCATGTACGGTTCCTTCTTATATTATTTAAGACGTTGTTTAGTACTGTCTGATTGTATTTTAACTATAAAATGACCTGAGGCATTCGTCTGCTGGTGCTTTGGTGGGAGTATAAATGTGATTTCGAGTGAGAGAGAGTGTAGCTGGAGGGCTGAGAATTACATTTTAAAATTTTACCTTTTGGCGCATACTGGTTTTTAAAAAGCCATATTCGTCTCCATGTAGTTTAGCAATGGAGTTTAGTAAGGGTGCTAATAATCTAGCTGTTGAGCGTCCTATAAATTTCAATACTACCACCTCCACAACCACCACCACCACCATCATCATCATCATTATCACCACCACCACCCTACCAGATAGGACTGTTAGAGAAAATAGGGAAGAACATTGCGTTTCGTCATAAGTTCCTTCATTACATTCGCAGACGAGTCAATCACTATATATCTTCCTCCTGCGTATAATATGTCGGGAAAACACCACGAAGATAAAATCAGAGAGATTAGAGTTCACATTGAGGCTTGGCAATAGTCGTTCTCCCGAGTGTGATTCGAGACTGGAGCAGGAAAGGGAAGACATGACTGGTCCAGAGTGCCCTCCATCACACACAATGAGGTGGCTTTCAAAGCTCAGGTGTCAAAGTGCAGGGAAAAGAATAAGATAAATACTGCTCGCATTAAATATTCCATTGACGATGCGTATTCACAAATTATTACCGTACAACCATCAAAATACACAAATACCGACACAAGGAGAGCTACAGAGTATCTTCTTGCACAGAAATGGATTTGGAGACTGGCTAAGCTATTCTCAGTAACGTTTTGTGTATGAGGTTCGGTTTCAAGAGACGCAGGAATAACCGAACAACAACCAATTGCGAATGGCAAGACGCAGTTACAAGGTATGCATGCGACATCACAATTTTGGGAAGCAGTAAAGCAGCAGCATTTCAACAGCCACTTGTTTCCAGAATGAGATTTTCACTCTGCAGCGGAGTGTGCGCTGATATGAAACTTCCTGGCAGATTAAAACTGAGTGCCCGACCGAGACTCGAACTCGGGACCTTTGCCTTTCGCGGGCAAGTGCTCTACCACTTGCCCGCGTAAGGCAAAGGTCCCGAGTTCGAGTCTCGGTCGGGCACACAGTTTTAATCTGCCAGGAAGTTTCATATCAGCGCACACTCGACTGCAGAGTGAAAATCTCATTCTGGAAACATCCCCCAGGCTGTGGCTAAGCCATGTCTCCGCAGTATCCTTTCTTTCAGGAGTGCTAGTTCTGCAAGGTTCGCAGGAGAGCTTCTGTAAAGTTTGGAAGGTAGGAGACGAGATACTGGCAGAAGTAAAGCTGTGAGTACCCGGCGTGAGTCGTGCTTCGGTAGCTCAGTTGGTAGAGCACTTGCCTGCGAAAGGCAAAGGTCCCGAGTTCGAGTCTCGGTCGGGCACACAGTTTTAATCTGCCAGGAAGTTTCATATCAGCGCACACTCGACTGCAGAGTGAAAATCTCATTCTGGAAACATCCCCCAGGCTGTGGCTAAGCCATGTCTCCGCAGTATCCTTTCTTTCAGGAGTGCTAGTTCTGCAAGGTTCGCAGGAGAGCTTCTGTAAAGTTTGGAAGGTAGGAGACGAGATACTGGCAGAAGTAAAGCTGTGAGTACCCGGCGTGAGTCGTGCTTCGGTAGCTCAGTTGGTAGAGCACTTGCCTGCGAAAGGCAAAGGTCCCGAGTTCGAGTCTCGGTCGGGCACACAGTTTTAATCTGCCAGGAAGTTTCAGCCACTTGTTTATTTAGACAACACGTGTATTCATGCACATTGCACTGTGAATATCTGTCAAATGACTGCAAAGAGTACTTTCGAACGAAATTGTCGATAACGTTTAATTGGTCCAAGAAAAAAATGGTTCAAATGGCTCTGAGCACTATGGGACTTAACTTCTGAGGTCATCAGTCCCCTAGACTTAGAACTACTTAAACCTAACTAACCTAAGGACATCACACACATCCATGCCCGAGGCAGGATTCGAACCTGCGACCGTAGCGGCAGCGCGGTTCCAGACTGTAGCGCCTAGAACCGCTCGGCCATTCCGGCCGGCAATTGGTCCAAGAAGTTAGGCCCGTAGACCGTGCCAGTTGTGAGAACATCGATGTCTACACCCCAAGGTATTGCTATCGCCGTGTCCTTCTCCTCAGGCGCAAACGCTTCGCTTCCGCCTACCTTGTTAGAAAGTACACAGAAGTAACCCCATCTGAAGCATACGAGGTCGATTAGAAAAGTATCTTTTTTTTTGCCTGTCGATAGCGCCAGTTACTGGCAAGCAGCAGTTAAGTGAGGTAATGTATAGTGCTCTCATCGGTTTTTCATTGCAAGGGAAATGACGGAACTATTGTAGTGGCGCTATTTCATCAAATTTTGGCAGCAACTGGGCGACGGCCAGGCGAAAACCATTGGGAAGGTTCAGACGCCTTTCAGAGACGATGCTATGGGCATTACACAGATTAAGGAGTGGTTCAACTGGTTTAAAGACGCTGCACATCGGTGGAGCGTGGGACACACTCCATTCGGCCATCAACATGCCGAAATGACCAAGTGAACGCTGTGGTGATGCGGGACTATCAGAAAAGTGCGGAAAAGATGGGCATCAGCACTTTTTCGGCACATTCCAATCTGACCGAAGATTCGATCATAAAGAGAGTGTTGGCGTAATGGGTGCCGAAGCTGCTGACGGCGGAGCAAAAGCAATTTCGTGTTGAAGTCTCTCACGGGACATGCTGGACTCCACAAACAGTGACCCCGACTTCGAAGACACCATAATCTCTGGTGACGAGTCCTGGGTGTACGGGTACGACCCGGAAACCAAATCCCATTAGTCACAGTGGAAGCACTCCTCGACACCAAGACCAAAGAAGGTCTGCCAATTGCGCAGGACCGCCAAAGTGATGCTGACTGCTTTCTTCGTCTCCCGCGGTGTGGCACTCCACGAGTACGCACCACAGGTTACCAAAGAGTACTACAGGGATGTCCTCCGTCGCCAACGTGATGGTGTGCGGCGTAAGAGGCCGGACTTGCGAACAATAGGAAATCGGCGCCTCCATCACAACAGTGCTCACTCACATTTCTCGCACTTGATTTAGACTTTTTTTGCGTAAAACGACATTCCTGGGCTTCAACAGGCTCCTCACTCTCTTGATATGGCTCCCTTTGACTTCTGGCTGTTCCCCAAACTCAAGAGGTCATTGAAAGGGACGCAATTTCAGACAAGAGAGGACATCATGGCAGCAACGACAGCCGAGCTAAATTCCATTCTGAAGGAAGCACTTTCGGCATGCTTCCAACAATGACGACACCGCTGGGGGGACTACTTTGAGGGTGGTAAGGTATCCAACGCTGCAGGTAGGCCCCTTTTTTCCCAGCTAAACGCGGATTCTTTTCTAACAGACCTTGCACACAGCTTTAGACGATCTGAAATTGTTTTAGTCAGATGGTGATATTGCCTTAGTCAGATGGTGATAGGTTGTATCTATATCCTGCAATCCTTCTTACAGCGTGTGATGAGTAGTATTATTGGTACCATCATTATCAAACGCCTCCCACCCACTACTACAATTCTATATGGATCACGGGATGAGCGACTGACACCGGTAATCTTCAGTGTGATCTCGAGTATGTCCGAATCCCCAAAAAAATGGTTCAAATGGCTCTGAGCACTATGGGTCTTAACATCTGTGGTCATCAGTCCCCTAGAACTTAGAACTACTTAAACCTAACTAACCTAAGGACATCACACACATCCATTCCCGAGGCAGGATTCGAACCTGCGACCGTAGCAGTCGCGCGGTTCCAGACTGAAGCGCCTATAACCGCACGGCCAGAGGGCCGGCTCCGAATCCTAATCTGACCATTACAACAGATGTTTGTGGGACGAAGCAACATATTGCCTAACGCTCACTGCAACATACTCACTTGGGATTATAGTTTAACAGTAAATATTTCTCTGATGAACGATGTTTTTCTTGTTGCTTCTGCCCCTGTAGCTCGAAGAGCATCACAGTGACGCTCTCACGGTTACCAGACTAACGCAGGCGAGACCTCGCCGATCTCCACTGGACCTCCTTTATCGACCTTATTAGTACTACCTGGTGCAAATCCCAAACTGATGAACTACACCTAAGAATCAGCCGAACGAGGGTTGCACACCCTGTTCCATTCGTGAGTGGATTACATTTCCTTAGCGTTCTTCCATTTTAAGTCAGTCTGGCACCCGCTTTCCCTGCAACCAGTTTTATGTTGTTATTCCACTTTCAGTCGCTCGGGGCGCATGCAGCTAGATATATGACGGTAATTACTGTTTTATGCTTTGATCTCCAGTCATATAATCGAAAAATAATGGGTTTTATCTATTGATGCACAAGTGCATACACTGAGGGCCAACTGCCAGTCGCTGCACCAAGAATCAATACTCTGCAAGTCATGCTGCATTTCGCTACAGTTCTCTGGCGTTACAGCTGTCCTGCGTGCAACAGCATCATCCATAGACAGCCGCGGGAAGATTCCGACACTGTACAGAGCCTTATTTACGCAGGATAGTCCGAAACAGTCCGAAAATCTTGTAAGGTTGTTACAGAGTAGGGTGTGCTGAGAACTAATTATTAAGAAAAAATTCGATACGTTTCGCCATTTCCGAGTTAATTAGCATTGAAGTTAGCCAGTCAGGTTGTTGCGCACGCAAATTCAAGCGACCCGCCAGAGACGGTGCCGCCAAACATGTTCTTCGCCTCCCAAAACCGAATAACAGAGCGGTACAAAAATTGGACATGGGGCAGTAGTAAGGATCGAACACGAGCCAAAGGCTGAGTGCTCTCGTACGTATGATTTACGCAGTGAGAACAACTGACACTTATTGTATCTGTCGGGCCGCTTGAATTTGTGCGCACAAAGGCCTGATTGGCTAACTCAAGTGCTAAGTAACTCGGAACGGAGCAATGTGTCGAATTTTTTTCTCAACAAATCTCGGTATAACCTACTCTGCAACCGTCGACGTACTCCAGAAATTGCTTTCACATTTGAGCATTTTTCCCCATTAAGGGCGACGTATTGAATGCCATCTGTTAGGATGTTTCGAATGGAGTCAAAGGACTGGTCGTACATTGTTAACTAGGCAAGACTGTGAACTGTATCGAATGCCTTTCTCAAATTAAGGTATTTAACGCGGTCGCTGCTGGCAAAATGGAGTGTTTTCGGGAAAGTCGCACTTCGCTTTGAGCAGCATAGCGGATAACCGACGAGTTTTGAACGCCATTGGCTGCAACTTGCAACCTCAACTCTTGCTTACTGAAGGCAAGCTGAACAGTAAACACTTTATCACCAAGTTTCAGATCCCCAGAGATTATTGCACAGCTGGATTTTCAAAACCTTTGTAAAGCTACAGACAGTATGGCTACACAAATGAAGAATTTAATGACATCCCTTATATGTTCCTGAGTAACCCAACCATCACTTAGAAGCTCTCGGGGAAAAATCAAGCTGTCCTAACAGCGGGTGAATCAGCTATTCCAAATGGCTCCCGCGCTAGCGATTTAAATGGAACCCTGGAACGGCGCTGCCTTCTTCCTTTTTTCTTCAGGAAGAAGGCACTCGGCTAAGTGGCGGCGTGATGTTGGAGCGGAACTGCGTAAGAAGCTGCTACCGCACCGCAAGCACGCGGGCCTCGTATGGGGAGACGGGCCCTGGGCGTTTCCCGGTGTGTTTGTGTGCTCAGCCATATCTGCCCAGCGCCGCAAACACGCCTAATGCCGGCCGGCATTAGCACACAGACGCCCAAACCCTGTCCAAACATCCGCAGCCCAGCGGCGCGCCTGCGTCCCCTGGCTTCCCGTCTCCACCGGTGTCCGTCGCGGTCCGCCACTTCAGCACCGGCGACCGTCTTCTGTCGACAGGCTTGCCAACTGCTGGCAGCTTTCGCGATCGCTGTCGTCTACACTAATCATAAAACTGTAAATCCGTCGTATCCGTACAACGAAAACATTTGCCAAAAACTGATTGCGGGTGGTATAGGGTTTTCACAGGTAATTTGAGCGCAATTTGGGGCAACATATAGGCTTCATTTCATCAAAATCGGATCACGAAAAGAAAAAAATATCTTAAGTAAAACTTTAAGAAGTCTGCTCACCTTAGTATTTCGAATATTTACCTAAGTGACACGATTATCATGGAGTAGTACATCAAAGAACCAACAGACAGAAGTATTTTCGGAAGTTTACGTCTGTGACTGGATTAAGAGGCGCATTATAATCTTTCCGTTCGCAGCTCGTGGCCTCGCGGTCGCGTTCTCGCTTTCCGAGCACGGGGTCCCGGGTTCGATTCCCGGCGAGGTTAGGAATTTTCACCTGCCTCGAGATGACTGGCTGTTTGTGTTGTCCTCATCATTTCATCATAATTCATCAAACTGGTGAGATTGGACTGAGCAAAGGTTGGGAATCTGTACGGGCGCTGATAACCGCGCAGTTGAGAACCCCACAAACCAAACATCATCATATTATCTTTCCGAATACAAACCAACATTGAATTTACTTGGCTAGAATATACAGATTTACTGATTTTGTTTCATGTGTTAGAAGCTTAACGACATTGCTTTGCTTCTTCTATAGGTTTATTTATATTTGAATTCTTGGCTAGGACTCACATGCTTACTTATTACTTTTTGATTCCACTCTGTTTACAAACAAAAATGCCTAGAAAATGGTCGAGTCTTTCTCGATACTCTAGAACGGCTAAAAGACTGAGGACTATACTATCTCAAGAATCCATTACAGATCGTGAGGTGGGACTTGCTTTGGCTCAATAACATCAGACTGTAGCTCGCTCTCTGGAAACTCCTTCCGAAAACGAAGTGCAGTGTAACGCTGATTGAGAGCGTCATGCATTAACTCGTTGCTTACTATGCATTATAAATAAGTTGTCCGGCCATAGATATTCAGTGCTAACTATGCAGAGCTGGAGTGGGTTGCTAGTTTATACCAAAAATCGCTAGCAAATAGTGATAGGGTTTCTTCGCCTCTTATATATCACCGAAATGATATGCTACGGAAATTCGACCCTAATTTCAACGAGTGACAACGCTTCGATAGCTGATTCTAAACGATAAGTTGTAAGCGTTTTGCAGTTAATATTTGGTGGTCACTAACAAAAAATAACGCTTCTAGCAGGAATGCTATTGCTACAGCGCATTCCACCGGCTATAAATAGTATATTTTAGGTGGTAGTGTAGACTACTTCAAATAAAACATTCCATATAACATGTGTCCAGTTTTCACTGAGTACACAAATACAGCTGTTATTACAAAGCAAAATACTCACAGAAGCTGTTAAAGAAAGGCAAATGATTGATTTAAAAGTTTATTTTCTTAAATTTCACCCCCTGCTTCACTGCTCTTTGTAATCATCTTCGTAAAACCATGCGTAGCCGTTCTGGCGCCATTTTGTGTGGGCAGCACATTCATAGTCGGAAAGATCCATTCATCTTTTGGGTTTAGATCATGTCATCCGACAACGCGAATGCATATGGCCCCGTCATCTTGAAAGAACATACCCATCCTTTTGGCCATAGGAACTTCTTCCCATAATGGTGGAAGCTAGTTTTCAAGAAAGTCTAGATAACGGAGGCTCCCTAAGACAACGCAGTAGCACAAAAGACTCAATCATCTGTTGTCTATAATATCATACAACACATTTACAGAGAACCATTCTTAAAAATGTGAATCCTCACAGGCACGTCGTTTTTCGTCGTATTACCGATGTGAGTTACGAGTGTTATTGACGCTGTCGCTAGGGAAAGTGGCTTCATTGTTAAACAGCATTAATGGTGTCACTCAACGGTTTCCAACTAGCCAAGGACTAAATTGCAATTATTTCGATTCATCACCTTCTCGGAATATGTTCAGTCCGCTGCAAACGATAAGGATGGAGGCAGTGCATACGAGATGTTCGCCATATCCTTCCACCTGTTCGTGGAACACGATACTTACAGAAATTCTATGTGTTCTACCACTGAACAATGTCTACTAATTCATCCACACTCTATTCATTTGCACTTTCGTATCTGGGACTGCTGGACACTGCACCAGTCTCACACAGTTTAACGAAAACATGATTTAACAAATGAAACTTCCTGGAAGATTAAAACTGTGTGCTGGCAAGCTTGAATATGATACTCTGTGGTTAGTAAATAGTTTACCGTGTACTCCAGACGCAGCAGCAACGATTCCATTACAAAACCCGTACACAAAACCACATTGGTATGCTCACCATCTGTAAATACGTGCGAAATGCTTGAACGGTACAATAAAATTGGCCAAAAATGATAATCATAGTCATAGTTGAAAAATTCGTGTATGTGAACTCAACCACAGCTTCGAACAAAAATGACAATCGACAAATATGTCCATAGCAATTCGAGTACCAACAGGCGAAATGAAAATTTATCTCGGCAGCCAACTGTATGTATGTAACAAATAAAAATTTGACGCATGTTATGTGGACTGTTTTATTCGAATTAGTCTACAAGATGGTCAGAAACAGTCTGAAAAGCTTGTAAAGGCTTATCAGAGGAGTGTGTGCTGAGAAATAATAGTTATGAAAAAAATTAGATACATTGCGCCGTTTCCGAGTTATCTAGCATTGAAGTTTATTACTTTTTAATTGGCCTTCGGGCGATGCCTATAGAGCCGTCTCAACAGTGGAATGTCAATTATGACGACACGAACCTTAGGATAACACAGCACCCAGTCCCCTCGCGGAGAAAACCTCCAACTTAGCCGGGAATCGAACCCGACCCCTTCGGTTAACAGTCCGCCGCGCTGACCGTGCAGCTACCAAGGCGAAGTAGCAGAGGAACCATCCCGGCATTTGCCTGAAGCAATTTAAGGAAATCAGGATGGCTGAACGCTGGATTGAACTGTCGTCCTCCCGAATGCGAGTCCAGCGAGCTAACCACTGCGCCATCTCGCTCGGTCTTAGACCTGACGATATGGAGTATTTTTAATATTTTGGATGACGAATAGCGACTTGTAGGTAGCCATAAAAAACTTCCAGTTCCAACCCTGTTAAAAACTTGCGGATAAACGACTTTTAAATATTTTCTTGAAAAACAAGCACCTGATTTAATACATAGTGTGTTTGGAAATTTCCGTTACAAGCTTTCAGGACTTGTAGAAGGGACTGAGTAGGTAATATTTTGAATTGGAACCCATATCTGGTTTGAAAACATCTTGGTAACGCGACTTTTACAAGTAATTTATTAGGCATGACCCAGCACATCACTTACTTACCAGTTCCGCTCATTAATAGGAACTTAATCAGTGTTGCCCTAGCCAAATGATAAAGTGACTGCTCGCGATAAGCGGGAAATCGGGGTTCGAATCCTAGTCCGACACAAATTTTCACTGTCGCCATTCCATTGCACAGCTGACGGTAGTCCATATTCGCAAGTGCGAATGCATTTCATGTCTTTATTTTCTCTTTTCCGTGGGAGCCGGGGGGTGGGGACTTGCATGGGCGCCCTTGTACGGAAGCGCATTTTATGTTGTAACAGGCTGCCCAAGATACATTTTCATATGCGAGACAAAGTGTCGTAATACGGATTGAGTTTACCAAAGTTTCATCTCAATAAATCAGCATCCCTTGCTGACGACGCACGCAGATTTTATGTAATTTCGTGTTACTGTCTCAGTGCTAGATTTAGATTGTAGATCGTAAGGTGATACTTTCGTCTAAAGCTAACGCCCAGTGATCTCCTGAAACTGCTAACACGTACCACTAGTTAAAATAGTTTCGTAATCGTTGCTGTTTTCATGTAGGGAATAAACTTTCTACTTTTCCACTATGACAAGCATGAGTTTAGAATTAATGCGATGTGTATGCACTATCTTTGATGCAAGCACATATCATATCTACGTAGACTATTATGTCGTACCATTATTTACTTAGAAATTGCTGCACTTTCGCTTTTTGTTTCCTGAAATTTGGATGGGCTAGACAGGTTCGACCGAACAAAAAGCACTTCAGATGTTAGTTCTCTCATATTTTAGGAGGTATATTTGCGAGTTTTATTTTTTAACGATATATCAGCGACTGAATTAGTCGTGTTTTCAGGTATTCTTACGAATGGCCCTAGACGTGTTTGCTAGCTGGACCCCAACTCCATCAAAGATAACATGGGCAGTTTATGGTCACAAGGGGCCTTTGTAAGGTGAAATCATCAGGTCGGCCAAAATGAGTGAAAAAACGTTAAGCTAGCGCAGATGATTTTGCTAAGTATCTACAGACTTCAAGATTTGGCAGGTTCTACGAAGAAGACTGAAGTACAAACGTTCCCGGCTCCTACTGCTTTAATCTCGGCCATTATAAGGTAATGTTCGACGTTTTACGAGTTTTATACGAATGAATTTCTAGTGAAAATTGGCTTGTGTTATGAAGGTAAATTTCTTTATGAAACTTTAAAGTTTACGGGCCGGCATTTTGCTGAGAACAGACCTATATATTGCCAGGTTAAATGGATAAATACAGAAAAACGTTTATCACAATATACTAGAAAATTGGCTCATGCCCCAGCCAGGAGCCAACAGAGACTTCATATACCAAAAGGATGGTGTCTCGCCCCCTCCTCTCCCCCCCCCTATCCCCCCGCATTTTCCCTTTCATCCCCCCACCGGACTTGGCACCGAGTGACTACCACCTGTTGCCTAAGTTGAAGGAACATTAATTGGGACGGCAATTCTGCTCCGACGACGAGGTAAAAGATGAGATTCAACGCTTCTTGAAGGATTTGAGGTCTAGCTGGTATGACACAGACATTGTAAAACTGCTTCAGGGTCCACAAAAAAGCACCGACCGAAATGAACACTACGCACAGAAATAAAGCATTCCTCAAACTTTAAAACGAAGTGACTGCTATAGAAAATAAACGGTTGAGTGTACAGCTAAAAGTGTAGGAAACCCAACTTTTGGGATTGCCCTCGTAATTAAGTGGCAGCAAATAATACTACGATTGCGGACCTCTCGTTAGTTTAACAGTGCACATGGATGAGGACACGTATTTCAAAATTTTCCGTGACTTACTGGTGCCCTTTGTTGTACATGGCGTGGACATCCCGTCTTGCAAGATGACAACGGCCTTCAGGAAAAAGAACAGCGATCAGTCGCGAACAATCTGAATTTTATTGCAGATCGATTTCAGCTATACAATAGTGCTCATCACTATTAAAACAGTACAAAAGACAAAAATCAGTAAAGGAACAGCTCCTACAAACAGTGTCACACAACCATACAAGGTACAGTGTATGTAAAAGACAACTTACAGTAAAACACGTAGTGTTGTCAAATTGATATACGCTTCAGGTGCATGTAGGCCACAATTTGCATACAGAAGTACATGTATCAATCTTTACAAAAGATGCAACCAATGGAATAAAAGTTGTGGGAGTCTTAATACAAAACTGAAAGCTGTTGTTTACAAAAGACTGCAACGGCCTCTCATTCCGTCATATCCGAACATTCATGCCCTCTGTACGGCTTACCATTAACTTCGACATATCAAACAACTTTATTCTAAACGAATCACAAAAATCAATGGATATTTATTGTATCAAAATATAGGAATATAATATTGTGAAATATTTTTGAAATACATAAAACTAGTAAACAATTAAAATTGAAAATTTCAACAGCTAAAAGATACTGGAGCAAAAATTGCATGGATCGAATGTGCACACCCTCTATACGGGCAATCACTAATTATGATAAATCAAACTATTTTACTGCAAACAAATTAAACAAAACAGTTGGCATTTACTGCATCAAGAAGTAGGCGTATAACGTATTGAATTTTGTTTTCGGAATTTTTATCTATAAAATGGGTAAACTTTTAAAACTGAAAATATTTAAAGCCACAGGACTCTACTGTGGTTACTTCATAGCAAAACTAACGTGGACATGAGGAACTAAAAGACCATATACATTAGAAAAACATTAACAACTAAAGCATACTGGAGTAAAATTGTATAGATCTAACATAGATGACAAAAACCTAGTGTATGCATACGTAAGGTTACAAATAATCATAACACGTTGGTTATAAAAGGACTAAGAGTATAAAGAGAGAGATCGTAGAAGGCCAAATTTCCGCAGGAAGAAATGAACGTAGATGACGCTGACAAACTTCGGATCTAAAAACACCACCCATTTGACAAGCAAAAGTTAAATCCCACATTTAAAGACGCTTTGAAAAAAGAAAACACTCATGAAAACCTACAAATCTTGTTTGGCTGTATGACACTGGTAGTAAGCACTGTCAATTTACTTATTTTTGTCTGATGATGACTATTCTATAATTGAAATCTATCTGCAATAAAATTCAGATTGTTAGTGACTGACTGCTGTTCTTCATTCCTGATAATCTAACGGTCGCTGCCCAACGGAATCTTATGGATTCTAACATGAATAAAATAGACAATAGTCTACTGCATGCATTCGTTCCTTTTTCTCAGGCAATCTCTCATACCTCTACTGGCCTGATAAATCACTCGATCTTGAAGTCACAGTCTTCTTCTTCTTCCTTTCTTCCTAGGCTAAAGCCTGCTTCCTTCAGTACCCCTCACTCCACTCAGAGGCTGTCGCTCCATCTTTTCCTTGGACGGCCAATATTTCTTTTACCAGCCAGTAACTTATTTCTTACGATTTTCACAATCTTCCGTTCATCCATCCCTTCTGTTTGCTCGTTCCATTCATGCTTTCTCTTAAGTACCCACCCATTAATGGAGTCCACTTCACATCCTTCTCTAAACCTTTCACTTCTCTCTCTATCTCGCAGTGTCTTCCCTGAAATCCTTCGCAGATTTTTCATTTCCGTGGTTCCCAAAAGTCTTTTTGTTTTTGATGTTTCTGGTCTTCTCTCAGCTGTGCATGTCATAATTGGTCTCACAATTGTTTTACATATTCTAGCCTTGGCATCTTTTTGAATATGCTTTCTTTTCCAAATAGTATCATTTAAACACCCTGCCACTTTATTTGGTTTTGTTGCTTGTTCTCTACCTTCCTTTTTGACGTTTCTTCCGCTATGAAGTTCTTTACTAAGTTATTTAAGCTTAATTACCTGTTGAAGAATTTTGCTGTCCACTTCCAGTTGCATCTAATTGGTTCCACAGCTGTGATCATACGTTTGTTTGAGTGGATATGGCCATATCTATGTTTCTGACTGCCATGTTAAATATATGAAAAAGTTTCTGCACGTTTGCCATCAGAACCTCATCGTCCGCGTAACAAATGACTTTTATTTCTTCGTTTACCATCTTAAAACAATTTCCAGCCAATACCTACTTTATCACCTCGTTAGTGACTACATTAAAAAGTAGCAGGCTCAAAGAGTCACCTTGTCCAGTACCATTTTTAACTGCTATGCAGCTAATTAACCTGGAACCAATTTTCGCCTGGAGGTAGTTTTTTAAATAAATGTCTTCAATTGTTTTTATTAAGTTGAAAGGAATCCTCCGATTGTAGAGCAGGTTTACCACATCTGTTAATTAAATCCTATCGAAAGCCTTTTGTAAATCAATAATACAAAGATAAGGTGGTCTGTTGTATTCGATGGACTTCTCTACAACCTGTCTAAGAATGAATACTACCTTTGTGCATGACCAATCGGATCTAAAATCTTACTGCTGAACTGCATGGATTGTAATACTTTTTATTTTATTGCCTATTACTTTTGTCGTGAGTGTAAGATCTGAACTGACTAGAGTTTGTATGGGTCTTTCTTATGTACTTTTTGGTACGTTGGAATTGTAACTCTAGTTCTCCATTCGCTTGGAATTTTATTACCAGTTATAGCATAGTTAATCAACTTGGTTAATTGTTCAGTTATAGATTATCCTCCATATTCTAGTAACTCATTGGGGATCCTGTATTTACCTGGAGACTTCCTACTTTTAACAGAATCACATAAAATGTCTGGAACTTTTTGGAAAGGCGGGTGAAATGTAACAGTCACCGCCTTAGAATCTGGTAGCGTTATGGGATCCAGTCATCAATGAGTGGCATACTAGATGAAACTTATGGACTCACTTCCTCGCCCGCAGCTCGTGGTCGTGCGGTAGCGTTCTCGCTTCCCGCGCCCGGGTTCCCGGGTTCGATTCCCGGCGGGGTCAGGGATTTTCTCTGCCTCTTGATGGCTGGGTGTTGTGTGATGTCCTTAGGTTAGTTAGGTTTAGGTAGTTCTAAGTTCTAGGGGACTGATGACCATAGGTGTTAAGTCCCATAGTGCTCAGAGCCATTTGAACCATTTGAACTCACTTCCTCGCCGAGCTGAGCCCATTATCAAGGCCGGACGCGGTGCTACGCAGTACAGTTTGCTTATTAGTCTAACCAGCTTCCGGACAAGTGGCCGAGCGGTTTTAGGCGCTACAGTCTGGAACCGCGCGATCGCTACGGTCGCAGGTTCGAATCCTGCCTCGGGCATGGATGTATGTGATGTCAGGTTAGTTAGGTTTAAGTAGTCCTAAGTTCTAAGGGACTGATGACCTCAGCAGTTAAGTCCCATAGTGCTTAGAGCCATTTGAACCATTTTTTTCTAACCAGCTACGATAACTAGGAGCGAGGTGTTAAGAGTGAGGTAATGTGCTCAGTTGCCTTGCGAGTGGTGGCGCCTGCGTGTGGCCAGGCAGGCGGGCAGCGGCCGCGGTGCGTGGCAGACGGCTGCGTGTAACGGACCGCGCAAACCGGCTACTCTCGTTTTTCTCGCGGTTCCTGGAAGCGGGGACTTTCTACTGTCATCGCCCTGCCCCTGCCCCTGGCGCTGCCGTGCCGTACCGCACTGTGCCGGGCTGCAGACGTTCCCACACCCGCCGTGGCCGGCCGCGGCAGCAGGGGGGCGCTGCCCGCCGCTCAGTCCCACACCATGCCTAGGCTGCGCTGAAGGAGGCGTTTTGGGAGCGAAGCGATGCAATGCGGCTGCCCCGAAGGGCCCTAGCAGCTAACGGCAGGTCTATGTCAGCGAAGCAACGGAACCACGAAAACTGGGAACTCCTACTTTAAGTTGCGCCTACCACTCCGCATTCGTCTAAAACTCCGCAAATCACAGCTCAGACTAAGAAACACGGCCAAGCACTTAAGTGTCCACTAGATAAATATTTAACTGGGAACACACGCCGGCCTGGGTGGCCGAGCGGTTCTAGGCGCTACAGTCTGGAACCGCGCGACTGATGCGGTCGCAGGTTCGAATCCTGCCTCGGGCATGGATGTGTTTGATGTTCTTAGGTTAGTTAGGTTAAAGTAGCTCTAAGTTCTAGGGGACTGATGACTAGAAGTTAAGACCCATAGCGGTCAGATACATTTGAACCATTTTTAGGAACACTCTAGACAGAGACGTTAAACAAAGTAAGTGACTGTAGAAGGATACGAGTTGACTTAGACAAAATTTCTAGTTGGTGAGATGAATAAATGGTTCAAATGGCTCTGAGCACTATGGGACTCAACATCTTAGGTCATAAGTCCCCTAGAACTTAGAACTACTTAAACCTAACTAACCTAAGGACATCACACACACCCATGCCCGAGGCAGGATTCGAACCTGCGACCGTAGCAGTCCCGCGGTTCCGGACAGCAGCGCCAGAACCGCTAGACCACCGCGGCCGGCTGAGATGAATAACAGGTAACGCTAAATGTACAGCATTAATAGTGTCGTGCTGTACACAGTCAGGTCATTCAAGTATCTGGGCGTAAAGTTGCAAAGCGATTTGAAATGGATCGAGCATGTGGGGATTTTGGTAAGGAAGGCGAATGATCGACCTTGGTTTATTGGGAGAATTCTAGAAAATTGTGGTGCATCTGCAAAGAACAACTCATATAGGATGCTAGTGCGACCTATTCCTGGGTACTACTCAAGGTTTTAGGATCCGTACCAGGTCGGATTGAAGGAAGACCTCAAAGCAATTCAGAGACGGCTGCTAGATTTCTTACTGGTAGGTTTACGCAAGTGTTACGGAGATGTTTCGGGAACCCAAATGGAAGGCGACGTTCCTTTCAAGGAAAACCGGAATTTGAAGCTGACTGCAGAAAGATTCCGTTGCTTCCAACACTGTTGCACGTAAGGACCACGAAGATAAGATACGAAGGCTTCTAGACAGTCGTTTCTCCGTCGTTGTATTTGCGAGTGGAACAGTGATTATCGATGTAAATGCACATGAGCATGTAAGGAAAAGACAAACATTAGCACGTGCAGTTCAAGGTAGACTTGAAGAGTGTAGCAATAGTACAGCAATCCATACATACAAAACCTTTATTCGGGCAATTCTAGAGTACGGGGCACCAGCTCTAGCGGGTATGACACGCACCATAGCCAACAAAATGTACTGTACCAATAAGACGCTCCTGAGAAGCTTCATGAGTTTGACAACACTACACTGAGGGAAGAAGTGTATGAAGCAGCAATAGTGATCTCATTACAAACACGGTTAACCAAGCTCGGAGCAAAACACAGCAAGCGCACCCTAGAAAATAGGCCGTATTTAGAATACTTACTATCGCACAAACCAACAAAGACCGAGAGGCCAAATACAAGTACACGCGCCCAAACACAACTACAACAGAAATCATTACAAAAATCTTCCTAGAATTAACGCTAGCAGTACTGCCCCTAACTTAAAACGAAGAAACATCACCATACCTAGATGAAATAACGTAAAACAACGAAATCTACAAAAAAACAGGAAGCACAACAACAAGACACCATCCACAACGAAGAAGAAACGAAATCCCAACTAAGGAAACAAACTGTGTAGTAAACAGCCACAGCATACTGTAGTGGGATATGTAAAATGTAAAAACTAAATATAGGTTCACAGATAATAAGCAAAATCTTTTACTAATATTGTACAAATTTCAAACAAAATGTATATGTAAACAATACAAACATAAAATCCGTAAATAAATATATGTAAAAGTACATGTCTGACTAGAACATTTTGCTCTCAAGCAACCCACCCTCTTCCCATCATGGATTGAGAATAAAAAGATTTAAAATATAAAAAAATGAAGAAAAGAATCTGGCTCCGATAGTTTTGAGGCGGAGCTTTAGCGAAGGTGTTAGCTACCGACATCTAAATCAAAACCTCAAATCGCAACAACATTGTTGCCAGCCACATATCCCGGGTGGTCGACGGACGTTCCTGTCTCCCGAATTATCTCAGCCAGGGTCGGCTTAGGGCCCGAGCGACACAGCGGCGATATTTTTTGTTTGTTTGTTTGCAGGTACACGTCTGCACTCGTGGTACACATTGATACCCCCGCGCCATATTACCGTAGCACGTCACTAGAGGAGCCAAACAAAACGTCGCAGGTCGCTAATAAAGCAGACTAGCGTCCGGTAATTCGCTTTGTGGTAAAGAAGTCATCCGGCTTAGCCTAACACCGCTGCAGCATTTCGCTTATGTCAAAAACGAAATACCGCACGAGACTCCAATTTGTTGTAATGGGCTGTGCCATTTTATTTTGATCCTTCAGAGGCGTACTACGGTAATATGGCGCGGGGATTTCAATGCGTGTCAGGACTGTAGACATGCACTTGCATACCGATAAAAAATTAATTACTTATTTAAATTTTCTCGTGATAATTAAAATTTTTATGACTACCCTTTTCACTTGAAACGTCCTAGCAGATTAAAACTGTGTTCCGGAACGAGACTCGAACTCAGGACCTTTTCCTTTCGCAGGAAAGTGCTCCACCACCTGAGCTACCCAAGCACGACTCACGACCCGTCCTAACAGCTTTTCTTCCGCCAGTACCTCGTCTCCTAATTTCCAAACTTCACAGAAGCTCTCCTGTGAACCTTGCAGAACTAGCACTCCCTAGAAGAAAGGATATTGCGGAGACGTGGCTTAGCCACAGCCTAGGGGATGTTTCCAGAATGAGATTTTCACTCTGCAGCGGAGTTAGCGCTGATATGAAACTTCCTGGCAGATTAAAACTGCGTTCCGGAACGAGACTCTAACTCGGGACCTCGGTCTGGAACACAGTTTTAATCTGCCAGGAAGTTTCATATCAGCGCTCACTCTGCTGCAGAGTGAAAATCTCATTCTGGAAACGTTAGATATGACCATTCGCTTCTGAGGGATAGGTACATATCAATAAATCGATAACAATTCTCCAAACATTCGAAATGTAGAAGTGATGGTAATACCAACATTTTATCAGTATTTCCCTCAGTTCCCACTCTGCAAGATAGTAAAGTGCAAACAAGTCACAAATTGAAAACAAAACTAAGTACTACTGAAAAATTACATTCAGAGTTTGATGAACGGCTTTACCTTTGTGTTCGCAATAGGATCCTATAGAACAACTCTGAAGCTTCAGACTTTGGCTTCAGTTGCGACACCGCTACCTCTGCTACATAAGTTCATGGACAGTACATCGAATAAGTTAAGAAAATGGTCTCCTATTCGGAGGAAATGAGATTCAGTTTCCCGTTCAACCATTATAGTCCAAACTATTGGACTCGGTAAAACGCGAAAGCTATAGATTTGCCTCCCCCCCCCCCCCCCTCCAATAACTCTCCACCAGTCATGGAAGATAGGGTAGGCCGGGGTTGCACCGCGGCCTGCTGTAAAGTTTATCAATACTTACAGGGAACAAAGTGACACTAAGCGAGACAAAAGCCAAGTATGCCATTTCGATGGAGTTGGTTCAAAACCTTCACTCCACAAGGCCAGTAAAAATGTCTATCCATTCCTTATCGTACAATACCTGCTTTTAAGCCTAAAATTGATCCCCACCCTACACATACTTCTGTTTCCAGAATCCATTCTCACCCGCATCATTGTCTCACCAGATCACGATTATCAAATAAGCCTCTTGCGTCTACGTCCCCACCCCCTCCCCCAACCTTATTCTCGGCTAGCGGTTAGCCTCGTGATGGTCAGCACTCGCTCCTTCCCCGAGCTCACTACCAACGTCGTATGACTTCGTCCACAAACCACAAGCGGGAAAGGAAAGCCCCGCATATTCTCACCCGCTTACTGATGATGAAGACTGGTTCCTCCCCCCACCCATTCTATGAAGTAAACCTGATTCGACTCACTAACGGTGTTCCGGGTGTTGGAATTGTTATGCTGCCGACCTTCGTACAGTTAAATGTTGAAAAAATCGACTTTCTGTAAATGTAGAATGTATTGACGTATTATACACTCCGTTTTATTTCTTTGAGACACAATCAAAAAGATCAAAAAGACTCATTCCCCGTTTCGGTCATTCATTGGCCACTTTCAGTGTTCATGCGTCGTAGACGATATAAGAAGAACAACTGCCCACGATATATGATGTTGCTCTATGTTGTTCGCGGTTTTCTTAACATACGCACTGCACCCTCCCTGAATTTAACCCATATATCTAACTTCCCAATCGCGTTCCCAGCTATTAACTTCACGTGCTAGCATTCGACATTTAAATTAAGTGACAGACTCCAGAGATTTCCTGCTAATTATGTAACCACAAACCATCGGGTCGTTTTTCTGGTTTATGACGGTTATACTGCGTTTATACACATACAAAAACAGTTGCTATTCAGTGTCCAAGTGGAAATGCCGTATACGCCGTTCTGCATTTCTTCACGATAGCTGAGCGACAATATTTCCCTTTAGACAGTAGCATCGTCGAGGCTGATGACAACATAGACAAACTTGATTCGCTTCCCAGTGACACATCCGATGTTACTTTCATTTCTCATGAGCATTAGCTGTCCATTTTATAATCTTCTATGTTCTGTTAGTTCAAAACGAATATTTGAACCATATGATCATGTCTTCGTTATAATACGACGATGTGAGGCAATGTCAAGCTACTGTAGAAAATTACAAGAATATGGAAGATTTGCAACATGTGTGCGAAAAGGAAGATATAACTCAAACAAATGGTGTTTCCTGAACGGGTGCTAGTTCCTCGAAATATGCACCCTTGTATATATGAATCAGTACATAGCATTCGTCAATGGCAGAAGTGAAACTTTTCTCACGAAAGGAAGAAGAAAAATACTGGGGAACGCATTAAATGTGAGTTCGACGTCGGGTGGCACAGCACAAGTTCAGGGCAACCGGGCTATGCTTACAAGGGAGTGCGATGAAACACTAATCGCTGCTCACACATTTAGCATAACCATTTTCAGAATGACATGGTCAAGACTACCAATCATTTTATAGCTCTGTACTGCTCTGGCGTTTACAGCACGTGCTTCGTTAAATTACAGAAAAAAAGTAATCGCTTCATTGTCCCAGTGTACGAAATTTGAATTATTAACTGTACAGCAAAATTCTATATTTTTGCGCGGTTACAAAATATTGAGCGTATTCTGACTTCCATGATTCATCCCGTATATCTCTGTCATTTCTAATGTCTTCCGTATTATAGATCTGAAATTGTTTACAATAGTCGATGATATTTTTTTGAAAATGAAGTATCTTCTGTCTGAACTTTAGAATCATACAGAATAAGTTAACACTGTGTTTGCACCACTCCATTCATCATTTAGAAATTAAACTTTAAAATAATGTACTATATTAATAGTGACTGTACAATTTTACTAGATGTTATGCGTTCAGTCTGTAATTCAAAAATGGTTACTGCATTTTCTGGCCGCGACTAGCAGTATTTGGACTCTGTCAATAAATATAGGTGTGTCAGTGCTAACGAAAACGGTTGTGGTCGCTGAAAGAAAATCATCCTGATGGCCTTTTCCTTTCTGTGTCAGTAGTCACGCATTTCTTACGTTCCAGTATTTATCGAAAAGAGGCTGTCGACCTGTCCCGTTATCTGACACCATTCCTGGGAGTTCAGCATTTATCGTCCACGCTAGTGGAGAATATGGCCTTAAGCCGCGTCGACACGGGATATGTGACAACTATATTTTCTGTCCCGACCGTTCCACCTACTGTACGTTATTTACCTTCTCTCAAAAACATGAAAACATTTATGAGAGGGAATCCTTTCCCGCTGGCGACACGAGAGATATTTTATTCTCCTGCTGCACTACCGCCTGTAGGGTTCCCACCCATGGCCGAACGCCTGGCGTTCTGCGTAATGCAGCGTGCACAGCCCGCCTGCTGTGCAGTGAAGTCTGCCTGACGTCATCAGGCGAAATACGCTCCCTTACTTCCCGTACCTGCCCGGGAAAGCAAATACCGATTCACTTGAAGCTGGGAAAGCGGCTTAGCACAGATGTTTTAATTGTACGACAGGCTCTTTTTTTAAGACTCAGACACCATTTCCTTCACTAAAATTCTTTACTATTTACAAAATTACTTGGTATGCGTGAAGAAAGGCAAAACGCGGAGATGGTATTTGTAGATTTGGGAAAGCTTTTGATGATGTGCTACCTTTCACGTCAGTTGCTTTATATCTGTCAAAGCTGTTCTATGAATTTCTCTAATCTAAGTAACCAGAGTACGATTACTCTGTGCAGAACTTGCACGAGTTGAATGATTACGCCGATGCTTAACGGCAGATGCTCCCTATTCATACACTAGTTTTACTTGCTTCACTAATCCATAATAGAGATAGCAATCATCCAGTGCTATAAGCCTTTTCAATACGTTCTGGCCTCTTTCAAGGGCCTTGATTTGTGATCATCTACCGTCATTAACCACATATGCTTTGTTAATTGTCGTCATGTACGTAACCAAATGCTCTCTCTCTCTCTCTCTCTCTCTCTCTCGCTTTGACAAATTTATCTTCTGATTTTCACAGTATTCAACTAAGCGCCATTTCACTGATGCCTTTCGTATGCTTTTTTTTTTTTTTTTTTTTTGAGTTTTCAAAGAACATCATTTTCATTTGATTTGACATTTGGCCACCTTACATCAACGACGTGATGGAGACATTTGGTGCAAACGTTTAGAATTTTATTCACTTTTTTCGCTGTCCTGTTTCGTATTCATAGAAGAGGTCATTTCTCCAGGAAATCGTAAGCTTCTTAGTTCCGTGAAGACTGCTCGCGCTTCGTAGTTTCTGCTTTTGACGTCTAATTTAACACCTAAGCCACTGTTATGGTAATGCTGACTTAATAAAAAGTGTGTTGGACTCTTTCCAATTCCCACGAGAGCTTCAGTGTAGGGATTTCATACCTCTCCTCCACCATCCTAAGGTGTTGCTAAAAACATCGTCCTATACGACTGGAAACATCATCGGAGGGAGCTAGTACATATTAAAGAATTCAATAATGTTAATCGTAAAACAATGTAACTGAACATCTGATTGCGGTCTAATAACAATCTGCATCAGATATAAGAAATAAAACGAAAAACTGCGCCCTAAAACATACAAAATTTCAAAAAAAGTTAAAATTCTAAATACTGTTATGATTGGTACCTGAGGGATCATACAGTGTTGGCAACGTCAAAATTGTTAAGTATGACTGACTTGTCAGAATATCCAAAATGTGGACAGATAACGTTTGTCGCCATATACGCATAGAATCGCCATCATGCCCGCCATCATCGTGGTTTGGCAGTTAAAATCGACCAATGGCGCACAAGGACATACATAGTTACAAATTTAAGAATCGAACAGAACTAGCTACCATTACGACAACATTTATAAAGTTATTGAGCCAGTTACAGAACCGTACATCAATTTAATAAACTAAATAGAAATAGAAGACCCATGAAACCTGTGTCGGGGGTGTTACGTTACGTTAGCTACCTAAAATGTACGAAAGACGAATGCTAAACAGAAAGTAATACGAACAAATGTAACTGCCATGTTTTGAATGAATGCGTTCAAATAATGGCGTTGCTTCACTCAAATATTGAAACTGCTGTAAATCGACGGATGTCATACACAGTAGCTGGGCGTCACATCCCTGCGGGTGTGTTTATCAGGGCCGATGTCGTAGCGCGAGAGCAGGAAGCCGTGAAGAAGATTGCGACTCTGTGGTGCCAGTCTCTTCCGAGATCTGCAGATCATCGTCAGCCCACCGAAGCCGGTTATCTAATTAATTTTAAACTCGATTTTGATCAGGAGTATGAATATCCACACATATTATAAAATGCGTGCGCGCGCGCTTTTGTGTGTGGTGTGTGTGTGTGTGTGTGTGTGTGTGTGTGTGTGTGTGTGTGTGAGTGTGTGTTTTGCGCATCTTCTCCTAAACCACTGGGCCGGTTTCGACCAAGCTTGGCACATACCCTTACTGCCGGGCGGAAATCCCAGTAGGGTTAGAACCGCCATAAACAATGAGACGCGTGGAAAAATCCCGCGTCATGCATAAAGTTTTAAGACGAGTACGTTTATTCTTTATTATTAAGACACTCCTGCAGGCTAGTCAACGTAAGGAAATCCCCTGACACCAGGCAGCACCTTTGACAGATTTCATCTGCGAAGCGCAAACGTTTGTAGACGAAAACAATAGCCGTTGAAACTTCCTGGCAGATTAAAACTGTGTGCCGGACCGAGACTGGAACTCAGGAGCTTTGCCTTTCGCGGGCAAGTGCTCTACCAACTGAGCTACCTAAGCACGACTGACGCCCCGTCCTCACAGCTTTAATTCCGCCAGTGCCTCGTCTCCTTACATACATTATACATTTGTACATCATGCATATTTCTTTGTACGACTGTTTCGTAATTTCAAAGGTGTTTTCCCGAATGCATGGAAATGTAATTGTTTCGATACTTCACTACAAACGCAATTAATTTTTGGTTTGTTTTTTGTTTCTAATGGAAAATTGGCAAAATGAATACCCGGATTACGCTGGTTTTGTCAGCTAGTATGTAATAAATGATACAGATCGCTGCGTCTCCTTCAACAGACGTGTGGTACTGAAAAGAGCTGGAATTGGTAGTGGCGGTAATCTGCAGGGCCACGAACCCGGAACAAAGCTGTGTGTGTGTGTGTGTGTGTGTGTGTGTGACATTTGGAGAGGGCGCGGCATGGCACGGCACAGCACGAGCGCGGCGTCCAGCAGAGGCGGTGGATGGGCCAGACGCCGTTAGCTGTACCGCTGCGCGCCGTGGCGCAGCTAGCCACGGCCCCGGGACCTTACCGCCGACGACACGTCCTCCCAACACGCTAACTGACGCCAAACTGCTCCAGCAGAAAACGCGGAGCGAAAGAAAAGTTATGCACAACTTGTGTAGAAACCAAGCTGCAGTAATAAGAGTCGAAAGTTGCGAAAGGAAGCAGTTGTTGAAATGGGAATGAGAAGGGTCGTAGCCTATCTCCGATGTCCTTCAGTCTGTACGTCAAATAGTCTCCAAAAGAAACAGAAACAGAATTTGAAAAAGAAATTACAGTTGAAGGAGAAGAAATCTAGATACTGAAGTTTATCGATAGCACTGTAATTCTGACAGAGATCGCAAACGACTTTGAAGAGCAGTTGAACGGAACGGATAGTGTCTGAAAAACAGGTTATAAAACTAACATCAACAAGGGTGAAACAAGAGTAGTGCAATGTAGTCGAAATAAATCAGGCAACGTTAATGGAATTAGATTAGCAGATGGCACACTAAAATTAGTAAATGGGTTTTTCTATTTTGAAATCGAAATAACTGTCGATGACCGAATTAGAGAGGGTATAAAATGTAGAATGCAAATAGCAACAAAATAATTTCTGTAAAAGAGATGTATGTAAACATATAATATGAAATTAAGTATTTTCTGAAGTTACACTACTAAATAAAGTTATTACTTTGGCGAAGCCCTGTAATTGTCTCCCATTGCGAAGCATAAGGTTGAAATCTGGTTCAAAGGTGCCTACAACATTCTTCTACAATGGTGTAAAAGTGCGGCGCCCTACGACATCGCCCTCGGGTTAGGCGACGCTTCAAAACAGCAAGGTGTCGAAACATGTGAAAGATAAGACCACAGCGCAGAAGTTTATGAGAAATGTAAGGGTTAATGACGTCACAATGAAACCAAATTTCACCACAATTCCACTCAACGCCTTACTGGACGTGTTAGACGATTGAAAGGTCGTAACAACTCCTCTTACCTGCATTTCACCCCTCCTTTTGACATCTCTGCGACACCGAGTTTCGGAATCACGCGATTTTCTTATGGGTGACCGAGAAAAACACATCGCCGTTCAGAATCGGCATAAAAGGCCCTCAGGACATGGCATAAAGGGCGTCAATGCAACCATCCCTTCCCTTGGGGCGTTGATTCCCACACATTTCGCGCTCGGAAAAGACTTTGCAGTGCGGTGAGCCACTGTACGACATTCCTGACAACGTTCGATACCGATAATACCCTCCGAATGACTCAGCTCTACTCTGAAGACATCGTGGGCGCCCCTTCGACACCCCTTAGGTGAAGCTGTTTGCTCTCAGGCGCTGGAGCAGCTGCGGGGCAGCATTCAGCTGAGTGGAAATCCATGTATATCACAGGCACATTTTTAACGTGCTCAACAAAGGTGCATGGCGACACCGAACTGTGCCGACGGTTGGGGGGGGGGGGGGGGGAGCGCAGGGGAGTGTTATAGGAACCCTTTGCAGTATTATTCATGCACATATCAACGTTGCAACCCTCCAAGATCACGCCAGAGGAGGCAGGCAACAAACATGAGGGGTAAAGTAGCATAAACACCCGCTGCTGATTCGGATCACGTTCAGATTTCGTCGAACGTTCTTGAATGATACCTAGTGGTTCCACCCTGTACACCAGAGATTCTAGTCCCACTACACTCGAAAGGGGTCAGATAACGCTCAGTATACACACCTTAACAGAAGTCTGGAATATCATACAGTTTACTACAACGATTTCTTATAGTTCACCCATTGGTGTTTGTACAATACCTTATTACCAAAATAAACATAATTCCTTCTGAAAACGGGAACGATTTTGGTTAGCTACAGAAAACCGTAACAAAACAAAGCAGGCTCTCTCCTAAGTGTATACCTCGAAAACAAAAACAATGAAATCTGTATCTCATGATGATGATTATCAGTCTTTAGCAGTGAGTATGTCCTCCCCGCACACGGATGCGTTCTTCCACTCTGCGAGGCATGTTCTGAATGAGACCATCAAGTTTATCTTGTGGTATGAGGTCCCACTCCTCAGTGGCAGCTCCAGTGAGGCCCTGAAGATCGTCATATGGATTAGGACGCTGTGCAGTGGCCACCTTCAACAGATCCCACGTCTACTGAATAGCATTCATGTCCGCGGGACTGTGCTGTCCAATGTATTCGGTTGCTGTTTCATCTTTGAAGGTACCAAGACATTGCTAGAGTACGCTGCCGTCTTGCATTTTCATCGACTAGTACGAAGCTCTCACCGACTTTACGTCTGTAAGGCCTTACAACCGTTTGTAGGACCTCCTGGAGGTATCGGGGACCGGTCAAATTGCCGTAGATGGAAATTAGAGGAGTCCGCCGTCCCATCATTATTGGCGCCCAGAACATTACACTTCCACCTGCAATGGATTTTCTTAACGTATCTTCGTTTTTGGTGTCGTCTTGCTAACCCGGTCGCAAACCAATCCTGGTCTCGTCAGCAAACATGATATTGCTCCATTCTACAATGGTCCAATGTTGATGTGCAAGAGCCCAGGTCCTTTGATTGTTTCCGTTCCGTTGGTTCAGTGCAAAACTTCTCATTGTCTTCTGGAATGCAGACTACTTTGATGCAAACTTCAACGCACTGTTTGGTCCGAGATACGAATCCCTGTTGCCAGGAAGAAGTCATGTCCAACATTTCTCCCCGTTGATGTTGCGCGCCTGCGAACCGACATTGGGAGGAAACGATCCAGCACTGGTGTTTTCATACGAGGACGACCACTGCGAGGACTACCGTTCACATTTACCGTCTCTCTGTACTTTCTCCTAGCCCTAGACACACCACTTTGAGTGACATCTAATCGATCGGCAACATCTTCGGGAGTATGACCTGCTGAAATTAAAGTCGCTATCCCGTCTCTATCAAAGTGCTGTATGCCTCTAAGTGGCATGTTACTGAAGTGCTGAACAAAAACTAAATGAAGCCGTTGTTGACAATGGGCTACTCGCGGTGTCCCGCTGCGGCAGCGGTATGTTCACATAGCTGGGAAACGGCCACATAGCATGCCAATAGTAAACACCGTGGGTTGCAGTATGTGGGCTCTGGTTACTGGGTCTACGAGGCCTCTGTATCGTAGACTACATTTTACGAAAGTATTCGAAACTTTTGTTGAACACTGAAGTTCAAAAATGGCTCTGAGCACTATGGGACTTAACATCTGTGGTCATTAGTCCCCTAGAACTTAGAACTACTTAAACCTAACTGACCTAAGAACATCACACACATCCATGCCCGAGGCAGGATTCGAACCTGCGACCAGAGCGGTCACGCGGTTCCAGACTGAAGCGCCTAGACCGCACGGCCACACCGGCCGGCGAACACTGAAGTTGAAGTTGCAACCGCACGATTCCTTAGAGTAGATTTGAAACGTCCGGGTTGAGGAGAGGAGGGCGGGCTGGAGTGGGGGGGGGGGGGGGCGGGGGGTATATCAGCAGTGTCGGAACGCTGTTAGGAACTTCTTACTGTTGCAAATTGCACTGGGAACTGTCGTTTTCGACCGCGAAAAGGGAATCGACGTCCCCAAGAGAATGGTTGATTTCATTGACGTCCTTTATGCCACCTCCTGCGGAGTGACGGTGAGTCCAAAATGTTTTCTTCGGCCACCAATAAGAAATAATAATGGCGTGTGACGAGGGCCTCCCGGTGGGTAGACCGTTCGCCTGGTGCAAGTCTGTCGATGTGACGCCACTTCGGCGACTTGCACGTCGATGAGGATGAAATGATGATGATTAGGACAACACAACACCCAGTCCCTAAGCGGCGAAAATCTCCGACCCAGCCGGGAATCGAACCCGGTCTGTCGCGCTGACCACTATTTTTTTCTTTTTTTCATTTTGTTCGTTGTTGATAGTTGTGTTTGGTCGTTGCGGACGTCACATGAGATTCGTTTAAGTTCGTTATTGATTCTTTCACTCCGTTTTTTTATTACAGAGGCGAACCAGCTCTCTGACCGAACACGCTGAGCTACCGTGCCGGCAACCACTAAGCTACCGGGGGCGGACAGAAAATCGAGTGATTACAACGCTTGTTGGTGTGGGTCTGACCTCCATCTCAGAGGTATCAAAAGAAGGCCTGGATTGTGGGTAAGAGGAGATGTGGCGAGCTTCCAGCCGTGTGACACGTCCACAATGGCGTTGGGCAGAACTGTGTTGAAATCTGGTTTCAATGTGACATCATTAACCCCCCCTAGAGGTAACTTGATTCTTGAGCTGTGGACCTTTGTGTGCATGTTTCGACACCTTGCTGTTTGAAACGTCGCCGAACTCGAGGGTGATGTTGCAGGGTGCCACGCTTTCGACCCATTAAAGAAGAGGGTTTTAGGCACCTTCGAGCCAAATTTCCAACTTCTGCTTCGCAATGGGAGACAATTACGGGGTTTTGCAAAACTTACTTTTTTCAGTCGTTTATTTGTCTGGAGTGTAGTCGTGTACAGAAGCGAATCGTGAGAGATAAACAGATCAGAGAGGACAGAAACAGGAAATTGCTGAAGATTAGCTGGTTAGATCTAGTAACCAATAACTAGGTATTAAATCGAAATGAAAAGAAAATTAATTCATAACACAACTTGAGTAAAAGAAACAATCGACGTAGAGGCGGCACCCTAAGACATCAAGAAATTGTGACTTTGGTAACTGAAGGAGGGTTGAGCAGAGAACAAGTTGCATAGAGATCTGGAAAACCAAAGCTTGAATATAGAAAGCAAGTTCAAGTGGATATAGGTCTAGTAGTTATGCAGAGATGAAAAGACTTGCATAGGGTAGATTAGCGTGGAGGGCAGCGTCAAACCAGTCTTCGAACTGAAGACCACAACAACAATATATACTATTTTTCCCCCTTATCTGTTCCACCTTATCTGTATGGCATGTGTGAAGAACGACTATCGATAATCCTCCATATATACTCTAATTCCTCTGATTTTGTCGAGTTGTCGGTTCACGAGATGTATGTGGAGGGAAGCAATACGTCACTAGACTCTTCTCGGAACGTAAGCCTTGCAGATTCCAACAGTAAATTTCTGCAGCCCGTCAATTGAAGCGTCTGCGTCTGGTGTTTGGTGGGTATCCCCGTAACACTCCTGCGCTTACTAAACGATGCCGTGGCAAACCGCTCTGCTTCTCTTTGGGTCCTTTGTCACTCCCACCTGGTAAGAGCCTTGGCTGACGAGTAACATTCGAGCACTGCTCGAAAGAGTGGTTTGTAAGCGACTTCTTTCGTGGATGAACTACAGTTTCTTAGTATTCTTCTGATAAATCTCAGCTTAGTATCTGCTTTTCCTAAGATTGGTATTATTGGTCTTTCCAGTTCAAGTCGCTCTGAACAGCTACCCCTATTTATTTTTGGATGTTACTATTTGCAGTGAATTATCGACAATTGTGCAATCGTACAGTAATTGATGTTTCCGCTTACTTAAGTGCAATACGTTATTTTATTTGTGTTTGGACTCACCTACTTGTTCTGCACCACTCATTGATCATCTGTGCGCATTTCGAAATAGATTTCTGATTTCGTAGTCTCCTTGTGCATGACATTTTGTCCTTGAATAGGTTCAGAGATTTATCCACAATACTCACCAGGTACATAGCGAGTACTAACAACCCAATTACATTTCTGTAGACATTCGACGCTACTTTCGCTTTCCACGATGTCTGTCCTCCGAAAAGGCCATATTCAGCACTGTTTTCTAAGGAGCCTTCACTCCTTAGCGTGTCTCGTTACCGTTTGCTAAAGCGTCAACTGTGTCAAACGTTTACCGGCAAACAAGAAAAATGGCAACAACTCAGCTACAAAATTTTTAACTGTCGCTCACCTCTCAAGTGATGAAAGAGGATTGATTTTTCATATGACCACCTTTTGCAGAATCTATGTTGATCTTTGCCCAGCAATTGTTATCTTAAAAAAGAAACTATTAAACGAGGGCAACAAACATGTTCCAAAATGCTAATATGAATGGAACATCAACTTTGAAAGCTGATTACTACCATTGTTGTGGTAACGCTAAAAAATATTTGTCAGTTAGGTGTTAAAACTGTACTATGCATTCCAAAAGTGCCACCATTTGTGTCAAGAGAAGATGTGTTGATAGTCTTTTGCATTAGGTAAAGATTAACCCGACTCCGACGGCGATGTCGCTAACGTACGGCTTTGATTTAAGGTGTTCGACTCGATATGTGCCTAACGTCTAACATTCTGCGTGGTGTCTGTTTGTTCTATATCGTGTCTCCCTACCACTTTCGCGCAACGACGCTCTGAGCGTGTTTTTTAGGGAATTGACTAGTTTGAACCTGGGACCTGTTGCTGGTAAGGAGACGCCAGACCACACATGACATGTAGAGTTCAGAAGAGTTCAGTGAGACTAGCAATGATATAACCAAATACTTAATGATTTCAGCGTCAGCTCCACTGCACTCCCTGTAAAAGAATCTTAATACTAACTAAATTTAGTGGAAGGGGTTCAAGGCTTTCCTATTTTTTGTTAGCTGGTAAAATAACCTCGAAAAAGCAGTTAAGTTTACCATTGGAAATTTTATTCTACTCAAAAAACATTGTTTATAAATTGCACTATTGATAAAAGGAAATGTTTTAATACAGGATGATAAAAACCAACTGCGTTCAACAAAAATGTGAATGAATATTCCCTGAGTGGGTTTCCAAGTTCTACAATGGATTGAAGGATGACCTATCCCATATCACATCTATAATCTAGGTTTAAATTAAGTTTCACAAGAGAGAAAACTATCAAAATGGTCTACAGTGACCCTCAATTATCTTTAATTACTTATCTAACTTGTTGTAAATTACAGTGGCTGATGTGGCTTCTCAATAACTATATAACAGAAAAATCATCGCGTTTCAGATTTTTACTTCAAGTGGCAAATGTGAACACCATGAGCTTTCATTGACGATCGACACTAGTATTACGCAAAAAGGGGGTGTAACAGATGAGACTTCTGCAGTTCTGAGTGAAGCTTTATGCGCTGTTATGCGGCATCGCGTGCGTTCATTACCTTGTCGGTGTTCATCAGGGGGCGGCGGGCAGCACAGCTCCGCTCACCTCGCTGTCTTGGAAGCAACTCTCTCCTAACTTCTCCTTACTACAATTTACCAAAGTTGGTTTAAAAAAACTATCTGGCTGTGTTTTCATCTGACCAATCAGGGTCTCAATGTTAACCTTAACCCCCCCCCCCTACAAAAGTTCTGTCTATACAATGAGAAACGTTATACTTTTCGTGGTGGGGCAATGTTTTTAAAGTTTGCAACGTAACAGAGATGCGAAAAAGTCTCACGCTAAAACTTGCAGCTGGTGTGGTCCTTTTAGTGTTATCGTAAGATCTATACTGTTCTTCTGGAGGGCTCTATCTTTTAACATGGGCTGGGGGGTGGTCCTGACGTAACAGAGACGCGAAAAAGTCTCACGCTAAAACTTGCTGCTGGTGTGGCCCTTTTAGTGTTATCGTAAGGTCTGTACTGTTCCTCTGGAGGGCTCTAGCTTTTAACATGGGCTGGGGGGTGATCCTAAAGGTTAGCTGGCGACGTGGGTGTCCGTCCCTTATCGTAGGGCCTTCTAGCTTAACACGGTTCTGCTCTCGGCTTCTGTTCTCGTTTCTCCCCTCGGAACTGCGTCTGTCTCACGGTGGGAAGGTATGACATGCATTTAGGCATTCTTGTGTTAGTCTGTGGTATTCCATTTGCTCACTCGTTACTCGTATTACTTTGGTTAATTTAATGTCACGATTTATTCGGAGCTATGTGACATACTACTGGATTTGCTTATCATGTCAGGGTTTTCATGGAAGGTGTTGGATTTGCCTGACACCTTACAAACGTAGATGGAAATCTCTTCATTTCCACATCAGTTTAACGATGGGTCAGACTAGTACATTTATAAAAGCTCTTTTCTTTACTTCTTTTACGGGTCCAATTCAGCTGTTTCTGTCCTCTCATTCTTCCCCAAGAAACTTTTAGATCAGTTGAGTTTTCGTATTTCGTGGATAATTTCCAGTTGGTCAGGGGCTCTTCTGTTAGGAAACTTCTGCTGATCTGCATGTGGCTTCTTATCTCGAAAATGATTCGTTTGTACTTCATATGTGAAAAAGGACGTATCTGCTCTTCAGTCACGTATCTGAACGATATATACAGCCCGCATTTATCTTCCTCTTTGTATGACCTATAACCTTTGACGTGGAGAAACTTGGCGTATACAAAGTGTCTGGACGTAAGACACCGTCATTTGGCAAAATTCTTCTGCAGCGTACTGTCCGAAGTGTGTATTTCTAACAAAGAATCATCATTAGAGAATAATCCTATACGATTCCTCCCATCTTCACGGGGAATGCAGAGATGTCGGTTCTGCTTATTGCACTGGATGTATAAAATTTCCCGTCGTTCGTGACGGAGAAGTCACACTAACCAACCCTCAATGCCACAGTGTGCTTAGCAGCAAACTTCCCAACACCAAGAAAATTCGCCACTATTAACCAATTCTCATCTTTTCAAACGTGTTTCCCTACTAGGTGCAGAACACGATCTCGTTTTGTGATTCGATACTCTCTGTTCCCGGATTCTTAATCTCGACCCACCCGCTGTTGTTTAGATTATCCGATGGAAACATGTGCTATTTTACAATGAGATGGAAGAAACCTTCTTCACCTGCCCATGAACCGGTATGCTCTAATCTGTTGCCTACTATGTACATGTGACAGAACAGGAGAAAGAGTGTAGTATTCCGTCCCAGAATACGCCCGACAGCAGTGCAACAGTGCCCACATTTCGTCATCTGTGGCACACCTCGCCGCCGTGGGACCCCGTCGGGTAACTCAGTCAATTAACAATGCGGACCAGCCGGTTCCAAGAAACTATAATTAACGCCACAGCGATGGTCTCACGTTGTGTGCTTCATTAATATGAGAACGAGCGACACAAGACACGGGTGGCCCAATCCTAATGAATGTGTGCCATTAAATCGATACCCATTGGCCAGGCTGACTGAAAGTCTGCTATAGAACGTCTCTTTTCCTTGATACATGAGAGACGTGTGCGAACAAGAAATAATGTAAATGGTTCCCAAAAATATTCCGCAGCACGGTAGTAGTTCACACGCTGTGCTTTGTCCTGCGATGTTGTCAGCCTTCACAACGTAGTTTAATAAACTTTTACTTTCGTAGTTCGAACAAATCGTTCTTCTATACGCCATATATAAGTAGTCTGACAAAAAAGTGAAGTACCCAGTAGACGTGGTCGGATGGCAATCTAACGTTCCACACAGACACACCGTCGGTGGGTACGTAAACGATCAGAGTTGTAGCTCTCTCTGTGCAACTTAGGACTGCCACCAGAGTGCAGTAGGGTAGTTACAACGCCGGTGGGGTATACAAGGTGTCACACGTAACTCGGCCACCTCATATCCGAAAAAAAAACGAAATGCGAAAATGCAGTTGGCCAGGAATGCATCTATGTCAGGGGCTCACACAGTTGGCAGGAATGCACAATTTGTAAATGCAAACAAACATCACTTTCGACATAAAGTTAAGTTTTTTTGTTTAATTATTCTTTTTATTTGCACATATATAAGGTGACAATTATTGAACTACATGAAATAAAATCATCATAATTTGTGAACTGTTTGCGTTAGGACTTCAGACTGTATGATAGGAATTAATATGCGCATGCTCACGTTTAGCTTAGTGACATTTGGATTGATTCGTCAATAAGCAAAACTGGCGCATTTGGGGGACTGAGAATCCGCATTTCGCAAGCGAGAAGTCTCTTCACCCTCAACAGGTGACTATGCAGTGTGCAATGTCTAGTAACGGAATAATCGGTGGAATATTATTTGATGGCACGGTGACTACCGAACGGTACGTGAAGGTTTTATTTATTTATTTATTTAACCTGATCAGATTATGGCCAATCAGGCCCTCTCTTACATCGGACCAGTGTTCCACACATGCAGGTTGGAAGATGATTTCATCCCGATTATACAAAATGACCCTGATTTCGACAAGATGTGGTTCTTGCAAGACGGGGCTTGACCGCGTTGTAGCAGGAGAGTGTTTAATGTCCTGGAGGAGCACTTTGGGGCAGCATTCTGGCTCTGGGGTAACAATTTTATTTCAAAAACATTAATATATTCTTATTTTAATTTATGTTTTTGTCGTAAGTAAGAAATGGAAAGAATATTTCCCGCCGTTTCGTTTTCAAGGGGTCTCGGGGGTGGGGGTAGGTCATACAGGATTATTCATAAGTGCGAGGGCTGTTCGGAAACTAAGGTCCGTTTGGCCAAAAACGGAAACCACAGTGAAAATCCAATGAAGCTTTGCACAGATATGTTAGGTAATGCCTGTCGACCGCGTCACTTCGCTCTTTTCAGTTCTGAGTACACGTTGAGCACGCAACGATGCCTAGAAAATAGTGCCTCCCGCCAAGTATGAGGGCCTAGTGAGAGATTTCGCCTGATGTCATGCAGCACACATAACATAATTGTCATGCGTTTTCTTCTTCATGACAAATCTCGCCCGCACTCTGCAGGGGCAACGAAAACTCCTGCAACCTTTTTGATGGGAGGTGTTGATCTCCCATAATACAACCTGTAATTACTCCCTCTCTCTTGCTCACATGAACCGCTGGGTATGAAAACAACATTTGGGCACAGACAATGAGCTGTAGAACAGCGTAGAGAATTTGCGGAAAGATCAGGCGGCTGCCTTCTAGGACGAGGCTATTGGAACGCTACAACAAATGCCTAAGTCGGAGCGGCGATTCTGCAAGGTGTAGCTATGGATTGCAAATAACACATTTTTAATTTTCACCCTGGTGTCTATGTCGCGACCGATCGGACCTTACTTCTCGAACAGCTCTTGTACATTCAAGGTTTCAGAAGAGGACTGCGCAAAAACTACAAGATTCACTAAACACGCATACACATCAGTGGACAGAGCATTTCTTCAAGCGTGTAGCTCACACTACAGATGCTCAAAATGGGCTTCGTTTGTGCCGTGGGTGCAAGTCGTTGACACGATACACGATGTGTCCGGGAAGGCGCGAAGACAGCCTGGTAAACGGGTTGCCCATCTGCAGGGGCAAACTAATTCGATGTGACAATACGGAAACGAGGATTAACGGTTAAATCTGAGTACAATGCAGTCTGTAATTATAAGAATTCTGCTTCGCTTCACCAGTGTGACATTGTTACATAGCAATAACGTGCAACAAATTCCAGTTGTTTCTCTGATAACCTATCCTGGGACACATGCTTCCCCTCGGTAGTCAAAGGGTTATGGCAGAAACTGTGGCACCGTTTCCATTATTTAAAGTCTAAGTATCCCAGAAGGTATAAGATTCAGAGGCCAACGGCCTTGCCGCAGTGGTAACATCGGTTACCGTCAGATCACCGAAGTTAAGCGCTGTTGGGCTGGGCTAGCACTTGGATATGTGACCGTCCGGTTTGCCGAGCGCTGTTGGCAAGCGGAGTGCACTCACCCTTGTGCGGCAAACTGAGGAGCTACTTGATTGAGAAGTAGCGGCTCCGGCCTCGTAAACTGACATACGGCCGGGAGAGCGGTGTGCTGACCACATGCCCGTCCATATCCGCATCCAGTGACGCCTGTGGGCTGAGGATGACACGGCGGCCGGTCGGTGCCGTTGGGCCTTCCGAGACCTGTTCGGACGGAGTTCAGTTTTAGTTTTATAAGGTTCAGAGCGGTGAAACCAATGCTGCCATCACTAATTATACTTCTAGTTTTCATTTCCATGGAAAAACATACACGAACCATTAAAAAAACCATAATTGTCGAAAATGATCTTCGTTTACTTCTAGGGATTGTGCATTCCTCCAGCTGTGTGAACCGCTAACACATGTACATCCCTGGCCAGTTGCATTTTTCATATTTTGTTTTATTCAGGAAATATATGAGGTGGAAAAGTTAGGTGGGACATCCTCAATAAGAGGCGTGAACAATGTCGGATGTTAAGTTATCACTGTGAATGACACAGAGTTGCCGCATACTTATGTGAAACAGCGTTATCAGCACCTGTCAGACTTTGAAAGGGGGCTTCATTATGAATCTCCGTTTGGCCAGATGGTCGAATCTAACAATCTTGAGATATGTGGGGCATTCTGATGTAACAATGGCCTGAGGTTAGGCTGCATGGGATCGTGAGGGCAGGGCGGTGGAAGGAAGGCATTCAGGGTTTCGGTCAAATACCTACGACCACCACAAGGGACGATCGTCATAGTGGGCACCAAGTACATAGTGACCCGTTCAGATCTGCAACTGCCGTCCGAGAACAAGTACTGGGTTGCCTGCAACACTCTGTGTCGTCCCACGCAGTTGATCGGAGACTAGCAGCAGCCGGACTTCCCATGCTTGGGCTGCAGTTAACACCACAACGACGGCCGTGACCGGGAAACACGGACTGCTGGTGAATGGCGTCACAATATTTTCTGCGATGACTAGCGGTTCTGAACTAGCCCAGATGACGATCGTCGGCGGTTATGACGGCGACATATGGAGAGGTTTCATCCTTTCAGTGTACTGGTGAGCCACAACAGTGTTAATCCTGATATCACGATGTGGGGAATCATCAGGTATGACTTCAGGGCACGGCTGGTAGTTATTGAGGGAATTGTGACGGCACAGCGAGACGTAAAGTACATACTGCGTCCTCGTGCGTTACGCTTTTTGATTTGAGAATGAACCACTGCGTCCTTCTTATAAGATGAATATAGCTGGTGACGACTCTACTGTACCACTGGTCTCTGGAGGAGAGAAGCGTTCCTTATGATTGGAAAGAAGAACAGATAATTCCCGTTTTCAAGAAAGATTGTCGATCAGACGCACAAAAACCATGAGCCTATATCTGTGACGTCAGTGTGTTGCATAATTTTGGAACACGTGTTATGCTCGCGTATTATGACATTTCTGGAGAGCTAAAATCTCTGTAAGAATCAACTTGGTTCCGAAAAAACAAACGTGTGAAACCCAGTTCGCACTGTTCATCCACGAGACCCAGAAATCCTGGGTCGATATAGTGTTCCACACTGTCCTAATGAATCAAATACGAGTGTGTGGAATATCAGATCAGCTGATTGGTGGTATTAAAGGGTTTCTAACAAAAAGAACACGCCATGCCATTCTCAATGGAAAGAAATCTTCAGACGTATAAGTAACTTTGGGCGTACCCTAAGGGAGTGTTATACAACAAGTACTTTCCTAAATATTCAGGGTGTCTCAGAAATGTTGCGACAAACTACCAGTGGTAGCAGAGGGTATCTTGAGGAACAAATCGAGGACAGAAACCCGTGTCCAGAATCGTCATCCAAAGTCGCTACAGAGCGTCGAAGCTATAGGCCCTGGCGCTTGCCAATAGGCCACCCCTTCGACAGCAAAGGTGACTATATAGCCGGCCGCTGTGGCCTAGCGGTTCTAGGCGCTTCAGTCCGGAACCGCGCTGGTGCTACGGCTCCAGGTTCGGATCCTGCCTCGGGCATGGTTGTTTGTGATGTCCTCAGGGTAGTTAGGTTTAAGTAGTTCTAAGTCTCGGGGACTGATGACCTCAGATGTTAAGTCCCATAGTGCTCAGAGCCATTTGAACCATTTTTTGTGACTATATACGTGAGGCACCGTTGGCGGAACGGCCTGCAATGTTGTTTGTTATTCAGTGATTGCAACAGATTTCCTCTATCTCTAATTTAGAAGATGGCACTAGCTGCTGCGTAGACAGGACTTGTCTCCCACGAATGCGATGCTCTGTTGCCTTGGTGGACGATGGTTTCAGACACAGGTTTCAATCTGCAGTTTATTTGTCTGCTGTCTACCGAAAAACACTGGAGGTTGTGTAAAGTTGTAGGACAAAAAAAAAACTGCGGATGGAAACCTGTGTCCGAAACCGTCGCAATCACTGTATAACGAACTACACTGCGAGACTTTCCGCCTACGATTCATCAGCGTACAAAGGCATGTTTGCTGCTGAAGGGGTGGCCTAATGGCGGGCGCCGGCGCCTATTACTGCGATGCTCTGTAGCGTCGTTTCCGGACACGTTTCCGGACACGGGTTGCTATCCCCGATTTGTTTCTCAAAACATCCTCTCCAACCCATCGAAGTCTGACGCAACGTTTCTGAGACATCCGCAAACAGGGTGAACCAGAAGTCCTCCGAGAAACTTGGACCAAAACAATAAAAATGTACGGTGAACATGGGCGCTAAAATGCACATCGTAAGAGCTATGGGCACTTATTCAGTACAAGAGATTTTTTTCTTCAAAGTAGCGAAAATGACCAAATGCCCATAGCTCTTAAGGTGTATACTTTAGAAGCCATGGTTACTAGACATTTTTTCCTTGTTTTCGTTCACAGTACCAGCGGACTTCTGGTTCACCCTGTATAAATAGCCAAGCTGGTAATGGTGGAAGTTGTATAAGGGTTTCCGCGGCTGATGCTGTTTTATACACAGACGTCGCAACGCTAGAAAACTGTAGCGAAATGCAGGAAAAGCTGCAGAAGACCGTCAGTTGGTACAGAGAGTATCAATTGACCCTCAACATAAAAAAATAAACATAAATAGGCGGAAAAACTTATTATTGTGCCATTCCACGATTGCAGTGGTATCACCGGAAACAGTAACTTCCATAAAATGTCTAGGAGTGTTCACTGGAAGAACCCATAAGAAATGTAGCTTACGAAACACTCTCCAACCAGCGCTTGAATTAATGCGCGTCAGTCTGAAATCTGTAGCAGAGGAAACAGAGAAGATCCAAGGAAGAGTAGCACGTTTCGTTATAGGCTCCTTCAGTAAGCGCGAAGGAGTGACGGAAATGCTGAGCCAACTCTAGTGGCCGATGATGCAAGAGACGCGTTGTGGGTCATGGCGTGTTTTCGAAAGCGTACCAGTATACAGGGTGGTCAGAAACTGTCTGAAAAGCTTGTAAGATTGTTGCGGGGAATATTGTGCTGATAAATAACTGTTAAGAAAAAAATCGATACGTTGCACTGTTTCCGAGTTATTTAGCATTGAAGTTAGTCAATCAGGTAGCCGCGGGCGCAAATTCAAGCACCTGCACACGATGAGAAGCGGTAATGCGTAGACACCTGTGGGTCCGTGAGTTACCACTTGATGGAATGCTCATTACCGGTTAAAATGTGCCTTTTTCGGAAATGATAAACTTAAGCTAGGTGAGCAAAAGCTACGTTTATTCGTTAAGAGGAAACTAAACAAAGAATACGTTTAGAGACACCGCCTCGGGCAGGCTGCTTGAATCTGCGCGCGCGGCGGCCTGATTGGCTAACTTCTGTGCTAAATAATTCGGAGACAGCCTCTCCTGAAACACCCTTACAAGCTTTTCATAGGTTTCTCACCACCCTGTAATTGTTTCACTAACGCATATCTTGCGGAAAGACCATGAACGTAACGTTAAGGAGATTAGGACTCACACGGAGGCTTATCAACGGTTTTTCTTCCTATGAACCATTCGCGACCGGAACAGGAAAAGGAGAGAGAAACAGTGGTACACGAAGTACCCTTCGCCACACACCATAAGATGATTTGCGGAGTATAGATGGAGATGGTAGATGTAGAAACTGGTAATTTTGTAGTTGAAATAATAAATACGATTGTGGCGGAACTTACACTATTTGAAAACAGTGCAAAACTTGCTTTTTAAAAATTTTTAATCTTTTTCTGTTGGCTAGTTGAACCACAAGACTGACTCCCTTTGTGAGTTTTTTTCATGGTGGGTGATCGGTATACACATTTTATGTCACTTTATTTAACAATTTACTATACAATTTGTTAGATACCTCTAATAAGGTAACATTTTTCTTTACGATATAGGTATTTGGTGTAGTAGGGGACCTTTCTTCAATTCGTTCCACGAGTCATGGTAGTCACAGCTTTTCGATGATTGGTGCACCAGGTTATGGCAGATGCGAGCGGACGAAGGTACGTGGCACTTTGTACTTATGCCAGCGCTGGAGTTAAATGTTGCTTATTAGCCGGATCTGGGGAATTTCGTCCCTTAAGTGATCCACTTTGGTAAAGAGTTTCGTGGCACAGTCCGTTATGTTTTCGTGCAGGTATTTCTGCTTTAGGACTTAGTGCAGTACCATGGTTCTCGTCCATCGGAGAGCCCCCAGCGTCCACCTTAGGCATCAGTTCTGTATTAGTTGGAGTACACCTTTATTAGTATCACGCGCTGCGCAGCCGTAGAAGAGTTTTGGCTGGGCTGTCGATATGTAGGGTTGGTACTAGGTCTTGACGTTGAGACGAGTGCTGATGAAGAATGGTATCAGTACGTGTACCATCTTCATAGTATCCTTCTTTCGATGCTGTATATATATCGCCGGCCGCGGTGGTGTAGCGGTTCTGGTGCTGCTGTCCGGAGCCGCGGGACTGCTACGGTCGCAGGTTCGAATCCTGCCTCGGGCATGGGTGTGTGTGATGTCCTTAGGTTAGTTAGGTTTAAGTAGTTCTAAGTTCTAGGGGACTTATGACCTAAGATGTTGAGTCCCATAGTGCTCAGAGCCATTTGAACCATTTTTTTGTATGTATATCGTGAAGGTCAGGGACTTATGACTTATTCAGAATGATCCCCAGGTATTTAGTCGAGAGTGTGATCAAGGGATAGGCTGGTCTAGCACCCTTAGTGGCTAACGTAGTACCGGTAGCCTCTTCTTAGTAAAGAGCACTGTAGCAATCTTCGTGGATTTTATTAGCTGGTCCAAGTTGGGCCCGTCGTGACACAGGTAGTATCGCCGGCAAATAAACTGCAGGTCACAAGGGGAAACGTTGGCACATATTTATACATTGAAGAGCCAAAGAAACTGGTACACCTGCCTAATATCGTGTAGAACCCCCGCGAGAACGCAGAAGTGCCGCTGCACGACGTGGCATGTAGTCGACTAATGTCTGAAGTAGTGCTGGAGGGAACTGACACTATGAATCCTGCAGGGTTGTTCACAAATCCTTAAGAGTACAAGAGGGCGGAGATCTCTTTTGACCAGTGCGTAGCATGGCATCCTGCCTCGGGCATGGATGTGTGTGATGTCCTTAGGTTAGTTAGGTTTAAGGGGATTGATGATCTCAGATGTTAAGTCCCATAGTGCTCAGAGCCATTTGAACCATTTTTGAAACGAGACTCGTCCAACCAGGTATCATTTTCCAGTCATCAGCAGCGCAAAGTCGGTGTTGACAGGCCCATGCGAAGCATGTGTCGTGCAGTCATAAGGGTACACGAGTGGGCCTTCGGCTCCGAAAGCCCATATCGATGATGTTTCATTTACGGAAGGGTTGTACTTCTGTCACGTTGAACGATTCTCTTCAGTCGTCATTGGTCCCGTTCTTGCAGAATCTTTTTCCGGCCGCAGCGATGTCGGAGATTTGATGTTTTACCGGATACCTGGTATGCACAGTACACTCGTGAAATGGCCGTACGGGAAAATCCCCGTTTCATAGCTACCTCGGAGATGCTGTGTCCCGTCGCTCGTGCGCCCACTGTAACACGATGTTGAAACTCATTTAAATCTTGATCATCGCCAGCGTTGCAGCAGTAACCGATCTTACAACTGCGCCAGACACTTATTGTCTTATATAGACGTTGCCGCTGTAGCGTCGTATTCTGCCCGTTTGCATATTTCTGTATTTCAGTACGCATACGAATACGTTTATTTGGCGCTTTAGTGTATATACGTCGAACGTAGTGGTAGATAACATATCGCTGACGTCTGTAGTACGATTGAAATATCATTATAATTCTTTGCAAAAAAAAATGTTTTCTTCGCAACCAAACGGAAGCTAGTTACCGAGCTGCCCTAATACTGAAAGGGCGACTGCTCGTCGTGAACTACAAACGACGAAGAAATTGCGGGAAAGAGCGGCAGGTGAGGGACGGCGGGCAGCGGCGAGCGCGGGCGGAGGAGGCAGCGGCAGGAGGTGGAAGCCGGCCGGGCAGTGTCGGCGAGCGGCCTAGCCGCTTCTTGCGCCGCCGCGCCGTCCGCGGCAGTCGTCTAGGCGAGCCGAGCCGGCCGACGCGCCGTGTTCGCTCCTAATATAGCGCCGGCCGCTGCTCACTTTATTGCGCTGTTTCAGGAATCAGAAGTGACCGACCGCGGCAGTCGCGTCAGCGCAAAATTCCTGTCGGGCTGCGTCTCGTCGCGTCCCCAGGCCGGGACGAACACGCCGTTTGTCTGCGGCAGGGAGCGGCCAGCCGGCGGCAGCGGCCGGGCATCCGGCACACGGCCGACGCCGCCTGCCGCCTGCCGCCTCGCCGATATCGCGCGTCACTCGAAGCCGCGGGGTTACTCGTGCGATCTAAGAGTTCTTCAGTGCTAATCCCAACATCCGGTTAGACACTTCTAGCCACAGCGTTAGACGCGCTTTAATGCCATGTTAATTGGTGCAAATCACAACCATCATCCCCGAAGCTTCGATAATGAGCTCGCTGCTATATCCTATCCTATCCTATCCTACAGCCATAACGTTATAATTTGTTGTTGTTGTTGTCCTGAGATTGGTTTGATGCAGCTCTCCATGCTACTCTATCCTGTGCAAGCTGCTTCATCTCCCAATACGTACTGCAGCCTACATCCTTCTGAATCTGCTTAGTGTATTCGTCTCTTGGTCTCCCTCTACGATTTTTATCCTCCACGCTGCCCTCCAATACTAAACTGGTGATCCACTGATGCCTCAGAACATCTCCTACCAACCGATCGCCGACCGGCGTGGCCGTGCGGTTCTAGGCGTTACAGTCTGGAGCCGAGCGACCGCTACGGTCGCAGGTTCGAATCCTGCCTCGGGCATGGATGTGTGTTATGTCCTTAGGTTAGTTAGGTTTAATTGGTTCTAAGTTCTAGGCGACTGATGACCTCAGAAGTTAAGTCGCATAGTGCTCAGAGCCATTTGAACCAACCGATCCCTTCTTCTAGTCAAGTTGTGCCACAAACTTCTCTTCTCCCCAATCCTATTCAATACTTCCTCATTAGTTATGTGATCTACCCATCTAATCTTCAGCATTCTTCTGTAGCACCACATTTCAATAGCTTCTATCTCTTCTTGTCCAAACTATTTATCGTCCATGTTTCACTTCCATACATGGCTCCACTCCATACAAATACTTTCAGAAACGACTTCCTGACACTTAGATCTATACTCGATGTTAACAAATTTCTCTTCTTCATTTTTTCCCAGGCTGCATTTCATATCCTCTCTACTTCGACCATCACCAGTTATTTTGCCCGCATCTCGTGGTCGTGCGGTAGCGTTCTCGCTTCCCACGCCGGGTTCCCGGGTTCGATTCCCGGCGGGGTCAGGGATTTTCTCTGCCTCGTGATGGCTGGGTGTTGTGTGCTGTCCGTAGGTTAGTTAGGTTTAAGTAGTTCTAAGCTCTAGGGGACTTATGACCACAGCAGTAGAGTCCCATAGTGCTCAGAGCCATTTGAACCAGTTATTTTGCTCCCCAAATAGCAAAACTCCTTTACTACTTTAAGCTTCTTATATCCTAATCTAATTCCCTCAGCATCACCCGACTTAATTCGACAACATTCCATTATCCTCGTTTTGCTTTTGTTGATGTTCATCTTATACCCTCCTTTCAACACACTGTCCATTCCGTTCAACTGCTTTTCCAAGTCCTTTGCTGTCTCTGACAGAATTACAATGTCATCGGCAAACCTCAAAGTTTTTATTTCTTCTCTATGGATTTTAATACCTACTCCGAATTTTTCTTTTGTTTCCTTTACTGCTTGCTCAATATACAGATTGAATAACATCGGGGAGAGGGTGCACCCCTGTCTCACTCCCTTCCCAATCACTGCTTCTCTTTCATGTCCCTCGACTCTTATAACTGCCATCTGGTTTCTGTACAAATTGTAAATAGCCTTTCGCTCCCTGTATTTTACCCCTGTCACCTTCAGAATTTGAAAGAGAGTATTCCAGTCAACGTTATAATTATCAACTCGAAAAATAAAAAAAATGGTTCAAATGGCTCTGAGCACTATGGGACTTAACATCTGAGGTCATCAGTCCCCTAGAACTTAGAACTACTTCAACCTAATTAACCTAAGGACATCACACACATCCATGCCCGAGGCAGGATTCGAACCTGCGACCGTAGTGGTCGCGCGGTTCCAGACTGAAGCGCCTAGAACCGCTCGGCCATACCGGCCGGCTCGAAAAAGTAAATGGAAATGAAGTCCCATGGTGCTTGACAGTCCGTAGGGGAACGATGCGGGAGACCCACACCGCTGCACTAGGCAAGGTCCTAATGGAGGTGGTTTGCCGTTGCCTTCCTCCGACCTTAATGGGGATGAATGATGATGATGATCAAGACGACACAACAACACTCAGTCATCTCGGGGCATGTGAAAATCCCTGACCCCGCCGGGAATCGAACCCCGGACGCTACCGCGAGACCACGAGCGGCGGACGAAAAAACGAAGTTCGAAGGTTTTCCCCCCCCCTCCAGTTACAACCTGCAATCCTAGTTCACATTGAAGTTCCTGATCCACAGTAGCGTAACACGCCGCTGTAGGAGCCAAAATAAAATGATGATGCACTTTCATAAATTGGAAAACCATGCGGTAATTCGTTTCCTCCCTATTTGAACGGGAACAGCGCTGCAAAAATACACGCTGGGTAGGTAGAAGCACGGATACTAGAATACGCAGCAGGGCTCACGAGGTGTATGCGCGGTAGCAAACCCCACCGCTGACATCAGAGTGAACCCAACCAGCGCTCAGTATCCCGCGAGTGCCGTAAAGTATCACGTTGTAACTGCGCTTACGAATGAAAACAAGACTGTTTACGGCAGTGTGAATTTTTATTAGTTTCTGGTGATTGAGTACAGAGTGACGCTGTAATTACCGGTATGTTGAGGAACCTTTTGAGTAAGTTTTGAAAGGAAAAATAATGATTTGCTGCGCGATCGTCACTTGTTCTAACCACAACTTTCAACAAAATAAGTTAGAACTTGAGTTCCACACATATCCTGAAAACAATGATACGAAACGAAAATGGATAATTGCTTGTAAACATGCAGATCCGTTACCAGCTGAAAATACTCGTGTCCAGTTGAAAATGTTCGTGTCTGTTCAACACATTTTACTGATTCGGATTCTGAAAGGGATTCGAAATGCAAGTTGAAGACTGATGCTGTTTCAGTTATAAATGTACCATCCTCCAGAGCAATGACAGGAATATTTGAGCACAAAAACGAAGATACCTTAAAGAAGTATAAGATATTTTACAGGTCAATATATTACTAACTAATGAAGAAATTACTACTAGACAAAACGTTAACCGCGGAAACAAACACAGCTGTGAATGTGTCAGTGCGTGCTTACGTCAGCACTTAGAAATTATGAAAAGAGAAATAAAAGTTCTTAGGTAAAATAATGTAGATTTACAGGATCGTCTCTCTCGAAGTAGCACTGAGTCACTGAAATTAAAACACGGTCAAAATGTGATGCAAAACTCATTTTCTGTCAACAGCAAGTGGTTATGAAAGGACCGTGTGCTAACTGGTCATCTGAAGATATTGCAAAGGCTGCGACTTTACGTAGCCTATCTTGTGAAGTACTATCCTTTGTCAGGGCTTTACTGTAATGTGTTTTGTAAGGACACGCACTTTGATCAGAATGAAACCTATCAACAAAGCAAGAAAATGCAAAGGTAGTAAGTGAACTGAGAGTGAACAAAGATAAAAACTGAAAAAGTTGTAACATAACTTTCCAGGACAGAAAAAGAAAACCTGTTAATACAGTTAGAGTTTGAAATGACATTATAGGGAGCTTCTCTGTACTAGAGCCTGTGTGAGTCTCTTCCCAGAAAAAAGTAGTGCCCTCTGACATGGGGAGAGGAAAAAGTAGTTTACTGATGTAAAGCTTAATAATAATAACAGTAATACACTAAAACATGGAAAATCTCGATTACATTCATACATGCATATGAGTTAAACCCATGTGCCAATAAGCTCCAATAACATCCATGGATGGAAGTGTACATCAACAATGGTTGCGTGTCACAGATGCTTCCAGCGTAGAGTTCTATACCATAATAAGTAAGCATAGACTACGGTAGCTTTCCTAGAAGCATTGGTCAGTTAAGATTCCAGCTGCGTTACCTGGACGCCAAGCGTGTTGCATACCTATTGGGCGTCGCCTCATTTCGATCGCGTTGTCTCCGTATCCGACAAGTGTCTGGAAGCGGTGAACCGCCTAGAAAGTGAGTGAGGGTATATAAAGGGCTGCATAACCTATGGAACATTTTTGTTCTACATAGCTATCCTCCTGTCTTTTACTGAAAAATAAGCAGTATATATTGCAAAATTGAAATTGTCAATCTTTAATTTAGGTTTTAGTCAAAAACTGTTGAAAAGGGATGTTATAGTAAAAATAAAGAAATAATACAGATATGTCACGTAGCGCTAGAAAAAGAAAATGCAATTTCTTGGAAAAAAAAGGTAAAGCTGAAAAAAATCGAAAAGAAGCATATCAGGCATCACTTCAGTGCTTCGTCGAGCTTTAGAGGACATGTTTCTGCTATTCATAAACAACTTTCACACTTGTCAACAATAACAGAAAACTCTTGCTTTTGATCATTATGAAGAACGTTCTTTTAAGTACAAAATAACAACAATAATTACGTAGATTTTTTATGTTTGTGCATGTAAACTGTACTTGCATCAGAAGTAACTGTTTTGGTTGCATAAAACCGCAAAAGTTACGCCATCCACTAATTTTTATTACTTATAAAATGCAACTTATGTTGTATACGGACATAAAATGCACAATGGACAAAAAAGAAGTCGTCGACTCCCTGTTTCTCTCACACATTCAATTACGTTTCTTTCTTTACCATTGCTACCAATAATATTTATGTACTGTATCAAAACCACAGACCTGTAGTTTTGGTAGAACGCAACTCTTTTCCATTGCGACCACACAAGTCTGAATGACGAACAACGAAGTAGCAAACCATCTCTCTGTGGAAAAGTTGTAATCACAAGGTGACTGGAAACTTTGATGCTCAAAGGCAGGCGTATAACAATCGATACGATAGTGAAAAAACTGTAAATCACTCGTGGATCGGGTTTCAACATCTTACACGACATTCTGAACATAACAAGGATCGCCGCCCGCTGAGTTCACCGACTGTTCGCATTCTGGCGAGGAAAACATTACGAGGCAAGTATTTCCAGAACGACCACACGTTGTTATTTTCGAAGTAAAACGGTCCCTGGAAAACCTAAATTCAGACTTCTACAACCTCGGTTTCCATCAGCTTACCTGTCGTTGAGAAGTCTGAGTCGTATTGGAAGGTGTATGTGTAGAGAATGACTGCCAACCCCACAGCTTGATTTTTCTGAAGTGACAATTAAAACTCTGTTACCCCACGTACACTGATAAAGCAGGTATAGTTTTATTTGCAGAATGATACAAGGGTTCTAATCAAGCCCGGTACAAATGCATTAGAATAAAGGGCGAAAGATCAAGTCATCATCATCTTTAAGGTTTAGGCCTCTGAACCTGTTCCTTCGTCAAGGGAAGTTCCTATTATATTATGTCGTCCATCGCACTCTGAAATTCTGTTGTTGTCTCTCCGTTGAATACTTTCATTACATTTTAGTCTATTATCCGTAATTTATCCATTGTTGGTTGATAACCCATACAGTACAACAAGTGTTTAAATACAGTTGTTAAAACTGTTAAAATACAAAACTGAATGAAAAGTCCAATAGTCCGCTGTAGCTGTATGTATTTAAATCGATTAGAGACCCAACAACCGGTTTCGCAACTTTTATGCTGCATCTTTTAGTGCATGTCTGTACAGAAAATTCTGTTAATTAGTGCTGTGATAATGGAGAAATGAAGTTATCTGAGATATCTTAAAGTGCTGAGTGAACAGTTTTAAACGAGGAAGAAAATATTGTGCATCTAGTTAGGAAACTAGGTGTGGATCACATCCGCCCCATAAAGAATGGGCCCATATGTATTTAATGAAGAAGGTTTGTAATTTCATACCAAAAGAAGGTTACTTACAAATGCTATGTCATATGGTATAGGGGACTGTTACAGACTGCCGGAGAGTAGCGATTGGCGTGGCTGGGAAAGTTCTCAGCCTGCCTCAATTGATAAAAACCATCACAATGATGAATCTCCAGTCTAAAAACAAAGAGATATAATTAGGAATCAGAAACTAGTCCTTGATTAAAAACAGTGAAGCAGTAATTTTAATGAAAAGAAATGGGGCAGTCGCCATGTAACGTAGAGCAACTGCCAAAAAAGGGACTGACTTGAGTTGAAATCACGAACTGTTATTACTTCACGGATTAAAATACACTCCTGGAAATGGAAAAAAGAACACATTGACACCGGTGTGTCAGACCCACCATACTTGCTCTGGACACTGCGAGAGGGCTGTACAAGCAATGATCACACGCACGCACAGCAGACACACCAGGAACCGCGGTGTTGGCCGTCGAATGGCGCTAGCTGCGCAGCATTTGTGCACCGCCGCCGTCAGTGTCAGCCAGTTTGCTGTGGCATACGGAGCTCCATCGCAGTCTTTAACACTGGTAGCATGCCGCGACAGCGTGGACGTGAACCATATGTGCAGTTGACGGACTTTGAGCGAGGGCGTATAGTGGGCATGCGGGAGGCCGGGTGGACGTACCGCCGAATTGCTCAACACGTGGGGCGTGAGGTCTCCACAGTACATCGATGTTGTCGCCAGTGGTCGGCGGAAGGTGCACGTGCCCGTCGACCTGGGACCGGACCGCAGCGACGCACGGATGCACGCCAAGACCGTAGGATTCTACGCAGTGCCGTAGGGGACCGCACCGCCACTTCCCAGCAAATTAGGGACACTGTTGCTCCTGGGGTATCAGCGAGGACCATTCGCAACCGTCTCCATGAAGCTGGGCTACGGTCCCGCATACCGTTAGGCCGTCTTCCGCTCACGCCCCAACATCGTGCAGCCCGCCTCCAGTGGTGTCGCGACAGGCGTGAATGGAGGGACGAATGGAGACGTGTCGTCTTCAGCGATGAGAGTCGCTTCTGCCTTGGTGCCAATGATGGTCGTATGCGTGTTTGGCGCCGTGCAGGTGAGCGCCACAATCAGGACTGCATACGACCGAGGCACACAGGGCCAACACCCGGCATCATGGTGTGGGGAGCGATCTCCTACACTGGCCGTACACCACTGGTGATTGTCGAGGGGACACTGAATAGTGCACGGTACATCCAAACCGTCATCGAACCCATCGTTCTACCATTCCTAGACCGGCAAGGGAACTTGCTGTTCCAACAGAACAATGCACGTCCGCATGTATCCCGTGCCACCCAACGTGCTCTAGAAGGTGTAAGTCAACTACCCTGGCCAGCAAGATCTCCGGATCTGTCCCCCATTGAGCATGTTTGGGACTGGATGAAGCGTCGTCTCACGCGGTCTGCACGTCCAGCACGAACGCTGGTCCAACTGAGGCGCCAGGTGGAAATGGCATGGCAAGCCGTTCCACAGGACTACATCCAGCATCTCTACGATCGTCTCCGTGGGAGAATAGCAGCCTGCATTGCTGCGAAAGGTGGATATACACTGTACTAGTGCCGACATTGTGCATGCTCTGTTGCCTGTGTCTATGTGCCTGTGGTTCTGTCAGTGTGATCATGTGATGTATCTGACTCCAGGAATGTGTCAATAAAGTTTCCCCTTCCTGGGACAATGAATTCACGGTGTTCTTATTTCAATTTCCAGGAGTGTATGTTCTGTCGGCCTATGTCAAGCAACGCCTCTCGTAAATGTTATCCAGGAAAGTATAGGGTCCTGTATCGATTGAAAAATAAAATGAAAACTAATAAAATTAATTTGTAAGTAACCTTCTTTTGGTATGAAATTACAAATCTTATGTATTAAACACGTAAAGGCCTGTTCTTTGTGGGGTGTATGTGATCCACACCTAGTTTACTAACTAGATGCGTAATATTTTCTTTCTTGTTTAAGTCTATTCACTCAGTACTTTAAGATATCTCATAAAACTTCATTTACCTATTATCAAAACATTAATCCATAAATTTTTCTGTACAGGTATACACCAGAAGATGCAACTTAAAAGTTGCGAAACCGATTGCGTGGGTCTCTCATAGACTTAAATAAATATAGCTACAGCGGATTATTGGACATTTCATTCAGATCTATATTTTAATAGTTTCAACACCTGTATTTAAACACTTGTGGTACTGTATGAATTGTAAATCAGTTATGTGTAACTATTTTAGCTGTGGCTGCCCCATTTTTAAAATAATGCGTAATTTATCATTTATATTGAAAATATCCATTGCCTTCCGTGCATCAGCGCTACTCATTTTCTATCCTGCCACAGATCTCATCAATCTCTTTTCGGCAGTATCTAATTTCCTCTTCTTATCGTCAATTTCTTTTCATCTTATCATAGGAAGTGCCATTATCTTGTAGAACTTTGATTATGTTGATTTCTGGGTTTCCACCGTGATAGTCTTGTTAAAGGTGCCCATATTCTTTGCAATTTGCATGTGATTTGCTGGTCATTCTCTAGCAGTAATACTACACACATCAAAAAAAGTTTTGCATTACCCCAGTTCCCAGAACTCCTGAAGATTGACGTTGACTGTGGATATTGTATCACAGACACAGTCCTTTTGACTGTTCAGAGATGTCACTAAACCCGCCCAAAGATGTAAACAACCACGCATGAGCAGCGCCTATTAGAAGGAGGGGGGCCGACAGCCGATCAGATCCAGTCACTCCACCAGGAAGGAGGTACACGACTCGTGATGTCTGTAGTTCAACCATGCCTAGACGGTCAGTACCGCGGTACGATCGTGTCCGCATTGTTGCTTTGTGCCAGGAAGGGCTCTCAACAAGGGAAGTGTCCGGACGTCTCGGAGTGAACCAAAGCGATGTTGTTCGGACATGGAGGAGATACAGAGAGACAGAAACTGTCGATGACATGTCTCGCTCAGGTCGCCAAAGGCTACTGCTTTAGTCGATGACCGCTACCTACGGATTATGGCTCGGAGGAACCCTGGTAGCAACGCCACCGTGTTGAATAATGCTTTTCGTGCAGCCACAGGACGTCGTGTTACGACTCAAACTGTGCGCAATAGGCTGAATGATGCGCAACTTCACTGCCGACGTCCATGGCGAGGTCCACCTTTGCAACCACGACACCATGCAGCGCGGTACAGATGGGCCCAACAACATACCGAATGGACCACTCAGGATTGGCATCACGTTCTCTTCACCGACGAATGTCGCATTTGCCTTCAAGCAGACAATCGTTGGAGACGTGTATGTAGTAGGCAACCCGGTCAGGCTTAACGCCTTAGACACACTGTCCAGCGAGTGCAGGAAGGTGAAGGTTCCCTGCTGTTTTGGAGTGGCATTATGTGGGGCCGATGTACGCCGCTGGTGGTCATGGAAGGCGCCGTAACGGCTGTATGATATGTCAGTGCCATCCTCCGACAGATAGTGCAACCATATAGGCAGCATATTGGCGAGGCACACACGTAAAAGTCTTAGAGAGTGTTCTGAAAAAAAAACCCTTGTAGTCGGCACGTGTAAGATATGCTGTTAGAACATATGGATCTACGACTGTAGTCACCTAAGATTACGACCCAATCATTAATCTCACATTCATAAAAAAATATAGATTTAAAGATTTAAAAGAACGTAAAGTAAATTCTGTATTGTGTAAGTCATAATCATAACCTTGTGCGTTAATATTGGGAAATGTAATATTCGTGATTGTTACAGCATACAGGTCTCCACTAGGGAATTGGGAAATTTTCATGAAAGATTTTGGTATGTTATTGTGTTTTCATAGAGAGGAAAGGGATTATTAATTTGTGGTGTTTTTAATGTAAATTTCTTGGAGGAATATGATAGGAAAAATGATCTAGAGATGCCGTTAGCGCCGGCCGGAGTGGCCCAGCGGTTCTAGGCGCTTCAGTCTGGAACCGAGAGCGCTACGGTCGCAGGTTCGAGTTCTGCCTCGGGCATGGATGTGTGTGATGTCCGTGGGTTAGTTAGGTCTAAGTTGTTCTAAGTTCTAGGGGACTGATGATCTCCGATGTTAAGTCCCATACTGCTCAGAGCCATTTCTTTGATGTTGTTAGCGACGTATAATTTAGCATCAGTCGTAAATTTCCATACCCGAGGTGCTCAGGACGGTAGTAACCTTACACATAATATATTCATACAACAAGCCTAAGTTTTGGAGACGCATGCCTTTTCTGTGGTAAACAGATTGTCACATCACATAACTTAGATCTATGTACCGTTCAGAAACACTGAACGAAAACAGTGCGGCTGATCAGTGATAAAACTACTGAACACTGAACACCTCAAAGAAAGTTTAAAGGACACCGACAGGTATGATATTTACAATGAGCCTAAAGCTAGATCTAAATCCAAAATATTTATTAATGAGTTTGTGTCCATTTCTTAAAGTAGTTTTCCTAAAATGACAATTAAATGTAGTAATTGGATGTCGTTAAAGAAACCTTGCAGCATTACAGATATCAGAGTATCTTCACAACGAAAAAAGGATTTGTGCAACATAGTCAGAACACGTAATGATCTAGAAACACTGTCATATTTTAAACAGTACTGTAACACATTAAGAAAAGTTGTACAAAGTTCCAAAACTCTGAAATTAATAGATCAGACAATCAAATCAAGTCAGTACGGAATATTGTTAAAAGAAAGACAGGGAAAGAAGTCAAAGAAGATTACATAATTTCTGTCAAAGCGAATGAAAGCATTGTAAACATCGGTCCTTGTGTAGCAGATATTTCAAGTAATTACTTTTTAAAAATAGGTGAGAAAAACGGGTGCAAACATTTCTGAAGGTAAAGGAAACAGTAAACAGAGGATAAAGGAAACAGTAAACAGAGGAAGCAATGTAGAGGACACAAAAATTAATCTCACATCCCAAACTGATACGAGGAATATTTCAAAAATTCATATGGGGTGGATAATTACCTCCACTGAGACTCTAAAAATGTTGTGGCCCTATAATATGTAATGTACTTAATCACCGATGTAATAATTAATTTAGAATGTTTTCCCAAGCAGACTGAAATATGCCATCGTTAGGCCTAACGTGAAGGGTGGCCCCACGGATGTCAACAGTCACCGCCCAGGTACTTCACAATTACTACCCATCTGCATAATAATGGAATACTTATGCAATCACAGACTCAGTTCCAAAAGGGCCAGTCTTCTGATTCAGCTATTTATATTACGGTCATTAAAAAAATGAGCTGGACGCTGTAAAATGGAAACCGCTGAAGAGATCGTAATGCAGTTGACTACGGAAGAAGATGTGGTTTATCTCAGAGCGCTGAGGCCGCAAACTCGGCGCTAGAGGGACATGGGCGCACGCCCACGTGACGACAGAGCCAGCACACCCTCGCGACGATCTTCCACTGCATTAAGTCATGTGGAAAACAAAAACAGAGGCTGCAAAAGAAGACAGCAGGAGTACGCGGAACGGAAATCCATCACAGAATAGTACAAGATACGGTGAGCACTGCATGTCCGTTACAGGTATCAAGGCGTGGCACAAGGGATTCAAGGAAGACAGAAGTCGTCGGCCGATGATGCACCATCTGGAGCGCCACTCTGCATTACCGATACCATTGGCCAACAGGTCGGATTGAGTGTCGCAGCTGCAATGAAGGGTCCTAGTGGAGGTGGTCTGTCGTTACCTTCATCTGACCTGTGTCAGCGTGTATCTGTGTCGTGCGAATGAATTTGATGAGTGCTTTTACAGTGTAGTATTGGGTTTATGTTGTTATGAATGAAGGGAAGGGGGAAGGTGGAACACTGTGCCGGCACGTAGCATATTTCTCCCGAATGGCGCCAAGGAGTTCGCCGAGCTTAACGTTCCCATCCGACGGATGGATCACCATCAACAGTGTCACATGTCCCCACTTCATGAACCACTGCGGAGAGTTTTGGAATTTAAGTCGGGACACTGGCGCGAAAGACTGGTATCAGGTACTTCACGCCACTACATGTCCTCCCCTTGGCGACCGAATACTGGCAATGAAAATTTCCCACCACCAGGATTCGGAGCGGCTTATCTCCGAGTCGAGAGCCACAGCAAAGGAGCGCGTTAGCGATCTAGGTTACGGAGGCGGGTCTTACTAGGATAGTCCGATTTAAATATTCTCTCAGTTTCATGTCAGCTGCGTGTTTCCATTGTGGAAACCCAGTTTCCACAGCTGTAGTGAACTATGAGAGAAAAGAAAGATGCAATCATTTGTCGGTTGTGGAAAGTCTGAGAAGAACACTGTTATGTCGTGCTTGCAGTACGTTGTGCAAACACTGTTTACAGAGTCTGGCAGAAAACAAATGAGGCTGCTTATGAACTACTCGAATTTGCCGTGCCATATCAGAGCGTAACTGTTGTTGTATGTTGAATGGCATACTTACGCTGTCTGTAAGCTTCGTCAAAACGATCAGTGCCAGTGAACGATGAGTTTAATTCAAGCTGAAACGTTTCTTCGCCTCGTCCTCGCAGAAGTAAAAGCCTCATTTACGGCGTCCGGTCGCTAATAGCGCGATCTCGGCGCGCGAGACACTTGTCACTACGAAGATCAAATAGGACACGTATGGGGGCGGACTCCGATTAATTCTCGGCAGGGGTACTCTACTATAACTACTGTGAATAACTGTTGCCAGTCTCGCTTTGGCCAACGTGATACGGTTATCCTAATCAGAACTCCGAAATCATGAACTCCCTCAATGAAACCGAGATAGATGGAAAAAAGTAAGTAAACTAACTGTTCATTATTTCAAAAGTTATCACCATAACCGTTCATTCATTTATTCCACAGTGAGACAAGACAGTCAGTGCCTTCAAGGGAACATGTTTGGGGTTGCCTACGTAACCATGATTGTACCCAAGCGTACACTTCTTCGTCCGAAGCAAATCGATGGCCGGAAATGTCAGGACTCCAAAAATACGTAGATCGCACGGGGAGAGATCGGGAGTGTATGGAGGATATGTAAGAACTTCCAGCGAAACTTCTCCAGCGTAGTCTAAAAAATCTTGACGACATATGGGCCTATCCACATTGCAGAAGTTTCCCTGGGAAGCCCTTACAAAAAAAATGGTCAAATGTGTGTGTGAAATCTTATGGGACTTAACTGCTAAGGTCATCAGTCCCTAAGCTTACACACTACTTAACTTAAATTATCCTAAGGACAAACACACACACACACACACATCCATGCGCAAGGGAGGACTCGAACCTCCGCCGGGATCAGTCGCAGAGTCCATGACTGCAGCGCCCAAGACCGCTCGGCTAATCCCGAGCGGCAAGCTCTTACACATCCTCCACAGAGTCCCTATCTCTCCCCATGCGATTTACGTATTTCTGAGGCCTTGAAGAGGAACGTCTGTGGCCGTCAATTTGCTTCGAACAAAATGATGCAGGCGTGGGTAGAATCAGAGTTTGTTAGGTAATGGCAAACATTTCTCCATGAAAGCATTGACCTTCTTGTCTTACAGTGAGATGTACGCATTAATAGTTACAGGAGGCATCGTTCGTGAGGAACTCAGCTTGCCCTCTTCTCACATGAGATGAAGGGCAACAGACGGATTCCATTTCCGACATTTCCGTAAAGCATCTGATACGGTACCACATTGTCGACTGTTAACGGAAGTACGGGCGTAAGAAATAGATTGCCAGGTGTGTGAGTGGCTCGAAGACTTCTTAAATAACAGAACCCAGTGTGTTGTCGCCGACAGCGAGTCTTCATCAGAGACAAGGGTACCGTCAGGAGTACCCCAGGGAAGTATGACAGGAGCGCTGTTATTTTCTAAATACATAATGATCTGGCGGACAGGGTAAGCAGCAGTCTGCGGATGTTTACTGATGATGTTGTGTTGTATGGGAAGATGTCGTCGTTGAGTGAGTGTGGAAGGATACAAGATGATTTAGACAAAATTTATAGTTGGTGTGGTGAATGGCAGTTAGTTCTTAACGTAGAAAAATGTAAGTTACTACAGATGAGTAGAAAAACAAACCCATAATGTTCGAATACAGTATTACTAAAGTGCTGCTTGACAGTCACGTCGATTAAATATCAAGGCGTAACGTTGTAAAGCAATATGAAATGCAGGGAGCATGTAAGAACTGTAGTATGGAAGGCGAATGGTCGACATCGGTTTATTGGGAGAATTTTAGGAAAGTGGCTTTCATATAGCACACTAGTGCGACCACTTGTTGAGTACTGTTCGAGTGTTTGGGAGTCGCACCATGTCGGATTACAGGGAGACTACGAAGCAATTCAGAGGCGGGCTGCTAGATTTGTTACCGGTAGATTCGAACAACGCAAGTATGCGGAGACGCCTCTGGAACTCAAATGAGAATCACTGGAGGGAAAATTACTCTCTTTTCGTGAGGCACTATTAAGAAAATTTAGAGAAGCGGCATTTGAGGCTGACTGCAGGGCGATTCTACTGCCGCCAGCGTGCATTTCGCGTAAGGATCATGAAGGTAAGGTTAGAGAGCTTAGGGCTCTTACGGAGGCATATACACAGTCGTTTATCCCTCGCGCTATTTACGAATACAACAGAAAACGAAATGAGTAGTGATGTAGAATACCCTAAATAGTAAAAAGTAACTTACTTTTCTCCATCTGTCTAGTTTTCTTTTGACTGTCTCTTATAACTCCATTCAGCAAAAGAATCCGAGATCCAATCACTCGACCGTAAAACTCACACCGCTAACAGTCAATACAGCGCCTGCAGTTGGTTTCTACCAACTTCAGCCGATAACATCTTCTAAGCGAAACAGATGACAGTACAATAAATAAGATAAAAGAGACACGAAAACACAAGACGTAAGTTTCCTCCGGAAATGGTGTGACTACAGTTATAGTTCACCAAGTTCGACGTTTTTATTTTACACTACCTCTAGCTAGCTAAATGGCGCCACGCTTTCTTATTGGGTCTCTTCGTAACTAATGGGAGCACGCTCATTAAACTGCAATACTCGCCTAGAAAACAGGAAAATTACTAACCGGAATTCGATGCCTGCGCTTGGGAACACACTTTCGAGTTACTGTAGGCTTTCCACAAAGGAAAAGTAACTTCTCTGATTGCGAATCGGTTAAACTCTTTAAAACACCATCTGTGCCCCAAAAAGGCACATGATTCGCTCCCTGCATGTGGCAGGATTGCCAGCACACTCCTCGATTTCGCGAGCTTCATGCAGTTCCAAGAAATTGCTTCAGCATTCAGAGCTTTCAGCCAGCTGCCCCCAGCGGCGGAAGGCGAGCACTTTGATTGGCTGTTTCCTGTTCCCGCTGGTAGCACTTCTCTGAATACTTCAACTTCCTGCGAGGACTTTACAGAGATTTATTTTAACAGCTGCTACTATCATGGGTAACTCGCTAAACCTTAAGCGAAGCTAGTAGGTTCCGACCGTAGACCGCTTAGACATAATTGGCAAGACCAGCTAATCATCTCCAATCCGACAAAGTCTTCTTCCACCGGAAGCTGGGAAGTAGCTGCGGCCTTCTCAATAGCCAAGGGGACACACGGCCTCACTGTGTGCCCAGTAACAACACATTACAAAACGTACTTTTGCAGCATCTCGTCTAAGATTTCTATCTCACCAGGAAAGGGGTTGATATTGTGAAATTGTGAACTTAGTAACTATTTCTGGCCGAGCGGCCTAAGGCGCTGCAGTCATGGACTGTGTGGCTAGACCCGGCGGAGGTTCGAGTCCTCCCTAAGGCATGGGTGTGTGTGTTTGTCCTTGGGATAATTTAGGTTAAGTAGTGTGTAAGCTTAGGGACTGATAACCTTAACAGTTAAGTCCCATAGGATTCCACACACATTTGAACTATTTCTGAACAACCTCTAACATATACGGTCAATCCCCCCAAATGTTCAAATGTGTGTGAATTCCTAAGGGACCAAACTGCTGAGGTCATCGGTCCCTAGACCTACACACTACTTAACTAACTTAACGCTCCTCCGTCGGGAGGAGCCGCGCAATCCGTAACATGGCGCGTCAAACCACGCGGCCACTCCACGGGCTCAATACCATCGATGATCACTTTCAAAGTAATACCAATTCAGACTACACGCGTCTGCATTCGTTCCTTCTGCGCCAAAACTTTAGCGGAACTACACTAAAAGTATTGCCTTCTGACTGAGTGCAATAAAACGTGTGTTGTGAATGGATCGTCCACTGCCAATCAGTTAATCGATTTGGATGAAAAGTTTCACACTATAGGAACACGGTATATGGTCAAAAACCAGTGACGCATTAATCACCATAACAAATGCACGACTGGCCATTAAAACTGCTACACCAAGAAGAAATGCAGATGATAAACGGCTATTCATTGGACAAATATATTATGCTAGAACTGACATGTGATTACATTTTCACGCAATTTGGGTGCATAGATCCTGAGAAAGCAGTACCCAGAACAACCACCTCTGGCCGTAATAACGGCCTTGATACGGCTGGGCATTGAGTCAAACAGAGCTTGGCTGGCGTGTACAGGTACAGCTGCCCATGCAGCTTCAACACGATACCACAGTTCATCAAGAGTAGTGACTGGCGTATTGTGACGAGCCAGTTGCTCGACCACCATTGACCAGACGTTTTCAATTGGTGAGAGATTTGGAGAATATGCTGGCCAGGGCAGCAGTCAAACATTTTCTGTATCCAGAAAGGTCCGTACAGGACCTGCAACATGCGGTCGTGCATTATCCTGCTGAAATCTAGGGTTTCACAGGAATCGAATGAAGGGTAGAGACACAGGTCGTAACACATCTGAAATATAACGTCCACTGTTCAAAGTGCCGTCGATGTGAACAAGAGGTGACTGAGACGTGTAACCAATGGCACCCCATACCATCACGCCTTGTAATACGCCAGTATGGCGATGACGAATACACGCTTCCAGTGTGCTTTCACCGCGATGTCGCCAAACACGGATGCGACCATCATGATGCTGTAAACAGAACCTGGATTCATCCAGAAAATGACGTTTTGCCATTCGTGCACCCAGGTTCGTCGTTGAGTACACCATCGCAAGCGCTCCTGTCTGTGATGCAGCGTCAAGGGTAACCGCAGCCACGGTCTCCAAGCTGATACTCCATGCTGCTGCAAACGTCGTCGAACCGTTCGTGCAGATGGTTGTTGTCTTGCATACGTCCCCATCTGTTGACTCGGGGATCGAGACGTGGCTGCACGATCCGTTACAGCCATGCGGATAAGATGCCTGTCATCTTGACTGCTAGTGATACGAGGCCGTTGTCATCCAGCACGGCGTTCCGTATTACCCTCCTCACGAAAAGAGAGTAACGTGATGGTACGCATTTCTCCTCCTCACACGAGGCATCACAACAACGTTTCACCAGGCAACGCCGCTTAACTGCTGTTTGTGTATGAGAAATCGGTTGGCAACTTTCCTCATGTCAGCACGTTGAAGGTGTCGCCACCGGCGCCAACCTTGTGTGAATGCTCTGAAACGCTAATCATTTGCATATCACAGCATCTTCTTCCTGTCAGTTAAATTTCACGTCTGTAGCACGTCATCTTCTTGGTGAAGCAATTTTAATGGCCAGTAGTGTAGTTAGTTCCAAATACTACCGGTAAATATCCACCTCTCCTCACTCCCTTCAGCGATCCTTCAAAGAATGGAACTCCAATGTACAAAATCGCTTCAAACTTTAAAAATGAGTTAAGGTGTTTAATATTTTACGTTAAGTATGTAATGCAAAAAAAGTTTAAAAAAGGTTTGAAACGAAGTTTAAACAGTTCGTTGGAAGTCGCTATGTGCCGTCATTATTAAATACTGAATGAATATACTCTGGGTAATTTGCGCTACGTTTTAAGTAAAAACAAGTTTTTCACGCATCGCAATATTCATGACGTGATGCTTCCCGAACTGCGTCGTACATCGATATAGTTTTTCAGGTGCATTCGGTGGTATATGTGGATGCTGTCTGCAAAAGTGTTGCGAACAGAGTTAGTGAAAAAGAAGTAACAAACTTAAACGTCAGTGTTGAGTTGCGCTTTACCAAAATTCCGGTTTCCTAGTTTTGGTACTGTACATAAACGACGCAGAAAAAACAGGTTTACTGGTAGCACTTGTGGCATTGGTAGGGAAACAAACATAAGTGAATTTTGTTTTGCATATAATTAGAACTGCACATCATTCAGTGTCAGTCCATTATGTACAGAATATAAATCGCACTTTCGTTTTACAGGTAATAAAAATTAGTTGATTACATAGCTTCTGGACTTTACGTGGCCAAATGCAAGTACAGTTTACATGCACAAAAAGTATGTATATGTAGTTCTTACTTTGCACTGAATAGAACGTTCATCATGATCAAGAACAAGTTTTTCCAGTTATTATTGATAAATACAAAAGTTGTTTATGAATAAGAAACATTATTGAAACGATGGTTGAAATATATTTGTTTTTAGTTTTTTTTATTTTTACCTTTTTTTCAGGAAACTGCGTTTCCTATCGCTATGTTATAAATCTGTATGTTTTGTATATTTTCACTACAACATCCCCCTTTTTCACATTGCAAATCAACATAAATAACATGGGATAAAACATGGGATTAAACATTTAACATTTAAATTTTGTTACAAATACTCTTTATTCTTTAAGTAACAGGTAAGAGGATAACAATGTAGAACAAAAATGTTCTGTAGGTTACGCGGCCGATCATATATCATGACTCAGTTTCTAGACGGTTCACCACTTCCAGTTTCTAGGGGAATGTCGTAAGACACTGATCTAAATAAAGAAAGCGATCATTATGAGGTATCGCCCGACAGGTATGCAACACATCCAACATTAAGGTGATGCGGGTACGAACTTAACTGACCAAAACTACTAGGAAAACAACAGCAGTCTTTGGGTAATTTTGATAGTCTACGGTAGGCTACGATAGTACAGTGTGTGATGCGACACTTTTAGTGCAGAACATCGAAATTATAAGTGCCTCAACTGACAGGAAATGAGTTCTACTACGAAAAGAAATGCCAGACTACGGCTTCTGGATGACGGACCATATGGCGGGTGATAGTCAAGTCGGTATACCACTGCTGTCCAGGCCGTCTTCAGACACGTCTTCGCTGGTCATCGGGGCTCAATTCGAAGCGAGACTCATCACTTATGAGTTAAGACAAAACTACTTCAGTCAGTGAGATCCCAGACCGAAGACACGTCTGGAGACAACCCTGAATAGTAGTGGGATACCAACCTGACTGTCGCTCTCCATGCAGCCCGACAACCGGGAGTGTTAGTGCGGCGTGCCATTTCTTTTCGTAGCAGAACCCTTTGGTTATCATCCGCGGCACCCTTGCAGTACATCGGTACGTCCGTTGACGATATTCTACACCTTATTTTCTTGCCCTTCATGGCAAACCCTGGTGGGCTTACAAGGTAAGGGCCCCCCAAGCACGGCGAGAGTTTCTACTGCTTGTCTTCGTGCCTGCCAAACTCTACGTTGGCCTGAAAGATCGCGGATCTCTCATCAATTGAGAAAGTTTAGAGTATTATGGGCAGGGGCCTCCAACCAGCTCAGGATTTTGACGATCTGGCGCGCCAGTTGGACAGAATGTGGCACAGTATCCCTCAGTAGGACGTTCAACAAAGCTGTCAATCAATGCCAAGCCGAATATATGCTTGCATAATGGCCCTTGCTGGACAAACACATTATTGACTTTTCATAACTGGAATTCAGAGTCATGTGAAATTTCTTGAAATGTGTCAGCTTGTACACTACTGGCCATTAAAATTGCAACAACCGCGAAGATGACGTGCTAGGGACGCGAAATTTAACTGACATGATGCTGTGATATGCAAATGATTAGCTTTTCAGAGCATTCACACAAGGTGGCGACACCTACAACGTGCTCACATGAGGAAAGTTGCCAACCGATTTCTCATACACAAACAGCAGTTTACCGGCGTTGCCTGGTGAAACGTTGTTGTGATGCCTCGTGTAAGGAGGAGAAATGCGTACCATCACGTTTCCGACTTTGATAAACGTCGGATTGTAGCCTATCGCGATTACGGTTTATCGTATCGCGACATTGCTGCTCGCGTTGGTCGAGATCCAATGACTGTTAGCAGAATATGGAATCGGTGGGTTCAGGAGGGTAATACGGACGCCGTGCTGGATCCCAACGGTCTCGTATCACTAGCAGTCGAGATGACAGGCATCTTATCCGCATGGCTGTAACGGATCGTGCAGCCACGTCTCGATCCCTGAGTCAACAGATGGGGACGTTTGCAAGACAACAACCATCTGCACGAACAGTTCGACGACGTTTTCAGCAGCATGGACTATCAGCTCGGAGACCATGGCTGCGGTTACCCTTGACGCTGTATCACAGACAGGAGCGCCTGCGATGGTGTACTCAACGACGAACCTGGGTGCACGAATGGCAAAACGTCATTTTCTGGATGAATCCAGGTTCTGTTTACAGCATCATGATGGTCGCATCCATGTTTGGCGACATCGCGGCGAACGCACATTGGAAGCGTGCATTCGTCATCGCCATACTGGCGTATCACCCGGCGTGATGTATGGGGTGCCATTGGTTACACGTCTCGGTCACCTCTTGTTCGCATTGACGACACTCTGAACATTGGACGTAACATCTCAGATGTGTTACGACCCGTGGCGCTACCCTATATTCGATCTCTGCGAAACCGTACATTTCAGCAGGATAATGCACGACCGCATGTTGCAGGTCCTGTATGGGCATTTCTGGATACAGAAAATGTTCAACTGCCGCCCTGGCCAGCTCATTCTCCAGATCTCTCACCAATAGAAAACTCCTGGTCAATGGTGGCCGAGCAACTGGCTCGTCACAATACGCCAGTCACTACTCTTGATGAACTGTGGTATCGTGTTGAAGCTGCATGGGCAGCTGTACCTGTACACGCAATCCAAGCTCTGTTTGACTCAATGTCCAGGCGTGCAAAGGCCGTTATTACGGCCAGAGGTGGTTGTTCTGGGTACTGATTTCTCAGGATCTATGCACCCAAATTGCGTGAAAATGTAATCACATGTCAGTTCTAGTATAATATATTTGTCCAATGAATACCTGTTTATCATCTGCATTTCTTCTTGGTGTAGCAATTTTAATGGCCAGTAGTGTATAAAGTAGACATTACTTAAAGCCAAAACATCTGCACTTGATAATGGCCTAAGGCCGAAACTGCAATAGTAGAAATAAAAAGCTTAACAGTCACTGGCGTAAACATGATGTCTTTCAAGACATTATTGACTTGCTCATTTTGTGAAGTGCTTTCTCTTGAATAAATGACACAATTTTCCAGAAATTTGTTTATCTGTACGTGTACATCACATCCACAGATTTCCGTCTCATTCGGAAACTTGCTTCGTGGTGGGTCGGTTTTTCTGTCTTTGAATGTATAGACGAGTGTCATTTCTAACTGTGTACATGTGGATGATTACAGAGGAATTTGAGCCACACTAGGCAGTGACCACGTGACTGGTTGTTTGTTGCAGAGCGAGGCTGCGGCTACGATGAGGAGCGGCGTGACGGAGTGGCGGCCCCGCACGCTGGCCGCCCCCGCACCCCTGCAGCCCGGCCCCGGCCCCTGCCTCCGCCTCTGCCTGCTGGCGCTGCTCCTTGCCGCGGTGAGTGCTGCCCTGCCAGCGCCTGCTGCTAACCCTCACCACACTCAGCAGCACTGCTCACGCTGCGTACACACACTCTCTTCTCTCTGACACCGCAGTACGTACTCCGACTGCAGGTGACAGTATCGTCTACAAGCCGACCAGTCGATGATGCGTGAAACTGTCTGAATTTTCCTCGACAAGCACTGCTACGACTTGTCTCAGCAAATCGTGACACCTGTGCGTCACCATGCATTCACCAGCTAATGTCGAATGTCTTTTGGAATCAGTTATTGATTACTGAAGACATCACACAACGGTGATGTGAGTCGCAGGTAACTTTTCATTCTCGAGTCAGAAACATACAAAGTTACAGTAGCCATACACATCAATAAATATGTACATGCATATATACAAATTGTATCTACACTCCTGGAAATTGAAATAAGAACACCATGAATTCATTGTCCCAGGAAGGGGAAACTTTATTGACACATTCCTGGGGTCAGATACATCACATGATCACACTGACAGAACCACAAGCACATAGACACAGGCAACAGAGCATGCACAATGTCGGCACTAGTACAGTGTATATCCACCTTTCGCAGCAATGCAGGCTGCTATACTCCCATGGGGACGGTCGTAGAGATGCTGGATGTAGTCCTGTGGAACGGCTTGCCATGCCATTTCCACCTGGCGCCTCAGTTGGACCAGCGTTCGTGCTGGACATGCAGACCGCGTGAGACGACGCTTCATCCAGTCCCAAACATGCTCAATGGGGGACAGATCCGGAGATCTTGCTGGCCAGGGTAGTTGACTTACACCTTCTAGAGCAAGTTGGGTGGCACGGGATACATGCGGACGTGCATTGTCCTGTTGGAACAGCAAGTTCCCTTGCCGGTCTAGGAATGGTAGAACGATGGGTTCGATGACGGTTTGGATGTACCGTGCACTATTCAGTGTCCCCTCGACGATCACCAGTGGTGTACGGCCAGTGTAGGAGATCGCTCCCCACACCATGATGCCGGGTGTTGGCCCTGTGTGCCTCGGTCGTATGCAGTCCTGATTGTGGCGCTCACCTGCACGGCGCCAAACACGCATACGACCATCATTGGCACCAAGGCAGAAGCGACTCTCATCGCTGAAGACGACACGTCTCCATTCGTCCCTCCATTCACGCCTGTCGCGACACCACTGGAGGCGGGCTGCACGATGTTGGGGCGTGAGCGGAAGACGGCCTAACGGTGTGCGGGACCGTAGCTCAGCTTCATGGAGACGGTTGCGAATGGTCCTCGCCGATACCCCAGGAGCAACAGTGTCCCTAATTTGCTGGGAAGAGGCGGTGCGGTCCCCTACGGCACTGCGTAGGATCCTACGGTCTTGGCGTGCATCCGTGCGTCGCTGCGGTCCGGTCCCAGGTCGACGGGCACGTGCACCTTCCGCCGACCACTGGCGACAACATCGATGTACTGTGGAGACCTCACGCCCCACGTGTTGAGCAATTCGGCGGTACGTCCACCCGGCCTCCCGCATGCCCATTATACGCCCTCGCTCAAAGTCCGTCAACTGCACATACGGTTCACGTCCACGCTGTCGCGGCATGCTACCAGTGTTAAAGACTGCGATGGAGCTCCGTATGCCACGGCAAACTGGCTGACACTGACGGCGGCGGTGCACAAATGCTGCGCAGCTAGCGCCATTCGACGGCCAACACCGCGGTTCCTGGTGTGTCCGCTGTGCCGTGCGTGTGATCATTGCTTGTACAGCCCTCTCGCAGTGTCCGGAGCAAGTATGGTGGGTCTGACACACCGGTGTCAATGTGTTCTTTTTTCCATTTCCAGGAGTGTATATTACATGTGCCCAGTACTTGGCAACCTCCAAGGCGCTTTGACTGGCTTGCAGGAGATCAATCTTCGTGCAGGATGTAGGGCACAAAAGGCACTGGAGCATGTGGCTTGTGGTTTGTTCTTGTCCACAATGACAGGACGTATCTTCTGTTATGAAGCCCCATCTCTTCAGGTTGTCTCTGCATCGTCCAACTCCTGATCGTAATCTGTTTAAAGATTTCCACACCAGCCAGCTCTCGTTGTGTCCAGGTGGTAGTTCTTCAGCTTCTGGCGTCTGCAGGTGAGGCGTCGACTTCTTCCATAACTCCAGCCTTGCCTTCTCAGTTGAAATGGTGAGCTTCCCGGATGTTCTCAGGAAGCTCTTTCGCGATCTCAGCCGTTGCTGTGGTGGATTATGTCCGTGCAGTGGATGGGCACTGTCCTGTTCCACTTTCAGTCTCTCCTTGTTGGCAGCCACTGTTCTGCGTATCCATGGTGGCGCTATTCCAGCCAGGCAGTAGAGCTTATCATTTGGGGTAGGTCTTAAGCAACCTGTGATCAACCTGCAGGTTTCGATGAGAGCAATATCTACTTGTCTGGCATGAGATGACCTGTACCAGACTGGAGAAGCACATTCAGCAGTAGAAAAGCACAGTGCCATTGCAGAACAGCGAATAGTTTGTGGATGTGATCCCCACTGTGTCCCCGCTAGTTTGCGAATTAGGTAACTGAAACCTGCCGATTTGCTTTAGCGACACGGCCATTTCATTTTAAGCAAAAGCAATTTTATTTTTAAACTACCGCCCGTAAAATCTGCTGCACACTTAAAAGACGCCAGCTACAAAATACTTGTTGTTCATAAATCATTACAAATATTACGTAAGCTACAGAAAGATAAAATCATGGATGTGATGCAAGAAATTGAAATTTACTTCCATCTAAAAGACCAATCAGCATAGTTTTAAATGAACAAAACATCCGCAAAATGGAAAATTCCTAGATAACTTTTTACTAGTTCTGCGACGAAGCATTATAGAATCATAGAATGTCTAATCATCGCTATTATTGTTAATAAATGTGATTGCAATGCGAAAGTCAAACAACCATAAAGCTAGTCGGAGGAGGTTTTACTCGATTTTCATCGTTTTCAATATTGTTTCATTACCGTAATGTGGTCGACTTATATGATATTCGTGACAACTGGCCGAAAATGACGTGCTCCCACAGAATAGAACAAAAGGTTACAAGCAATTTTAAGGAAATTACGTGCAATCATATTTACACCAATGATGGACGATAATTAAATATAATTGATAACAAAGACATATATAGCTGAATTAACGAATTTCTGTAAAATAATCACAATGTTTCTAGTGTAAAGATGTTAAAAACCTCGGCTTTATATGTTAGAACATTGCAACAACTACTCAACAGTAACGTGCTCCTAAAAAACGAAAAACTATTTATAATTTATTTTTTGACAATTACATGCAATCATAAGAGCAAAGACGTGTATGGCATAATATACCAGAATAGATCATGAAGTAAGTTACAATCCTCCTACTATATCTTGCGATATCGCTTGTCCGTATGTTAAATTCATAAGTGATACTAACTCATCCGATGTATGATGCTTCTGATTAAGATACTTCAAGATGGCCTAAGGCCGAAATTGTACAATCGTACATCAAATAAGGAGAATGTCAGCTGAAGCCATCACGAAATCATTCAAAAAATTCATCACGGCTACAGACCCAATCGCACTGAAGATATATCAGTAAAAATTAAATGATAAAATTTTGATTAATACACTCAAACTACAGATTTACTTGCATAAAATCTGTCGTGACATCGACAGCTGTATATTAAGGAACGTTTTGTCACATAACAGAGCAAGGTGGCGCAGCTCTTAGCACACTGCGGTCGAATCTCGAGTTTACTCGTGTTTTGCCCGACATCCGTTTTGGAAGGATATCGCGATAACTCGCATTTTCCTTATACTGTCTGTAGATGCCGTCAGCTTGGATGTAATTTAACTATATCGTTTATTTAGATGTTTATATAGCAAGCGCCAATGTATTTAACTTGATTGCCTTCATGCAATTTTTTTAGCATTTTGATTGCATTTTTATATTTCAAATAGTTGGTATTTCAGGTCTTGACGTTTTCCCTATTTGTAGAGATGGTCCTGTTCATAAAACGGAAGGAAATGAACAAAATTAAAGTACTTTCGGGCGCTTTTACGATGCGATGTTTCGTTGTAACTACTGAGAACAAAGATACGGATGACTGTATAAATGAATGTTTCTTATGATTCTGACGCCCATTCCAATGACAGTAACATCATTAAACCTGTAAAGAAGCGGAAGGTGGCAGTGCTTTCAAGTAATTTTGACAGGAACGATGAAGGTGATTCCACTATTGTTAATGATTTGTTTTGTCATAATGCTAACCATTTAGAGGCGGTATCCGAATCTCTTTCGCCGCGCAGGATTAGCCGAGCGGTCTAGGGCGCTGCAGTCATGGACTGTGCGGCTGGTTCCGGCGGAGGTTCGAGTCCTCCCTCGGGCATGGGTGTGTGTGTGTTTGTCCTTAGGTTAATTGAGGTTAAGTAGTGTCTAAGCTTAAGGACTGATGACCTTAGCAGTTAAGTCCCATACGATTTAACACACATTTGAACATTTTGTACAATACTACGAAGTTAATACTTGGAAGGCGGGGGGGAGGGGGGGGCGGAGGCGTTCAAACTGGGGGACGACAGGGAGAGGGGAGCGCCAAGGAGTATAAATATGTAAAGCCAGTTCTGATATCTGGATGCCAGTGGACACATTATGTGCAAAAGAGTTCCTACATCTGTTGAGTTACTTGTATCTTGGCAATCGATAAAGTCGTGAACATATTTTGGTTTTTGTTTCACGAGCTCCTGGTCAATATTTGTCAAGATGAAAAGAGATTACAAGTATCTCCAATGAGTAAAAGGTTATTTCGTGTGAAAAAGTTAGGCACCCCAGTAACGATCTTACCACAATTTCTCGAGATATCCGAGACGCCACTTCCAATTCTGACGAAGTATTCATATAAAGAACAATATACGGAATTCTGTTTTTCGAGAAAGTTCATTCGTAACGTTGTTCCGATATTCCCCAAGAACTTGTTTTATTTACGAGATGACGGTGCAAAATAGCATCAAATGCCTCTCAGAAATCAAGGAGCGTGGCATCAAATAGGGACCCCTCTATTAATTACCGTCTGGACCTAATGAACGTGCAGAGATACGAGAGGTAGTAGTAAAGTTGTGATTATCACCTTAAAAAAAAAAAAAGAAACTTGGTGATGGGTATTAGTCGTCTATGCATTCACCTACCAATGTGGCACACTTTTCCCAAAGACAAATGACTTGAAGGGGAACTTGCTTGAAGAAGTCTGAAATTTGGTTGTTCACGAACGGTTTTACCTCTAAAATGACATTGTAGACGCTCTGTAAATGGCCACCACGAAATGGTTTTTTGAACCGAGGAAACAGGAAGAAGCTGACTACTATGTCAGGAGAAAATGCGGTAGCGTCGGAGGGGGGGGGGCAGGAGGGGGGAGGAGGAATCAACATTTTATGGGTCAAAGAACGAGCATATGCTTCTGCATTCTTGTGCAGGATGGGACGTTGTCGTGTAGAATAAACAGTTCCGCGACATTTTATCTTGACAGCCTCCCGTAACACCGACGGGGGATTTCGGTAGTATGCACCAGTACGGTTTGCCCCCTTAAGAGCACAATCTGTCAGCAGCATACGTTTTTCTGCTGTTTGTTTTTCTCCTTTGTCACGGGGTTAAAACGATCCTAACTTCTTCTTTACTTTGACCGATTCCGATTTACCACTGCTTTTCAGTTAAGACTGTTTTTATGGAAAGTTGAAGGGACTGTCATTCGGTTACGTGTTCTATAATACTTTCCACAGTGTTCTACAAGTAAATACGCAGGTGGTACATTTCCCCTATCTTGTCAATTTGCTTGTAATATCTTAAAGCTCCTTACCGCACATATCTCATAGAGATTCTGTTGCAACAGGTTCACCAAAACACCGAATAAATCGTCATGATTAAAGCGCTACGTATCTGTCCATTTAATCCAACTATAAGCAGACTGTTTCTGTCCTGGACTACTATCTCTCTACTTTCTGTAGGTAGCCTGTATCTCCAAGAAAGAAAGACTGAGTTGCTGGTAAGGTACACAAGCACATTCAATCACATACTAAATAAATACGTGTGAGACACAAAAACAGATAAAATGTCCGCAAAATATTATTTGTGTAAATGGTGGTGCCGCAATAAATAACTTTGTCTTACTGATTGCTAAGGAAGATAGATATGCAGGTAGGCAATGCGACTTCGTTATACGAAAACGTCTTTCACCAAGTTAGCAAATGTGAGGCGTATTGGCTTATTACTGTAAGCAACTTAGGTCTGTTAGTATTCAAAATGTCCTTGGTGGGAAACTTTAATTACTAAGCAGTGCAGTCGACAAACACGCAAATAACATAAAATTGTTCAATCTTTATCTCCAGTATTTTCGAAATATAGTTAGTTAAATTATGGATTTGGTATTACCATGAATTAAAAAAGTAAGAGAGAGCTAATGTCTTCATCATAAATGCTATGTCAGCTCACTTTGTCATGTGACAACTACGTAAAGTCCTGACAATGAAGTAGCCCTTGACAGCACAAATGTAATTTTATTTTGAGCTATTACTGGAGGAGAGGTGTTGAAAAATAAATCGAGAGCTGACTTGAATCTGTGTAGCATACTTCAATAATATTTTTCTACAAGAGTTTCTTTTTATTGATGCCCAGCAGCAATGAAACGTCAGTCGACAGTCGATAGTGTGATTGCAGAGATGTGAGTGCTGCAGGTTCTTACCCGAGACGACTGCTGTAGGAACCCTGGTGCCGACGTTCTGTTGTCTCGTCGATGGCTGGCCCGTCAAAATACACCATAACAAACTTTCCCTGTTTCTGCAAGCGGAATGGAGCGGGGCTAGTCGGGTTAGTTGACAGCTGGTCGAATATCAACTCTGACGTGCAGTCCGCCCGTTTATTTGCACGTCACGAAATCTAAACTGTTCAGAAGCCTTGGCCTCATAGATTCCTGTACAGTTTCTAGCACAGCCAGCCAGCCAGACAATACACAACTTAATACCGCTAATGACAACTGTCAGTTTTACTCATGCTATGCCACTCCATTCACAGTTGCCACTCTCCATAGCTCACCATCGCTCCTCGTGTGTCTCTTCGTAACGTTATTCACTGATGTTAATTTTCCTAAAGGGTCAAAGCTCTTAAAATTACAAAGAAATTACATACATACATGGAAATAACATTACACAATAAATAACACTATTGATTTTACATAAGTTACATTGCATCTATACACACGAAGTCATTAAAGTCCACGGTAAGCAATATTAAGAATGTTTTACAGAACTCTAACCAGTTAATTAGGAGTAGTAGATATACAATACAGTAACAGTTGTCAAATACGAGGGTGGTTTGATATGTCTGGTAAAAAAGCAAGAAAAAGATATTTGTTTCGGAAGCAACTCATCTTACTTCGCGCTATAAGTCTCCTTTGAGGGATATACACTTGGTCCAGCAATCCTCCAGCTCTTTCATCCCATCGGAAAAATAGGTTCTGTCAAACTATCAAAATACTCGTTGACTGCTACTATCACTTCCATTTGATGTAAATTTCTTCTCAGCAAGCCAAAGTTTCAAGTTAGGGCTCAGGAAGAGGTCACTTGGGCTAAGTCTGGTGAACAAGGTGGACGAGGAACCAATTGAAAGCCCAATCCATGCACTTTTGTCACTGTTGCCGTTGCTGCGTGGGACTGTGCCAACCTTGGTCGTTCTGCAGCCAACGCGAGTATCAAATGATCCAACAATGAAAAATAATAGGATCCACTTACGAGTCTACCTTTTATCAAGTAATCTATGAGGATTAAGTCTTGGGAATCCAAAAAGACAGTGGACAACGCCTTACCAGCTGACAAAGTGGTCTTTACCTTCTTCGGTGCACTTTCACCGGCCTAAGTCCATTGCTTTGACTGTCGTTTTAACTCTGGTGTACAATGATAAATCAATGCTTCGTCAACAGTCACAAGTGGGCCCAAAAAGTCTTACGGATTGCTATTAAACATCACCAGAATTACGAAATGTTGTGCCGGATGAGCAACCGCGGCACCCACCTCACGCTCAGCTTCTTCATAGTTAACTCTCCGTGCAGGATATTATGCACTAGCCAAGTTGAGACGCCTAGAATCTCAGCACTCTCATGAATTTTTGTCTGTCTTGCATTACCATATCATGGATTTTGTCAGTGATTTCCTTTGTAGTGACGGCAAGTGGATGGCTGGAGCGCGCTTCGTACTCGTGCGTATCCAACCACGTTTGAATTCATAAATCCAAAAGTAAATAGTCTTCAGTGATGGTGCAGGGTCCGCGTGAACTTCATCCAGTCTGTTTGGATTTGTGCAACAGTCCAACAATTCAAATGAAAATGTTTAATAACAGCACAGAATTCTGTTTCCTCCATTTTCGATTCCAGTCGACATGCTGACCAAGTCAGACGGCTGTCAATAATGAGCAGTACGTAGTACAATATTGGACTCAGATATAGATTCTTGCATTAATCAACCGTAACGAAAATGTTCCATTGTTTCATGGGAGTTTACCAGACATATCAAACCATCTTCGTAAGTCCGTTATAGGATCATAGTCCATGATAATTAGGCCGATAAAGAAGTCATCTGAATTGATCTGTTACACCTGCAATATTTCCGCTGTTATCTCGATTCGGCGGGTTGGAGAACCCAGCTGACTTTGACATTTAGCATATTCAGAATTTCATGGAAGATGCTGGAAACTGATTTTAAATTTGTCCGCTATTGCTTCGATTGTGACACACCAGTATTACAGCCCCAGGCTTCCATTTCTCTAATGACTCCTGGTTCTTCAAAAGAACATTCTGTTTGACCGCACTGGAAGCGTCAGTGTAACTTAATCGCTGTGTCACATGAGGATGCGTTGTTGCCGTATACTTCCAACTTTAGCTGCGTTGATCCACTTCAAATAGAGAAAACGAATTACTGCACGATACTCATCTTCATGAATTGGCTGTGCCAGTTCGCCTGTCTCCTGTAGCGGCGTGCTAAGATATCATGGCGCGGGTACTTCAATGTGTACCTCGAATGCAGACAAGTACCTGCAACCAAACAAAAAATTAATTGCGTAACTTTATTTTTTCGTGGTGTCTATTCCACATAGCTGGGTGTCGTACGATCGGTGCTTCACGAATCCGTGTCGATTGTTACCGTCGCGTCCCAAACTTGAGTTTTATCGGGGACTGAGCGAGAGGGGTTCGCCAAGAGCGAATTAGTCGGTTGGGCTATGTGAGAGGAAGTCCTGACCTAGCTATAAGGGCCGGAACGTAGCTTGAAATGATCTCCACAAGAAGCGCGTTACCGTTTCTAGTTTATTTCCTAAGCTTCTGTTCTGCTACTCTTACTGGTCGGGCTTCGTACCCGCAAAGAGACTTAAGTGTTTATATCGAGACAGTGGTTGATGGCACTGTTCCCTCTATACTGAGTATCAATGTTAACTGGGACTGCACCCACTCCAAGACAGAGTTCCTGATTCTCAGACTGTCTGACACTATTTCTACTACTCTCAGGCCCTGTTACTGAAGTGGCCAACTATCCTGTCTTTTCTGGGATCTCCCGTATTATAGTAATATTTTCTTAATTCTCCCGGCTCCGTTATTGACAGCCTTTCTCTCCCGTATATTTCGTACACCGTTGTATACATCAGTCCTGCGATATACTCTCGATCGTTCAAGTTCCTTGGCCGACAGATGACGAAAAGTTTTCGTATTATAATCGGTACTGTTGTCGACATATAGTTGCTTTTTCGGTTCGTATGATACAAGGGAATGCGAGGAGGGGAGAAATAATGACATAGCCTGCGAGTATAGAGGGGTCGTGAGAGGGGGAATGTTTTCTTGTTTCTCGGTTAGTACTGTACGGGCAACACATGGATGTGCTCGCCTCGTACCGCTCAGCAGTTGTGGTAGAAATAACTTAACGGAAGTAACAAAGACTCACGAAAGACGATTATAGAGACGTTCATGTTTATATATGCTCATTATGTTATTTACTTCTCGATTGACTCATACAACACGAGAACATTTCGCAACGCTTCGAAAGAGTTATTTCTCTTACAAACAATAAGTGAACTGTTCAGAAAAACAGCAGCAGACTAAGTCAGAGCTCGCGATTGAAATCAATTTGGATTATAATTGCAGTAGTATTTCCAGTTTGGACAGGAAGATAAAGGCCAGCAGGGTTCTGCAACTTCTGTAAATAAGTAACTGTAGCAGGGCACACATAATAGATATGTCTAAATTAATTAAACTTTATTGTGATAATATTTTTGTATTATATGCGGTGAACAAATAAATTGTTTTGTTTGCAGTAATTACATCCACTTTTCATTGCACCGACCCAAAATTGAGAGGTTACTCGTAGGTGTGGAACATGTTAGAAAACATAATATAATAAATGTATTTCGAAAACATGAGTATAATACTCATTTCTGAGTTTACACTACAAATGAGTCTTATTACACGCTTTTGCACTCTAAAAACTGTTTCTCGGCTTGTGGAGTTACCCCAAAGTATGATACCATGTGACATAATAGAGCAAAAGTAAGAAAAATGCTACAGTTGTTTCTATATTGATGTCTACATTGTCAGCAATTACAAGAAAATGCAACGTTGTTGTGCAGTTGAAACCTCCCTTAAAATCCTGGTCAGATGTTGGTAATCTCCCTTCAAATGTTGGTCGCCCTAACTGCTCCTTCCGTGTATTGTTCAGCCTTTCCCCTTCATCCCACTCTGTCTCTGAGATGAAGTGATGCTGAAGACGTCTTTCCTTCTCATTGGCTCTCATTTGCCCTCGTCCTTAGTAGCTTTCTAGAGGCTGGGTTTCTAGCATGTCATCTGCTTCGCATGACCTATAGGTCATGTCCCAGAACACACCTCTCTGTTTTATGCTAGCCCTGTGCTCGCCGTTACTTCTGAAAACTTTCCGATCCCTTTTTTTAATATTTATTTTATTTATTTACTCGTTCGGCATCACAGAGGCATAATTTACAATATTCTTATCACTATATACTAAAAAGAGAACAATATAATTCTACACTATATTAGATATGTTTTTGAGCCACTCTATGGCTGAGTCACTGAGTCTATGTATGTCCATGAGTTCACCACCATAGCCATACATTTTGCACACGAGTAGATGGTCCATTGTCTGTATTTCACCGCACTCACATACAGCGCTGTCTGCCAGGCCCCACTTGTTCATCAGGTGTTTACATCTCCCAACACTCGTTCTGACCCGGTTTAGAGCTGTCCACACTCTTCTTGGTAGGTTGAAGCCATCAATCTTCTTGTTCGGATCGTGTACTAAGTTTTTGTTCTTAAATTCACTTGCCGACCATACTTCGTTCCAGGCCGTTCTCGGCTCAAAGGCTTGTAGTTCTTCAACGATTTTCCAAAAAGGTGATCTGGATTTAAGCCTGTTTATCGGTGTCAGATCTTAGTGGATAGGGAGGTCCGGGTTGTCTATAATTTTCCTGTAGGTTTTTAGGGCTAGCTGTGATCGCCTGATTTCTGGAGGCTCTATGTTCGCTAGTACAGGAAGCCATGCACAGGGGGTGGCCCTGAGTGTTCCCGAGATAATTCGCATTGTCTCCCCCAGCTGGTTCACATCCCGTCCGGTGGTCGTCGCCAGCCTGGCGCCGGCTGTGAATTCGTCGTCGCGTGACGCCTGGCAGGGTGCCGATTCTCGCTGCCGCATTGGATCTGATGTACAAGACGCTACCTTTTTTCTGTGGATACAACACTGTAGTCTATTCACTGAGAGCAGGGGCAAAACGAACAGTTTCACGTGACTGACCACCACCCGTTCCAGTGAAAGCAGCGGTATCGAAAATCCTTCGTGTACACTGTGCAGCTGGCCGCCGGGCAGTCGTGAAGCGAAGCGTGCGTCGCTCGTGAGAAACCCTGTATTGTGAACTTTGACCACAATGTGATGGAAGAAATTGTAAAAAACCGTCAAGTGGCATAGCAAATTAAAAAACAAGCGATTTTAATAACAACACCAGTTTACAATAATGTTAAAGGAAAGATCAAACTAATTTCATTCTCTCGAACTCAAACTATTTACATTCAAGTTTACGACAAAACGCTCTTCTCTTTCCTCTATAATTTCCACATCTGCAACTTTTTCCACTACATGGAGGACACATTTGTTCCACTCTTCTACAATCACTGTCCTTACCGGTTGTTCTAATACTTTTTTTGACTTCCGACATTTTGTATGTACTATATTTTGCTGCGACATACCTTTTGATTCTTACCCAAACTAACTCGATTGCGTTTCATTCGCAGTGGTACAGAGGGATTCGAAGAATAGTTTTCCCTGAATTTTTATCCACTTCATCTACTGCATATTCTGAACGTGCCATTCTGTTTTATTCAACGATTTCTTCCTTCAACACATTGTCTTCAGCAGCGATATTTTTTGATTTTAACTATTCTGATACGTCTTGCTTGTTGTAATTCGCATTAGGAACTTTTCCTTTTCGTCGAGAATGTTACGGCGCCATATCAAGAACAATAACTGCGTTTTCCTGAAGCCGAGGAAGAACATCTTTAAACCGGCGAAGATATCGACGCACATCTCCTCATCATAATCTCCAATCTTCTTGGATTCGAAAACCCACAAATAGCATCCAACGAAACCTGCTTTGCCACCAATGTGTGTGATAATTAGCCGGTCGAAGTGGCCGTGCTGTTAAAGGCGCTGCAGTCTGGAACCGCAAGACCGCTACGGTCGCAGGTTCGAATCCTGCCTCGGGCAAGGATGTTTGTGATGTCCTTAGGTTAGTTAGGTTTAACTAGTTCTAAGTTCTAGGGGACTAATGACCTCAGAAGTTGAGTCCCATAGTGCTCAGAGCCATTTGAACCATTTTGTGTGATAATTGGACGTTTACCTTTACACGGTGGGCCTTCGTTTCCGGAGGATAATCCGGACAGGAAAGCCTGTTTAGAGGATTTTATGGCCTTATCTACCCAGACGTTACTTCAAGTATGTCCTGCATTCAACTCAAATGGCTCTGAGCACTACGGGACTTAAGATCGGAGGTCATCAGTCCGCTAGAACTTAGAACTACTTAAACCTAACTAACCTAAGGACATCACACACATCCATGCCCGAGGCAGGACTCGACCCTGCGACCGTAGCAGTCGCGCCTGCATTCAACTGTCTCGTCCAAATAGTAAATGCCTCTTCCTTCATCTATCAACAATTTAATGGTTCGTAGATAATGCCGTCTCCATAAAATAATGTCATCTCCGTCTATTGGCATGCTGTCGCGTCCACGCCGAACAGATATGAAACTCATTGATTGTAATAATTATAAAATGTAGTTCGCCGAAAATTACCAAAATCTGGATCTTTGTTCACAGCAGCAAGGACTTTGTCAATTGTTGGCAATTCGTTACGAAAAAAAAATTCATTTACTTTCAGTCGTATTGCATTTCTATCGAAGTTCAACACTTTCTGAAAGCTTCCATCGTGATTTTAAGGGGTGCTTATGTAGCCTTGCATTCACTTATCACACGATACATTGAAGAACGACAAACACCTGTAGATGCAACTGTTTTCAAAACACTATGAGACATTGACTGCTCTGGATACAAGCTCCGTTTTATACACGTTATGAACCACGTGTTTCTCTGCAGAACTTAATGACTTCTCCTTCGATCGCTTCTTGAACTGACTCAAAATTAACACGTCGATCTCGCTCGCTGTATCCGTGGAGGATGACAGCGAGTTTACTGGTACGTGATACTAATGGGAGAAAAAAGAATGGCTATTGGGTGAGCACAGAAACAATGAATGGTTCAAATGGCTCTGAGCACTACAGGACTCAACATCTTAGGTCATAAGTCCCCTAGAACTTAGAACTACTTAAACCTAACTAACTTAAGGACATCACACACACCCATGCCCGAGGCAGGATTCGAACCTGCGACCGTAGCAAACAATGAATGGTGAATGTAATTACGAACACTGATACGCTAATAATCAAAAGTGTTTCAAACGTGATAAACTTTACGGTCGGATTCTGAGGTCAGACACGACTTCACTCGCAACGGACCCGGCCACACTGAGCGAGCACTGCCTGTATTATTCAACTCTCGACGGCAGCGCTGCGATCAAGTTCCTTGATGTGTTTACAGTCTGCCTCTCGTTTCAGTGAATGGAGTGTACAGACTAGAGACGTTCGGTCAAATGGGGCAGCAAGTATAGAAAGGGGCAGCGGTTGCAGGCGAGTGTAGTGCTGGTGGTGCGTGCGGCAGCTCGCGGGCAGGTGGCGGAGTGGCCGCAGGCGGAAGCTGCGATCGCGGCGCACGTGGGCGGCCGCGGCCTGCGGGCAGCTCCAAAAGGAGGAGCGCCGCCTTTATCGGGCGGCGAGGCGCGCAAAAAGGCTGTCGGCGCTGAGGCTGCGGCGGCCAGGTGCGCGCGCCACCCCACCCCACCCCACACCACACCACACGCTGCGCTCCCACGGCCTCGCCGCGAAGCGCACACACAGCCCAACCCCACTCCCCGAGGCCCGACGCTTCCTGCCTGATCTCCGAACAGATACAGAAACCTTCTCTCACGGCGAGTAAATTGAGCGCAGCCTCCTAGAGTTTCGTGTGGAGTTCTCTGCTGACTTGTGGATCTATGTATCGCTTACAACTTCAGGTGGCGCCGTAGGCGTCCGCAGAAAATTATCCAAGAGGGGCAAGATTTTACAATTGCCATTTTAATACAATTGATTTGAGGACTTTAAGTATACCTTAAGGGGCTCCGGAAAGGCTCAAAATCATGAAAAGTTCAATTTTTACTTTTTTGCGTTTTCTGAATCTGCAGACTATTACCTTTTAATAGATATACAATTTATTCAATTCCGAAGACTACAACTATTTTTAAATTTTTTTTGAAATGTGTTCTACATGGGCGTGACCCACTGTGGCGCTGTTAAACTGCTGTCAAATGGTGTTATTAACGTCCGTGTTCATCAGGTACATTTTAGTGATGTGAGATGAAGTATGTGTTGTGGCTAACCTATTTTCAGAGACTTAGCAGCACCTGAACTGTTGAAAAAGTGTATTCACGGAAAAACTCATACCCCAATGAGAGTGTAAATAGTGTTATATGGTCGAGAATCCCCAAGACTATATTTGTTGGAATAGAAACACTTCACTTTGGTGTGTATGATGCTGTTGCGACTTTCAATGATGGCAACATTGTAAGGTGCAAGGTATTTAGAAATATGGGAATGAAGATAGGTTCTAACATGGTACGAGCGATGCTTGCTTTAGACAAGGAACGCCTTTGGGCTGCAGACAGGGCTGTAAAGAGTCTATAAATACAAACAAGAGTAAACAGGAGGAGGAACAAGAGGAAGCTGGAGGAGGAGTTTGCAGAGGATGAAGATAATCCATCCTATGGACCTGGAATGCACTAAAAAGTTAATACAATCTTTGTCGCTCGATTCCCAAAACTTTTATTTTCTCGTACTAATTACATGTTTTCTAAGGATCTTCCAAACATATTTGTTTCAGACTTTCAGTAAATGTTACACAGTACCTTCTGCATAATTTAACACAGCATTTTTCCAAAAAACTGTATTTTTGAATATATAAATAAAAAATTGCAAAAAAATGTTGTGAATTTTCATAACAATTGAAAAAAATCATCTTTAATAACTGAACTAAAATTTTGTAAAATCCCTGTGTTAAGTTGTAGCCCATATTCCAATAAATAATCTGTAAAAAGTTCAACTTCCTACCTCAAATACTTTGTGAGGAAAGATGTAATTTATAAGCGTTATTTTAACATTGCAAGTATAGGGCGTTCCGGAGCCCCTTAATCTTATTGTACTTCATACCCACTTAAATGACAAATCTCGTGGAATAGGAGGTATTGAACAGAATTGGGGAGAAGAGGAGTTTGTGGCACAACTTGACTAGAAGAAGGGATCGGTTTGTAGGACATGTTCTGAGGCATCAAGGGATGACCAATTTAGTATTGGAGGGCAGCGTGGAGGGTAAAAATCGTAGGGGGAGACCAAGAGATGAATACACTAAGCAGATTCAGAAGGATGTAGGCTGCAGTACGTACTGGGAGATGAAGCTGCTTGCACAGGATAGAGCAGCATGGAGAGCTGCATCAAACCAGTCTGACTGAAGACCACAACAACAACAACAATAACAACAGCAATATGCACATATACAGATGCAGTAGTATCGCATACTCAAAGTATACATGGGCAGTGCATTGGAAGAGCTGTCATTTCTACTCAGTGATTCATACGAAAGACTTTCCGACGTTATTATGACCACACGAAGGGAATTAAGACACTTTGAACGCGGAATGGTGGTTGGAGCTAGATGCATGGCACATTCCGTTTCGGAAATTTACAATTTGAATGGCCTTGTGAACTAATTGTTCAAAATAATTTTAAAAAAGCATTTATAACAATTACGGAAGTTGTTTTCTATCTACAATAGGGTCTGAAAATGTATTTTTGTCAACGTACGGAAGGTAGATTGAAGTCACTGCCAACTATGTATAATTGAATGAGTAGCGTACCTATTTGAGATAAGACTCAAGTTTTCTTTGAACTGTTCAGCAACTGTTTCATCTGAGACCGGGGGTGAGTAAAAGAAGCCAGTTATTAATTTATTACGGTTGTCGAATATAGCCTCTGGCCATACTAAGTCATAGGAACTATCTGCTTCAGTGTCGCTTGTGAGCTGTAACACGCATTACATTATTTTTCCTTAAGTTGTGCTTCTTGTTTCTGTTGTAGTGCAGATCATTACAATTACGGCTTTTCCCTCTAAAACGTAGCATGCTTTCTCTGTGACCCTGTAAATACCAGAGCTAAGCAATGTAGAACAACAACTTACGTTACAAAAAAAAATGGTTCAAATGGCTCTGAGCACTATGGGACTTAACATCTATGGTCATCAGTCCCCTAGAACTTAGAACTACTTTAACCTAACTAACCTAAGGACATCACACAACACCCAGCCATCACGAGGCAGAGAAAATCCCTGACCCCGCCGGGAATCGAACCCGGGAACCCGGGCGTGGGAAGCGAGAACGCTACCGCACGACCACGAGATGCGGGCACTTACGTTACAAGCATAGCATTCTGTACTACTTCATTTCCTTATTTCTCTAACATTTTGAAATTGTACGTCGACTTTAGATGACATGTCGATCATAGATGTTCTTATCTCTATTTAGTGAACGTATTTTCAGTCATGTTTTGAACATTGTCCCGCTACGCTTTATTAACTAACGTTTCGCCGGAATGGATATCGCATTTTAGTGAGTAAATTAATATGGAGTATGTCGTTCTTCTTTTCACACATTCACATACCCATTTCTTCTTTCCTTATTGTCTTTTGAGCATGCAGTTGTAGTAATTAAAGCAGGCACAAACGCAGTGATCAAAGAGAAATGATTAGCGTACATTCGCATTCTCTTTACATCGTTCCTTTCTTGTTACTCCCATGGCGATGGACTGTTTCTATCGCAATCAGTAAGCGTGAAAGGAAGCTACCGTACAGGCAGAGGGATCTATATTTATACTTGGCAGAACTAATTACACACTGACATAATCGTCGGTATTGCTTTCGTTTCCCAAAAGTTATAAATATTTCGATTTCGGAAAAGAAGCTCTGCATTTGGCCAAGATGTCGAAGAAGAACGTACCTTACGTACTGGTTGTATCGAGTAACATGTGGAAACGGCGGTTTGAAAGCGGACAGAAGAAGTACGAGGAAGGGCGCCCCTTACCTGAGAGATCGCTCCTCGAGCTACCTGTCGAAGGGACACGTGTGGCAAATGTCCGGCATTCATCCACATTCCAGGAGGGGGACCTGCCCCATCTTCCTCCCCCCCCCCTTTCCCTCACCCACACTTGCGGACGCCTATGGGAGGATCTCAGTGCTGTCCTTGACTTCTGAGATACACAGTTCTTATTCGATCCCATCTAATACCTGGAGCGGATGCAAAAGGTGGTTTGGATGGAGGATGATGACCTCATCCTCCCGTCCTCTGCCCCCTCCCTCCGTCCCCCCCCCCCTCCTACCCCCGCCGCAAAAAAATCAGAAACGGCGTTTGTATTCTTACATATAACAATTTCCAATTCTCTCAGTAAACTGTTTACAACAAATTAGCGGGAAAACAGAGAGTCAAATGGCTCTGAGCACTATGGGACTTCTGAGGTCATCAGTCCCCTAGAACTTAGAACTACTTAAACCTAACTGACCTAAGGACAACACACACACCCATGCCCAAGGCAGGATTCGAACCTGCGACCGTAGTGGTCGCGCGGTACCAGACTATAGCGCCTAGAACCGCTCGGCCACCCCGGCCGGCAAACAGGGAGTCCCGAAAATGGCAAGGGATTTTACAAATAAAAAGCTCGTTAAACGCGAGATACTTCTCAGTTACTTGCAAGAGGGCCCGCCTGGGTGGATGGACTTTCAGAGCAAATTCCAGCCAGAAAAAGACGTACATTCACAGGACGACAGTACCTGCTTGCTGTCAGCTTCAGTTTGTGACTCTCCAGGTAGAACCAGCAAACCACGAGAGGATGAGTACAGTAAGACAGAAAGGGAAAGACACTCCACAAGGGAAAAATAACAGAAAGACTGACTTCTCGAAGGTAGGTGGAAGCTACTAAAAAAACAGTATTCCATTCATTTACCCAACTGCATAGCCATAGTCTGCAGACCTATGTTCGGAAATGCCGGCCGCGGTGGTCTTGCGGTTCTAGGCGCTGCAGTCCGGAACGGCCGGACTGCTACGGTCGCAGGTTCGAATCCTGCCTCGGGCATGGATGTGTGTGATGTCTTTAGGTTAGTTAGGTTTAAGTAGTTCTAAGTTCTATGGGACTGATGACCTAAGATGTTAAGTCCCATAGTGCTCAGAGCCATTTGAACCATTTTTATGTTCGGAAATGTTGTTAAGTTAATCGAACTTCCGCATTCTGCCCGTAGACGGGTTGAACGGGCCCGACTCATCGCCGTGTCATCCTCTGCCAATTGTGTTACTGGATGCGATATGGAGGGGCATATGGTGAGCACACCGCGCTTCTGGTCATTGTCGGGTTGCTTCCAGAGATCAGAAACAGAGCGAGTAAGTCTAGTGTTGTGGGTCCCATACGTTACGTATCAAAGCGCCGCTGTTACATCAGTGTGAACGGGCTTCCTGCGAACCACTGTATTTCAGCGAGTATGACGAGTCTGAGAATGTGGCGCTGCGGTCGCTACATCCTCGTCAAATCGTTCTCTCTTACTTTAGCATGCAGGACTGTAAGGCTAGTACACCACCACGCCACAGTGAAGTAGCGTTGACAACGGGAAGTAACAGATTGTTGGGGTCAGATGGCCTTTCACGAAGCTGTGTTTTGCGAGACTGTGGAGGGTGTAAAACAAAACTTAATTGATAAGTGTACGCACTTACAAATGTGTTCCATTAGAGAGGAAGTGATGTCTGGAATAAGGTCTATGCTATAGTCCGTGCTTCAGATGGCAAACATACAATTTTTGTCCAATGCAAACAAAATGGTTGTGTTCTTGGTTATTTCACCTCCACCACGAGAAAACATAGGTGTTGTGTCAAACAAAATCTGGGCACAGAGCAACTTATGTCCCTGCAACCTATAAGCGAGCTACAGCTTATTATTCGTTTCTGTAAATTTCTGCAAGGCTGTTATAAATCTCATGCCTTATTTTCTGGTACTGTCGCTACAGACTCGGTAACGTCTTGAAAATATGTGTTTACCAATGTAATTATTAGACATTCTTTGAATAGTTACTAAATATTCAAATAAATTTATAGCAGTCTTCAGAGAAGTATCATCTCTCTCTCTCTCTCTCTCTCTCTCTCTCTCTCTCTCTCTGTCACACACACACACACACACACACACACACACACACACACACACACACCCTCTGTGTGTGTGTGCGTGTGTATGTATGTGTGTGTGTGTGTGTGTGTGTGTGTGTGTGTGTGTGTGTGTGTCTGTATGTCTGTAATATATAAATATATGTCTAAAACAAACAATGTTTACTGCTAACTAATCACTCAGTGGTATATATTGATCGACATGACTAATGACTGCTTATGTCATCTAAGCAGGTCGGACATTTTGTGGCATTTCAACTTGCACTTGAGAATGATTACAAATCTGAAACCACAAAAATGAAAAAATGAATAGCAATTTCCAGTCTAATATCTCAGGTTTCCTAGGCGTCATTGATTTATAGCTTGCTTCCGGGTTTCGTCCAAATTGCTGTTTCCATTTTCCGCACAGTATTTCGACGACCGACCCACCCGACTTCTACAGGTGCTGCGAGTTTGTTGTTATGCGTGCTCGCTGTCTGGACTCCAACCAGACTGTGAGATATCATTCGTCTCACGTCGCTATTTATAGCCGAGTTCGATTCCCGACGTTCACTGTGCATTTTGTTTGTCTTTTGTTTTATCCAGCACGCACTGATACGCAAATTCCCTCAGCGTTTTCCAGCTCTGATAGATGTGACGGTTGGTGAGATTTTAATAAATTCAGTGCCTGACCCCAAATCTTACTTAAACTGAAACATCCATCCCTGTTTATTACTTCCAAAAATAGAAAACAGCCTCTGTTTGAACTATTTTATTAATAGTGACGAGTTTCGCGTGGTTAGTGCATCTTCAGATTATCTTTAATTACTAGCAATTCTTAATACATAACAGTTTATTCGTGAATCTATCTAACACCTGTTAATGGGATAGCTAAGCTAAAGGTGAGAAGTAAAATGATTCACTTGCCTTGAGCAGCGGAGACTGCGTTAGTCATATTTAAAAGCCACTGATATAATGGCGTTAAAGCGAAGGTCGCAGTAGTCAAATATAAACACAGGAAAGCCTGAAATGGCGAGTGAAAACCACTAAGCTAAAAGCGTAAAATTACAACATTAAGAAGAAATTAAACCTGTGTCAGAGCATGAGTAGGAAGCATAAAGAAATTCACCAAACCACGGCAACATCCAGTGCGAAGATAGGTTAGCGATCACTGCCATGACTCACAGTGGCAAACAAATACGTCTCTAGACAACGTACGTCTATCATGCTGAAGCGAGTGGGCCACGCAGCAGACTGATTTCAGAACGAAAGTTATCGAAAGCGCCGCTGGCGCTAATTGTAAAAAGGGATCGAAGTGGAGTAAATACTGAACAGAACCAATCAAAATGGTAGAACAGAATAAAATACTCTTAAAAATTAAAAACAGACGAACTAGCAGTGGCATGGAAAGTAACTGTTTGAGTGAACTGAGAAGGATTAAGATGGACCAAAATGTCGTTCTAAGTGAATTGGGAAAAGGAAGAGGGCAGAAGAGAGGGCAGGGGGGGGGGGGTGTAAGGCAAAGGATAGGAAGTGGTAAACGTATGGAGGGACAGGGCAGGAGGAGGAATAAGTTAAAAAACACAAAGGCTTAAAAAATATTGGGGTAATGTGGAAACCGAACACAAAGCCACAGTGGGCAGACAAAGGCATAAACAGTGAGGAGCAGACCCAACAGTCTCAAAGAGAAGAGAGATAACCACCTAAATTTGACAAAGCTTACATCATGGTGCCAAAACAAATTTGGCTTTTAGTGACCAGTTGATGTTCAAGGCTTAAGTTCCCCGACCGCGTGAGAAATTTGGTTATCTCGAACTCTTCCACGGTTAACTTTTTTCCCCTCTAGGTACCACATGTAGGATGTGGAGAGACTCGAGCGTTTGTTCACAATGGCCACTAGCTCTGAGATATTGGGCAAAAAAGTTACAGCGTCCTTTTCAGTGAGAAGGTGCTCGCGAAACATTATTTCAACCTCGCGACCTGTTTATCTAGATATGTACGAGGTCACAGAACACAAGTGATTGTATAGATTTCTGAGTTGAAATCTTTGACTAGCAGTTCGTTGTGAATGAGCTGGTACTGGATTCGATCACGGGTACATCGTTGTTCCAAGACAATTTACTGCGCGGTCCACTCGCTTCAGCATATAGAAAGTTCCTTGTCTAGAGCAGTGTTTGTTTACCACTGTGGCTCATGGCTGCGATCTCTAACCTATCTTCGCATCGCATATTGCCACGGTTTGTTCAGTTTCTTTTTGGTTCCTAGTCATGCGCTTACGTACACTGGAAAAATGAAAATGAAGTCCCATGCTTCTTTACAGAGCGTAGGGGAACGATGGGGGAGACCCGCACCGCCTTACTAGGCAAGGCCCTAATGGAGGTGGTTTGTCGTTGCCTTCCTCCGATCATAATGGGGATGAATGATGATGATAAAGACGACACAACAACACCCAATCATCTCGAGGCAGGAAAAATCCCTGACCCCGCCGGGAATCGAACCCGGGACCCCGTGCTTGGGAAGCGAGAACGCTACCGCGAGACCACGAGGGGCGGACTTACGTACACTACTGACCATTAAAATTGCTACACCAAGAAGAAATGCAGACGATAAACGGATATTCATTGGACAAATATATTATACTAGAACTGACATGTGATTACATTTTCACGCAACTTGGGTGCATATATCCTGAGAAATCAGTACCAAGAACAACCACCTCTGGCCGTAATAACGGCCTTGATACGCCTGGGCATTCAGTGAAACAGAGCTTGGATGGCGTGTACAGGTGCAACTGCCCATGCAGCTTCAACGCGATACCACAGTTCATCAAGAGTAGTGACTGGCGTATTGTGACGAGCCAGTTGCTCGGCCACCATTGCCCAGGTGTTTCAATTGGTGAGAGATCTCCAGAATGTGGTGGCCAGGGCAGCAGTCGAACATTTTCTGTGTCCAGAAAGACCCGCACACGACCTGCAACGTGTGGTCGTGCATTATCTTGCTGAAATGTAGGGTTTCGCAGGGATCGAATGAAGGGTAGAGCCACGGGTCGTAACACATCTGAAATGTAACGTCCACTGTTCAAAGTGCCGTCAATGCGAATAAGAAGTGACCGAGACGTGTAACCAATGGCACCCCATACCATGACGCCGGGTGATACGCCAGTATGGCGATGACGAATACACGCTTCCAGTGTGCTTTCACCGCGATGTCGCCAAACACGGATGCGACCATCATGATGCTGTAAACAGAGCCTGGATTCATCCAGAAAACGACGTTTTGCCATTCGTGCACCCAGGTTCGTCGTTGAGTACACCATTGCAGGCGCTCCTGTCTGTGATGCAGCGTCAAGGGTAACCGCAGCCATGGTCTCAGAGCTGATAGTCCATGCTGCTGCAAACGTCGTCGAACTGTTCGTGCATATGGTTGTTGTCTTGCAAACGTCCCCATCTGTTGACTCAGGGATCGAGACGTGGCTGCACGATCCATTACAGCCATGCGGATAAGATGCCTGTCATCTCGACTGCTAGTGATACGAGGCCGTTGGGATCCAGCACGGCATTCCGTATAATCCTCCTGAACCCACCGATTCCATATTCTGCTAACAGTCATTGGATCTCGACCAACGCGAGAAGCAATGTCGAGATACGATAAACCGCAATCGCAATAGGCTACAATCCGACCTTTATCAAAGTCGGAAACGTGTTGGTACGCCTTTCTCCTCCTTATACGAGGCATCACAACAACTGCTGTTTGTGTGAGAGAAATCCGTTGGAAACTTTCCTCATGTCAGCACGTTGCATTATGCCGTCCCAGAAACTTGATATTTACATTACGGTAATGGTCTCATCTTACTTCATTTCATGACAATATTCTAGGCAGTGCTCGGCGACCACTGATATGCTTGGCTGTTTTAGTCGGATGTGTTGCTGATATTCCCTGCATCTCGTCTCGACTATTCTGATAGTCCGGTCTCGTAAACTGACATATGGCAGGAGAGCGGTGTGCTGACCATATGCCCCTCCATATCCGTATCCAATGACGCCTGTGGTCTGAAGATGACACGGCAGTGTCGGTCGATACCGTGGGCCTTCCAAGACCTGTTCGAACGGAGGTTAGTTTACTTTATGCCACGTCGTGTTACGGCTCTTCTGCGTGCTCGCAGGGGCCCTATACGTTGCGAGTGGACGGCAGCGTAGACTGACGAGTCGAGTCTCCGAGTTATGACGTCATAGAACTCTCTGGCGAGTGTGAAGCGGATATACGGAGCTCATTTCCGATCTCTAGTTTCTTGATTTTGAAACCGCTTCTACTGGGTCAAATCGCTGACAGTACTGAGGATCGAACCAGATTCCTCACAAGGTAGTCAGCCGCGCTGACCACTCAGCTACAGAGGCACACACAGTTGTTATGTTACAGTAATATACCGACACCCAGGCCTCAAGGCTTTGTCACTAAAAGTCTAAGAAGCCGACCTTGCCTGGGGTATTGGACGCGTCGCGGGTGGCGGATAGTGAACGTTCCACCAGATATGGTGGACAGCTGCGAATACGGACTAAGCAGTCCCGGACCGAGGCAAAACAAGACCAATCCACTTTGCGTCCGTCCTGTAGCTAGGAGCAAATTTTTCAGCGCCTCTTCAGCAGTGGTGCGGCTGAAATTTCTATTCTGGAACTAACCCTTCCGCCTTAACACTCTGAGTTCACTCAGGGAGTCTACTCAACCCCACCTGATTCCAGGTACAATCATCATAGAACATTTTGATGAACACAGTATTACTACAGATGTTCAATCCACCGCCAGTATTACTCGCGCAACTCGTCTTTCGGATCCTGTGGCGGCCAGGTTAAAATGCAATGTGATTCAGCATAGGAAGTCGGAGTTCTCTGGCCAACCCAAGCCCAAAACAAATACATTTCTTGCAACACTTAACATACAAACACTGTGCAACCAAGTGAACTTCATAAATTGGAAGATGCATTAAAAGAACAGAAGATTCAAATTTTGGCACTTCTAGGAACACGAATAACAGACACTAACACAATGAATTTCGGAAATTATCGTATTTTTAAAAGTAAAACTGATAAAAGAATATTTAATAACACACCACACCTGGGAGTTGCTTTTGCAGTCTACAAAAATATTTTAAATTCAATAACAGGGGTAAAACCTATTAATAATAAACTAATGACAGTTTCTCTTAAGTGCGCAAATAAAGCATACACTTTAATTAATTCTCATACTCCATTCCATGAGGATAATGAAGCTTCGTAAACGTTAGAAAACATCATCTCGAAAATTCCCTCAAACCATGTGAAAAGGCCGGCCGCGGTGGCCGTGCGGTTCTAGGCGCTCCAGTCCGGAGCCGCGCTGCTGCTACGGTCGCAGGTTCGAATCCTGCCTCGGGCATGGGTGTGTGTGATGTCCTTAGGTTAGTTAGGTTTAAGTAGTTCTAAGTTCTAGGGGACTGATGACCACAGCAGTTGAGTCCCATAGTGCTCAGAGCCATTTGAATCATTTGAACCATGTGAAAATTTTAATGGGTGATTTTAATGCTCAATTAGATAGAAAGAAAAAAAAATAAGAAAACGGTGGGTGGATTTCCTGTGCATAAATGGACAAACCAAAATGGTCATCACTTGTTGAAACGTGCAAAAACTTTAACCTTACCCTCATATCGACACAATTGAAAAAGAACCCTTCTAAACAAAAAAACTTGGCGGCCACACAATACATTTATTGGTGAATTTCAAATCGATCACGTAGCAATTTTATACCCTAACTACAAAGAAATGTTAAATGTCCAAGTTAGGAAAGGGGCTAATGCTGGTTCTCACCATTATTTAAAGCGAATAAAAGTAAAAGTTTGACCTCAAACACTCTTGAAAACAAAAAGTGTTACCCCAAAATTTGACATTGCTAAAATAACCCCATCTCTAACAAGCAAATATGACAAAATCAATCCAACAATTGGCACAGTCTAAAAGAAAAGTTCATCAAAACAGAATAGAAATAGAAAGAAAGAAAGAAAGAAAGATTATTACGAAAATACTGGACCCCAAAATTACTAATGGAGAAGCTTATAGGCTGAGAAGTAATAACGAACTAGAAGACTACACAGACATACATGGTGACATCAGAAAACGAAGACTTAAATTTTATGGGCACAGTAAAAGAATGGGGCCCACTAGGTTGACAAAACAAATAGTAGAATTCTAGGAAGTAAGGTCAAAATTTAGTAAATTAAATGGATCGCTGTGATTAAGGAGGATCTTAAAGCAGCCGGTGTAACTCAGGTTAACGTTACCGATGGAAAAACATTCAGACAAAAGATATGTGTTTGGAAAGTTGGTCGGAGGGAAATTAGGAAACGGAGTGGATCACAGTAATCTAATGAAAGAAAGAGACTTCATTCTGAAAGGATGAAACAAATTTGGATACAAAGGAAGGCCAACCATCGAAAGCGACATTGATTGGTTGTACCTCACGTGGTCCTGTTGGTCCCATACGTGAGTATAATATACTGATAATCGGTAGTTTACGCATCGTCTTCATATCGTTTACATTATGACATTGTCAAAGTGACGCGAGTTCATTGCTATTGCAGTGCTTAAATCGATTGCAAGGCGCATTGTACTTCTTAAATTTTTTGGATGCTTTTCAGATGCTGTATTTCTCTGGATTGTGATTTTTTGTTTTGTTTTTTGAGGTTATGCTAAAGCTGTGCACTGAGCACTGACGTAAATAAATTAATATTAAATTATTTTATTGTAATTAAACAGTTTAATATTATTACATTAAAACCTTTAAATATTTTATTGTTATTATTATTAAAATGATAGGCATCCATGGTACGTCAAAAGCGTTGTGGTTGCAAGTTATATTTAGGGGGAGGTGGTAGCACTAAGAAACTCTCTATCCCTCCCCGGCCACCACAACCGGACCCTGGACGCGCACCTAGTTTTGTTTGCTACAAACAAACATGCCGTGGCAAAAGAAAAAATTTATTTCATCCTGACTCTTACCGGGATCTGCTGCTGCTTGCGAGCAGTATGCTTAACCACTGAGCCTACGGTTACGACTGGCGACTGATGTTTCCTCCTGTTACTACGGAACCGCACAATCAAGGTTCTGCCACGAGGTATCTAACAATAGCACTTTTGGGGAGGAAAGGATTTGGTGATCCATGGCAGGAACAGGAACAAAAACGTTTATACCAACGTATGTCCCAAAATGGATGAAGAGTTTGTAATAATGTTGTTAGTACTAGTATATTACCTTACACATTAGACGGTATTAATTTCCTCCATGTAACAAAAGGTGTTGGTAGTGGCCGCCATGAGATGCAATGCAAGCGTTCTCTTGCTGCAGTGTGAGTTGCCTCACTCTCTCGTATTATTCCAGGCTGCAGCCGAATAGCATCGCAGGCTCCACGGATACGCTTTTTAAGGATCTGGAAGACACCTCGTTTCAGATGCCCCCGGTGTTTTAGTCCAGTATCCTTTCCCTGGGAAAGATTTCGCTAAAGCAGTGACGAATGATAACATGAGAGTCGATTGGTTTTTCACCCTGGATTAGCCATATTACCTGTCATATTGTCAAATACACAGTCTTCAGAAAAAGGGACAGAGTTTTCTACAGGAATTCCAAACACAGTTATGTCTACAGTAAGGCATTGCGGCGAGTCAAGTGGTCCAAGCCTGTTTGTTCTGAAATTGTCGCCCAATCATTGAGCTAAACCGTTTCTGATGTAATTCCAGCGGCCCACACTTGACCAGTTTGTAGGATTATGATGTCATCTTTATCAAAGGTCACTTCATCGGTGAAGAGTACTGGCGACAGATATCCTGTAATGATGATGGTCTGTTGCAACAACCAGCGCCAAAACCTTTCTCGTGGAGGAAAATTTTCTGTTAACAATACCTGCATACTTAGCAGGTGACAGGGAGAACCTCGGTTTTCATGCAAGATACACAACGCCATCTTCAGCTTGCTACATGTTGGCGGACCCCGTTTCTAGTAATGGGAACAACTGAATGAAAACTATCGATTCATTCGGTTGCTGGAAAACAATCGACTCATTTGGTTATAATGATACGTATCGGTTGATTTATTAATTCATTCTTTTGAGTGAACTAGTCTACGCAAGTAAGCGAATGAAAACACTCACTAGACTATTGGAGGAAGCGAATGAAAGCAATCGCTTCAGTCGGTTGTAGTTGTACCAATCGGTTGGATTATAATTCGTTTATCTTTTTCGAGTGAAAGCAGTCAGTGGGAGCAATCGAATGAAAAGATTCGACACCGTTGTAGCTTTGCGTATTGACTGATTCATTCTTTCTTTTGAAGTGAGAACAATCAGTGGTTTCTCTCATAGAATGTAGGCTTTCAAGGCCGGTGTTGTCTTCGCTTAAAACTTCCAGGCTGATAGGACGCTTTACCTCGAGGGGTGTCTCCCGCAGTCGGAGGCGAAACGTCAATTGAGAGTCTTATACATCGACCGTGGCCTACCAAGCCGGAAGTTTTAAGTGGAGTAGTTTCTCTGTCATGTACTCATTCTTTTAACTCAAACTGCTCTTTAGTGTTTCAAACTATACATTCATTCTTCTGAGTGAAACTAGCTTGCAAAACTTTAATTAGCTGAACCAAAGCAGTGCTACATTATACTGACAGAGGGTGGTCCAAAGTGAAGACGTATTCAGGAGTATGCCAAATTTAAAATAAGCGCTATGTATGTTCATTTAATTATGTACTGAATAGAGTACATTTTCTTTTCACCTTTTAAAACTGATTCGTGTATTGTTGTGGATTAAACTGTTCCAGGTGCCATTAACACCTAACTAATTAACCTGATGTATCCTTGGGGTATGGCTGCCGTCACTTAAATTACCGATATCAGACAAAAACTTCGAAAACCCCCGACATGTGGGTCAAATCGGTTTAATTTTCTCGGACACAAACAGTCTGCAGACGATAAGTTGGTCGAGGCCACGATGTTGCGCGGGAAAAGGGGGAATGTTTTCTCGCTTGCGTTTCAGTGTCGACAATGCCAGCGAGCGCACGCCTCGATCCGACCAGCAGATATAAATTCCACATGAGAGTGACAAGGATTTGTGAAAGCGCGTTATAGAAGTGTTCATGTTCAGATGTAGTACTAATTTGCGGTAAGGAATATGAACGCAAATGAAATCAGTTTTATACAACTCAATAAGTAGAAGCCAAATTACATATGACATTTAAGATATTTAGTTTTCTGGCGGGCAGGGCGGCGTCGCGGTATATGCGACCGCCCATTATCGACAGCCTCTCATTGTCTCACTAAAGTAGTATGAAAAATAAGGGGGCTCCAAAATTGTCTTTACAACTTCAATCTCTTATATTTCAGAAATGGGGATAGGTACAAAAGCGCGGCTTTCTGCATAATGTTCATACATACATAAGGTTCTATTGGCCGCTTAACAGAGTTCTGTGTCTTAGGGTGTCCATATGTTCTAGAGCTAAATTCGAGACACATTAAAAAATTCTGATATTGCAAAAAAAGTATTAATTGATTGTAATAAACGCGAACTAACATTTTAACTTGTTACAAAAAGTACATTAATTTATATTTTATTAATACCTTCTAAGATGAAGGAGTGCTAGCAGACATACGGTATTCATCTGTGCTGTATATTCATCATGTCTGTATTCTTCAACAACCTTCTGAAAACATTAAACTCAAATTTCATAGTAAATCACTCTACTCACTAACATCGGTTTCGTAGTTTCTACAACAAGCCGTGTTTTCTCACTACTCCATAGGTTACTCATTAGGGATAATACCCTTTCAGTAACAGCATACCGATACAGGTGAAATGAACATACAAGTCAAGGTAAATCGTTTCATAATTGCTAAATCTGTGGCAAATAAGTTTCCCGAATTACTTCTGAAAAAATTGGGACAGAGCTAGAAAAATCGTGGCTGTCACGTAGAAAGTGGGGGCGGAGATTCGGATGGTCTCCTTTAATGGGTGCGCCGTCTGTAGCAGTCAGGTTATCTAAGCGATATCCCAATTCCATGTCCGACCTAGGATGTCCTCATTAAAGTGTGCTGTTGCTGTTCTGATACGAGCTCACAACAATTCGTGCAAGTCCTGCCCAAAGAAAAAATGTAAAGGGATTCCGCAGGACCTGGGTGTCAGATCTGGTCTGTACAAATCATTACCCACACTGTGTCAACTGTCGTAGGATGGTCAGTCAATAACTAACATCGGAAAACAAGAAGAAGAAAAAAGCTTTAGGCGTGTGTGAACATTACGCCACAAATCGGACCTTTCTACCTATTCCCATTTCTAAAATATACGTAATCGAAGTTGTAAAGACAATTTTGGAACATACTGTTTCCAGATAGGAGAGCAGGTTTATTCCAATCAATCGAATTTCGACAGTCACAATTAAAGGTTCAGGTTTACCCCGGACACTTGTATAAAAATCCCACCAGCACACTTCTGTACGCCTTTAAAACTAGGACCAATCCCGGGAAATCCGGACGTGCTGCAGCCCTAGTTGGGGTGCAAAGGTGGACGCAATGCTTCTCTTGAAGAAGAAAGGAACCTTGCATCGTTTTAGCTACAGTTTGCTTTCCGTTTTATAAGAAATGTGTAATGATGTCCACAAATGCAAAATCATTTGAATTTCCAGCCATTTGTTTGTGTGGAAAGAAAATATTTTGTACAGAAAACTACGTCACCACGCTTTCAGTTTTACAAGTAGTGTCAAAACTATTAAAAATTTACAAGCACAAATTTTCAGGACTACCTGTATGGCATTGGGAATCCTAATTGGGCTAGGAGAGATTATTTAATATTTACCAGTCCGTTTTAAAACCGCGATACATTAAAAAGTTTTTCTATTTCAATAGTTATTTTCTACTTTTTAGTCTTGTGTGCATGAAATTTTTTAGTTGATTTCAACCGTTTTGATGAGATTACAGTAGGACGCGTGGTAAACTTCAGGTTTATTTCAGTTTCTCTTCAAATGAGTCAACCAATGTAGTGCTTCCGCGTTGGCATATCTCGCAAGAAGAACACGAATGTAAAAACTCAGGAGAATCGAACTGACAAGGAAGCTTTGCAGCTGTAGTTCTTAAGTGCGAAACATTCGCGACTGGAACAGGAAATCAGGGAAACAGCAGTGGTACACCAAGTACCTACTCTCCGCCACACGCTAGAAAAGACAGCGAGTAAATATTGCAGTCATCCAGTTCTGAGCTGAGTTGAAAGCTTTAGATCTATATCTTATGAGGATGTTAGTTTAAAATAAATTGCAAAATTTATACCGAACACACAGAGACTGGCAGACCGAAAGACAAAGTACCCTCCGCCGCACACCCAGACTCAGAGGGAGTTAATATTACAGTGTCATCCAGTTCTGAGCTATGTTAAAAATTTCACATCTCTAGTTTAACGGGAAAGTAGCTTTAAATCAATTTAAAAATTTGTAGCAAAAAACAGACAAGAAACCGACCTAAAAAACGTATTAAAAAGTGATTTTTCATTTATATATGCACAAATTAACAGTGCAGCACCAGATATTAATTTTTTAAGACCAGCCAAATAATCGACTGACTAATCGATTGTTAAAAACAGTCAATTGTCTTATCACTAGTTTCTGTAGCTTGTACTGACATCGGTCTCATATAGTGTGGAACATGTAGTTCCAGAGATGGTGTACGAACACCCGCAGCCGCCCAGGTTATTCTTCTCCGCGAAACGATTCAAGGTCGTTCATCTCCCTCAGACGACCCATGTTCATACAAGCACTGAAAAAATGATGCGAACGTTTTGTCAGCTAGACGACCTCTCGGCCGTTTCCACGTGTTTGACTCTAGAGGAAAACCATTTCGACTTGTTATTGGGATGAGTAACATACCATTATCGTTAGACTTGCTGAAATCACACAACCTATAACACAGAGAATAATGCTATTCATCGGTGTCACCTACTCAGTAAACGCATATTTAACAATCTTCATAAATGGCGCCATGTCTTGGGAACTGTGCCCTTCCCTTATAATAAATGAGCAAATACAGTCCGGATCTGAACTTTTTATATACCGACAACCGGTTTCATTCTGCGTTGTATATCACCTTCAGGTCTGACGCCGCAAAGAGCAGTTCGTTAACGTCGTGTGAGTCACAGACCTGAAAATGATCTGCAACGCAGATTGAAACCGGTTGTCGGTACATAAAAAGTTGTGATCGAGACGGTGTTTGTTTATTTATCATGCGTTAATTACATAATAAATTAATACCACATAATGTGCCACATAACTAACTGCTTTGTTGCAGACTCACTGTCCATTTCGAGAGATACATGGTGTCTCTAAAGGTACGGTACAAATGTAATGTATTATAGCATCCAAACTAATTAAGATATTCTCACTATGTTTGACTTATGTGGCACACAATGTCACAAAGTTTTTATGCTATTCCATCAATTACAACATATGCACCTTATGTGGCACGCGCAACATGTAGGCTTTATTCAGGCTCTATCCACACTCGGCGCAACATATCCGCATCATCTGTGGCAATGGCAGCAACGACTCGGTTCTTTAAATCGTTGATGTGGTTGACAGGCGTTTAGTAGAGGCTGCCCTTCACATACCTCCGTAGAAAGAAGTCCGTCGGTGTGATGCCAGGCGACCTAAGAGGCCAAGGAAACGGACCACCCCTCTCAATCCAGCGATCTGGAAACACCTGGTCTAGAACATCCGCACAATCTTAGTCCTTTGTGGCGGTGCACCATCTCGTTGGAAAACGACTGTCTTGGCATGACTGTCTTGGCAGTCAGCCAGTTGCGGCAGCGCAAACAGCTCCAGCATATCAAGGTAGTTGTTACAATTAACGGTTTTTTCTGAGAAGAAAATGATAGACCATCAAACAACACCACACATTCATTTTTGGGCTGCCATGTACCTCTTCCGTCGCAGTATGCGGATTGGTCGTGCCCCAGTTTACCTTCCTACACACGTGGAAAATTACTTTGTCAGAAAAAGCTAGACTGGTTAGAAAATTTCCAACGTCCTCTAAACGGTGAAGAACGTCCACAGCGAACTGCTTACGTTGTGGCTTGCCGTCTGGTTTCAACGCGTGCAACAGTTGCAGACGGTATGGATGACAGCGGAACGTAAAGTGCCCTCCGCCACACACCGTTGGGTGGCTTGCGGAGTATAGATGTAGATGTAGATGTAGACGTAGATACTTCTGTAAACGTTTCCGAAGGACCCGGTGCATCGTCGCCAGAGGGATTTGCAGCTCCTGCGATGCCCTCCGAGCAGACTTCTGCTATGAACGTTCTGTGTTGGCTTCACTTGTTCCAGATCGTTCAGTATGATGGATCCACATCAACACTTCCCGTCTGCATATAATTCCTGTACCAGCGACGTACCGACGTTCGCGAGGGTTAGTGCTTCCTACACCGTGGTTAGAAGTGCCTTTGAATCAGCATGTAAGATTTGGTATGAATAAACCATTCTACAAACTGAGCCCTTTCTTGAACCGTTGTCATTATGCTTCTCTCACGACAATCTGAAACATACACAAACAAAACTTTGTGAGTTTGTGTGTCGTCACACAAGCCAACCAAGGTATGAATATCTTAATTAGTTTGAGTGCAATAGCACATCGAAGTTTTTGCGTACTATTTGAGATATCCTGCACATTGACATGAACTTCTTGGTTCCTTGTTCTGTCAAGAACCAACTTCTGCAATTATATTTTCACAGTAGAATTGCATTTTCGGAACACTGTTTTCGGCACACAATTGTAAAGATATGAGGTTCCTTTTATTCCAACATCTATTTCGATACTTATGTCTTTTCCAGGTAGTTCTGCAATCATGAACTTTAACGGAGTCAATTTTCTTGGCCCATTGTGGTTCCATTTAGATTACACGCTGTCCTAAATCACTCCAATTAAGTTTAATATGATTCTAAAGAAGGGATACGTTGGCAGGAGACATCCCGACGCCTCGAAATTAATTTGAAAACTGTAGAGAGAAACTCAAGGCTTCAACGCAGTAAGCAGATTAAAATGGACATAGAACGCAGTAGCTGTAAAGCTGGACTTACGTGAAGAGCTGCATAAAAAGAAAAAGGCTCTGAGCACTATGGGACTTAACATCGGAGGTCATCATTCCCTTAGACTTAGAACTACTTAAACCTAACCAACCTAAGGACATCACACAAATCCATGCCCGAGGCAGGATTCGAACCTGCGACCGTAGCAGCAGCGCGATTCCGGACTGAAGCGCCTAGAAACCACTCGGTCACAGCGGCCGGCAGAGCTGCAACAAATTCAGTCTTCAGACTGATGACTGAAACAGCATAAAAGGCATATTAATTGTTCGAGGGTAGTCCTTTGCAGCCGTATTCATCTTGAACAAAACTTTCCCCGGTATAAGATTACGCCATCATGTTGTTTTGTACAGATTCCAACAGTGACTCAAACGTTTGTCTATAAAACAACGTGAGGCACAGTTACACAGGCGAAAAAGTTTTATTGGGTATTATATGAACCGCATATTAAGTATTCACGTACTAATATGATATTGCAGAACCATTTGAGAATGACATACAAGTTGAAACTTAACGTGAAATGAAAAGGTCACCATATCTCTTAGAGTTATCGGACGAATTACTATTTTACAAATGAAAAATATTTTCACTATAGCCGACGTGTTCGTCTCCAGAAAGACAACAACTGTATTGATATTTAAACTAATGCTCATTTATTCTTCAGTATCAGTTGTACATTTGTAATTACATGATATGTTTCGATCACTCTGGATCATCTTCAGATCTAAGTTGTTGCTCCGTCTTGTCTGTTCAGAACCTGATATCAGAGTATTGTAAAGAGTGCATATGATCCAGAATGATCGAAACATGTCATGTAATTAAAATGTGCAACTGAGATTGAAGAATAAATAAAAATTATTTTGAATAATATTTAGTTCTGGCAAAGTTTTCATTCGTTACATATTCGCTACATTGCACGTTAAGCATTTCTGGGTGGATTTCACTGATATTTAACATAAAAAAATGACTCTGATCACAATGGGACTTAACTGCTGTGGTCATCAGTCCCCTAGAACTTAGAACTACTTAAACCTAACTAACCTAAGGACATCACACACATCCATGCCCGAGGCAGGATTCGAACCTGCGACCGTAGCGGTCGCACGGTTCCATACTGTAGCGCCAAGGACCGCTTGGCCACTTTAACATCACTGATTCCAATTATTTCAGTATATTTCATTCAGTTTGTATAGATGTTTGAAGTTCTTTGACCGATGTTCAGAGTAACACAATAGTTCAGCGACGCATCGGAACGAACGTTCCCGAAGATGCTTTGAGTCTCATCTCTATTTGGCAATGGTATGAATAGTTTACAGCCTCGGGATTCCTCTGCAAGGGGAAATCAACAGGTCAGCCAACAGTGACTGAAGAAACAGTTGAACAAGTGCAGATGCGTTTCCTACGTAGCCAAAATGAGTGAAGCGACAGAATGATCTCGGAACGCTGAACATTCCACAATCGAAGATTTAGAATATGTTGTAGAAACGCTAAAGCATGAACATCAGCAAGTACAATAGCTAACGCACTGACACTCAAATGAGCGACTTTCCGTTTATTGCTAGTGCAACTCTTCTACGTGGAAGGAGAGGGATTTCGGGGGAAAAAAATTTGTTTGGGCTCACCATGAGCTAGTGTGATCCATGTGACCTCACAATGCAAAGTTTACAGACACATTTGCCTTCGTGGAACCTTTGCAGGATACATATATCTGGACTTGCAGCAAAGCAGATCCATGTCAAAGCTAGAGATTTCCAGCGTGAACTTCATGTAGCCACATAACCATGCTCCATCCAACTTTCATCTCGAAGTTCATGAATCCTCAAATATTGATTTTTGTGTAGCATTATATTTAACACTCAATATTTTTGCCCCTATCACCATTGCCAAAACTAAGAGTTTCCATCAAAAACGCCTTACAACAGATTTATGTGAAGATACTACGTCGACTGAGTGGCGAGGTCAATTATAGACTGAAATCTACAAAATCAGCAACGACGAACACAATGAGCACGTGCAACGAAATATTTAGACGTTTCTCTGTGTGACTGCAGTGTTCCGCAATATTTTGCAGAATTCCAGCGGTGATACATTCTGAAACTAGCCCAATCTTTCGTAATAACCCTCTACAGGAGCATCAACTGCAGTTAAATTTTTGCTTCATTACAATGACTCCTGTGTCAAATTTTCTGACTATGATTTCCACTTTAAAAAAGAAGTCTGTTTTATTATCGATGCGGTGCGGTTCGCCATGGATTTCCTATACTGTGCCAATTTCTTCATCTAATGGGACTGAACAGCAAAATAATAGTATGCCAGTTGTCAACCACTGGGATCTGACTTGTCAAACAAAATATGTTTACTGCTAAACAGAATTAGAACCCATGATATATGCGCATAATTTTTTTACACAAATGTGTTAAGAACCCATACCCATCTTGTGACTGCAGAGAACTACAGGTCATCACACATCACAGAATAATGCCCTCTACAAGATCATTCGATGGCAGAACAGACAACTTCCTACGTGTCTCAAAACTCGACAGATTGTATAATTGCTTCAAATGTTTCTTTATAAGATTTTATGTTGTAAGTATTATGCTGAATTATTTGTTGCACAAGGGGTAACCAAAGTTTCAGTTCTCATCTCGTAAACATCAAATTGCGGCCGTGGAACTTGGTGACGGTGCTGGTCCTTCCCTACACTGACACCCCTCAATGAGACATTTTCCCAACGATGAATGACTAGACAGAGACATTTAGAAACATCCCACCGCGAAAATCATCTCTTCGTAATTCTCTAAAAGCCAGCGACACAATGGTTTCTTCATGCGAGGGAAGAGGAAGAAGTCAATGGATGTCTTGTCAGGAGAACATGGGGGTGAAACAAAATTTAATAGTACACCCACATGGAGAGCTTCCTACCACACGTCGTCTTAGCAGTCTCCCTTACTACGTCAGGAGATTTCAGTAGTATGCTGCTGTGCTGATTAGCCCATTACGAACATAATCTGTTGGCACCACACCATGGCAGTCCCAAAAAAAACACCCAACATCAACCTGTCTGGAGACTATTGGGTTTTCGCCTTTTTCGGCGATGGTTTGATGATCAGGACCTTCCCACCACCGCATCTCCTTCCCTCACAAGCCAAAATACTAATGACGAAAATTTCCTCCATCACAAAATATCGGACATGCTACCTCAGAGCTGGTCACCATCGTGCAGGCGGTCATCAGCGACATTAGCTACGAAGGCGGGTACTTCAGAACACGTTGTAATGGCGCATTTGCAACACTGTTCCTCTTTAAAAAAAAAAAAAAAAAAAACAAGCTATCGCTAATACTGTCAAAATAGTTTAACACTAGTTGAGCACCCAGCGTTGGCCAGTTATGTATATGCTCCAGTCTTCTATTAGACGACCTACTCCTTCCCCCTCTCTATCTGCTCCTGCCCCCTAATTCCATCTCCTCCTCCTCCACCCTTCTCTCTTCGCGTTATCACGCTCGACCGAGTAGGAGGGTGGTGGTTCTTACTCCCAGAGTATTTCTTTCCAGACTGTAACTAATGTCTGTGCCATATTTGGTTGAAATCGTTCTAGGGGTTTAGGATGAGTTTTTTGCTCTTGGCTTTGCCCTCGTAAGCAAATGTCAAAAATATTTCACATATATTTACCAAATTTCACACGGGTTTGTACACACGTTTGACCTGTATCTTAACCGAATTTCGCCCTGCAGTTTCCTTTCTACGCAGCTCAATGTTTATGACTCAGTATCTCCTGCATTGTGTCATACAATGACATCATTTAGTAGGTACATCCAGTGGTATAAGTTGGTACTGTCTACGAAAAGTTTTTGTGAAGCCAGAGGCAAAGAATCAACAAATGAAAAAGTCAGGTATGATGCGGCAATTTGTCATCCATTTCAGTGTTTATGACGTCATATCTCCTGGCTGTGTGTCGACAAATGGTACATTTCTTAGGTACATTCGGCGGGCATACGTGGGTACAGTCTGCCAAATCTGTTGCGAATAGAGATAGTGGTAAAGAAGTAATAAATTAAAACGTTATACACGATGCAGCAGTTTTTCACACATCACAGTATTTCATATCTCCTGAGCTATATGTCGAACAATGATATAATTTTGCTGGTATATTCAGTAGTATATTTGTATACTGTCTGTAAAATCCGTTGCGAATACAGTTAGTAATGAAGAAGTAATAAATTAAAATGTCATGCTACATGTGGCAGTATTATTTTGGGGGTCGTCAGCGTGAAAAGTTTCGTAAAGGTTTATAATTATGTGTAAACTTTGTTGCAAGTCGTTAAGATTTGTCAAATAATGGATGCTCTTTCACCCCCATCACTTTGATACTTAGGTGGTTCTTACCCAAACAGTGATTCTTTCCAGACAGTTAGTGAGATCGGTCGAGTGGTTTCCGAGGAGATATGGAGCATACTCATATATACGTACATCAATTTTATTGTATGTATTGATAACATAGATACCTGTAATGCGCTGTTTAGAGCGCCATTTCAAGTAATATATGTGTAAGTTTCAATTGGGACGATTGGACAGGTTTCTGATTGGGTGCTGCAGGGCGCACAGGCGAGCTCGGACCTGTGGCCGCTGGAGAGGCCGGAGGGCATGCCGGCCATCCAGTCGCTGGAGGTGATGTGCGGCAAGGACCACATGGACGTGCACCTGTCCTTCACGCAGCCGTTCGAGGGCATCGTGTCGTCCAAGGGGCAGTACGCAGACCCGCGCTGCGTCTACGTGCCGCCCTCCACTGGCAAGACCTTCTTCTCGTTCCGCATCGCGTACGAGCGCTGCGGCACCAAGCCAGACCTGCACGGCCAGTTCTATGAGAACACAGTCGTCGTGCAGTACGACAAGGACCTGCTCGAGGTGCGTAAGGGATTACTCACTTATATCACTCACCAAAGATGCCTTTAGAACAGAGGGTGCTGAAGTTCCCCACACCTATAATTTTTTTTGGACTGTTTGCTATAGTTGTCAAGTTGTTACTCTGCTATTTTGTAATCTACAGTGGTCATATACCACATCGTTCATCCATGTTTAAAGCAATCAGGCCATTACGTCAGTAATTTTCAGTATACAAGGTGTATCAAATACACTGTAAGACAAAGAAAACGACGCACCACGAAGGAATTATCCGAATGGGAGAGCAATTGCTAGATTTGACCAACAATTACAGATAAACAAATCATTACAATTTCATAAACATTGGATGATTTATTCAAGAGAAATAACTTCACATTGAGCATGTCAAAAATGCATTGGTCCACCTCGAGCCCTTATGCAAGCAGTTATTTGGCTTGGCGCTGACTGATAAAGAGTCTTTGGATGTCTTCCTGAGGGATGTGGTTCCACATTCTGTCAATTTTGCGCGTTAGCTCGTCAAAATCTCGAGCTGGTTGGAGGGACCTACCCATAATTTTCCAAACATTCTCAGCTTGGGAGAGATCTGGCGACCTCACTGGTCAAGATAGGGTTTGGCATGTGCCAAGACTATCAGTAAAAACTCACGCCTCATGCAGGCGGGCATTATTTTGCTGGAATGTAAACCCACGACGGATTTCCATGAAGGTCAACAAAAGTGGGTGTAGAATATTGTCGACACACTGCTGTTGCTGTCTTGAAAGGTTTCTGACGCCAAAAGGCGTTCTGCTATGAAAAGAAATGAAACCCAGACCATCACTCCTGGTAGTCTGGCTATATTTAGGGCGACAGTCACATCGGTATCCCGCCACTGTTTGGGGTTGTCTCCACACACGTCTTCAGTCTGGAATCTCATTGACTGAAGAAGAACTGCCTTAAGTGATGAGTCGCACTTCAAACTGAGATCTGATGACCAGTGAAGACGTGTCTGGAGATCCCCCAGACAGCGGTCAGATACCAGACTGACAGTCCTGCATTTTCCTGCTGGCAGGTGCCCTTGCGCAAAAGAAAACTAATGTTCATGTAGGAGTGGACGCAGTCCCCAATGACAGATGCACACTTGTGTGATCCACTGTGCCTTCCAGAGTGACGGGATTATCCAGGGAATGTCACGAAAACATTCAGCAAATCATAACACTCCCTCCTCCGGCTTGAGCCCTTCCGACGGCTGTTGCGGGGTGTTTGCTTGTGGACATTTAACGCTGATGGAAAATAAAATGTGATTCATCTGGAAAGGCTAGTTGTTGCCATTCAGCAGACGTACTGTTGTGATACTGGTGTGCAAATTCCAGCCTTTGTTGCTGATGAAAAGCAGTCAGCATGGCTGCATGTACCAGGCACCTGCTGCAGAGACTTATTAGCAGCAACTTTCACTAAACGGTCACTGAGGAGAAACAGTTGAAAGCCCCTTCGTTCATCTGGGTGGTCAGCTGCTCAACAGTTGCGTGTCTACTCAACCGTACACATTTCCACAGCTGACATTCACTTCTGTCATCAGTGGCCTGTGGTGCACCACAGTTGCCAAGGTGCTGGTTTTTCATAGCCCCAGTTTTCCATGCACAGTATACTTTAACCACAGCAGCATGTGAACAGTTTATAGAATTAGCCATTTTGGAAATTCTTCCACTCTTGGCCTTATACCCAACGATCATACCTGTTTGGACGTCACATAAATCGCCCCATTTCTGCAATATGACGATGACTGCACTGTTTTCCACATATCCCAGACATGTTTTATATACCCTCCACTGATAGTTCTCCCACCTTTGAGTGGTTATAGAATGTTGACATCAAACATAGGCAGTGGTCACATTATTGACAGTTCTGTGTGCTTTCAGTGCAGCTGCACAATAATGTACAGCCTCTTGCAGGAATACAGTAGGGGTGCAAGTGAAGAGAAATAATGGACAGGGGCATTTGGAGATTTGGGTGGTATGGGGAAGGTGCTCGGATAGCTGAAGCAGTTAAGGTGAGTGCTGACATAAATTAGGAAATATGGTTTTGAATCCTGGACCAGCACAAATTATCATCTGTCACCACAGAGTTATCTCAATGCCCTAATGTACCAGAAATCAAATTTTTCTACGTGCAGATGCACAATAATGTCAGACCTCTCATGGGAAAACAGTAAGGCTGTGAATGAGAAACTGACACATGTTGGATAAATATTCTTTGACCTTCAAACTGCTCTGAACATTTCAATTTTAACATCATTTTGGCTGTGTGGATCTTAAAACAACAGAAAATGATGAGTAGGCATTGCAGTTTTCATCCAGGACCTTGAAATGAATGTTCAGTGAGACTAGCCTTCATTCCATGTAAATGGATCTACAACTACTGTAGAATATTGTTGAAATAGAGAGAGAGAGAGAGGAGTGACATGCTGTATTTAAGAAACAAAGCTCCATTATTAAAGAGAATAGTGAGACAAACCAGCTTCTGTAGTTAAAGGTTATCTCTGCTATCATTTAACTGTTGTACTTAAGAAACAATAAATGAAATGAATCAGAATGTCCAAACAGAAAAATAAGTGCAATAGAAATTAACACTAATGTTACAGTGTGCATAAGCAAGGTTCTTTCGGCTGTAATCAAGAGGGACATACAAGTACAGTGGAATAGAATGAAAAATGTATTTACCACAGAATTTGAATGAAGGATAAACAAAACTAAAACAAAAATGTTGAAGAATAGCACAAGTGAGAACTGTGATTGCTAAACATTGAAACTTGAGAAGGAACTGTAGAATAAATGGAAAAAAATATCATCTTTCTGAGAAACAGTATTAAAAATGTTCAACGGAGATGAGATACCAAAAACATATTGGCACAAAAAACTTTCTACAGTTAAAAAGCTCTACCAGCATCAGATATTGGCTTGGGATTGAGGAAGAAGTTTCTGACACCATACACCAAACTTGGGAGTAAAATGTGAAATGCAGAAAAAAATGTGAAGAACAACTGCAAACATCTGAAATATGGGTGGTAGAATTAAGTGGACAGAAAAAAATGTACAAAATGAAGAGATTATAGAAAAATAGGCAAAAAAAGGATTCTACAGAAACCACACAATTAGCTTGGCAGTAAAAATGACAAACTGTAAAGGTGGACACAAATTAGAATATGTAAAATGGGTTATTGTGTATATTCAGTTTAGTACATATGTTGAAATGACTGAGGTTAGACGACATAGAAACAGATGGAGTCTGGCATCAAACTTGTCAAAAGAATTATTACAACTGTTGAAATAGGAGGATGATACTGTTGCATTGTGCAATTCCCCAGTATATGCACTTAGGCTAAGCAGCTATCAAACACGTAAATGCTGATTTCTTTGTTTAACACCACCAACCCTTCACAATGTACTCTTGCATTTTGGATGGACTCCTACAAACTATTTATCATTTTGACATCATAACTTTGGAATGTGAACTTTCTGTATTAAGATTTCTCTATCTTCGCTACATTAATTTGATAGGAAAAGGGAAAACATTATGCCAATTAAAGCACTGGTGTTTAGTTGTAACATTTGGGTTGACAACTGATTTACTTCCACCTCTTCAGTGAAAATAAAGCTTGTTACCTAACCACAATTTTGTTAATAGCATGTTAAGTTAAAGATCTTAAATTCTTATTTTTCACTCTTTATTGGAGACTAAAATGTAAGTAGAACACTTCCCTGAATAACTCTTGTTCTAAACCACATTGATGCTCTGCCCTCAGGTGTGGGATGAAGCGAAGCGTCTGCGCTGTGAGTGGTTCAATGACTATGAGAAGACAGCATCCAAGCCACCTATGGTCATCGCTGACCTTGATGTCATCCAGCTTGACTTTCGTGGTAGGTGGCACTTACTTCACTCATACTCAATAAAGTTATTTATATAAACATTCCATTCTGAAGAATAACAAAAGTGAAAATAAAGATTATATTTAAATTGAAACATCAGACACAAGAGTACACAGTTACTACTAAAAGTAATATCTGTTTGCTGCATATATGATCAATTAAGCAGTCTAATACTACCACAAAATGTCTCTCTTTCTTCACAAAATTTGCTAAGATGGAATTAGTTTTATATGAAGTGTGAAAACAGTGTCTGTCTGTTTGCATTGCTCCTCATTTCAGAGCATTATGCTTGAGCTAGCCATTTCTCAGTTGAGCTCATCCCTTACTTTTTTTTAATCCAAGAGATAGGTAGTCATCCACTGGCCAAGAGACATCAGAGGCATAAATTACCATTTATTTCCAAATCATTTCCATATCTTATTGAAATCACACAAATCACCTGTAGCCTGTAAGAAAAATACTCACTCTTTTGCAATTTAAGTAAGTGCATGAGAAATTTCAGATTCAGCTCTTAAATGTTACTACCATGCACATGTGTAATTTAAGTTTTGAGGAGCTGAAGTAATCACATGCCATGCAATTACTTTCACATATGAATGAAAAATCCATTTTAATTATCATAAATTATAAATTTTTATTGCTGGTCTATCCTTAATCTTGCATTTTTCACCTTGTTTACCTTTTCAGTGACTGGCCTAACCTGTTGTTAAAAAAAAAACATGTCAGTGAAGCTGGTCTAATACTAGCCACACAAACTACTAATGTGACTTTGAGTGAAAGCTGTACATATGATTCATCACATTATTCGAAATCTGTAGACAGAGGACATTTTTCTGATAGCGGTAAATCATGAACTGAGTTCTAGAATGCTCAGTATTAGGTAAAATGTTGTTCCTGATACTAAATATTTAAATAAACTTCTCTTGAAATCACATAACACTGAATTAGTTCTTTTTGTAAATGGCTTTTCTGCTGGTCCATTATAGATTTGCAGCAGCTGCATCATCTGAAATAAAGTACACGTGAACAATAATGTGTGGAACCTTCTTTGCTGCTCTTACAGCAAATTCAATAATTTGGGTAGCCCCACTAAAATGGCATAAGTTTAATTGTGTCCTTTCTTGCTGAAATATGGTCAATAATTGTTGTCAGATTTTGTAGCCAATTGATTTGGCAAGCAAGCAACATTCTAGTTAATCACAAAAGTGTGACATGTTTGGGACTGTAGACCCTTAGTATTTTGCCTGATTCAGATTGATTCAATATCTTTGAATGAACAAATCAAACACATCCTCCCAACGTAGTTCAAACCATGATGCAACAGTCGTAGCTTTGCAGACAAGAGCATTATCTTGCTGACACTGAACAGACAAACTCCTGAATTAGTGTTGGAAGAATTATCTAAAATGTTTTTTATGGACACTTGCATCATTTTGCCATTTATTGAAATTAGTGGTCTGGACATAAACCTGAAAGAACAGTCCCACACAATCTATACTGAATTTTACTGCTGCTATTAACACTCTTGGGTAAATACCATTCATCAGGTGTTCACCAACTCTACACTTTCCCACTTGAGTGTCACGCTGGATAGATCTACTGCTCCGCAGACCAAGGACACAGTTGACTCCACATGCACTTTCACTGTAGTGATTCTGAGCAGCAGCACAATCATGAAAACAAAGTCTTTGAATGACATTGATCTCTGTACTCCACTTATAAAAAGTTGTCATAGCTTGACAAGGATGTTTGAGAGCTGTGTGGTACAGTGTGATTTAGGAAAAGAAAAGGGGGTTAGTTAATGTATCATTCATGACAACATCATCAGAGATGGAGTACAAGCTGAAGCTGCAAAAGGATGGGAAAAGAAATCAGCCATGTTTGTTTCAAATGTGATTTAGGGAAATCACAGAAAATATAAATATGGATGGCCAGACTGTGAATTCTGAGAAGACTGCAATAGCTCTTTAAGTTCTGCGATGTCCATAGACGTTTAGCCATACAGTGTACAACAACAATATATGCCTGATAAAATCACATTATATTTTTTATGTATGTTTTGTAAAATAAAATAAAGAATACCTGCAATATTCATATATTACAAGTGCTAGTTATACAGTCTGAATTCAAATACAGTTACATATTAAATTTTTTGGTACATGTCTACAGTCCTGGTGCATACTGTAATCCCCACGCCATAGTACCATAACCATAAAACACTGCCAGAATGGCCAAAGGAAAATGATACAGTCCATATCATTTTGATTTGTCTCCTCTTGCAGTGTGCTACAGTTCTGAGGCAAGGGTATTCCTTTGTGTACCAGAACTTTATTTTTCCAAGGTGGTGATTAAAACTTTATGACTACCACCCATAGACTTACCATATTATATTATATGTAGAATTATATCCTTAATATAGTGCAGAAGTGTCTTCGAAAAATTGTTTCTATAATATGTTTTTAGGGGACAATGTTGACTGCTGGATGGAAATACAGCATGGAAAGGGCCCTTGGGCACCACCTGTAAGTGGTATTGTTCCATTAGGATCAACACTAACACTTGTTGTGGCTATAAACGATTATAGAGGTAAGCATACTTTAGTTGTATATTGTGTTAGTAAGATAATTTGAAAAGAAATAAATAGCTGCATAACTACTGCTATTGCTTATTCACAGCTTCAATTTATTGTTATTTATGGTATCCATCTTCAATCATTATATCCCCAAAAAATTTTCCATTATCAGCAGATAAATCATACAGAAACCAAGAACTGAAAATAGCTAACTGACATTTTGAGTAAGCAGTTAATTTGTCTTTCAAATAGTAGTAAATAAAAAAACTGAGAGGTTAATAGGAGTTACCAAACTGACCAAGAAATTGAGACTTCATTGCAGTTTATTTGGTTTGCAGAGGGATTACAAGGGATAGGAAAAACAAAAGTGAGATGGAAATGGCAGATGACATTGTTACAGTTTCCTCAAAAATTAATACATCTACACACAACATTACATGACAAACAGCAGTGACATAACAGTCCCTTCCATTGAAAATTGTCTTTTAGTGTACTATTACTGACAGAAAGCAAAATAGTGGTTACAGTATTTACAGCAAATTATAATACTTCTTATTCAAACTTACTTTACTATTTGTGGAATACGGAACAAATCTTATGTAGCTGAATGTATACCTCAAATAAAATAACTTTGTGACTGACAGGTACCTGTGGTGGTCGCGACAATGGTGGTGGGGATGTACTTAAGTTGTGGTCTGGCACATAGTTTTAATATAGCAGTAATTTTCACATAAAACTAGTAGTAGGAAAAGCAGGCACCAGGCTGAGATTCAATGGATGACTCCTATTAAAATCCGAGAATGTGCATCCCAAGAAGGGTCAGGTGACATTACTTCCACTTGTATCTCACAGAATGACAACAAAATCAGACACATTCAGACTCATACAGAAGCACACCAACAGCAGTTCTAACTACACAAAACTCACAAAAGGAATAGATAAGGAAGGATTCAATAGTGGTTCCTAAAGTATACAGTAAAATGGCTTGCATAGTATGGATACTGATATAATATTTTTCAAGAATGTTATAATTCTTGACTTTTATTATACTGTTTATGCTCTTACATAATAAAATGCATCACAATTTTGTAGTTCAACCTGATATATTGTTTTTATGTTTTTTGTAGGTGAATTTGATATGAGGGTGAAGTCCTGTGTTGCATCGGATGGAGGAGGCCATGTTATTCAGCTCTCAGATGAGCATGGGTGTGTACTTAGGCCAAAAATGATTTCAAGATTTTTGAAGGCACGTACAGCAGATGAGAGGGCTACAGTCATCACATATGCCTTCTTTCATGCCTTCAAATTCCCTGATGCTCTGAGTGTTCACATAAAATGCAAGGTAAGAGTGATAATTAGTGTTTCAGCTGGTTAGTTGACGTAGCTTGTTGCCTTTATCAGGAACTCAGGAAATTGCAACAACTATTGTATTAACTGGAAAAAGAAGTATACTCTTATGCTATTACAATCCAGTAACAGTGAATTAATGCAGTATATAACAGTTCTCACATAAATATCAGCATTTACATAATTTGAATATAATAGAGGGAAACATTCCACGTGGGAAAAATATATTTAAAAAGAAAGTGGTGAGACTTACCAAACAAAAGCGCTGGCAGGTCGATAGACACACAAACAAACACAAACATACACACAAAATTCTAGCTTTCACAACCAACGGTTGCTTCGTCAGGAAAGAGGGAAGGAGAAGGAAAGACAAAAGGATATGGGTTTTAAGGGAGAGGGTAAGGAGTCATTCCAATCCCGGGAGCGGAAAGACTTACCTTAGGGGGAAAAAAGGACAGGTATACACTCGCGCACACACACACATATCCATCCGCATATACACAGGCACAAGCAGACATTGCTGCATGTCTGCTTGTGTCTGTGTATATGCGGATGGATATGTGTGTGTGTGCGAGTGTATACCTGTCCTTTTTTCCCCCTAAGGTAAGTCTTTCCGCTCCCGGGATTGGAATAACTCCTTACCCTCTCCCTTAAAACCCATATCCTTTTGCCTTTCCTTCTCCTTCCCTCTTTCCTGACGAGGCAACCGTTGGTTGCGAAAGCTAGAATTTTGTGTGTATGTTTGTGTTTGTTTGTGTGTCTATCGACCTGCCAGCGCTTTTGTTTGGTAAGTCTCACCACTTTCTTTTTAAATACATTTACATAATTTGTTATACAAATTATGCTCGGTTCAGTTTCTTTGTACTGTTGTGTCCTGACGGACTAGAGAAAGTGTATGAGAACTTAAGAAAAGTGCCAGGTCATTTTGCAATTTCTGAATGGTCAGAAACAAATACAGAAAAACACAGTTCCAGTCAGGGCATATGATTGATCATATCAGCACCAAACAGCCACAGTGCATCTACTTAAAGGTGCACATTTTGAGACTTGGTAAGGATACTTGCAACAGACTCAAGAAACTCAAAGGTCTGAATAATACTTGTTTATTGCATTCAGATTAAAAAATTACACTGAAGGCAACTTCTAGACATGATAAAAAGCAAATGGTTCAACTGTTGAAACAACATAAGTTAGCATCTGAGCTCAAGGGACAAGAACTAACAGAATTTAGCAATCACTAGCAGCATATTAAAATGCAAGCATTAGAGAGCAGCAGTCTAAGGGAGAATACCATGTCAAACTGGAGTTTACCCAAGGTTGGCATCAAGCCAGACGTCCAAACAGTCTAATTCATGACTACTTTCAATATGAAAATCTGGTGGTTTTGAGGGGGTCTGGTGCTGAACTGGCTCACCTCTGCAGTCAGATTGCTAACACTACCAGCACTGTACAGACATCAGGCAATCTGACATGGAGCTCTGTGCCTCCCTGGTGCCTCCAGCCAACAACATTCAGGTCATTTCCCTTCTCTCATTCTGTAGGTGAGGTATTCATGATTTGGCATTAATAATCTCCTTGTTCGGCAGCAACAGTGTTCAGCTGAAAGCTAAACATCATTGCCCTTCCTTGTGTAGCTAGCAACAACAGTGCTTTATGTCACTCTGCTCCGTCCTATGGGTGGAGACTTCTAGCTTCTGAATAGAGACTGCTTTTTCAGCAGTTTCACCCACTTTCCACCTCACTCTAAGCTGTACCAACCCACTGACTTTGCAGTTCTCAGGAGCAATAATCATACCCCTGCAAATGCTAGGGTGTGCCTGTTTGCAACTACAGACCAAAGAGCCACCATTCGGAAGTATCTAATCAGTGTATGGAGTTACCATCTAATGCCCTGAGCTGAAACTTCTGCCCTGGAACAGCTGCACAGAGCAATTGCAATTCATAAACTTCTTCAGTTACTGTTTTCCTTCTGTAACCTGAATTCTACCAACTGTGCATGCCACTTGCATTAAGCCTCAGGTTTCCTGCCTTGGAGTACTCTCGGTGGCTTCCAACAACCTCAAGCTTAACAATGAGTAAGTCAGTAAGTAGTCACTGCACTATAATACTTGTTAAAAATCTTAATCGATTCTCTCTTTTTAAACAATTATGAATGGTAAGTTCTAAACACTGATAATAGCAAAACAGTACTTCAAGTAAAATAAGTAAATCAAGTGAAAAAAAATGCATGAATGTTAATTCAACTTGTGTGTGTGTGTGTGCGTGTGTGTGTGTGTGTGTGTGTGTGTGTGTGGTTGGGGGGGGGGGGTCGAAACAGTGTCAAAACTGGATTGTTATAATATATTCCAGCTATTAACACTAAAGTTACAAGAGATGTGTGTTGCTCCTTTAGTATCTTAATACAAGAACATTGCTTCACATAGATATAGGGCAACACATATGGTAATGCTTAAATGATATGAAATAAATGTAGTTATAAGTACATATGGTGGTAGCTTTTGCAGCCACTAGTTCACATATTATTGCTTGCTGACTTTCATCTCGGGATCTTTGGCCAATTTTTCTGATGTTTCATCAGCGTGAGTGGCTGACATTGTAAAATATAACCCTCTGCCACCAACAACGGATGGTGAATCTTTGACAGTGCCAGCCAGTTGCAGTGGCAAAATATCAGAAAAATCAATAAACAAACAACATCAGCAGAAGATCCGGAGACAAAAGCCAACAGGTCATATCACATATAATGCCAACTGGAAATGGACTTTGAAATGCCTCATCTCTCAGTTAACTTCATACTCAAACTTTGTAATACCACAGGTCATTTAGCTTTCACACACTTGCCTGAAGCACAGGCCCACACATTTCTCCCTCCTTTTTATAAATAATTTTCAGAATCTACTTAAAGTTATTTGTTCCCCTCAACACTCTTTACTAATTCAATTTTGAACAACCTCCTGTGCCATTAAGTTTCTTACATTTTCCACTGGTCAGTACTGTTTCCCTGTAGTACTGTACACAGGAATATTTCAGAAAACCCGATTTGTAATACCAGTAGTCCCCTTCCCTCGCAAAGTAGAGGTTCTTTTTCTTTGCCATCTTGTTCTTCTTTTTCTCTTCCTTACTCTAGCCTCCTTGCATTGTTATGTCCCACTTTCAACTTCTTCTGCATCTTCTACAATTTAAATGTTTACTAATCTTAGTTTGACATCAAACAATTGCTTTCACCTTTTTCTGTTTATCTTTAACTGAATTTTGTCCCAGTGCCCTAGCTATGCTGTTTAAATGTCCTGGTAGAGCTTTCATATTTTCAGAAAGAATGGAAAGGTCACCAGTAAACCTTATTTGCTTGTGCCATTTTCTTTTCCGTATTTGTATATTATGGTGCACAATACCCCATTTTTCCACCTTGTCTGTAGGTCAGCCTTACAACCTCAGAACCCTGAAAATTTTACGAAACACAAAATGAAAGACACTTCTTTATTTCAACAAAGGCCATAAAGGTAACATGATATTTGTGCATTATTCATCCATTATTAATTTAAAAATGTGCACTGCATTTTTTTGTTGGACTCAAAGCAAGTACTGTGTACCATTTTCAACCGTGGGGCAATAATGATTTTCCAGAAACTGAATCAAAAGTCTCCAACTTTATGGGATTGAAGTCACTACATTGCTACTGTCTAGTTTTAGCTCAGCTTTTTTGTATTCTATCAAACAGCGCAAAAGTGCCGCATCATCAATCCATTTCTGTTTAACAATGACTTAGCATGTGCTATTTGTGAATGTAGTGTGTCTAATTAGTGTTGGCATGAAGACTGTTTCTAGCATTATTATTTACATATTTCTCAGACATCTACATCTACATCTACATCTACATCCATACTCCGCAAGCCACCTGACGGTGTGTGGCGGAGGGTACCTTCAGTACCTCTATCGGTTCTCCCTTCTATTCCAGTCTCGTATTGTTCGTGGAAAGGATTGTCGGTATGCCTCTGTGTGGGCTCTAATCTCTCTGATTTTATCCTCATGGTCTCTTCGCGAGATATACGTAGGAGGGAGCAATATACTGCTTGACTCTTCGGTGAAGGTATGTTCTCGAAACTTTGACAAAAGCCCGTACCGAGCTACTGAGCGTCTCTCCTGCAGAGTCTTCCACTGGAGTTTATCTATCATCTCCGTAACGCTTTCGCGATTACTAAATGATCCTGTAACGAAGCGCGCTGCTCTCCGTTGGATCTTCTCTATGTCTTGTATCAACCCTATCTGGTACGGATCCCACACTGCTGAGCAGTATTCAAGCAGTGGGCGAACAAGCGTACTGTAACCTACTTCCTTTGTTTTCGGATTGCATTTCCTTAGGATTCTTCCAATGAATCACACAACATCACAACTATGCATAAATTATGTTCTAGGTGGAGATCTGTCGCCATGGGTGTCCGGAGCACTGCCAACATGGCCCATCTGAGAGACGTGACACTGCCGGCCCTGCTCCGTCCGCACCACCTGAATTACTGTTGTATGATGAGCTGGTGTCTGATGGAACACCTGCTTTTGCAGATGAGCCAGCAGTGCACATGGCAGGCAACAAGGGAGCAACAATTCCAAGGCAACCTTTTCAGGTTTGTATTTAGTAGAGTTTCCTGCCTGTTTCATGGAGAAACAAATATTTTTGCAAGATGAACTACAAATTATGTCAGTTTACATGAACAGCAAGAACAAACATGGCTTTAACTACATCCTATTTCCAATATACTAGATATTTCTGAATAGCAATCACAGCAGCATTTGAAGTGTGAAGTAACGGAATGTGGATGCAAGTGGTATTTTACTCAAATGTTTGTATGAACTTACAATTCTTTCCTGAAGAAGTATTTCATTATTTCTTTAAAATGGGGGATGGGGAGGGCGGGAATAAACTTTCTATGATAGAAACGGCAGATTGTGAGGTAAAGATTAGGGGGGAGAAGGAAAAATGTAAACTGGACAGAATAATGCGTTAAAAAGATCTGAGATGTGACTTATTGAGAGTTTTTGTGACTTGTTTGTGTAATTAAGAAAGTAAATATTGTGTTCTCGATCAAAGTTTTCTATTTCACTTATCTTCTATTTACAAATTTGTACTTTCTCTTTCTGATCAAGCAAATTATTCTATACAAAATGCCAATGAAAACGTTCATGCAGTTGTTTCCCCCCTCACATTAGTTACATAACAGCCACAAAAAATATTTAAGAAACTTATTATCACAATATTCATGAATTAAAGATCCCATTGCTGCATTTATGCATGTGTCAAACTGAATACCAACTTACTGTACCACCACTTTTCCATACTTTCTTTACATTTGGGGTTGGACTATTTCTCCTTGCTATGAATATGTACAAAATTATACTAAACAGTCAGTCAGAGCAGAAGCATTTGGAAATGCATGTATCTATCTTTCAAAGGGAACATGGGAACAGCAAGATGGGAAAGGATATAGCTGTCTCATCAACAGATATTGTTACTGCAGAAAACTTTTATCCTGTGCTGAAACAATAATTCTTATAATCCATGCATTTAACACCTGAATTGTGTATGTTTGAAGAATTTCCTTCGGTAAAATTTTTCATTCTTTATAGAGTTCTAGCACATTTTCCCACAGTTTTTCAAGTAAATCCCCAACAGGAGTGCTAGAGAATTCATGTCATCTTCCTTTTATAGCTCTAAATAATGGTTGAAGTAAAACTAACATCTTACTGTACAGAGTAATTTGTATTATGCATTAGATAAACACATTTGCCTTATGTTAAACACTGCCCTTTCCTTTCAAACTGGAATTCTGACCCAGAGCAATTATTTGTATTCATCCCCAGGATTTTCTGTGTATTCCCATATCTAAGTGTCAAATCATGAAGACAAAATAAGATCTGACAGAACACTTACTTTTAAGTGAGGACAACTAACATGTAATTAACAGCACTAAAAAATCACAGTCCACTAATATTTCATACAAAACTTTAATTTAAATATATAGATCATAAATATACATGTAACAAAAGTTTATAAGACAACTGTGTATTTTACTGTACACTCTTGTTATGAACTTTTACATGTGAGGGTTACTGGTTACAAACAAGTATAAAGAAGTAGAAAACAATACATCCAGAGGCTTGACTGTATAAAAGAACTGGATAAGAGAGTGAGAGAAGGAGAAGGAAACAACATATGTAAATATTGGTGAATAAAGTTTAATTTTACTATTAATAAAAGATGAAATGCTACAAAATATTATCAATGTAGGTAGCACTTTCTGAAAAATAAAAATAAATAATAGTAACACTTATTACATCAGCAATTCAGAAGACAGCTAGGAAGGAAGTGTAACAATACCATTACACTTGTCAAATCACTATATCACAATTTCAGTTCTGAACAGGGCAATTTATAGTACACAGTAGCAACAATAACATTTTATCAAGAAAACAATGATCAGTTTCCTTTAACAGGTTACTGCATATGTACCAGTAATTTTTAACTTCATCAGAATACAAGAAGTAAACAATCTATTTAACTTGCCAAAAATAGTACAGCTAATTTAATGATCTTATGATCACAAAAACCTGAAACATTCTGTTTGATGGGATTCTTATGCAGACATAACTGAATAGATATGAATGGTAATTTAATGCTGCTTTAGTGGAAATGACATTTTTAGTATTTGAAATAAATCATTTCAGGAACAGCCACATCCTGGACACCGTGATGGTCAAGAACGTTTTCCACACGGGCCTCGCACTCTTAGAAGCACCGGATTTGCAAGACCACGACGTTCCGTAGCTGTACCAGCAGGAGGCAATGCTGATGTTGGTGTCAGTGGGCTGTATGATGTCGTGTCAGAGGCAGACCTAGCCTTTACACCTGACTCACGACCCGAGGCAGTAACAGTATTTCAAGGACGAACACGTGAAGAGGAGGTAGTGTATGGAGTCTGCCTGCCTGTGCCAGGATTTGGAGCACTGTTTGCACTGGCAGCCCTTTCAGCTGTAGCAGCTGCTTTAGTTGCTGGAGCTTTGCTATACCGGTACCAGGTGCGGCGTGAGACTGCGGCAGCAGCCCAAACATCAGGCAGCAACAATACAGGAGGACGTAGCATTGGCCGCCAGGCAAATGGCGTGCCACTTGATGCTCTCGGTCCTCAGCCACAGGCACAGGCACATGCACATGTGCAGAGAGCACACCGATCTTCTGGACAGTCAGAAACAAGTGGTTGAATAGTACAGTGTGTAACTGTGTCTGAATCACAATTAAAACATGTCGCAGTACTGCAGTACACACAACAGATGAATAGCGCAAAAAACATTGATTCCAATTAACATAAACTGCATTATGTGAACTGGTGTGAGTGAAATACTCTTTGTGTCAGTACAGCATCAAAATAAGCAGCCAGTATCTTATATTATTGGACAGGAGATAAGGTTGCCAATAAGTGACGTGCACATAATTTATGACAAAGCCAAATCCTTACACAAAAAGTAGATGTTTGTACAGAACTTTCAAAGATGTAGAAAATTAAAATCAGTTATATGCGTGTATATATTATATATTTACCTCTAATGTAAACTTCAATCTATCTGCCCCCCCTCCTCTCTCTCTCTCTCTCTCTCTCTCTCTCTCTCTCTCTCTCTCTCTCTCTCTCCCTCTCCCCCCCCCCCCCTCCCTTACACAATATGGGAATCATTCTTATTATGACTGCCAGAAACCATTTCACAAGTGAATGACTTAAAACTTTACCAAGGATTTCATACAAGAATAGCATTGGTACGATATTACAAAACTTACATGACAAACATTTACTGTTGAATAACCGAATATAGATGAAAACAGCATTTGACAGAAGATGCAGCTAGTGATGAACATTTTATGCTGTTTAGACACTTTTTTGTGTGGTTTTAATGGTTTATGATAGATATATGCTTTCATAGCAGTTGTTAGCAAAAAGGATATAATACTCCTCTTCTCTACTACACACATCATCCTAACACTAATGATCACTTACCTAGGACACACCTTTGCACGGTGATATGACAAAGCTTGACTTGGTATTAACTATCTGGATACAAGTAGCAAACAGGGAAAAAATCTAGGATTAATCGCTGCACATTACAGGGAAACTATAAAAAGTTCTGTGATGCAGTTTCTAATCATTCGACTGTGCACCAATGCCATAAATTTCTATCTTCTCTGTGATCTCTCATGGATAATGATGACCTTATTATTTATCAGTCATTCATTACTCTCAGTCTGCCCCTGGTAGCTGAGTGGTCAGCGCGATGTAATGTCATACCTTCCCAGCTGGGTCGGAGATTTTTTCTGATCAGGGACTGGGTGTAGTGTTGTCCTTATCATCATCATTTCATCCCCATCGACACGCAATTTGCCGAAGTGGCGTCAACTCGAAAGACTTGCACCAGGCCAACAGTCTACCCGAAGGGAGGCCCTAGCCACATGGCATTTCCATTTCCATTACTCTCAAAAGAATATATATATATCTGTGTGTGTGTGTGTGTGTGTGTGTGTGTGTGTGTGTGTGTGTGTGTGTGTGTGTGTGTAAGAAACAGAGAGAGAGATAGAGAGAGAACTGCATCTTTCTTCCAGGTCACTGCCATAAAATTAGTTTGTCATGGCAGAGTCCATATTCTGCTCACTGAAAAATTGAGGTATTAGCCTCTTTTCAATGTATCCATTTTTCTTTGTAGAGCAAACTACGATACATTTCTCTAACAGTTACTGGTGCTGATCCAGAACCAGAGTCCATGCAGTAATATGATAATTTAATACACAGAGACACAAAGTGAAATATATAACTTTCACAATCTCTTGTCAGAGAATTATTTGGTGTTCTTCAGTCACTTTCACTGAAAAGTGTGTGCTCTGTGGGGCCAGTAAAATGGTGCACAAAACAGTGCTCACTAGTATCACTTTTCTGTTTCTCCACTTTCAAACAAGGAAGTTGCAATACAAATATGTTTTACTATTCCTTCACGACTTTTCATTTAATCATAAGGTTTAGATCAAGGATAAAGTGTATTTATAAATGTTTACTCAGTTCAGTTAGTACTGTAAATGATTACTTTTGTCAATGTTTGTTGAGATGACAGTTTCGCAAAAACAATCTGGTGCTACTGAACATGGTGTCTGTTGACAGGGTTAACAGGGAAACAATGGACATTAATGTTAACCTGTAAGGCACCACACGACCAAATCATTTGTGTATAAATGTATATTACTCATTTTAAATATTAGTATTTAATCAAAAATAATTCCTTAATAATGTCATAGTCATTATTGTGAATTTTTATTTGTGCTCAAGATTTAGTTTTAAAAAAATGTAACCAGGAGATATAGTTCTGAAAAAAAAATACTCCAAAAGATAAGCAAATACAATATTTACAAATATTATTGTGTTCCTTATGGAAGATTCTGATAATATATAACAATTGTTCCCCCATAGGACATTTAGTCCATGAATAATAAGTTTGGGATGGAATAAAGCTATTAACTACCATGTTTCATTACAATACATGAATTATTAGTCACTCAGTAATAATGTTACAGCAGTCATTTATCAACAACAAAAAACTCATTTTATATAGTTCTGAAATAAATCTTGACAAATGTAAAGACAGTCTTCCAAATCAGAAAGTTTGTTACTTAATATGAGATTTACCATTCCTTTCAGAATAAGGTATAAAACGTTAAATGTATATAAGAAATTCTTAAACAGAAGGTTTCACTGATCAGTTAAATTCGTTTTACTCAGTTTACATTTCCTTATCAACATGTCAACTATAACCAATTTCTTGACTTATGTGAATGGTTTGAGTCTTCCTTTTTACCAAATTATGTCATCTAATAAACGAATCATTACATATTTATCAGTATTTCTTCCATAACTGTGGATGTTCAGTCTACAGCAATATATATGAATACATCAAGAGGTGCTTTATCATGATTGTTAAACAATTTTATCTGCAGCAAAACAAACACCTTGTTTCCACTCAAAGATGTTTGTCAAGATATTTATGTACTGCCAACCATATGGGATAAGATTACAAATTAATGAATACCTATTAATTTGTACTGTTTTATGTATCCTTTATAATGCAACATACCCTCAGCACACATTAGTTTTGTAATTTTGATAGAGAATTCAAGAAAAAATTTAGGCTACAATTATTTTCTAACAATCCTGAAGAGATATTGAGCCAATATGAACAATTATGATGAAAAAATCAAACAATCAGGAGGAATATGACATAAAAAGTTCACACAAACCTTATTGCATGTAATTCTACGACAAACACATCAAAAGAATTGAAACAATATTTCTGAACATCGTTAAGATTAAATTTTCAAGGAGAATCTACAGTTAAGGCAGGAACTTTATAAGCTGATTTTTTTTTTTTTTGCATTTTTGTGTACTTTTTTTGGCTCAAAGTAATTTATGGTATTAGTCCAAAGTATGGTTAAAAGTACTGGTAACAGCAAAAGTATTGGTTTATTTCTTGTCACGGCATTTTTAACAAAAACGTAAGTAGTCCAACACACAGATTATCAACAAATACTGATACACTAGTTTGTTACAGGCAGTCAACTTGGATTATATTACTCTTGCCTGTGGAAATGTGAACCACCACCATGAATTATATTTTTGTTTTACACTAATAACGATAGAGAAATGATGAACAGAAAATTTTTGAAGCTAAATATTTAAAGTCCAAGAGATAGAAAAGTGTTCTCCCAAAGTCTGCAGCTGCAACAGTAATATGATGGGTACAATGCAAATTATCTGAACAACATAAACCAAGTCAAAAAACTGCTTCAGTAATAATTCAGCTTTGCAAATCAGAGCCACTGGATTATTCTATATGTTAGTGCAGCTTCTCAGGGATACCAAATCATATGTATAAATTTCTGAATATGGAAGATACTGTGCTGGTGTATCTCCAGTGTTTTATGGCAAGGGTTGTGAAAAGGTTTTGTGTCTGAAACTTTGTCCACAGCTGTGTTGGACATCTTTTGAGGCGCACCTACAAAGATATCCAAAGCTGGTTTGGAGAAAACACTGGGAATGAAAAAGTTTCATGAACCACGGATATGCAACCGAAAGATTCACCAGCAGCTAAGACAACTGGTTTTGAAAGCCTTTATTGTACGAAAATATACTTAGCAAAATCAGCACAGTAATGAACTGTTATCTGTGTCCCTACACATTAACTAAATTATATTGTAGACATTTTATATGATCTTGATATTCAAAAGTTACAATGAATTTTGTATGGAAATTCTAGGTTTCAGTTACAGACTCCCAAAAGGGCCTACAATGGAAAATGGCTGCACTGAAGTTCTATGTACATAAACATTAAAAATTGAATTCTGGTGTATACTGAAATAATCAAGAATATTGTCAAATGTTGTTACCGAGTATATTGATGTCACAATTAAATGCAGTTAGAGGCATGTATTCATTTCGATATTGCTATCTTTTCCCAAGTGATAAAATGCAAGTTTTTTTTTTTAATTATAAGAAGTCTTTTTAAATACAATGTAGTCTATTGATTTAACCATATCTCTGATCTTGCATTAATAATTCACATACATATATATTAATGAGATGATAGCACTTTAAATGCAACTTGCATTTTGAACTTTTAAGATTGAAATGTGCCTTTCGTGTGTATTTGTGTAAATTCACATTCATAAATACTTTGACTGGCCCTAAAAAAAAAAAGGAACTTTATATCTCAACATTTCCTGCAACCCCCCCCCCCCCCCCCAATCCACACCACCACCTCCTTTTTCGCAGTCTTTCTATATGCTTTCAGTCATAAATCACAGTTAGCACTCTTGACATATTTTTTCTTGTAAAATTTGTATTACATGCTCTTTTTCATTATAATACCCTGTAATCATGAGTAAATCCTCTATGTGATTACACAACATGACAGCTTCTTCAATTGACACAGTTATCTTACACTAAACATTATTTACTTGCTTATAAGTGCCATACAATTTCTGTCATGTAATTATACCAGATCATATTTGTTACCATCCACAATTCAGACTGGTTTTGTTGTAAGATTATTTCCACAAAGAGATTGAATACTATTGTCAGTCATTTTTATCCTCTTCATAAACAACAATAGCCATGCTCTGTATGTCGCCATTTTACACAGATAATTTTTCTGTACTATATACTTGGTCACTTCATTCCATTGTTGTATTTCAATAACACTTTACTGTACAAAATACTGACACACATTCGTCAAAACTTATTAGGCATAAAACACAAATATGATTTCCTGAAATGTGGCATAGCAACAATATAATTTTTTTGTGTTCCTAATATTAAGTTGAATAAGGTCTATTCCAGTTCCCTTTCAAAAAATGCACATCTCTGCAATGAAGTACATGTCTATGCATTACCAGCAGCTCCTTGTGCCTCAGCAGGTGTCATTTGTAGTCATGGCAGAAATGTGTATATTTGTGCTGTGTCATCAGAATGGTCAATTTGTGACTACAAAGCATTAAGCAACAGGGAAGTGTGTATTTGGATTAGGCTGTTCACAAATGGGAGAACGAATGTTCTAGATGGAGTAATGCTGCTATTTGTAATTCCAGCTGACCAGATTCCTCAGTAAATCCAGTCCAAGAAACTAAAAATTTCAACACTGTCATTGGAATGTTTATATGTTTTGGCAAGAGCTTACCCATGATCTAAGCTGGGAAGAGGCAGGGAGTGGGAGTACTTATAATAGTTTCATGAAAGAGAAGGGGTGGAGAACTAAGCACAATTTCTTAAAAAATGACACTCAAAAATATTGAAAAACTGTTTTCCCTAATCCCCAAAAATAATAATGCTGTCACCATGAAATAGATAACAGCATGTACTGTCTACAGTTCACTTAACTGAGATATTCAAGATAGTATGACATCTGTATTCTTGCCATCAAGCAGGTAATGTTCAGACACATGCATATACTTTCTATGTATATGTTATTAATAATTTTTATATTGGCTAGTAACGTAAAAAAATATTGCACATTCAAGATTTCTTCCAACTTCGAGTGAACTGACATGTAAGCCTGTTTGATGAGGCTAAATACAAGTTTGGTTGGCAAAGATGATCTGAGCCCTTCCTGTGATTCTATTTGGAACTCTACACTGGAGTTGGAAAGGGTAAAGTGGACCTATATAGGTCAACCCTCTGACTAGTGCCCAGGATAACAACTACTGTAATCAAGAGAAAAATAGCAGCAACTGATAGTCACTATCACTCTTTCCTACTGAGATTAGTGGAGCCATCTCTGGATGTTACCATGTAGTTACATACTCATTTAAAATTTCATGAAATTTAATATTTAAAACATATACAGTACAACAAACTCCATAAAACTAAAATAATTTTTTTCAGTAACCAGGACAGCAGTCAACTCACACTCTGGCTTAGAATTTGCATTGTTACCTGACAAAGTGCAACAAAATCATTCTTTGCTTGGAAACAAAACTATCTGGTTGCTCATGAATAATTTATGAAAGTTAATTCCTTATCAATTCCAACACTTCTGTACCTGGTAAGGCAGAATTGAGGAGCAATCCATACAAACGACCCACCATGAGGCTGTCATTGGGAACCTGTAACATGCCTTATCCTTTCATTCAGAACCATATCGCTAACCTCAAGATTAGTAAGTGTTACTGGTTTTTAAAGTGAGAATTCATACCAAAGCTGAGACAGCACAAAAGCTTTAAAGAACATGTAGCTCATCTGTATACTTGGAAGCTTCATATCAAATATGAGACTCATAAACATCATCAAATCTTATGGATTACCATCCTTCTAACCCTTCTATACCCTTTCATGAGTTGTCACTACTGTGTTGCTACAGCAGTTTTGAAACAAGAACAAAAAATTGGAAAAATGTCAATGAATGAGCATTGGAATGGACTCCTCAATGTGGATTTCAAGTTATTAGTGGCAATAGTAAAAACCATTATGTTTAAGATACTTCTTTAAGGGAAGTCTTCTGTTTGTCAGACAAAACCTTGTCGAACCCACAGCTAAAAACACTTCTGTGGTAGGAAGTATGTGAAGAATACAGGTAGAAGACCACAGGTGTACCATTAATGAAACCTCAAAAATATATTGTGTCTCCAGGTAGTACTGAAAGCACTTTTGATATAAAAAGTATGCCTGTTCTATGCAGCCTTTGTATGAAGGCCTACTGTGCAGCTGCCTCCACGAAGATCAGGTTGTCAATGGTGAGACAACATCTAACAAAAGAATGCTCAAACCAGCTTAATTGATCTCTAGAATCCAGGTTAGGTGACAATTTACCATTCACTCCAATGTATATCCTGCACAAGCTAAACAGCAAAGTATGAGGCACATTTGATTCTCCTCCACTTGGAGGAAGGTGAACAAAATTGTATCTCTCCAAGAGTTTGGATATTGTCTACCACCCACACATTATGCAAAAATTTTAGAAGGATTTTTGTTGCCACACCATCAAGTGTTTTGTTAATTATTCAGCCATGATAAGATGTAGTATCACGAACATCACACAGAACCAAATCTACAGTTCGAGACATGGACAGAGATTGAATTGTTGCCGGTTGCAAGTAACAGCTGTGGTAAGCACGTACACGTGCTCTGAACTTGAAGCTTGGAGAGAGAATTTGTTGCTTGCCACCAGCATCAACCATGACAAATTACAACAAATGGAATAAAAATTCACTAAATAACTTGCTACAATCACATTTAAAGCAAGCAATGACCAAGACATTCACAGCAGAACATTATGAACATTACAGAATGCTCAGTGGGTGTTGGAGAACATATGACGTAGATGCACAGAACAAGCTTAAACTCGACTGCCATCGCTCGTGACTCCAAATGTAACTCCCATTTTGAAAAAAATTGTCATTAAATGATCTGCTGTTCAGCCTACTCCTATCAACAATTAGTTAATGCAAATGAAGTGCCAGATTCAGGCAGCAGTGGCAATAATCTTCGCAAAATGCTCCATCACTGTATGGTCGATGTTGCCAGATGTTTCATAGGATCCTTGCACTGCAGTCAATAGAAATGTTTAAAATGACACCATCTTCAGACATCTGTAGCTGTATTGTATCATTGCAAAACTACATGTGCCTGAAGATTATAACATTTAAAAAAATCTCCAGGTAGTGTTTAGAGACCCTACTTCAGGTCCACTGCTAGACCTAACCTAATGTGTTTTTCAGTGGCTTCCTATACTCATGCTGAGCTAGTGGAATATCTTGAATGCTCAAAGATACTCACAATGGCCAATTCTTGCTCTCTTTGATAGTTTCAAAACTCACTGGACCAGGGTCCTTGTGACCTGAAAGGCTTCAAAGGTCCTCTACAATTACCTGGTACTTTATTTTTGAGGAGCCTTATAACTGCCACTGAACAGCATTTCTCTATCAACCAGGTAACAGGCTATCTTTGTAGCTGGTCTGAAAATTCTGGAAAGGCTTCAGCAGCTGAAAGGTGGATAACATATTTAATGTGAGCAGTGGAAAATATATTCAGCTACCTATGGCAGAGAGTGACACCATAGTAGTGCAGAATTGCATGGTCTGCCCCACTTTTATTATAAGGCATAAATCTTCTGAAAATGTGAGGACTTCGGCAGCTCAACTGGGAGGAGTAGGGGGGGGGGGGGGGGGGGGGGAGAGCAGTGGCTGATAACAAAATTCAATAGCACATTATGCATGCTTAAATCCTCACTGAGGAGGATGGAAGAGCTCTTTGCCTGCAGTATCATTAGCAGACATGTAATCACTATATATACGGACCCACACTACTTCAGAGGCTGCCTGTGTATCGATCATGAAGGGGAGAGACAAGGAGAGCAAATTTCTGTAATTAAGCTGGCTATACTATGTTTAGCTGTCTCCCTATTAATGTCATCCTTTTTGGTACAGACTATAGCCTCTTCACAATGGTACACCAGTACATTTAAGAGGAGTCCCTTTGAGACAATGGTCCAGTGTCTCCCCAAAAAAATAGTTATGGTTTCTTAACTTGCCCTGAATTAATTTAAGTTACAACTGCAAAATCTGGGGCATTTTATCAGTTATGTCTGACTGTCTCTGCCTAATTTTCCTTGCTGCTCACGTATGGCAACTGAAAGTTCAGAGGGACCAGAGAGACTGTTTGGTTCCCTCCAGCAGACTTCACAGTCCATTAATTCCATGGAAAGGAAATATTGTGGAATGGTCAGACAATTTCTGACATACTTTTTTCTGAAAATAGTCTTCATTCAGTGTTTTCTGAACTCCTCCTCCAGTACTGTTTACAGAGCACAAACAGTAAATGGATTGTGGGGAATGCAACTTCCACCTGTATCACAGTCAATTTTGTAAATCTTCTGTCCATTCTTCAGTGTTACAGAATTTCAGTGTTAGACAAATTAACATTCTCCTTCCAACAGTTTACGCAGATTTCTAAGCTCTTGTAAGCAAGTGAGAAATCTGAATTCAGATTAGTTAAGTAATTTTTATGCCAAATTACAAAGTTCAAACTTAAGCTATATAATGTCTTACCACAATGTAATGGTGCTATTTCCATGGAGGTTTATTACTCTTCGTATTTCGTGTACCTTTAACTGTGTCGTAAACATCTCTAGATATCATACCCAACTGCGATGTACCAGCAACAGATGAAATGGAAGCCTGTAATAATGAATAAGAATAAAGCATGTGAAGCTTGCCAAACATGCAATATTCGCCATAACTGTACAAATTACAATTAAATGACAAAAAATCAACCTGATCAGTGCCAACTGGTTCCCACACAGGAAGAGAGCTGACTGGATGTTCCATTTCTTTGTCAATATCCCTCTCTGCTGATTCTTGAGTAACTTCTTGTATAGGATTTCCTGGTGATCTATCCAAAAGCTGTAATACGTAAAATTTTGTTTCAGTATTTTCAAAGCTACAAATTTTATTAGAGTAAAACTGATGTAATGTTACATTCCTTGCATCACATTTTTTCTGGATTTCCAAATGGGTTGTGTAGCTCTATACTGTTGTAATGATCTAATACTTCATTTATACATATGAGTATTGGACAGAATTTCATGCTTTTATGAACAGGGTGGAGACGTGTCTCGACACATGCACCAGTGAGAATTTCTCATACACTTGAGGTTATTGCACAATTACTTGGCCTGGCACGGAAAGAGATGGACGATGGTAATGAAAGAATTTCCAGAGGTAGCAAGAACTTATAATGTAGAACTGTTGAAAAAATTGTAATTTCTAAGTGAAATGGGAATAAGTGATTTGAAAACTCAAAAAGCATCAATTGCAACCATAAAGAAATGCTCTTACTAACAACAAAAACTGATTCAAGTAAATTTGGCATTTCATCCTGGAAAAACATGGAAGTCTCATGGAAATCTGTTGATGACACAAAGTCATCACCCTCATGATGTTATGTTCACGTTATGCTGGATCTGTTGCACTGGCAAAACAAATAAAATTTTACATGCATTAAATAAAAAAATAGCAGCTGTTGGTATGTCCCGCAGTGCCTCACACTATTGATGCCCCCTCCCTCTACACTAACATTCCTAATGCCCATGGCTTTGCCACTCTTGAAAACTACCACCGCCAAAATGATTTCAAACCTACAACCTCCTTCCTAGTCATCATGACCTCACCCACAATTACTCCACCTTCGAATGCATCATCTACAAGCAAATCCACAGGACAGAAATCGCCACCCGCTTGCCACCATCCAATGCCAACCTATTCATAGACCGTCTAAAGGAATTCCATCCTAAACATCCAGAATCCCAAACCCTGATGACATCTTCATGATCTGAACCTTATCCAAATTCCTCCAAAACATTAACAACTTTTCTCCCATTTGCTTTACCTGGTCCTCTTCAACCCAATAAGCCACTTTATTCAATGTTGACACCCAACTCAAAGACATTTACATGAGTACCACTGTCCATATTAAACCTACCAACCATCAGCAGTACCTCCACTTCGACTTCTGCCACCTTTTCTGCACAGCCTAGCCGACCATCTGTAGGGATGAGCAATCCCTCTCGAAATATACCAATGTTCTTGCCGAAGCCTTCACAGACAAAATTACCTTCCCAACATTGTACAGAAAAAATTCTCCCACAATCTGTCTCTTCAGTCACCTACCACCTCCCAGAGTTCCACCGTCCAGCCGCAAAGGAACACTCCCCTGATGACTCGGTACCACCCAGGACTGGAGTAACTAAATCACTTTTTTCACCAGGGTTTCGACTGTCTCTTGTCATGCCCTTCTACCCACTATCCTTCGCACCCCTCCCACAACGGCATTCCACCACCCACCAAACCTATACAGTACCCCATTCATCTCTACTCCGGTCTGTGACATCTGGATATTGCCTACCAACACCAGCTTTTTGAATTGGACAGGTGGGAATTGTCCCTGTGATGTATCTTACATTCCCATAACACCCTGACCTCAACAGTCATTAGTTCCTATCCTTCATCCACCTATCCCCTTCCTTGCTCCCACTCCAGCATCACACAGCTTTCTATTCTACCCAACGCACCCACAAGTCTTTTTTCCACCCTCCACTACTTATCTGCTACCACATCCCCCACTACCTCCCCCCCCCCCCCTGCCCCCAAACTTCCAACTGCACCTAGCACCCAGCTGCCCTACCCTGTCCCTGGCGCATGGTCCAACAAGCAGCACTTTGTTATCCCCACCCCTACCCTACTGCCCTCCCCTTCTCACTGACCTCAACTTGATTTTAGCAGAGGAAATGGCAAGACGTTAGAGATTACAGAAAGACAGACCCTTAATGGAAGAAGATGAAAGATTAATCAGGAAAAATCTGAGTGAGAAGCAGTTTCTCAGAGTTAATCTAAAAAAATTATAAACTATTTCAAAATACAAAATTACTGAAATCTATATAAAATAACAATAACGAAAGCACTATATCAGTTATCTGTAGATAACATCACAAGAACTTCAGATTCTTGAGAAGTAATGTATGGAATCTACATGTAACATCACTGCAAGTTCGTTGCAATGGTCAAGGTGTGGCACAAGTGATTCAAGGAAGGACACATCATTAGCTGATTACATATGATCTTGAATGCCACACCACATTACCAATACCATTGTCCAACAGGTCGATACCCTCACTATTGCAGACCCGTTAGTTATAGTGGCAGCCATTGTCCTGGAGGTCAGATTGAGCACTGGACTTGCAATGGACATTCAGTGGCCTCCATACAACTGTGCCATTCTCTGATGAATTTTCATTCTCTGAACCCCTTTCAGTGTAAGGAAACACACTACCCCTCCCCCACTGCTCTTCTTTTAAAGCCTACATTTCTGTTTTCAGCATGGTCAACGCATGCATGTGCTTGCTCTGTCACACATGTTGACACATGCACATGCCCACTCTGTCCTCATGTGGGCGTGCGCCCATGTCCCTAGCAGAGTGTTAGGAGCCTCCTTACTCTTATAGCGAACACAACTTCTTCTGCAAGCAATGGCATTACGATCCCTTCAACAGTTTTCATTTTACAGCCTCCAGTTCAATTCTTTCTGAAAAACTCAATTACATCAGAACGTTAGATCCAAGATCTTATGAAGATGGACAACATGGACTAAAAGACAAAATAATTTAATCTTATAACAGTTGCCTAGCAATGATGAGAGACTGAAATCAATATTTATCTTTATCTTAATCATATATGAAAAAAACTTACAACATGGGTAGAGAAAACCTACTCACCAAGTGGCAGAAAATGGAAATAAACAGAAATTCAATACAGTTTTGCACTGTCATTTAGTGAGCAAAATATGAGCTTAATGAGTATCCAACCACACATGCGACTGGACAAGGAAAGAAAGATTTGTGACCTTTAATAGAATTAGAAAGAGCTTATTTTGAATTAAATTGGCAGAGGAGAGAGAGAATAGGAATTGGGACAGAGCAACAAATAAAAAGCTGAAAATCACATTTGAAATTCCAATTAGCAACCATTCTGACTTCTCTGAAACAGATTTAAATCAAAGTATGGTGAATCAGAAACATAGAAGCAACATTAAAGTTGCTGTAATCAAGAAAGAACAAGGGTTTGTTGCTATGCTGCATTCGTTGCAATGTGCAAGCTAGCTACTACAGGAAAAGCTAGATGTAGGATTCTACATCATAAGCAACATCAAACATATGTAAAATATAAACATATAGTAACAAATATTGAAATAAACAGTGACCTTGTAACTTGAAACTAGAAGCATGTGGTTGTGTGTTGTTACTGCAGAGTATTTCTCATGTAATAATTGTAATGATCATCGTGAATTAGGAAACTTTCACATATTTAAGAGAACACTAGACTCATTTCATAGTTTGTGGAGATTTCAATATGGATGACTTAAAATTTTTCTGACAAATCCAATCCGATTTCAGTGGTGAATTTTCCAACTATAGTGTGCAGTAACAACTAATAGGTAAAAATATTTATCCTATCGTTAATATACTATCTAGCCAGGATGCCCAAGCACAATTAATGAGGATGAAAAATGTAGCACATCGTACAGTCCTGAGACACAACAATGAGGCTCATTAATGATTCTAGGATGCAATGCAATATTTTACAAATACGATAAGAAGAGGTGGAATGAGATATTGCATATATGCAGACAGAAATTAATGTGAAATTTTAATATTGCATGAAAAATTTGTATCAATGTTTGAAATTAGCTTCCCTAGAAGTCAGCCAGAAAGTCCATAAAAAGTAAAACACGGATAACTAAAGAGATTAAAATACCATACAAAAAGAATAAAGACATTTCCATGAAAGGCAGAACTAATAAAGATCCTGTATAAATTGTATATAAAATAATTATTATTTTAAGAATATTTATTAAACTGTTCCAGAAATAAATATATCATGAGAAATTATTTGTTACTAATAATGGAATTAAAACTTTATGAAACATTATGAAATGAGAGACAACACAACTAGTCAGTGCACAAGATACTATCACAACTAAACTGAATGACTTTGTTGTGATTATTAAAAATACTTTAACAATGTATTTGTTACAAATCACCTTCTAAATGCAATAACAAAAGGATCCAATAGCTCAATTCAAGAAGCAAGCAAATACTTTAATATCACCCCATACCCTGACTGTGTTGCAGGCTTATACTCTTATGTTGCTGTCAAGCCAAGCAGACACACACAACACATTAAAAAAAACAGTAAATGACATTATTGAGAAAGTTGTTAACTAATTTCACACAAATGAGTCAGATTTAAATTTTGAAAAATAAAGGGAGGGAGAGAGAAAGGGGGCATTCTACGTTTGTTCTGGTTCTGGAAATAAATTTATCTCTTGCTCTATAATCACAGATAGAGCCATTTGATATGTATAATCTAGAGGTATTTGCAGAAGTAAAGCTGTGAGGGTGGGTTGTGAGTTGTGTGTACATGGACAGGAAGTTTTAAATTAAATTTATATTACAAAACAAATGAAAAATTCTATCAGAGAATCAAGCTGTTCAAACAACTGCCCAAAGAGATTGAAGAGCTAATTAAACGTAACATAAAAAAGGAGTTAAAGTATATTTCTTAAATAATACATACTAAATGTAAAGGATTATTTAGGTAAGACAAAGTGTGGAATGATAAAATGCAATGCAAATTAATAACAAAATGCAATGCAAATTAATAACAAAATACATATGTCATTCTTCAATATACTTTGGACAGTGTTATTGGAAAAGCGTATGCACAAGAACTGTGAAGGATAATGCTAACCTCCTTTCACCTTTTTGAGATTAACATTCTCTCCATTGTGTTGGGATGCCGACTCAGTTGAAAAGGTAGGGCTATAATAATGGAACTGATACCAGCGGAAAGGCTGTATGTGTGAGTAATGATAATCCTGATCAAGCTTTGTGTGTGTGTGTGTGTGTGTGTGTGTGTGTGTGTGTGTGTGTGTTTTCGAAAGAGAGAGAGATTATGAAAGATGTGTGGATGAGCAAATCACTAATTAAGGAGGTAACTAACTTACTTGCTCATTAACAGATGAAGTGTTTTGGAATGAATATTTAAGTTGTTTCTCCTTAATAATGCCTCCTTCACTATGGATAAATTTCTCGACGTACAAAAGTAGTCTACAGAAAACCTGTAAAAGGCCAGCATGTAGCCACATAATTTTAAGATACTGGAGTTGGATAAAAATGTGAAAACACCATGAGAAATGCATTCTTGAACATAAATGCAGCTGCTAGCCACGCCTGTGGGTTGTGCTGTACTTTCTGACTACGAACGACACCTGTGCAAAGTCCTCAATATGTTGCAAGAGTCAGCCATTGTCAGAACAGTTGTTCCGTGTAGTTGTGAATGCATTGTGTCATAGCTCATTGCCGTCAAATGTAGGCAAATTGTTTGTAGTCATACAGTCATATTGAATATTTAAACCGCATACAGGGAAAGCAGGAAAATGTCACCCACTAAGTCACAATACAGACAAAAGCGTGTGTTCGATGATCATGACAACCGGTCATGGAAGAGGATTGTGGCAAAAATTATGATGAAGACAGTTGCTAAATCACTGCAGAACTGAATGTCACACTCACACAAAAGCACTAATCAGTGACACAAATACCAGAAACAGGAAAACATCATGCAAAAGCCATAATACCTGGACTATGGTGCAATGGAAGAAAGTCATTTGGTTAGATGACCCTTGTTTCACACTGTTTACAGCTTCTGGCCGAGTTTAGGTCCCAAGAGTGAAACAGGCAGAGGGTTCATTGACGACTGGGCAGCCATTTCATTGGATTCCATGAGCCCCTGTGGTTACTCTGCAAGGTCACATTACTGCTAAGGATTATGTGACCATTTTGGGTGATGCTGTGTTCCAAGATGACAACGTCCTTGTTCAAGCCAGTCACTGTTACCTGAACTTGCCACCATTCTACAAGAACCTTGAAAATATACAGGACCTGTACTTATCCATTCCAAAATGTGTGTGGAGGTTGTTCTGAATGCCAATTGGTTTCCTACACCACATTACGCATGGTAATATGTTGTGTTTATGGTGTTCCCACAATGTCAAAAATCTGTATGTATGCAACTTTTGTTTTGTTGATACATTCTCCATAATATCATTTGTCATTAATAATCATATATACATGATGTTTCACTAATTAATTAAATATGACAGTTCTGATGTAAAAAGTTTTGGAAATTTGTGGTAAGGTCTTGAGACCAAACTGATGAGGTCATCGGTCCCTAAGCTTACACACTATTTAATCTAACTTAAACTAACTTACGCTAAGGACAACACACACACCCATGCCTGAGGGAGGACTCGAACCTCCGATGGGGGTAGCTGCCCAGACTGAGACAAGAGGCATCAGACCATGCGGCTACCCCGCGCAGCTGTCCTGATGTAAGAAATTATCTGTTAGACAGCTGTGAACAAAACAATAATGCCCCTGAAGCCTATTTTAAGTGGGATTATACTATTTAAAGCAACAGTAAAATCTATGTCTAATGAAGAAGTTTTATACACCACTTTTATTTGTGGGTAATGTTTAAATTTTTTGTCTGCTTTAGAATACTTTTGTGGTCTACTGGTAGCAGTGTTGGTTGCTGACTTGGAAATTCCATTGCTGGTAGTCAACACTGATTTTTCTGTGGAGAGAAAGGGCGGACTGTGGTACACTCAGCCATGTGTAAGCAAACAAAAACTTAGTTACCAAAAATGCAGCGAAACAGTCTGACTCCGCCAAAGTGGCCTCAAATGAAAAGCCTAGTATAAGGCAGAGAGCCACACACCTATTTATCACCTTCCTGACTAAACTGTATCATCCGTTATGAGTGAACTTCATTCAACTTACATAGTTTGGAGAGAGAAAAGAGTCATGGGAAGGTGGTGCCATTTTACTGGGTACGAAAAATAATAAAAGAAAAAATAAGCACAGAGGATTCCTGAGAATCAAATTACCAGATGAATGAACGTAGATCGCGCAATGACTTGGGGCGCAACATTGGTACCAATCTGATGAGGATTTTTAAATTGTATCACACTCTTCGTTGGATATTCATGATAGATAGCTAAATACAGATTTTAACGAGAGTGCACAAAATCTGGATTTTTTATAGCGGGTTTGAGGAAATGCTCCTTTAATGCAATGAACTGTCAAACATTTTTTTAGCAATAACTAATAAACTTTCATTAAGAAAGACAATGTAGTTGTCCTGCCATCAAGCAGCAAAATGTGTCCCTGGACAAAGGTGGAGCAACATGGTGAATACAAAGCTCTACGATGATTGTGCACTTACAAGGCATGTGTGCAACTGACAGAAAATGGCATAGCAAGCTGGGAGATGATAGCTGGCTGCACCGAGAAGAAATCAATACAAAAAGACAAATTCGTGCAGATCAGTGTATGTTGATTGTTGATTTTTGTTGGAAGTTGTTGAGTATCAGGCTACCAGGCATATACAGGGTAGTATGTACATTTGGAGCCACGCTTCTAAGACAAAAACTGCTGGATGAACGAAAATTGAAAAATCAAGTGGTATGAGATGGGAGAGTGAACAATCCCTGAGCCATTTTGGAAGCCACCTTGTTGGCTGCAATTCTTTATTTTTCAAATGAAAAAGGGGTCATGTGACATTAAATAGAAAATTAAATAATAGAAACCATTATGCCTTTCATCTGAAAGTTGCCTTAGTCAGTTCTGAGTTATTATTGTTGTGTCTCCCTTAAAGATGCTGTGAAAACTGATGGCATTAACACAAGCCAAGTGCATTGAGACAGCTGAGTAAAAACCATCACTCTCCCACTGACATACTTTTTACAGATGATCTCTATGTGAATGGTGATGCAACTGAAGAAAATCACAGATAATAGTCAGGTGTCAACCAGCACAGGATGGATCCATCAAAGGTAGTCGGAGCATCAAAAGTGATGGTCTTGTGTGGAATATGGGGCTCCCCTATTGCTAGGTCATAGATGTTCACAGAGGTCCAGTGGAATGGCCACCATATTCTCTGTATTTAAATCCATTTGATTTCTCTCTGTAGAACATGTGAAGGCGACTGTGTATGAAACCATACTGGTTTCAGCTCTCTGAGACTGCAGATGTGTGTGAAAGTTGCATTTGCATGAGTGTGTGTTTGTGTGTGTGTGTTTGTGTGTCTACTGCTGAAAAAGGCCTTAATGGCCGAAAGCTATAATTGTGTGAATCTTTTTGTTGTGCCTATCGCGACTTAGCATCTCCGCTATATGGTGAGTAACATGTTGCATCAAAGATGGTAGCTTGCAAAATGATTGCCATGTTAGTAATATACCCTCAGGTTTCCCCCATCTCCCATTTCATACTACTTGACTTTAAATTTCTGTTTATCCATCAGTTTTTGTTTAGGTGGTTCTACACCTATGGGAAACACTGCAGACCATACAAAGGTTTAAAAAGTCTGAAGATGGTTTTCTTTTTCTTTTAAGTTGAATAAGATCTGAGGTCAAGGTGGTGAGCATATAATTTAACAGCCCCAATCTGCAATAGAGGGTTACTTGATACACATTCATTTAACAGCAGTTCTCTTTATGTCATATTTTAATGGCCTTCAGTAGTGGGTAAAAAATTAGATGTATTTCTTCTACTTTACTGGTTTTCAAACTGTAGCCATTTAGAATATGAGTGTAGAGCATGTCCTTTGTACCACACAGTGCAGTATGAACAGCACACAAATGTCACTACACCAACCAGAATGAAGTAGTTTTATGTCATACCTGAAATTAATAAGGTGTGTATCACATTCAGAATGTGCTTTTCATTTGGCACCATTTAGGAGCATTTGTGACTTCTGGACTGCTACAAACATGGTGAATATTATTCACAGTTCATAAATAAATAGTCTTTACAAAAATAATGGAATGTTCCATATTATTATCCATTCCTAACACATATGTTGAACATTGGCACAATAAAACTGGTTGCTTGCAGTCTTTACAAAAATAAACAAAATTTAATAAAATCTAAATTCTGACTACTGATGAGGAAGCTACTCCATAGTATATATTACACATTATCATATGAATACCAAGGACCTTCGATTATCACATTTAATAAACTGTTTTGATTTGGAAATTCAATTAACTGTAACAATAAAAAAAAATCCACCACAACCACCACTACTACTACTACATATATTGATTGTATAGTCCAGAAAACCAATGGATCCATTACTGACAAATTCAAAAGCATAATGCCATAAAAGCAATTCTCTACAAAGAAAACAATATTTAACACCTACATTTAATTTAATATATGTATAACCAAAAGAAGACGACCAGAGTTTTCAATGAAAACTTTAAAGGCAGTAACAATAACTGCACAAACATTTCATGATTTTCACACCAATGTGAACAGTTCATCATGTAATGGCTTCCTTAACAAGAATGTAGTACTACCATAGTTGATATAGGCACACCTGTCAGACAGAACTTCACATATGCGATGGTTCTGCCCATACTTAGTATGGTTCTACATTATTGTTTTGTGTAATATCTCTTGATAATGTCCAAGGGAATGAAATTAGCTAACCAGTAATGAAATAAAATGTTTATTTCAAATAAAAGAAACCAACTTCATGCAGGAAATGATTTCTATATAAACTGATGTCCAAAATTAAAGCAACAAATGGGAATTTTGTAAGATTGCATCTATTTTTCTGAAAAATAGTATAAACAGGTGACACAAAAGTAAAAACAATGTAATGAATACAGAATGTAAATGACCACAACACACATAACAGTAGACAAAAATGTTCTTTGCGTTTGCCAACTTAACTGATTTGCACACACATCTGACAACAAGTTAATGAGCTCAGTATGGGATGTGACCACCTCTGGCAGCGATACAGGCCTGACAATGATAGGGCACACTGTCAATGTTGTCATCAATTTCTTTCTGAACAGCTGCTCACAGGTCTGGGAGAGTGGTTAGTGGATGTTGACGTGCACCCCGTCCCCTTAGTGCATTCTAGACATGCTCTATAGGATTCAAATTGGGAGAGCAAGCAGGCCATGCAGTATCTTCCATTTCCAAGGAAACATCAGGCACCCATGCTCTATGAGGTCAAGCATTATCGTCTATCAGTACAAAGTCTGGGCACACAGGAGAGCTTCTGTAAAGTTTGGAAGGTAGGAGACGAGGTACTGGCAGAAGTAAAGCTGTGAGTACCAGGCATGAGTCGTGCTTTGGTAGCTCAGATGGTAGAGCACTTGCCCGCAAAAGGCAAAGGTCCCGAGTTTGAGTCTCGGTCGGGCACACAGTTTTAATCAGCCAGGAAGTTTCATATCAGCGCACACTCCGCTGCAGAGTGAAAATCTCATTCTGGATAACCAGATGTGTTTTCAGTGAGTGAGAAATCTGGAGAATGTGAACGCTAGGGCAACGATCTGATCAGGATAGCACAAGAAAACATCAACAGAGACCTTGAAGATAGGGCACAGGAGCTGACCTTGACAACATCACAAATATCACTCTTGCTATCCAAATTACCAGCTATGCAAACAAGAGATGATGTGCTGTGTACATATTAGCACTCCATATTATCATACCTGCTGCTGGGCCCTTATGACAATGACAAATGTAATCTGGCAATGTTTATTCCCCTTGAAGCCTTCATACACAGGTATGTCTACTGTGAAAGTGTACTGATACTGGTGTTTGTGCATGGCTATCAACCTCTATCTATTGACACATCAGGAGACTGCACAACAATGGTAGCCATGATTACAGTCCATTGTGCTCAAGAGGTCATTGCACTGTCTATGTGGATGCTATCTTGCTGTAAACAAGCCCATTTCCGGACTCGAGATATGTGACATGGCTGTACAATCCTGCATGGACAAGTGAATACTATATATATTCTCATGGACTAAAGCTGTGTGGGGCCACTGATTTCCTGTGTGACATTGAATAAGGCCCTCGTGATCACAACAGTTCCATATTCACATGACAGTCGTCATGGGATCCTGACCTATAATGAGCAGCACCAACATGTAACGATAAACCACTGTCTTCATAGACCGCGACCCAGCCCTGTCGAGTTCCAACACATGCTGGTTGATTTTTCTGCTCACACAAGGCGTAACACAACTCTCTCGCAGATTACTAATATCCTAATGTGATTTATGAATGAGTAACTCATTGCATAACATTTTTCTTATATACAGAATGTAGACAGTGTCATTCAAACATACTTTGAACAGCTATGCTAAAATTCTGTTCTAACTAATTGTACAGATAAGCATGCACTACACTTAATGTCAATTTGATGTTTGTTGCATGCCATCTTCATGTTAGTGCAATTTTAATGCCCAGCAGAATAATTTGGCTTTGTAGCCACTGTTTATATCTATCCTTCTGAATGTGTGCAGTTCTGGCTGAAGAGAATTTTTAAGTGAGTTCAGTGAGTATACACTGTGTAGCATACTCCAAATGCCCTACATACTTGTAACTCCTTGGACAAAAAGATGAACTGTCTTTGGTCAGTGTATATGTGTTTTACAAGTGCTTTAACATGCATCATTGTTAGAATCTGCGCAAGATACAGTGACCGATGAGCAGTGACCAATTTGCATCCAGAGCACTTGGCAAGATCATTCATGTGTTTGGAAAGGGAGGCCGACAGTGTTTGCCCCCTTTTGGTCAGTTGGTGATATAGAACTGAGGCGCATGCTCTGCAATTTTCTTGAACAATTTTTACAGAAACTATCCAGTAAAAAAATTTTATTTTTGCATTACTTATAGCTTAAGAAACAAATTTTAACATGGCAACATGGAAAATGTGTAGGTTTTACTCAAAATTTGCCACTCATAACGATTCTCTGAAAGTTACAAATGGTTAACGAGTAAAGTGAAAATAAATCACTATTTCTGTTGCATTTTCAGTGGAATTCTTTTCAGATACTAAAAAAAGCAGAGATGACAGTAGATCTTTCTGGATGGCCACCATGCAAGTGTGGGTGTGGAGGGGTTCCACTTAATATTTAGAAAAGATGTGAGTGTTGGCTTCAGTTTAGAACAGCACTTTCCCTGCAGCTCTCAACATTTCCCCTACAGCATTGCCTGTAACCTGTAATATTGCCTCTCTCCTAATGCATGTCCTGCCAACTGCACGTCTACTGTCCATGTTATTCTGTGCTCACTCAACATGTTGGAAATTCAAGACATCAAAGAAATTTAGTGTCCTCATGCTCTATGCTGAATGGTGTGATGAACAATGCAAATAGCTCTTCAACCTTAGTTTCATGCCGTCAGAAAATAAAAATATGACATCAACATCCTCCAGAAGTATACTACTATATTTTAAAGCCTATTTTTTCCTTGGAAAAACTAAATATCTGTTGTTGTTGTGGTCTTCAGTCCTGAGACTGGTTTGATGCAGCTCTCCATGCTACCCTATCCTGTGCAAGCTGCTTCATCTCCCAGTACCTACTGCAACCTACGCCCTTCTGAATCTACTTAGTGAATTCATCTCTTGGTCTCCCTCTACGATTTTTAACCTCCATGCTACCCTCCAATACTAAATTGGTGATCCCTTGATGCCTTAGAACACGTCTTACCAACCAATCCCTTCTTCTAGTCAAGTTGTGCCACAAACTTATTTTTCCCCCAATCCTATTCAATACCTCCTCATTAGTTATATGATCTACCCATCTAATCTTCAGCATTCTTCTGTAGCACCGCATTTCAAAAGCTTCTATTTTCCACTTCTAGTTTCACTTCCATACATGGCTACACTCAATACAAATACTTTCAGAAAAGACTTCCTGACACTTAAATCTATACTTGATGTTAACAAATTTCTCTTCTTCAGGAACGCTTTCTTTGCCATTGCCAGTCTACATTTTATATCCTCTCTACTTCGACCATCACCAGTTATTTTGCTCCCCAAATAGCAAAACTCCATTACTACTTTAAGTGTCTTGTTTCCTAATCTAATTCCCTCAGCATCACCCAACTTAATTCTACTACATTCCATTATCCTCGTTTTGCTTTTGTTGATGTTCATCTTATATCCTCCTTTCAAGACACTATCCATTCCGTTCAACTGCTCTTCCAAGTCCTTTGCTGTCTCTGATAGAATTACAATGTCATCAGCGAACCTCAAAGTTTTTATTTCTTCTCCATGGATTTTAATACCTACTCCAAATTTTTCTTTTGTTTCCTTCACTGCTTGCTCAATATACAGATTGAATAACATCGGGGATATGCTACAACCCTGTCTCACTCCCTTCCCAACCACTGCTTCCCTTTCATACCCCTCGACTCTTATGACTGCCATCTGCTTTCTGTACAAATTGTAAATAGCCATTCGCTCCCTGTATTTTACCTCTGCCACCTTCAGAATTTGAAAGAGAGTATTCCTGTCAACATTGTCAAAAGCTTTCTCTAAGTCTACAAATGCTAGAAATGTAGGTTTGCCTTTCCTTAATCTTTCTTCTAAGATAAGTCGTAAGGTCAGTATTGCCTCACGTGTTCCAACATTTGTACGGAATCCAAACTGATCTTCCCCAAAGGTCGGCTTCTACCAGTTTTACCATTCATCTGTAAAGAATTCGCGTTAGTATTTTGCATCCGTGACTTATTAAACTGATAGTTCGGTAATTTTTACATCTGTCAGCACCTGCTTTCTTTGGAATTGGAATTATTTTATTCTTCTTGAAGTCTGAGGGTATTTCGCCTGTCTCGTACATCTTGCTCACCAGATGGTAGAGTTTTGTCAGGACTGGCTCTCCCAAGGCCGTCAGTAGTTCTAATGGAATGTTGTCTACTCCCAGGGCCTTGTTTCGACTCAGGTCTTTCAGTGCTCTGTCAAACTCTCCATGCAGTATCGTATCTCCCATTTCATCTTCATCTACATCCTCTTCCATTTCCATAATATTGTCCTCAAGTACATCGCCCTTGTATAGACCCTCTATATATTCCTTCCACCTTTCTGCTTTCCCTTCTTTGCTTAGAACAGGGTTTCCATCTGAGCTCTTGATATTCATATAAGTGGTTCTCTTTTCTCCAAACGTCTCTTTAATTTTCCTGTAGGCAGTACTATATTACCCCTAGTGAGATAAGCCTCTGCATCCTTACATTTGTCCTCTAACCATCCCTGCTTAGCCATTTTGCACTTCCTGTCGATCTCATTTTTGAGACGTTTGTAATCCTTTTTGCCTGCTTCATTTACTGCATTTTTAGATTTTCTCCTTTCATCAATTAAATTCAATATTTCTTCTGTTACCCAAGGATTTCTACTAGCCCTCATCTTTTTACCTACTAGATCCTCTGCTGCCTTCACTACTTCATCTCTCAAAGCTACCCATTCTTCTTCTACTGTATTTCTTTGCCCCATTCCTGTCAATTGTTCCCTTATGCTCTCCCTGAAACTCTGTACAACCTCTCATTTAGTCAGTTTATCCAAGTCCCATCTCCTTAAATTCCCACTTTTTTTGCAGTTTCTTCAGTTTTAATTTACAGTTCATAACCAATAGATTGTGGTCAGAGTCCACATCTGCCCCTGGAAATGTCTTACAATTTAAAACCTGGTTCCTAAATCTCTGTCTTACCATTATATAATCTATCTGAAACCTGTCAGTATCTCCAGGCTTCTTCCATGTATACAACCTTCTTTTATGATTCTTGAACCATGTGTTAGCTATGATTAAGTTGTGCTCTGTGCAAAATTCTATCAGGCGGCTTCCTCTTTAATTGCTTAGCCCCAATCCATATTCACCTACTACGTTCCCTTCTCTCCCTTTTCCTACTACCGAATTCCAGTCACCCATGACTATTAAATTTTCGTCATCCTTCACTATCTGAATAATTTCTTTTATTTCATCATACATTTCTTCAATTTCTTCGTCATCTGCAGAGCTAGTCGGCATACAGACTTGTACTACTGTAGCAGACGTGGGCTTCGTATGTATCTTGGCCACAATAATGCGTTCACTATGCTGTTTGAAGTAGCTTACCCGCATTCCTATTTTCCTATTCATTATTAAACCTACTCTTGCATTACCCCTATATGATTTTGTGTTTATAACCCTATAGTCACCTGACCAGAAGTCTTGTTCCTCCTGCCAGCGAACTTCACTAATTCCTACTATATCTAACTTTAATCTATCCATTTCCCTTTTTAAATTTTCTAACCTACCTGCTCGGTTAAAGGATCTAACATTCCATGCTCCGATCTATAGAACGCCAGTTTTCTTTCTCCTGATAACGACGTCCTCCTGAGTAGTCCCCGCCTGGAGATCCAAATGGGGGACTATTTTACCTCCAGAATATTTTACCTGAGAGGACGCCATCATCATTTAACCATACAGTAAAGCTGCATGCCCTCGGGAAAAATTATAGCTGTAGTTTCCCCTTGCTTTCAGCTGTTCGCAGTACCAGCACAGCGAGGCCGTTTTGGTTAGTGTTACAAGGCCACATCAGTCAACCATCCAGACTGTTGCCCCTGCAACTACCGAAAAGGCTGCTGCCCCTCTTCAGGAACCACATGTTTGTCTGGCCTCTTAACAGATACCCCTCCGTTGTGGTTGCACCTACGGTACAGCTATCTGTATCGCTGAGGCACGCAAGCATCCCCACCAATGGCAAGATCCATGGTTCTTAGGAGGAACACTAAATATCTATCTGAGATGATTTAATGTAGGGAAAGCAGGTCCCAGTCTCAGATTTATTAGTACATCTCAATGAAAAGTTAATTTGTGTACAGGTGGGCCTACCAAAAAATTCTTGTTTGACCAATTCTCCAGAATTTTTCAACAATCTAGCATCCCTAATTTGTTGAACTATCAGAAGGGATAGCAAGTATTCAGAGAGAAGCTAAGTGGTGCATTTAGTAACTGGCAAGAATGGCACAGAAATGCTCAACAAATTGTAGTTGGGGACAACAAAAAAAAGCAATTTGCATTATGGAACAGTATACTAACAATATTCTGAGGGCCCAATGTCTGACAAATGTAAAGACACGATACTCCTTCCAAGCTATATCTTTCACAATGACTAAAATAATTAGAGAAATACAGGCTTATTAAGAAGGAGTACCAACAATCTTCCATGCCATTTATCATCCTCAAACAAAATAGGGAGTACAGACATATTCTGTAAATGGTAAATAAAAATGAAAGAGGAAGAGACAGAAGTCAGTAAGTCTCCCTTGACCTTTGGTTCTTGGCGACTTTTCCAAACTCTCCCCATTTCCTAAGCCTCGTCAGTCTTTTTTATTCATCCCTCTTTCTTCCCCTTCAACCTTTCTGCCAGAAGGAGCCACTGGTTCTGAAAGCTTCCAAATGTTCTTAACCTCTATATGTACTTGTATTCTCCTGCTGTCACTTGGTGGTATACTTCTTAAAGAAAAATGTTAAGGATCATACACACAGTTGCAGAAGGGAAAGAAGAGTCATTCCAAAATCTGGACCAGAAAAATAAAAAAGCACAAAGAAAGATTCAAATAGTTTATTCCAAACCATTTCCTAAGCTTTGTGCTGACTTTTCCTTACCTTCAGCATTATCTGTAAATCCTTTCGTTTTGTCATTGCTCATGTTTATTCCAATACAGCATGGCGAGAATTTAAAATGCTATACACTGAACATTATTTTTAAATATACTCTTCCACCGTAAATTTTTACTTTCATTTTAAACAGGTGCCCATTTGTATTTTCAAATAAGACTTTCTGTAGTATGTCAATCAGGGTGAAGTACAGCAAAAACATTTATTTACTGGAGATGGTTACTTTTTAACATGTACATATGAGAAAAAATAGGTATACTGACATCATAAGTGAAAGGAAAGATGTGTTCATATAAGAAGACAGCAGTAATAATAACAACAGTTCACCCACAAAAGCCAGAAGTCTTGGGCAGTGAAAATATAGTATCTTTCCAAGTGTTTAAGAGGTGAAAAGATACTTTTAAAATTAGGCACCATATTTCAATAACGCACTGCTATCAAAACAATGGAATGGAAGAACTGACAGAGCCAGTGTGAGAGAACTGGGGAACTGTATTCGGGTGAAAAATCAACCTGTGTGTCGCACTACAGCAAAGTATACATGAGTTTCATATTTCATATTCGTCCTGGATGATGTTCTGTATTCCAACTGCGGCCAAAATTATAGTCCGGGTGTGGGCGGGGGCGTTCCACCTATGACAAGAGTACTGATGAATAAAACTTTCCTTCATGCAATGGTCCTTGAAAGAACTGTGGTCCTCATTCCAAATACCTGCAAGTGTAACTGCAAAGGAAACCAATTTTTCACTGTCAAACTGAATAAACATTTGCACATGGCCTAAGATAGCGAAAGGGGCATTTATAATGCTTGTTTATAACAAAAAATAACAGTATGACAACCTCATCCTTCAAATTTGAAAGAGGTGTCACTAAAATTTAAAACAGTGATGTTAATGGACTTGCTAAATGCAGATCCCTGTTATGTGTAAACAACAAACCTGAAAACCTGGTTTCCATCACTGGCAAAATTCAATAAGATCCTTCATTATTGTCAAAAGAAATTTTACTTTGGTGACATTAGTAAGCCGAGGACAGAAAATTGCGCAAATTCAAAGACTGTAAATGGCTGCAAGAATTCTGTCATTGTAGAACAAGAAACATAGTTGTAAATTCTGGTGGTTCTTGTTGGGATGACACTTCCTAACCATTTCTAGATCCTAGCATATGTCCACAGTGAATACAAGTGTCATGAAATTTGTGATAGGTCATCCAGAAAGAAAAAAAAATTACTGTTGTGGGGATACAATAACTTACATTTGTGGTGTTGTAAGAGAACTGCTTTAGCTAAGAATATGTACTGTTTGCATTTTGTTGTAAGCGGGACATAATTGATATAGTCACTTCATGTAACATTCAAGCCATGATTAATTGTTCAAATGGATGAATGCTGCAGCAGATTATAACACAAAATCTATGACATTTACAGAGACAAATCACAACATAAACCAATGACTCACAGATGGGCAACACTGCTCGATATAGAGCATGTATGTTTTCACAATGAAAACCAAGTGACACAGAAATTGGTCAAAAGGGCCTAAGAAGCAAAAACTGGAGAAATGGATTTTTCAATAAGTGCAATAATCTGTCACATACTGGCTAACATCTCACACGGCAAAATTATACACCAGTGTACAAATCCAAACAAGCTGACTATAATCTGTTCATCATAAGAATAAACCTGACGTAAACAAACACAAACATGGTGACTGGTCAGAAGCCGTAGCACACACACACTGGTGTTGTTATGCTCTTGGAAGTAGGTCCTACTTAGGTATTAGATATATTATTACTAAGTTACGATAAATGAATCTTTATGATATTCAAATGTATTGACAGCCATCAACGTTTTTCTTAATCACACTTCAGCTACATAGTTTTTATTTCAAAAATCGTGTACAGCCACAGCCTCTGCAGTGTTGTGCTCTAATTGTCACAATGTTAATGCGCAGAATTAAAATGGCTGAGGCTGCTTTCTGTTCCATAGTGAAATATGCCTGTAGAATATGGTAAAGTGCTGAGACATAGGTTGTTCTTGATATTTTTCATAAACTTATGGAGGTAATTGTCTTTGAAGTTTTCCCACCCACTGTATGTAACACAGCTGATATAATTATTTACTCGCCCCGTATGTGTAGGGCAGTCGGTAGCGTACTGGAATGTTAGCCAAGTACAGATTATGCTTCGTTGGTTCAAGTCTCCCCAGTTTCATTTTTTTTTTTTTCTTGTTCAATTTGAAATACCTACATCTCATAATTAGAAAATCATCAACATTTTTAATGAACAATGTGTGTCTTCTTGTTTCTAATTACATTTTGGATGCGAAATTCCTGCTTTCATTTCAAATATAAATTCTTAATTATTGGTGTTTTATGAAAGACTTCATAAAAGTTGCTTAAAATAAGACATCATAACCATTTAATTTTTTAACACAAAAATCCTCTTTATTTACACTATTCCATTGTTTTATACCACAGAGGTAGATAAGTATCGTAGAAATATGAAAAACAATCATTTTCACAGCATTGAGCACATCATACAAATGCTGCATTTTTACATTTGCTAATGTACCATTACAATATGAACCTAAAAGAACTGATCTGGAGCCAAGTTGCGGGTTTTGGCCCAAGAAGTAACAAGACTGTTAAGCTGCCAGATGTAACTAACGCAGGCAGCATTTTCACATGTCACTGCCAAACACTGGCGGGATATAGAACGGCTCCTCGTAAAAGAAGAAGAGAATATGCGGCGCCTGGTTGGCTTCGTGGATTCTGTTGTTGATAGGCTCGTTATCCATGTAGCAGGTGACACTTGCAGAACTGAAATGTATTTCTCGGATCTGGATAAAGAAGGAGCTAGGAGATTACCAGATGACTAACTGTAATTAATACCTTCAGTGGTTTCAGTATTCAACAGTACGGTGAAATCCCTGCCGTATGCTTTTGCCTTACACACAGCTCTCTCTCAAAAATTACCCTTTGTTTAAGTTAGAAATTTTCATCACTCTTGTTTGCAATTAGAGTACTCTGTCAGGTGAGAATGAATGCATTTTATGCTTTCTGTCTGGTCACCTAAGAAGTGTGTGGTAGTGCTGGAGTTTCTCCAAATATTATTTCATTCTCTTTAAAAATTAAATGACATTCAAAGGTATATAGTTTCTTTGCTCGTCTCTTTTTACATCTGAACTGCAACTTACATCACTGCAAGTTAGTTGGACTGTTGGCTTGCCAGTCCTGCCCAAGTTTAATGTGCCGGTAAAGCTGTTGTCCCACATTATCACTCAGTCTACGTGCATGTAACACAGCACAAAACGTATCCTTTAGATCGTACTTGACCGTAATGTTCACAACTTGGCTTCCGCTCCATGTGAAACGAAATCCAATGAGATTCAAGCAAATGCAGAAGAATACCTGACGTAATGTTTACATCAGGTTTATTCTTATGATGAATAGAGTATAGCCCTAGTGTTTTTGACATCTGAATTAAAGGAGTATGTAACTACAATATCACACACAGACCACAAAGCTCAATTATTTGATGTTTGTTGATGGACAACTGCTAAGTGCTAAGTGTAACATTCAAATAACTTCCATGATGAGGGCATCAACAACAGCCATAGCTTACATCTGTGGTGTGACAAAAATCCAAATGTCATTCGAAAAAATATTTTCTGTGTCACTACTATGTAAACTTTACGTATGATGTGGTATGTAATTAGTTAGTTAGGTCCACTGCCCTAACTAACTTTCTTACAGAACACAATAAGCACACTTCCTGCAAAGTGAATTGCCACTGTTATTGGATAAGGTTCCTTTCACTACAGGGGTGGGCATTTTCTTTCTGCACATTTTAACCACTAGATAATGTATCATCTAAATGTAACATTTCTCAGACCTGACTTCAATACATTTTTATATATGTGGATGGATGGAAAATGAAGTTATAGGAAAAAACTAACACAAGGCAGAATTTGCCACAAAACATAATTACAAGTGCACCAAAAGATACTCAGAATAACTAAGTGTAATACTGTGATGAGATGTGAAGAGTTATTTTTTAAAAATAACCTATTCTGGGTGCACATTGCACTTGTGCCAGTGAGGATATCGGAGATGGGGCTACACTAGGCATGGTCTACATATCAACAGGACTAGGAGAGGAAGATTGATGGGGTTTACTTACTGAGAGTATAGCAGGAGGGTGTGGGGCCACACATGGTCAAATACCTGTCACTGTGGTTTTACAATAAACCATGCAACAGACTCCCCTGTCTTACATGTACCTCAACTAATTTAGAGATTTCTTCACTGAGTATAGAGAAGAGAGAATGTACCACACCGGAGTTCACAATGATCAGAGAAATTTGCTAGGAATCATCTTTCTTCATAAGAATGCACAGTCTATTAAAAATAAAGTACACCAGCTTGAAGCTGAATTACAGTCTTTGAGCAGCATTGTGGTATGCAAAAGAAAATCAAACACAGCATATAATGCATATGTGGTATGAAGGTGCAAGTCGCTACTGTAGAACTACTTTAAATGATGGGCTATCGTGTATTTATATCAGAATTAGCACACATCTTTAAGTTAGAAATGATCTGATCACACTTAATGTAGATAAACATGGCAGCCACTGAAATAACAAAGCTAATCATTCTGCATGTGTACCAGTCACCTATTTGTAGAGCTGACACTTTCTTTAACAAATCTCAGCACAAAATGCTGAATAATATGTGGAGACATGAATACTAATGCAGGTTTACAGATGTTCTGGGCAGAGGCAAATCCAGGGGGGAAGACAGGGTGGCTATAGGGCTGCAACTGCAGCCTTCCCAGACCTAAAAAAAATGTAGCTTTGTTTACTCTACAGAATTCAGAGACAGTGCAGTGATATAGGCGACTCAGTTTTTCATGTGGACTGAGAGGAATCGTGGCAAGTGAAAAGGCTTGAAGTCAGCTTTCCAGCCAATTTGGAGTTGGTGCAAGGGGCATAGCAACACGTTTACAGTGCTGGAGTCACCAGTAGATGTAGTTCAGGTGTGCAGCAATGATGAGAAAAACTGTGTTCACATCAAAGAATATTGTACAACAAGGACCAATTGAATGAGGCAGCGCAGTTGTTCATATGCTGATCTCATATTCAGGAAAGCATACTTCCAAGGTAGGATCGGAAAATAACACAAAATAATTTTTTTTTTCTCCCCTGATATTTCAGCTCGAATGTTGAAATTTCATGACAATATAATCTGAAGTCTGTGCTACACACAATATTTTGCTTTCATGCGCAGCTCTAGCGAGAGAAGCCTGAACATAACATGCATGCTACTGTCAACTTGTGAATAGTGGAAAAGTGTAATCTGATATTTGTGGGACAAAGGGCATAAACTGAGTGAAATTCACAGGGATATGCGTGATATGTATGGACTGTATCAGTGTCTCCGGGTGGTGTGCATTCTTTCAAGAGAGCCTTGTGAACCTTAGTGATTTGCCATGCTCTGGGTAGCTGGTAACAGCTGCAACACCACAGAATATCAGAGCCATTGAGGCAGCAATTTTGAGCAACCAGCATTTGGAAATGTGAACACTATTGCAACAGTTCAACATTTCCTATGGTGCAGTGTGTGATACTGATCATGAGACACTGAGAAACTTCGTAAAGTCAGTGCTCACTGGGTGCCTAAGTGAGTGACTGATGACAAGCTTGGATCACTTAACACATTACGATGCAGAAGGGCATCATTAGGAATCATCACTGGTAATGAGTCATGGGCATATCACCAAACACTCAAAACCAAGCAGGCCTCTTTGGAGTGGAAACATAATGGTTCCCCAGTACGAAAAAAATGCAAAGTGCCTCAGTCTGATAGGGAACTGTTTGTGATAGTATTCTGGGATAGGCATCATGTGTTACTTGTGGGCTTTGCTGAACAGGAGACCAATGTGAATGATGCAGCCTACATGAAAACTTTGGTTCAGTTGTATCACACCTTTTATGACAAACGCCACAACATTAATGCTGACAGTGTCAAACTTCTTCATGACAATGCTCGCCCCCGTGTTGCTGCCCCTGTTTTTGAAAAAACTGCCAAATTTGGGTGGAAGGTGCTCCAGCATCCTCCATACAGTCCGTCTTGTACCATCAGATGTTCATCTGTTTGGTCCCATGAAGATATTCCTGGCCGGCCAACACTTTGCAACATATGTGGCAATGAATCAGCAGTCCACTGATGGCTGTACTCCAACCAAATAGACTTCTCTAAAAAGAGCATATTGAAACTGGTACCACGATGGGAGAAATGTGTTGAGAACATTGGTGATTATGTAAGTACATTTGTGATTTTTTTCTTTTTGTTACCTATTAAGCTTTTTAGCAGTAAAATTATTGTGCATTACTTCCCTCATAGATTCTGCGCATGCGTGTATAATTTTTTGAGCCACTTATTGTCAGTGTATTATGATGACAAGTCAAATATCATTGTAAAGGCGATTCCTGGATGAATAAATAAATAACAATAATAATAACAATAATAATAATAATGTTTCAGTAAGTTATTGTGCATTCTTGCTCATTATTGTGAGATTTTTTTATGAACAATATTCAAACAGCTATAACTTTGCAAAAACTGGGAATTATATTTCTAAGAATTGTTACATTTCAAGTTGTCCTGAAATATTTACCGAACTTCCTGAAAATGCTGTATTTAATTTCCAACCCAAGTATGATGAACTATGCAAATACCTGTTACGATCTAAAAGCCTGCAAGCAAGAAATAAAATAAGAACAGTGAAATTAGGTAAACAGATCAACTGGGATGAAATGAAGGAAGGTGCAATCACCTGAAATAATATTAGTGGAATCCATTCTACCTGCAGTATCATGAATGTGTAGTGACAACTGAAAACTTGTGCCAATCCAGGACTACAACCCAAATTTCCTGTTTGTCATGAACAGCCACCTTAACAATTAGCTACGTGAGCATGGCTCCAGGCCTCGTTCAAACTTTCATTGTGCTCACAATTCAGAGAAGGAAACATGACTGAGGATGAATTTTTCAGTCAGGCGTGACAGCATGCAAAATAGCCTAGGCATGTTTCTGCGAACTGCTGACCAAGATTCTGCTAAGTCTGTTAATGTCTACAAGGTAAACATCAAGGTAAATATTCATAAGCTCTTTTACAACACAGTACAGTGTACTCTAGATTGTCCACAGTAATTGGCGACTTGAAAATCGTGGATAATTGATTTCTGCAGATAACCAACAATTAAAGTACATGGTAATGTATTAGAGTTGTTCAAAAACAAAAATTAATCACAATGTCATAATTAAAATCATTCAAATAATGTTTAAAATAAATTCTATTTTATTTATCATATTACGCATGAGAATACAGTACTTACAAAGCAGAGTGTGGCAAGTCAATTTCACATTACACTGCACTACGTTGAAACAAAATATTCTTGAATTGATTTTTGTCTCAATGAGGTACACCTTCTTTTACATATCATGCTATGAATTTTACACAACACCAACTTTCCAGAAAGGGGATCATGTCCTTGCTGTTCCAGGCTGTCCAATAACCCTTCAGCCCATTCAAGTGCTGATGCATGACTGATTACCGTTTCTGGAATTAGACAAATGTTGTTATCTTTGTCACTGTCATTCACCACCTCAGATTTCCCTTGTGCTTGGTAACAGTAGCAATGTCACTCAACATCCCATGACCTAGTTCTATGCGGTCCACATCAAACAATTCAGAAAAACCTTCGTTGTCAAGTTTCACACCCCAAAGTACTTGTCAAAACAGCAGCTAACATTCTCTGTGTGTTCCACATCAAATCAAACAGCAATACTTTCTTTGTCAAGTTTCACACTCTGGAGTACTTTTCAAAACAGGAGCTAATGTTGCTAATGAGCGGTCTTCTTCATCATTGGACTCACCAATTTCATCAGTTTCAGGATTAATGTTTTTCCATGAATTGGCTGTGGCTGATTGTTTTACCTTAGACTACACCTTCCACACTTCCATAAACTGCAAAGTCAATTGTTTCCAAAATGTTTGAAGACTGCTGCCCTCATCAATAAGTTTTTGTAGCAGATTTCCTCCATATATTTTCTTCATGGCAGCACTGACACCATGAACCATTGGCTGCATTAAAGCTATCTCATTAGGTGGTAAGTATTTTACAAATATCATCCTCTTATCCAATTTCAGAGGAGGTTCATTCAGATGCAAGCAGGTAGACCCTTCAAAGTTAAATTTTCTCGGACCTGTAGCATGGAGCACTTATGGAACCATGTTTGAAATATTCTGCAGTCCATTCAGATCTCTTTCTGGTGAAAATAATGGACAGATACATGTGCATTTCTTTTTCTTTGAAACAGAGTAGTTTTTTTCACTTTACCTATTATACCAAACTTAACTTCATATGATCCTACATCATTAGCACAATACAACACAGTTATCCTCTCTTTATTTGATTTATAACCAGGCACACTACGCGCTGTCTCGAAAGCTTAAGTCTTTGTTGGTAGACACTTCCAAAACAGCCCAGTTTCGCCCTTGTTGTTTATTTGCTCCAGCTCTAAATTTTCTCATACAGTACATTCATGGGAATCATAACAAAATTCAGAAGCAGCCTTATTATCTGCTTTTAACTTTTCTCCTCAGATGGCAATCTCCTGGATACCATGACACTGTTTAAATCTACTTAGCCAGCTGGAAGATTCATTAAAATGTCCTTCAATCCCCAAGGTTTTGAAGAACAAGTGGGCCTGTTTGGCACTTATTGGGCCAGATACTAGTGTGCCCTCTGTTGTTTTCTGCTGAAACCATTACAGCTTGGCTTTATCCAGTTCTGTGTTTGTAGATATTTTCATAGCCTTTCACTATGACAAACCTTGAAATGAGTCAGACATGCTAGCAAATTTGTTTTTCCAAATGTCACAGATCACAATTTCACCCACATTGTAAATCAGTTCCAGATTCCACGTATCAATACTGTCTTCTTCAAGTTTGTGTATTATCTCCAGTTTCTGCTGTACTGTTAGCACAACACATTTTCACTTTTCAGACATTGTTCAGCACTAACTGAATTCAAATGATTACAGTATTCACCACAGCAATGCAATCCAGCACTTGAGGTGTTAGAGCAGCACACTGTTAACTAGTGTTGTAACGTGACATTATCATTCACTGGCAACTGCTCCAACATAAAAGAAAAATTTTCAGCAACTATAAAAGAACTGGGAGAAATAGGCTGCAGGTAATCTGCAAAGCGGATAATAATTGAAAGTTTACTGTACCAATAAGTTGTGCATTGATAAACAATTCTGCACTGTTATAATTTATTTCATGTTTTTCGGCAATTCAATATTTTGCTACAGTTGACATACTGAACTACAAGAGCTATATATGATTCTAGTGTTACATTTTGGAGTGTGAAAACTGTCTTGTCAACATGTGCTATGCCACATTTGGAAGGAATAAGGTAAATGCCGAGCCTGAGAAGGCCATGATGATCAATCACAAGGAGCAGTTCACAGCCTCAACTGGATAGCAAATATGCATTGCAGACAATAAATAAATCAATACAGAAGATTTCAAGAGAATAACACACACAAAAGTGCCTTTCACCTACTCATAGACTAACATAACGCAAAGCAGTGCACGCCACAGTGTGTGTGTGTGTGTGTGTGTGTGTGTGTGTGTGTGTGTGTGTGTAGCTATCTTGTCTATTGGCAGATGAGTGGGCAACCATATTGTGCGTGTTAGTGTATCAGACATTTCATGTGCCACCAATTTATGTCAAAGAATCATGAAAGTTCTGTAATTTCATCTGACCTGTACTCAGGAACTATACACAAGTGCAAATAATGTCCTTAATCGTGTCTAAATATGTCAATTTATGATTTTAATTCTGATAACAATGCCCTATATATATATATATATATATATATATATATATATATATATACAGGAAAATGCCTGAATTATGGATCGCACATCTGAATGAAATAATTACTGATCTTGACTATATGAACTGTGTGTGCCTCTCCCACCTCCAATAAACAACTTTCAGTGATAGGCTTTCCCAGTCCATTACCTGTTGAATATATTTCCTGAGTTCTTCTCCTGGACTAACAGAATGCTGCTTGTTTTCCTGTACTCTGTACGTAAGTTGGTCTTCTTTACTAAAAGGCTCATCGTCTACAGTCGATGCTGCACTTGATGTAGGAAGAGTCAATGGAGGAATATCAGAGTGATATGCCTCCTGGAAAGCTGCGGCATTTTTGACAGTATCCAACATCTTTGCAAACTGGTACTGAGAATGGAGAACAAAAGAATACACACAACATTACATCTTATTTTTTCAACATATGCACCCATCTTTCTCAGTTGCTACTTAAACAATCTTTATCTTGTAGATTAGAATAGCTAATAACTATTGCTATTTTTTCAATCAAATTTTATTTTTTGTCCTTAACCAAACATGATTCGTTTACAGCTAAGTGCTTTAAGCTCTTCAGTTATCTCTCTCTCTCTCTCTCTCTCTCTCTCTCTCTCTCTCTCTCTCTCTCTCCTATATTTTATGTATTTCATTGATTCTTCTGTTAGCATGTACACACACAAAATTCCTTGTACAGATATTTGCACTGAGCTGCATTTTGTTGTTACTGCACTTATCCCTGCTCTCAGTGTAATGACACACAGTTCAGTGTCAACATTTATGAAAGGAAGTGAGAGTCTGGAAATGCTAATAAAAGAGCAAATTAAGATAGATCAAATAGAAAACATAGATCAAATAACACAAACCACTGAAGATTCATAAAACAATAAAATGAAATTTCAGAAACAAAAGTAAAATTCAGTTGCAAAAGATAAGTAGCATAACAATTTTACCTGAAAGATGAACAACACAACACCTTGCGTATCATTCTTCCACATGCAGCAGATTAGGAATACCAACCATACAGAATGATGTAAACAACAACACAAAACAATTAAAGATGAATAAGCTTTACACAATTTCTTGCTTGCACAGAGAATAATAAACACCACAGAAAAGAAAGGCTGCAGAAAGATTGCACATGCACCAAACAAAAATAAATGTTCAGGATGCTCAATCAAGAAAGAGAAATAAAATAAACAAACAGGTACTGACAATGACATCATGTGTTGTATATGTGAATGGCTGTGACTGCAAAATTTTTTATTTTTTCTTCTTCTCTACAGTCTTGGCTTGTGAGTATGTACTACTGCAGTATGTTGTTGATTATTCACATGCAAACACTAAACATAATATTACAATGTCTGTAGCTTATTTGGAGTATAACTCAAACCAGTATTTAACAGGTCAGAGCCCTGTACCTTACTTGTCAAATTACCACAAACATTATCGGCAACTGAATTCACAAATAATACGGTATTCCTAATATCTCTGAACCTTAAACGTAAGTAACAGTAACCATTCAATAGTGGGGCAAAAGGGTCAAGACAAACACTAATAAGTGAGAATATTTTCTTCTTACACTAGTAACTGTTGTTCCCACCTATGGAGCTTATCTCTCTGCAATATTTCCTGTTTTACATACCAATCTAAGAAGTCAGTTGCATAGCTGGTGAGTAGGAGCTTTTTATCATTTAAACATTATGCAAATCACACTTTTCTTAAACAACAACAATCATGGAAATTCCTGGATGGAACATACGTACACCATGGGAAAGGCAACCAGCCATCGTTAGCAGACTGATGTGTGGAGCATAGCAACAAATAACATAAAACAGTATTCACACAAGCTGTCATGAGCTATTCCCTTTCTAGTAAAAACAGACACACTTAAACCACAAACACACACTCCTATGACTGTGGTGAGACTGGTGATAATGATCAATTATTAAATCAATTTCCTGAGCAGATGGAAATTGAGATGAGGTGGGGAGGACACACGAGGCAAAGAGGGGGTAGCAGGATAGAGCAAGACCAGTCTTTCAACAGATGACTCGGCAGTTGCACAACATGACAAAATGAGTTAAAAGCACAGAGCATGAGAGAGAGCGAGGGGGAGGGGAGGAGGGGGGGGTTGTGAAAAGAAGAGGAATGTGAGGATCAAGAAGGAGGCAGGGAGGGGAGAGAGAAAGGCTCTGAGCACTATGGGACTTAACATCTATGGTCATCAGTCCCCTAGAACTTAGAACTACTTAAACCTAACTAACCTAAGGACAGCACACAACACCCAGCCATCACGAGGCAGAGAAAATCCCTGACCCCGCCGGGAATCGAACCCGGGAACCCGGGCGTGGGAAGCGAGAACGCTACCGCACGACCACGAGATGCGGGCGAGAGAGAAAGGGAAAAGTGTTTGTTTATGTGTGTGTGTGTGTGTGTGTGTGTGTGTGTGTGTGTGTGTGTGTGTGTGAGAGAGAGAGAGAGAGAGAGAGAGAGAGAGAGAGAGAGAGATGAGTGTGGGAGGAGCAAGTAGTGGCAGAAGACAGTACACAATCTGGATGGTTAAAGAGTGATGTGGCCGGAAGAAAGAGGGCAAAAGGGAAAAGGTGATGTGAAGCAGTGGGAAACATGTTAGCAGACGTTTAGACCAGGGGGATTGCAAGAGTACAGGATATGCTGGAGAAAGACTTTTCATCTCCGAAGTTTGGAGAAACTTGTGCTGGAAGGGAGTACCCAAATGGCCTGCCTAATGAAGCAGCTGTTGAAGTCATTTTTGTTGTGGTGTGTAGCATATCTGGCATATCTAGTTTGCAGTGTGCCAGAGTTTTGTTGGTGACCATTCATGTGAGTAGATAGTGAGTGGGTGCATGGGCCAAGTCTGGCACCTGTGATGATCACAAGGAAATGACTCATGGCGTGTAAGTCTGGGATAAGGATAGACTATGACATTATGTAAATTCGGTAGCTGGTAGAACACTAGTTTGGGTGATGTGAGCAGGATTTTGGGAAGGATATCTCTCATCTCAGGGCATGATGAGAGATAGTTGAAGCTCTGGTGACAGATGTAGTTGAACTATTCAAGACTGGGATGTGACTGGAGTTATAAGAGTGCTGGTTGCTAGCTGGTAAATAGGTTTACTAGTGTCAGGGGAAGAGATGTTATGGGAGATATGTTTATGAATGGGGTGCTCTTGCCAATAAAGGCGCTAATAAGGTCATCAGTATATTTTGACAACTCGTGCTTTCTGCTGCAGATAGGGCAACCTCAGGTGGTGAGACTGTAAGGAAGAGACTTTCTGACATGACCTGTCAAAGGGAAGATACTGTTATGGTTGATGTGCTGGTACAAGCAGATATATTTATGGAGATGGACGTCTAGGGAGGTAGCTTGTTGAGCTGAGAAGGACCAGGTAAAAGAGATTTGGGTGTAGGTGTTGAGGTAATAGAGGAAAAAGCAAAGGTTGTGCTTGCCACAAGTACAGATCATGCAAATGTCATCAACAAATCTGAACAAGAAAAGCGGTTTAAGGCATTGGCTTGATAGGAAAGATCTCTCTGGATGGTCCATAAATAAGTTGTCATAGGTTGATGCCATGTGGGTACCAGTAGCAGTTCCATGAACTTGTTTATAGATTTGGCCTTCACAAGTGAAATAATTCTGGGTCAGGATTTGGTTGGCTAGCAAAATTAGGAAAGAGGCGGTGGGTTTGGTATCAGGATGGTGTTGGGAAAGGTAGTGTTCCATGGTCTCAAACTTGGTCAAGAGGGATGTTTGTGTACAAGGATGACACATCCATAGTGACTAACAAGGAGCCTGGTGGTAACTGTGGAGAGACAGTGAAGGAAGTGAGCAGGGTCTTGAAGGTAGGATAAGAGGTTATGGACAACAGTTGGGACATGTTAACAAAGGCAGAAGTTCATTCTGCGGGAGCACTGTGCCCAGTGACAATGGACAAGTAATGGTGAGACCTATGGTGTTGGGTTTGTGGAGTAGGTAAATGGTAGGAACATGTGGGGTCGCTTATGTGAGGAGGGAAATGGATTCAACTGTCAGATTTTAGGATGGACCTAAGGCTTCAAGGAGCTGCTGGAAGTCATATCGGACTTCTGGGAGGGGATCATGGTCATAAGGTTTGTATGCAGAGGTGCCAGAAAATTGGCAGAGACTCTCAACTACAGAGTCACCATGATCCATGACTATTGTGGTGGAGCCTTTCCCCACAGTAAAGGTTACACATAACTGTATGGTCCATAGAAGTGATGTTAGGTTCATTGAGGAGGAATTTAGGAAAGAAAGTTGAGGCCAAGTTAGAAGTGAGGAGTTCCTGAAATATTACGAGGGGATGACTATGTGGAAGGGTAGGAGGATAATGGTTGGAGGGAGGTTGGAACTGTTTTAAACAGGGTTCTACATGGCGTAATGGTTGGCTAGATGGTCGCTACCAAAGGATGACAGGGCAGCACTGGTCGATAGCTTGTAGGCTGCTCAAGGAGTCAGTACACAGGAGAAATGACTCACATGGGCATGAGCAGATGTGCTCAAGAGCACGAGATATGGCCGCCAGCTCTGCAGTGAAAACACTGCAGCCAGCTGGTAAGGAGTGCTGTTCTATATGTCCCCCATGAACATAAGCAAAGTCAATGGGACCATCAGCCATCGAGCCATCAGTGTAAACCATTTCATGGCGCCAGTACATGTCAAGAATCGAGAGGAAGTGACAGCAGAGGGTCGCAGGGTTAAGTGAGTCCTTAGGGCCTTGTGAAAGGTGCAGTTAAGCCGTGGCCTAGGTGTACACCATGGAAGTGTTCATGAATGAACCTCAAGTGTATGTGGTAAGGGCAAGGACTCCAGTTCAGAGAGAAGGGATCGCACACAAACTGCAATTGTAAGCCCTGATCTGGGCCGCCGATGAGGGAGATGAACTGCCGCGGGTGGGAAAAGGAGATGGTAATTCGGATGCGGAGGAGACCTACAAATGTGTGCAATATAACTGGAGAGCAACTGTGCATGCCTCACCTGCAATGGAAGGACTCCAGCCTCCACCAGGATGCTGGTCACCGGACTCATTCTAAAAGCTCCTGTTGCTAGGTGAATGCCACAGTGCTGCACTGGGTCGAGTAAACGCAACACTGAGGGTGCCACCAAACCATAAACCACACTCCCATTGTCAAGGCAGGATTGAACAAGGGCTCTGTAGAGCTGCAGCAGCGTAGAGCGATCTGCATCGAAGTTGGTGTTGCTCAGGTAGCAGAGGGCATTGAGGTGCTGCCAGCATTTCTGCTTAAGCTGATGGAGATGAGGAAGCCAAGTCAATCTGGCATCAAAAACCAGTCCTAAGAATCGGTATGTCTCCACTATGGTGAGTGGATCATCATTAAGGTAAAATTCTGGTTCAGGATGAACGGCACAACGCCGACACAAGTGCATAACACAAGACTTTGGGGCCGAAAACTGGAAACCGTGGGCTACAGCCCATGACTGCGCCTTGTGGATGGCTCCTTGTAGATGCCGCTCAGTAACACCAATACTGGTGGAGAAGTATGAAATGGAGAAGTCATCTGCATACAGAAAAGGTGAGACGGACGGCCCTACAGCTGCTGCTAGACCATTAATGGCCACTAAAAATAGAGATACACTCAATAAGGAGCCATGCGGGACCCCATTCTCCTGGACATGGGGGGAACTAAGGGAGGCACCAACTTGGACATGAAAAGTATGAAGCAACAGGAAATTGTGGATAAAAATCGGGAGCGGATCTCGGAGACCCCACTCGTATAATGTGGTAAGGATATGATGTCGCCAGGTCATGTCATACGCTTTTCGTAAATCAAAAAAGACAGTAACCAGGTGTTGGCGTCTGGAAAAGGCTGTTCAGATGGCAAGACTCGAGGGACACAAGATTATCAATGGCGCAGCGAGCCTGGCGGAAGCCACCCTGACATGGAGTCAGTACGCCATGTGACTCCAGGACCCAGCCCACCCGCCGACATACCATACGTTCCAGCAGCTTACAAAGAACATTGGTGAGGCTGTTGGGCCGACAGCTACCCACATCAAGTGGGTTTTTACCGGGTTTAAGCACCGGAGTGATAGTGCTTTTCCACCATTGTGATGGAAAGACGACATCGCACCAGATACTGTTGAAGATGATGAGGACATGTCACTTGTAGTCAGATGAGAGATGTTTAATTATCTGACTGTGGATCTAATCTGACCCAGGAGCTGTGTCGGGGCAATGTGCAAGGGCACTGAGGAGCTCCTACTCTGTAAATGGGGCATTATAGGCTTCACTGTGGCATGTAGCGTATGTGAGGACTTTTCTTTCCATCCGCCGTTTGAGGGTGCGAGAGGCTGGGGATAGTTCTCTGATGTAGAGGCTCGAGCATAGTGCTCAGCAATTGCATTTGCGTCGGTAGATAACGTGCCATTAATGTTAATGCCAGGGACACCTGTTGGCATCTGGTACCCAAAAAGATGTCTGATCTTCATCCAGACTTGAAAATGTGACATATGGCACCCAATGGGTGAGACGTTTCTCTCCCAACACTGTGCTCCAGGGAAGGGTGCCACTTATGCCACTGTAGAGCTCCTCGACGCTCCTTAATTGTCTCAGCAACTTCCGGCAACCACCAAGGGACCGCCTTTCGCCAAGGGCACCCTAAAGAGCGAGGGATCGCGTTTTCCGCTGCAATAACAATTGTTGTTGTCACCTCCTCAACCGTCACAGCGATGTTACCATGTGAGGAAAAGTCGACGATGACCGCAGAGGTGAAAGTTTCCCAGTCTGCCTCATTTAAAGCCCATCTGGACAGGCGTGCATGGGCCTGATGCAGGGGCAGTGACAGGAAGATGGGGAGGTGGTCGCTACCACACACGTCGTCATGTGCTCTCCAGTGGATAGATGGGAGAAGCCCTGGGCTGCAAATGGATAAATCAATGGTTGAGTAACTACCACGAGCCACACTGAAATGTGTGGCAGCCCCAGTATTTAAGAGGCAGAGGTCGAACTGAGACAGTAAAGTTTCGACATCTCTGCCTCGGCCAGTACGCATGGTGCCACCCCACAAGGGGTTATGGGCATTAAAATCTCCCAAAAGTAGGAAAGGTTTAGGGAGTTGATCAATCAGTGGAGCTATTACATTTAGGGGTACTGCACCGTCTGGAGGAAGATATACATTGCAGACAGTTATTTCCTGTGTCATCCTTATTCTGACAGCCACAGCTTCAAGAGGGGTTTGAAGGGGTGCAGTTTCACTACAGACTCAGTTTGGGACATAAACTCAAACTCCACCTGACACTCGATTATAGTCGCTACGGTTGCTGTAATATCCCTTATAGTCGTGAAGGGCAGGGGCCCGCATTTCCGGGAACCAGGTTTCCTGGAGGGCAATGCAGAAAGCAGGTGTAAAGCTTAACAGTTGCCGCAGCTCAGCCAGGCGGTGGAAAAACTGCTCCAATTCCACTGGAGGATGACATCATCATGAGACTGGGAAGGCATGGAACATTCAATGAGGTAGTTTACGCCTCAGGGACACCTGCTGCCACCAACTTATTGCTTGAACAGTCTATATCCATTGTGTCTGAGGGTCCAGCAAGATCTAGGTCCTCAGCGGACGCCAGAATCTCCACCTTATCCCCAGATGCAGAGCTTGTAGGTAGCAGTGGTGTGTGTGCCACCGCAATTTCATTAGCCTTAGGGGTCTTCTTTTTGGACTTTTCTTGCTGCTCCTTGGGTTTCTCTGGCTGGGAGGGCTTCACTGATTCAGTCTCTGGGACTGAGGATGATTGTGAAGCCCTACGACCAGCTGCTTTTGGGCGCTTCAGCCACTGGCGGGCGTCATCTTTCCCATTAGCAGAAACCTGGGAAGGAGTGACCCAAGGGACCCCTTCGTGACGAGAGGAGCCAAAGAAGACTCCCTGGCTCAGAAGTGGGGACTGGTGTCCCCAATGGTTGGGGGGAGGAGGGGACAGTGCTTCTGAGGTAGGTGGTGCGGGAGTTACAGGGGGGGGGGGGGGGAGTGGACGTGCCCCCCCCCCCTCCCCACACCATCAAAGAGGCAGGTGTAGCCTTCTGGTTCTGAAAGTCGACTGGAATTTGCGGAACTAGTGAGGCTCTACAACTGTTCTCGTAGCGGCGGTGTATGAGGAGGCCGTAGCCACAGGATGTAGGCGCTCATATTTTCTCTTAGCCACAGTGTAGGTCAGTCGGTCCAGGGTCTTGTATTCCATGATTTCCTCTCTTTCTTTAAAATCCTGCAGTCGGGTGAGCAAGGTGAATGATGCTCTCCGTAGTTGACACAGATGTGAGGCGGAGCACATGGATTATTGGGATGTGATGGACATCCACAATCTCAACATTGATGCTGTAAGTACAGCAGGAAGACATATGGCCGAACGTCCAGCACTTGAAGCACTGCATTGGGGGAGGGATATATGGCTTGACATCACAGCGGTCGACCATCAACTTGACCTTCTCGGGTAAGGTGGCACCCTCGAAGGCCAAGATGAAGGCACTGGCGGCAACCTGATTATCCCTCGGGTCCCGATGGACACACCACACGAAATGAACACCTCGCCACTCTAAATTGGCACACAGCTCGTCGTCAGACTGCAAAAGAAAGTCCCTGTGGAAGATAATACCCTGGACCATATTAAGCTCTTATGTGGTGTGATGGTAATAGAAACATCGCCCAACTTGTTACAAGCCAGTAAAGTCCGTGACTGGGCAGAGGATGCTGTTTTTATCAAGACTGACCCAGATCGCATTTTGGACAAGCCCTCCACCTCCCCAAACTTGTCCTCTAAATGCTCTACAAAAAACTGTGGCTTCATTGAAACAAAGGAGTCCCATCAGTTCTCGTACATACGAGGTACCAGGGTGAATAAGGTTCGCTGCCGTCCTTAGCCTGGCGTTCCTCCCATGGTGTGGCTAGGGAGGGGAATGATTCAGTGTTGTACTGAGACTTGGAACGCTTGGAGACTGCTGGTATTTGATCACCAGCAAGTGATGAAGTGGTATGCTTCATCACGTGTCATCCGCCCTGATGCCACGGCCCCGACCAGGGGCCCTCACCACAGGTGCCACCCAGCCGCAACAAAGGCCACATGACAGACTGGCCATTGCTGGGAGTCCCAATGCCCCAGAATGACGGGCATCTACTTCTTGGCATAAGTGGGGAGTTATTGGCGCAGGCATCAGCTGAGCAATTCCTGTGTTGTCAGAGGGCTACAACCAACAGCGTACATGGCGGCCCCACCACAACAGACTGGCTACCATGCTGGATATGAGGTGCAAAGAAGTCCATGGTCATCATCAGCGCAAAAAGCAACACTGAATAGTGCATGGTGGAAAACACATCCATGAAGGCGTCCTCACCCAAGAGATGGAGAATGAGCTGGACTGCAGTGTGACAACAAGAAAGTGGGCTAAAATTTCAAGGCACGATGGACACGATGCACCACTTAAGGCACCCTTCCCCAGTTGGCTCGCTGTTCGGGAAAATTTTGAGAAATGGAGGTCAAACCCTGCAGGGGACCATCACATAAAGGCCAAAATGTGAGAGACTCCTTTTAATCGCAACTTATGACAGGTAGGAATACCTCGGGCCTATTCTAATTTCCGGACCTGCAAGGCGGGACTAAAAGGATTTTTCAATAGGAGCAGAGGCTGTCAAGAACAGTTTGAGCTTCGAATGTGTGACTGTGAAGGCCTGGATTAGTGAGGGCAAAGACTACCAGAAAAGGTGAAGGTTCTTGCAGTAGGATGGGTGACAGCCAGAGATGCCAATTTGAATGGTAAGCACATCAGGTGGATATCATGTGCCAGACAAGATTTCAGAAAGAGGATATGTGGCTAGTTTTGCTATAACAAAGGAGAGTTTTCAGAATTCGTGAAGGAAGAATGAGGAGGGCTTTGTGGTTGGAGGGTCAGGAGACAACAAGAGTGGCTGAAAAAATAGTTATAAAGGCTGAAAATAAGGAGCTGAAAACTTCTTGTTGAAGGGCTATAACAGAAATAAATGGTAGGTACTATATGGAGATAGGAACTACTCGTACATAGGAAGTTAGAAGGGAGGTCAGAAAAAATGCATGAGGTAGTAGATACGCTTGTAAATAAATATGCTCAATCTCAAATTGATATGAGCAACAGTAAGAAACATATGAGATAGAACAATCTGTTCATAAATAAACATATAAGACAAACTAACAGTTGGGCAGCATGAATTAGCTGTAGAGAACATGTTAAAAACAGCACTGGAATTAAATGTTCAAAAATCAGCTATCACAGTGAGGGTAAGGAGTTGTAGCGTGGCACTTATTAGTGTGGAGGGCCATTGAAACAGTGAGTGTTCACACTGCACAACAGAAGGTGGCTGGTGCACATTTTGAAGGCAGATGCTGAAGAGGAGAAGAAAGGATAGACATCTTAATTAATAAAGAAATGGACAATGAGTTGTGGGGAAGTGAGTAAAGACAGTAACAAAACTAAAAGGGTATGGGAAGCAAAAGAGTCAAAAGAATAAAGAAATTCCTGGATGGGACAATTGAGGGAAAGGCAACCAGTCACATACAGCTGACACTCACTTGTGGAGTACAGCAACACATAACAGTAGCTTTGGAGCTCTTTCTCTCTTTCTAGTACACACACACACACACACACACACACACAGTCTCTCTCTCTATCCCTCTCTCTCTCTCTCTCTCTCTCTCTCTCTCCCCCCCCCCCCCCAAAAAAAATAAAATAAAATAAAAATAAAATCACTCCGTTTTCCACTCTTCTTCCCTTCTCTCCCTCCTTCCTGTTTCTCTCTCCACCTTGACCCTCCTCATCTTTGCCCCCTCCCTATATCTCTTATATGCTCTACCCTCCCCTTTCCTCTTGCTGTGCTGCTGATGAGTCACCTGTCAAAAGACCTGCCTTACTCTTACACCACTGGCCACTCCTTGCCTCATGCATCCATCCATAGCCCTCACTGTGATCGCCAGCCCAGCCTACTGCTTTCCATAATTGATGGTCAGTAGCCAGTCTCACATTGACCATGGGACTGTGCATTTGGTGTTTGTACTTTTAGTAGATAAACAGCAAGAGCAGGAAAGCTAGAGTGAATAGCTTTCCTGTTATGTGTTGCCACACTCCACACATCAGTCCACTGTAGATGAGTGGCTGACTTTCCCTTATTTTACATATTATTTTTAATAAATCTATGAATGGTAATAAAGTACTATGTGAAAAAAATGGAAACTATACCATGAACAACAATTTGGGTACACAGCGAGGCGACTAAAGCCATGGGATACTTCCTAATATTGTGTTGGACCTTCTTTTGCCTGGCGTAGCACAGGAAGTTCCCTGCAGAAATAGTGATCCATACTGCCTCTATAGTCATTTATAATTGTAAAAGGGTTTCCAGTGCAGGATTTTGTGCACAAACTGACCTCTCGGTTATGTCCCATAAATGTTTGAGGGGATTCATGTTGGGTGATCTGGGTAGCCATATAATTCGCTCAAACTGTGCAGTGTGTTCCGCAAATCAGTTGTGAACAATTGTGGCCAATAACATGGTGCATTGTCATCCAAAAAATGAAATCCATGAGTGGCTGAAAATCGTCTCCAAGTAGTCAAACATAACCATTTTGTTTCAGCTGGACCAGGGGACCCAGTCCGTTCCATGTAAACACAGCCCACACCATTATAGGACCCAGTCCATTCCGTGTAAACACAGCCCACACCATTATTGAGCCACCACCCCAGCTTGCACAATGCCTTGTTTTCAACTTAGGTCCACAGCTTCATGGGGTCTGCACCACACTATAACCCTACAATCAGCTCTTACCAACTTAAAAAGGGACTCACCTAACCATACCGTATCTAGGATCCAATAACATGGTAAGGAGCCGAGAGGTCTGCAGGCGATGTTGTGCTTTTAGCATAGGCATTTGCATTGCTTGTCTGCTGCCATAGCCCATTAACACCAAATTTTGCTGCACTGTCCTAATGGATACATTTGTCATACATCCTACATTGATTTCTGTGGTTATTTCACACAGTATGGCTTGTCTGTTATCACGGACAACTCAACGCCAACTTCGCTGCATTTGGTGGTTATGTAAAGGCCATATGCTACTGTGTTGACCACAATGAGAGGTACTGCCCGAAATTTGGTATTCTCAGCACACTCTTGACACTGTGGATCTCAGAAGACTGAATTTCCTCATGATTTCTGAAATTGAATGCCCCACGCATCTAGCTCCAAAGTCAGTCAATTTCTGTCATGCGGCCATAACCACATTGGAAACCTTTTCACATGAATCACCTGAGTACAAATGACAGCTCTGCCAATGCACTGCCCTTTTGCACCTTGTGTACACGGTACTTCCATTATCAGTATAAGTGCATATTGCTCTTCCATGACTTTTGTCACCTCTGTGTACTTTCTGAAGGTTCAGTGTAGTCTTTCGAGAGCTGAAAGATGGGAGTCAAGAATTCAGAAGCATCACAAAACAGGATGATAGTTTGAAGAGAATCATAATAAGAGTATTGAGGGATTAAGTGCCATCAATAGTCTCTAAGTATGTAACATTTACGATAAATGCTACAAGCAAGTGATGAAAGTGAAGGTAACAATCAACAGCAAATAGCACATGTCTGAGGATACTGAATGCAATTACAGAAACAGCATATTACAAGAATAACCAAGCAAATAAAAAAATTACTTGCAGCTGCAACTTGTATAAAATATGTAAGATATACATGCTTTTGTAACATACCTTGTCAATGGCCGTAGTTTCAGGCACTGAAACAGGATGGTCCTTTGTAGATGGGGATTTTCTGTGAGAGGGGCTGTCCACATCATTAAAATGACTTGTAGTCCATGCATCACCTTTACCTTGCTGTTGGCAGAATAAAGGTTATGGTACTTTACTTCAGAAACTCAAAACATAGTAAGTAATTGCTAAATATTAAGCAAGTCCTTGGACCACAATGAGACAATAAGAAAATCCATTTTCATACTATATAAGAACAGACAACTTCACAAACAACTACACATTTCTGTACGTAATTAATACAGTACACATTGCTAATTACAGAAAATATATAAAACTGCTCAAAAATGGCAAATGAAATCTCCTGGCTAAGAATCAGTTTCTGTTAGTCTGTGAAGTGGTTTTAGCAGTACACAGTCAGCATATAGCTACTAAAATAAGTCAGTTCACAGTGTCAATGGTTTGAGATTGTTTCAAGTGTAGTGTAAAGCATGGCACGGCACAGCACATCAGTCTTCTCTAGTATAATGGAAATTTTTAAGACAGAATTCTGAAATTTGGAGAAACAAATAAAATACTGAATTACACCTAGCATGGATTCAGAAAATCTACAACGTAACAGCTGCAAATATAATATCTCACTTAATACCAACCCTTGATGAAAAGTCCATGGTTATTTCCTTGGTCTTTCAAAGAAATCTGACTGTGTTTGTTACAGCAGAAAAACATATTTGCACAAGCATAGGTTATCATAAATAATTTGTGGTAAGCTAAGAGCAGTGTGTGAAAATAAAGGTGTAAAATCTGTAATACTAGTGTCAACAGTCACTCAATATTTCCAGGTGGTGAAGTATGGTGTACTTCAGGGATCATGAGAATTATTTTGCAAATGAAAACAAGACATCACGCAAGCAGATACATGGTGGAGCCTTAAGCTTGGAGACAGGGTGCCAAAAAATCTGTGTATTCAAACTGACAAACATTTGACAGAGGCACACCATATAAATGAAATTTAGTTCAAAATATGCACCACCACATCCCTAATGAAGGAAGTATCTGTTACAGTAACCGCACACAGACTTTAACAATGCACTGTGGCCTATTCTCTCTCGATTTACCTTACTAAATCACAACGCGGAAGCAATGCAGTCTATATTCACACAAGGAGGTAAAAAAAGCTACAGATGAAAGATATCAGATGCATTAAAAACTTACTCCAAAAACTTTCCTGCAGAGGTTTTTAGAGCACCTAGTACCACAAACAGTAGTAAGTCCTGACAAGACTATCTATATTTATTTGAGCATCAAATATGCATTGATAAATGATGACAACAAAATAAGAAACACAATTCATATTAGTGAAAAATTTGGACAACAGGGATCTCAGTTTAGAAAGCAATTGTATGGCATATGTGTTGAATAACAACTGTTTGCATGTTGTCATGCCTTCATTACTGAACAGACATTGTGGGAATAAGTAAAACACTTTGTCCTCTCTTTGTGTACATTGACTTCCTGGAGTAGTATTAATTTTATTTACCATTGGATCATTGTGCAAAACAGTCTGAGGCACGTTAACTTACACAGTAACATATACATACATTATTCGCATAACTGAATTACAACTAAATTTCAATGTTATTCCAATTTACTCTCAAAAGACTCACTGATTTATTTGTACATCACCCCGCTTTACTCACTAACTTCTGTTATACGTAAATTGAGGTGAGCTCAGGTTGCCGCACAATTTATAAAACAACATAATTTGGCTTACCCACACACATTTAGGAACAGGAATCAAATTTCAGTCTATGTGTTTCAAGAGAAAGAAGCTCTCTTCTTCATGAAAGGCATACAAAAATATTCACAGTATTAAAAGTGCTTGCAACTTTTAAAACAATTAAAATGTTGGAGCAAACAGTCACTGAAATACTTTAAAATGAGAGTGGCTTCTTACACCACAGACTCTGTCAAATAGTGTTTTCTCCCACTGGCTGGCTTACATACACTGTTAAAGAGTGTGCTTGTGTATTAATAGTACACCTACAACCTGACCTACAACCACAGCATGATTCAGTAGTCTATTGAGCCACTTGCTGTTATTGTGCCAGTGATATGACAACATAGCCACACCTGAAGGTTCTTTTACACCTATCCTGAAGTGAGTGCTTGTTTTGAACTGTGATTCCTACCATTAAATGTGTAGTTGGAACAAATTGCATCATTTCATATATCACTCACCATACTTCCTCCACTAAAAGCCTTGCTTCAGCAGCCTGTTCTATATTTTAACTTTTATGTTTTGAGTCAAACATTTTGTACATCACTGCACAGTATTTCTTTTTTTGCACCTATGTCAAATTGAAGCATTGCATCTTCATAAAGATGCATAATAGTGTCACATATCTTTGGAAACAACAGTATTTTTACAGATAGCAGCTGTTGCAGATGATGTGTGAACTGCCTGCACCATCTCAGGTTGTCTGACGATGGCCAACAAATCGAGTTCACAACAAAACATAAAATAAAGAATGTTGTGGAATGTTAACAATGTGTGTTTCAATTTTTAAAAAATACCATTAAGGAGTAACAGTATTGGCGCAGGGGTAAGAATCACAAGGTCCATGAAGAGACAGCAAACATCACAGATTTTGATAAGTCCTCCAGCTGAAATGTATCACAACTCCCCTGGCTGCAACATAACTCTTTCCATTAATTTTATGGTTTTATGCAACTTCTGATCTTTATTTTTCTCAGCAAGTATTCCTTATTGTCAAATAGGTGCTCACCTGAGCAATTTTCTCTCTGCTGCCATCTCTCTTTTTGGCTGTTTTGACATAAATGAAAACAGTAAGAGACAGATGTCATTTGTGACTCCAGGGAGTCGTGAAGTTGAGAGGACACAAAAAGAAGCACACCCACATTTTTGTAATGGGTTTACTACAATAAACATGAGTCTCAAAACATGTTGGTGTGAGCTACCTTAGTTATTTTCCTGTTTAATCATTTTATAACTACCTTCTGTAACAAAGCAACAAAAAGATTACTTCCTCCAGTCTCAAAGGCAGCAGCAAGAATTACGTGAGACAATGTCCTTGGAAAATCAATTATGCAGGTCCAAAACATGAGCAAGTCAAATGTGAGACCTTCCAGGGCACTTTATTTAATTTTTCTCCAATCCAAATTTAGCTTCATTCTTGTAATCTCATTTGTTAATATGATCCTGTTTTCTATTGTTAAGATATGACTCCGTCCATGCAAGGAAAATGCTTTTATGGACATAAAATTTTTGTTAGTACAAATTTATAATCTATACACTCAAGGACCTTGGCAACATAACAGAAAATGCAAACATGTTAAGTTCCTTTCTATAGTTCTACAAAAACTGAAGAGAAGCTTTTACAAATGAGATGTCGTTAGTTTTCTATGAGTTAAATCAGTCAGACTGTATGGCATTCGACCTTCATACTGCATGAGTTAGCTCACACGTGTTCTGTAAGTGAAATCTAGAGAGTCTGATGACCACTCATGCCTAAATTGTGTGCTTTGAACCAATACCCCACAGGAAGTATTCAATGGTTGGATTAACACTTTGAAAAATGTTGCTAATACTTGAGGAAAAATAAAACGTGGACAGATGTACTCAGTCCACAAGGAATCCAAAATTGAAAAGTTATCATTAAGGGTCTGACAGATTTGCATTTTGCAATCAATGCAAATATAGATGCGAATTCTGTGTCAAAATTCAAAAACACAAAATTACCTAATACATGCTATTTCACAGTAAACTGTATCCAGATGAACTTCATTTTATCCGAGATTTTCTGAAACAGCTTTACTATCTGCATATAAAATTGCTATGTTTTAAATTTTTGGTTACTGGTATTGCACATCATCTCTTTTGGCAAAGTTCAATTTGGAAACAATGTGCGTAAGAACATGTTCTCAAACACAGTGACATATCAGTGCACTCGATGCTGTAGTGACACACCTATTGTTAACAGTTGAATGGTCTCTATAAGATACAAGCTATGTAATGTCACATAGCACTCAGCTGTCGGACCTAACTTTGTCATTTGTCTGCTAGCTAAAGTTCAAAAGTTGATGTAATGCAGAGATTTTTCACATGGAAGTTTTAAGTGTTGGGTGTTTTGAACTGTAGTTGCATCAAATACAGCTAGAGGTCAAGCCTTAACTATCTTTTTAACAACACACTGCCAATCTCAGTAAGCAATTGCATAACAACATTTTCCTGGCTTGTGGTTTTTCTTTTCTTATTCCGAAATGAGTGAAAAGACTAATCCTGATCCAACATGTAATATGATCCACACAACACCAGAAAGGATCAGCGATCCCCGTGACCACGTACAGTCTGCTTTCACAGAAATGCAAAGAATACTTGTACACTACTGCCCTGCCAGAGGGAGGCGGGGCTTATTTCCCTGCGCCACTCCTATCCCCTCTCATGGACAAAATTATGATTTGCTTACACTCGCAGCCATCTTCCAATTTGTAGTGTCTGCACTCTGCATTTTGGCAACTGCAAAACAAAACCTGTCGGCGTATTTTGACCATGGCAAAATCTTCCCCCTAATGTCCAAATAGAGTTATTTTCAGTTCTACTTCTACACTAAATGCCTCTTTTGTTCTATGTGTAGTGCTATCAAGTATGGATAACATGGCTATGAATGCCCATGAAAGGTCAAAATTTATATTCTGCCAATTTTGTAATTATGGAACTGGCCAGGAAGATAATGTCGAAAAACACCTTAAATCACACACACATTCAGTTCAGCAGCAGAACAATGTTGCTGCTTCTCAACAGAATGAGGATTTATTGAAAGCTTAAATACAGGAAAAAGAACAAAATAAAGGCCATCTCAGGAAAAAAAAAAAAAAAAACCTCTTGAAGTTTTTGCAAAAGCAAATGTTCCAGTCAAAACGTTCCCCAAGCACCATTTATTAAGGGGAGGTTTATTATCTTTTGGTACAAAAAACTGATTTTTTTTAACTGCATTTTTGGACCCATAAAAGTGTTTAGAATCCACCCCTGAAACGGTTTTCCGAATACGGTTGAACGAAAAATGCACCTGCCTGAAATCAGCCTTTTTCACGCACCAGTTGTTTTCTTTTGGAGGATGAGTTATTGTACAGGTGCTTGGGAGGAAACACACAAAATTCAAATGAAAGTTTTAGAGTGTGTGTTTGGAAGTTAGCTCCGAAGCATTCACATTCTGGTGCGAAGAATGGGGAGATTGTGACTTTACTGGCAGTGAGCAGCTTCAACGTAGGGTATTCAGCAATTCTGAACACCATGACAACGATATACGTCACCCAGGGACTATTCGACACAGTTCACCAAGCATTTATATCTAGTCAAAACTTCAAATGCGTTTTTCTCGAAATGATGTTTTTTTTATCGCGCAGTATGGTAACTTCAAATCTACTGAACCGATTGGCATGATTCTTTGTTTCTGACAAAGCTAACTAAATTGTCTAGGAGTTGTACCACTTTTATTTTGATCCATCAACTATAAATATTTTTAACTTGGCCGACGAAGTCAAAAAATCAATGAAAAAAACCTTATTTTTATTCAAATGGCCACCATTTTGTTTCCTATGGTCCAAATAACTTAAGCGAGGTGCAACTCCTAAAGAATCTTATATACTTTGCTAACGTCAACTAAATTTTGATTTCAGATGAGCCAGCTGACCCGTGACGTACCGCGCATGGAAGTCTACATCGAAAGTTTGTTTCATTCTGACGGCACTTCTGCCTTTGCTCTTTGACGTTTCTGGTCGAAAAAATTCCAGTTTGTAGAGGAAATATCAATAAACATTTTTACCAAATTTGACATTGATATCTATAACACATCCCGAGAAAAAAATTCTCAAAGAACATGCTTTTTTCGGACCAAAGATAGTAAACCTCCCCTTAAAAAAAACCACAGATAGTTTCAAAGCACTAAGCTTTGTCTGCACAAATTAGTGTGACAATCTTTTAAATTCGTGTTGCTTATCAAATCCTTTACAAAAAAATTAGATGCGAATTTTTCTGAAAATAAATATGAATTTTGATGAAAATAGATGCAGTTTTCGCCAAAAACAGATGCTACATTTTCTGGTCCACAGCTATCATGTATTCCTCCACAGAAACCGGAGGCTCACTATGTAAATATGACCCACACTGTACAACTCTTTTAAACAAATGCAACGAGGCACGATTGGATTGTTTGCAGGAAAGAGACCAAACAGCGAGGTCATTGGTCTCATTGGATTAGGGAAGGACGGGGAAGGAAATTGGCCGTGTCCTTTCAAAGGAACCATCCTGGCATTTGCCTGGAGCAATTTAGGGAAATCATGGAAAACCCAAATCAGGATAGCCGGACGCGGGATTGAACCGTCATCCTCCCGAATGCGAGTCCAGTGTGTTAACCACTGCGCCACCTCGCTTGGTAATGAGGCACGATGTGCAATTGACCCATGGATTCTTATGGTTCAAGCAAAACACCTACTATGAGAGCCTCCTTAATAAGCACAGGTGCACTGTACATAAGAATAATGGTTACATAGCTATGTCAACAGTTATATCAGCTTATTCCTTAACAGAGGATGTGGTCAATCCTTGAAATGAGTTCAAATTGTAAATTAATGTGGCAAAAACAATGAGAATATTAAAAAAAAAAAAACTAGTTTCAATATTTTAGCAAACAGAAAATTCACTTTAGAAAATTTTAAGACACACAGTGTTTGGCGACCACTTATCTTCAGAAGGCAAAATTCTTACTATTCTTGACAGTTACATAAAACTAGTTTTGGGGAGTAACAGTAAACTCTTGAGAGACGAGAGAGAGAGAGAGAGAATGTGTGTGTGTGTGTGGGGGGTGGGGGGGGGCATCTGCATGCGTGTGCATGCATGTGTGTGTGTGTATAAGTTTCCTGAAAAACTTAAGTTGGCATAGCAGCTGTAAAGTCAACTGATTTTTAGAAACAACATGATGAAAGGCTATATTTATAGTACCTTAAATATAAAGACCCTGGCATTCATTGCTCTTAATTATATATCGTTTCCTCAGATGCTTTCTGTTCAATTGCCTGAAAGCTACACATCAATCTGAATAAAAAACATACAGCTGCAAACAAACTGGGCGTCATTTAAAAATTTTGAGACTCACCACCATACGTAAAGCCTCCTGCCACTGAGCCTCCATTGCATCATGAAGTTGTTCCAGAAGTTCATTTCGATGTTTAGTTTGCAACTGAAGCTGTGCCTGTAACTTTGCAAGCTGCTGATTTGCCTGTGCTAGTTGTATCTTATACAACTTCATTTCATCTTGTTGTTTCTCTTCTAGTAGTTTTACTTCCATCTGATATCTACAAATAAGAAACAAGAGTATTCATCAATAATTTTAACTCATAACTGGAAATACTTGTACAAACAACAAAACCAGTCATCACTTTCTATACTAAATCAATTAAGACATTTTTGATCAGTGTTGTACATTTCAGGGTGTGGCAAAACAAGTGCTGTACGATTTGTGAGACACAGAGGTGAGTGAGTGTACCAGGACTTGCTCCAGTTCACTGCTACTAGCGCAATATCATCATAGCGCAACTGTGTGTAGCATACAAAGTATTGCACCATGATCTAAGAATGAAACTAAAAATTAAAGTAACTTTTCCAAACTTTGTCTATATTATCAGGAATATTATTATGTGTGTGCGTATGAACTTTTACTGAATATATTAATCAGTTAGAACTCAAAACATTTATTTATCGTCATAGTTCCTGATCCTGCTGTGTAAATAGAGAGCAAAAACATTTTCTTTAGGTGAGCACAAGAAGAATGTGGACTTACAGACTGGAAATTATGGTCAGTATGTTTTTCATTGGCTTCTGGCTGACCACAAAAATAGTTTCCAGGCTCTTGTAAAAGACGGCGACGAATATTTATATATTCTATACTATTATCCACCTGCTGCCCCACACATGGTTTTAATTGGTCAGGAAATTGAACAGTGAAAGTGATCAGTACGAAACGGGGAACTCGGTAGGCACTAACGGGATACTGCAGTGAAATATGCTGAAACCAGTGCGAGAACAGTGCCAAGATTTACTCACAAGTGTGGAAACTAAACTGTGAATGTTAGCCACAGTAACCTAGATCGTGACAGAAGGGGGGAAGAAGATGACACTAGATCATGACTACCACCAGTGTTGAGGTTAGAAGACAGAGATGTGTGGACCTGTGAGCTGTCTGCAAGCTACTGCACGGGCTCACCAGAGGCCAGCTCTCCCTGGAGCTACTGCAGTAAGTGCTACTCGCTGCCATCCTCACCACCACAGCTGCTACTGCTACATGCATTACTTCGTGACGCATTGTATTGTGTTCGCTGGTACACCTCACCAGCACTTTTTGTCAAGGTCAACCAATTAAGTCAAGAATATTTGAAGTATTTGTTAATTTATTTTAACAGGCTACTGAAAATGGAATGTATTGATAAGAATAATGCAAAAGTTAAGATGGAACCAGTCTCTGATGGTGAATCTTCAGAATTCAAAACTGAATTTAATGAGGATGGTTCAGTCAAAGTAATAAATCCAGAATTGGAAGTAAATTTTTAATGTTACTGCGAAGTTAGGACCAGTTTCTGATGATGAGATGATTGAAGTAGAGGTCAAAAAAGAAGAAGTAGAATTAATAGAGTTATCACATATTGAAACTGAGTTCAATATGTCTGAAATTCAGCCAAGTCAAGGAATGCTAGGAACTCCTTTAAAACTGGTGGAAATGCCAAGTGGCAATGAAGAGGCGCCGAAATGGATGTAATTATTGTTTTCTAAACTTGAATCACATAATGTGGAACTGAACAATAAGATGGAATCCAATAATAAACAGTTACATAGTAAGACTGAGTCTAGTAATAAAGAACAAAAGGATAGTAATACCTAAAAGATAGTAATATAGAACTTAACAGTAAGATTGAATTTATTCGTAAAGAGCTAAAGGGTGAAATGTGCTCAAAATTGAACAACTTAAATTAAAAAATTGATTCTAACCATCAAGACCTGCAAGTCAAAGTAGGGCAACAGCTAAATAAATTGCATAGTATTTTCAAATCCGAAATTAAGGAAGTTTGCAAAGCTTTTAAAAGGATGCATATGAACTTAGGGAAGGCAGGTTGTCAGAATAAATAGGCAATTAATCCAAACTTCGCTCTAATTGATTTGAAGAAGTAACTACTAAAGTAAATGCTTGTCAAAAAGGTATTAAGAATGTAAAATCTGATTGTGAGTAATAATGTGAGGATGTTGATAAAAGATTTTCTGGCAGAGTGCAAGCACTACAACTACTTGAAGACCTAAATACTAGTATTACTAACATAGAAAATAGAGTAACCTCTGGTAGTTCTTGTAATACTACTGTACAGCATGTTGCCTCAGTTGACGTCACTTCCATTGGATGTCGTCAATTTTTAGGTTTTGATCCAAACAAATTTCACACTTTGGAGTTCTGTGCCAAATGCATGGTCAGAACAGGAAAAAATTTCTTTCAGAAGAAGTCATTTGTCAGGGAATGCTTTGTGGTGGTCAGATGATGTAATGTTTAGATGCAAAACTCTATCTGAATTTAAAACTGCATTTCTTAATGAGTATTGGTCACACAACAAACAAAACAATGTCTTGAGAGAGTTTTGGAGTGGTAAAAAGTTCATTCCAGGTCGCGAACCAGTAAAAGAGAACTCTGGAAAGGGGGGCTGTCACATCTGACAGAAAAGTTGAAACCGTAAATGATTATCATGGGATTAGAAGGTACGCTGCCTTGGTATTGCCAGAAAAGAATCATTTCCATAATGTGGATGGGTTCATTAGGTATCTGGAGTGAGTAGAAAGAGTAGACGCTGTTTGTGAGCAGATGTAAAATAATAATAGGTCTTCTAACAATCAAGTAAACAACAGAAATAATGACAGTGGGAACATGAATGTTAGAACTGTGGAGGTTCAGAATACAAAATCTAATTAGCATGGTCAAGGCTGTGGTAGAGGAAGAGGGGGTTGACAGCCACCTCGCTGTCGCATTAATTATTATGATGAAAGCAGAAATGTACATACCGTAATGTTCCAATGAGACACGACAAAGAGCAGTATTCTACCCCATATGATTCTGTATCTAATGAACACAACAGGCTGCATGTGGGAAACTAAGTCCCGTCTATGAGGAAACTGGTGCTCACAAGGCGGAAACTGTAACACAGCCAGTAACAGAAACACATATCACAGTCAGTCAGCACATGCAAACTGATAGCAAGGATGATGAAATAGGAACAGACAGTACCAGTGATGTGCTAAATCACTCACATTACATATCTTGACAGCATTTTGGAAACATTCGAAAAATGGGTCAAGGAGGAGAAAGAAAATCTACAGATAATAGGAAGGAACAAATTAACAGGTTGGAATTTAATAAGGATGAAGATGAAATAAAGGCTAACACCTTTCGCGATAATGGCAAATCTGCAGGCTAAAGTTTCGGTAGAGGAGGTAGAGTCAGTTTTGCAACGCTTTGAAGAGGAGCAGTTGAGATACCAAGGGGGAGATAATAATAACGAGGGCAAGGAACCTATTAGCTGTATTGACTTGCCACAAACTATAAAAGCCAATGACATTTTATAGATAGCAATGTTGCACAGGGATGCAGTTGCTCAGAGATAGAGAGTAGTTTAGCTGATGTGCAGCAAATGAAAGTGGAGGAATTGGTCAAGTGCTCTGATTTAAAACTGGTGGACAGGTTGGAAAAGACAGCTGAGAATGGAGAGATTGATGACTCTGTGAATCTAAATGTGAATGTACTTGCGACTGAACAAAACTACTTTAGATGGAAACAGACTGAAAAGGATTTATTAGGAAAATTTTATGAGGAACCTGACAAAACTAGAATAACTCACACTATTATAATTAAACTAACATCTCAGGAGTAACAGTGTGTTATCTTCTTGATAATGGCAGTGAAGTAAGTGCTTTGTCCCAAGCATTTTTTGATTCTATTCTCAATAAGAGTGAATTAACTGACATGAAAGTAAGTGGCTTAAGAATAATCGGTGCCACTGGAAAGTTTCTAGACCAGTACAGCATGAGTCTTTGATACCAACTGGTACAGGCGGCGTAATAATAGATTATCCAAACAAATATGTTTATGCATGTTTATCAAAGACCATTCCGGATAATAGGTAAGCCTCAGGCAAACGCATACCATTTTGAATACCCAAAAAGTAAGAAAGAACTAGGTATTATGAAGCATTGTAAATCTGAAGTTATTCAGAAGTGACAGTAACTGGATTCTTTAGGGAGTTTGCCCTCTCTAGCAGATACACAGTTTGGCCTGTTGTGCAGTCCCAGGCGTATGAAACTTTATTTTCATTCTCCTTTCATGTTTCACTCTCTTCTTCTGTCCTATCTATACCAGTTTCTGCAAGGAGTCGGCCACTCTTTGGCAGATATACAGCTTGGCGTAATGTGTGGTCCCAACTGGATGAAACTTTATTTCCCTTTCGAGTTTCATTCTCTTCTTCTGTCCTACCTATAGTAAATAAGGAATATGTGTTTTCATATTGTACATATGTTATTAGTTTGTAATGTGTTCCTAGTGAGTAAGAATGATCCCCGAGAATGACTATACCCGATTAATGACTTACAAGGTAATATGAGAGGTAGTTTGCGGAGGGTAACTTTTGAGTACCAATGATAGAAAAATTATGGCTTAAGTAAATAAATAAGATCCATAAAAAGGATTAGTAACAGTAAAATATATATACTTTGCAGTAAGGCAAGTAACTGAAGCTGAAAATTTCTAAAATCTGAAACAATAAGCTCTGCAAAATTAATAATTTACAGTTGGGAGAAAATTTTTCTGAAGGTAAGGGAGAGTAATAAAATGATTCCACTAGATGCAAGCTAAAGCATTTTAATATTAATTAAAGGAAATATGTGGAAGTGGGGTGAGGATCACACCAAAATTATATGTAAATAATGAGGTTGGTAGGCTGACAAAGATAAAAGGAAGAACGAAGCGTCAAAATACACGAATAAATGAAAATAAAGAGGAATAAGGGCAATGAAGTCAGTAGGTTAACATGCACGGTGAACTAACGGAAAATGGGTGTGATAAATTCCTCACATCTCACAAAAATGTTTGAGAAAACACGTAATCTTGCTCAAGGCAGATGGTCAGTTAACAAATAAAAATTGACACATGGAGACAACAACTCTTATAACTGCCATCTGGTTTCTGTACTAACTGTAAATAGCCTTTCGCACCCTGTATTTTACCCCTGCCACCTTCAGAATTTGAAAGAGAGTATTCCAGTTAACATTGTCAAACGCTTTCTCTAAGTCTACAAATGCTAGAAACGTAGGTTTGCCTTTTCTTAATCTTTGTTCTAAGATAAGTCGCAAGGTCAGTATTGCCTCACGTGTTCCAACATTTCTACGGAATCCAAACTGATCTTCCCCGAGGTCGGCTTCTACCAGTTTTTCCATCCGTCTGTAAAGAATTCGCGTTACTATTTTGCAGCTGTGACTTATTAAACTGATAGTTCGGTAATTTTCACATCTGTCAACACCTGCTTTCTTTGGGATTGGAATTATTATATTCTTCTTGAAGTCTGAGGGTATTTCGCCTGTCTCATACATCGTGCTCACCAGATGGTAGAGTTTTGTCATGACTGGCTCTCCCGAGGCCTTCAGTAGTTCAAATGGAATGTTGTCTACTCCCGGGGCCTTGTTTCGACTCAGGTCTTTCAATGCTCTTTCAAACTCTTCACGCAGTATCTTATCTCCCATTTTATCTTCATCTACATCCTCTTCCATTTCCATAATATTGTCCTCAAGTACATCGCCCTTGTATAAACCCTCTATATACTCCTTCCACCTTTCTGCCTTCCCTTCTTTGCTTAGAACTGGGTTGCCATCTGAGCTCTTGATATTCATACAAGAGGTTCTCTTCTCTCCAAAGGTCTCTTTAATTTTCCTGCAGGCAGTATCTATCTTACCCCTAGTGAGACAAGCCTCTACATCCTTACATTTGTCCTCTAGCCAGCCCTGCTTAGCCATTTTGCACTTCCTGTATGTATGGGTATGTTATAATAAAAGCAGCTTTTTGATCATGTGTGTGAAAAAAGCAAAGTAACTGCTGTCGAACAAACAACTTCTTTAGCATACTAATCCATATGATAATTGAGCCATAGGAATGTGGAACTTACAAAGGTTACTCAATTTTCTAAGTACATCAACATCTAAAGTAATGAAGTACACTGCAAACTAGCCCAAAATGTGACTATTTAAGAAGATATATTGACTTTCAGAACACAATACCCATGGTTTATACATATTTAAAAAATAACACAAGAAACAAAATAAATGCAAAGTTTGTGATTCAGGCTTAATAATGGAATAAACTGTCATGATTTTATTAAGTAATGTATTGCCAATAATCATTCCGAGAAGGTTAATTACAATTTTCCAAATACTAAAAGAAAGAAATTCTTCCTGGTAACTTCTCAATTATTTATTTAAATTATAGAAGAAAAATAGATTATAGAATGTGTATGTCCTCCCCTAGATGTAAGTTGAGAACAGAAACTTAGGCTATGTCATCTGTTTCTCAGGGACATGGGGGCTTCATGAAAGGTAGTCTATAAGCTGTATTGGAGAAGGAAGAAAGGTCACAAGTTATAGTGAATCCTCACTTTTTCCTTTTGTAATCAAATATCATGGAGAATGTCAGAAAGTGACTTCCCACCCTCTGTCTCAAATGTTTTCATGAAAGAGGTACGTATGGATGTTCACAGAAGTGCCTACAATTTACAGCAACTTCATTTGTTTCTATCATTTAATTTTGTTCAACAATAATTTTTGCACAAAAATAAATAGTGAAGACACACTATTTATTCACAACTGATACAAAAGAGCTACACATTTGCAACTGTTACTGTCCTTTAAAGTAGTCACCAGCTTTGTGTAGAACCTGTTGCCAGCAATGTGGAAAGCGTAGCATACCATTAGCAGAGCCTGTTCTGTTGATGGTGTGAATGGAGTGGTCTACTGACTGTAAAATCTCTGGAACAGTTCTGAAGCGAATGCAACGAAGTGGTTCCTTCATCTTCGGAATCAAATCACAGTCACAAGGACTAAAGTCCGGAGAGTATGGTGGATGATACAATACTTGCCAGTCCCATCAACCGAACAGCGCACACTGTTGTGCAAAATGATGGGTAGGTTGCGCAGAAAGTGTCGCCGCTTCTTTCGCAAAGCTGGTCGTAGGTAATGCTCCAAAAATGAACAGTAATACAGTCCTTGTGACTTTGATTTGATTCTGAAGATGAAGGAACCACTTCATGGCATTCGCTTCAGAACTGTTCCAGAGATTTGACAGGCAGTAGACAGCTCCATTCGCAACATCAACAGAACAGACTCTGCTAATGGTATGCTACGCTTTCCACATTGCTGGCAACAGGTTCTACACAAAGCTGGTGACTACTTTAAAGGACAGTAACAGTTGCAAATGTGTAGCTCTTTTGTATCAGTTGTGAATAAATAGTTGTCACTATTTAAGTTCCCACCCTTGTATATTCTATATTATTATCCACCCGTCGGACCACAATGGGCTATTGTGTCAGGTTAAAATAGTTTTCATGATAAGATTAGGAAAGATAATGATTTTACATTCTTGAACATCAGATTGTACAACTCTAAGACTCCTTAAGAAGTGGGAATTATTCTTAACACTACCTTCATATTAAGGGCATCAGTATGCATTGACTACCAGAACGTTCCAAAATGCCATGCATGGAAATGGAATTTTTACTCTAACTATCCTACAGTACAGGCAGGGTCAAAGTTTGAATACTGTATTACACTCTTCCTCCAGCTTAGGCAAATGGAGCAAATCGGTTGGTCCTTTACACAACAGATGTGGTCTATAGTGCCCCTTAAAAGGCTTATGGAGGCACCATTTAGTTCACGGCTGGCTCTTCAGAGAACCTGAAAAGCTTTTTTCACCATATTTTCTCTGTCAGCACCAGATATCTAAATCACTAACAGCAGCAAATTGCTCAAATTTTAACAGTATGTTCTCTAGGTATTTATCTAAAAGTGCCATCTTCCAGTTTTCAAAAATCTTTGTGTGTTTTCGAGAAACACACCAAAAACATCATTTCGGGTACCAAAACCAAGTCGCAGATTCCAAGATTGCTATACACACTAAATGGCTGTAATTTTTATGACATATTCCTAAGAACTCTATCACAAACAACCTTCAAAGTTTTCTTGATATTTTTATCCATTTCTGAGATACAGAAGTTCACAGTTATCCTACTTGTACATTATGTAAAACACACAAGTAAAATCCAGTATGAGGCAAAAATGTAGTTTATGAAGTCACACAGCATGGAGAAATATGATGTAATGTGTGCCTGTTATCATCATAAGGGTTCTAGGAACCCCACATTCTAGCACTATATCACATGCAAAATTTTTGTGCAAGTAAAATATGGTCCGCGATGTAAAATTAGTTTTGCATTATTTCAATTTCATGTAAGTAAATTATCTAAATTTTGCTGACCCATAAATTCTTTTCATGTGGGTGACATGCATGCTGTAGCAGTGAAAAGAAGGGAATCAGTAGAAAAATATTCATATTGGAGCATAAAAAAAAGGGAAAATATACTCCTGTTTAAAAGACTGACTGAAAAGTGGAGTATGAGCTGCCTCATTCCTTCCCTAGCATCTTTAAAAATTTATCAAGTGTTTTGGCATGTGAACATATTCACACCTTTTTTATTCTCAGAGAGAAGGAGACAGTGTCCGTGTGAGAGAGATGGGAAAATTAACAAATACTGGATGATACCTAGGCAGTTGTTGCAGTATAGAAAGAGAAAAGGAGAAAAGACAGTGTGAGAGGAGGAGAGGAACACAGTGGCAGTGGAACATAGTTGACAGTGACAGAACACTGCTACAAAAAGAGTGGAGGAGACAGTGCCAGTGGGAGGGAAATAAAGAGAATAAGGGAGTGGAGGTGGGTACGAGCCAGCGATATTCAGAGACAGAGTCTATGACAATGAAAACAAGGTAAAGAGAGAAAGTGATAGTGTGAAGAGACAGCAGCTGTAGGAAGAAAGAAATGAGACAGTAGCAGTACGAGATAGCAACAGGGAGACAGTGACAGTGAAAGGAGACAGTAATAGTGAACAGAATGGAGGAGACTGTGGCTGACAGACAGGAGACGGAGACACACAGACACAGAAATAATGAGGTGAGTTAGAATGGTCAAGTGTGAGTGGATGTGTATGAGCGACTTACAGTAATGAACTAGTTGGGTGTGAGCAAATTGCAGTTAGGGGAGCTTGTGGGAGTGAGACATGAGTTGCATGTTAAAAAGATTGTAAATATGTTCACCTCCCAGAAAATTTGGCAAGTTTTTGAAGGTATTGAAGAAGACAGAATGAGGCAGCTGGTACCACACTTTTCAGTGTTTTAGATAGGAGCATAGTCAGCTTTTTTGCACTCCAATAGGAGCACTTTTCCTCTAGTGCAACTTACTTGATTATGTAGCCGTTTTCTCACTACAACTGATTACACTGATACTATTCAAAACAATGATTTTACTTCCCTTCTCCCTTTAAATACAAATCTAAGGACTTTACATTTCTCTTGTCTGAACACATCCAAACACAATAGCTGAAGTAGTTGTACCTAATTTTATACCCTATATTTAAATGATAAGTGTGTCCCTTCAGAACACTGTCAGGTTCAACTTTTTCATGCTGCCAATGAAAATTACTTTCTAATCTCACAACTGCTGTGACAGTAGCAGAAGTAGTCTCAGTCAGATTTACTTCAAATAATTTCTAGATGCTATGGGAATGTTTACAGCCCAAGCTCTCTGGAAGGAAATATGCTGCAGATTTACCTAAAAAATATTTCTAAGAGCCATTAAGAACCTGATTCAGAAAATCATGGTCTGTCCAGGGCAAAAGTGGTTTCAGTAAGGTGAATCAGGCAACACATAAAGGAGGACACTTCGGGAATAAATCAAAACGGAAGAAAAGCTAAATCAAGTGTGGGAGAAGCAACGTTGGGAGACCACTCATCTTAAAGAAAGCAACCCCAAACAACAAAATCTGCAACCAGGATTGGTACACTGGACAGCAACGCATCACTGTACTCTGAAGAATTATCTCAATGAAGAATGGGAGATAATTCTGTGAAATATAAGTTATACATCACAACAGTATGACTCCATTTAACACTTTAACAAAAGTCTCATATGGACAGATCAGCAACCTCTGGACATACCTATACTGCCACCATATACTACAGTCCCTATGGAATTGGTGTGTGTGTGTGTGTGTGTGTGTGTGTGTGTGTGTGTGTGTGTGTGTGTGTGTGAGGGAGAGGGTGGGGGAGGTGGAGGAGGAGGCATGGGGGAGAGGGAGGGGGAGGCACGGTGGAGAGGGAGGGGGAGGCGTGGGGGAGAGGGAGGGGGAGGTGTGTGGGAGGGGAGGGGAGGGGGAGGGGAGGGGGAGGGGAGGGGGAGGACGGGGACAGAGTTCAACATCAGTTTCAAATAACAATCCATATGAGTCACACTCAAATTTTCAGTCAATCAAGTGGTGATGTTGCCACTTCCTACTAAATGGCATTACACTTTATGACTGTCCCATTCATAATTAAGTTTAAAGACCAGCATCAACAACCCAAGCCTGACAACAGTGTTCACTAATAAACCAATGCTTCAGGCTGATGCCTGCACATCGGTATGAAAATTACATGTGTTGGTACAATTCTCTAATGCTGTGTCTGCAGTGGCGTGGTTCCCCATTAATATAAATTCTTAAGTATCGAACACCTAAACCTTTCTGTTCGAGCTCTGATTTCTCTTATTTTATTTTGATGATCATTCCTACCTATGTAGGTTGGGCTCAACAAAATATTTTCGCATTCGGAAGAGAAAGTTGGTGACTGAAATTTCGTAAATAGATCTCGCCGCGATGAAAAACGTCTTTGCTGTAATGACTTCCATCCCAATTTGTGTATCATATCTGCCACACTCTCTCCCCTACTACATGATAATACAAAACGAGCTGCCCTTTTTTGCACCCTTTCGATGTCCTCCGTCAATCCCACCTGGTAAGGATCCCACACCGCGCAGCAATATTCTAACAGAGGACGAATGAGTGTAGTGTAAGCTGTCTCTTTAGTGGACTTGTTGCATCTTCTAAGTGTCCTGCCAATGAAACGCAACCTTTGGCTCGCCATCCCCACAATATTATCTATGTGCTCTTGCCAACTGAAGTTGTTCGTAATTTTAACACCCAGGTACTTAGTTGAATTGACAGCCTTGAGAATTGTACTATTTATCGAGTAATCGAATTCCAACGGATTTCTTTTGGAACTCACGTGGATCACCTCACACTTTTCATTATTTAGCGTCAACTGCCACCTGCCACACCATACAGCAATCTTTTCTAAATCGCTTTGCAACTGATACTGGTCTTCGGGTGACCTTACTAGACAGTAAATTACAGCATCATCTGCGAACAACCTAAGAGAACTGCTCAGATTGTCACCCAAGTCATTTATAAAGATCAGGAACAGCAGAGGTCCCAGGACGCTTCCCTGGGGAACACCTGATATCACTTCAGTTTTACTCGATGATTTGCCGTCTATTACTACGAACTGCGACCTTCCTGACAGGAAATCACGAATCCAGTCGCACAACTGAGACGATACCCCATAGGCCCGCAGCTTGATTAGAAGTTGCTTGTGAGGAACGGTGTCAAAAGCTTTCCGGAAATCTAGAAATACGGAATCAACTTGAGATCCCCTGTCGATAGCGGCCATTACTTCATGCGAATAAAGAGCTAGCTGCGTTGCACAAGAACGATGTTTTCTGAAACCATGCTGATTACGTGTCAATAGATCGCTCCCTTCGAGGAGATTCATAATGTTTGAATACAGTATATGCTCCAAACCCCTACTGCAAACCGACGTCAATGATATAGGCCTGTAGTTAGATGGATTACTCCTACTACCTTTCTTAAACACTGGTACGACCTGCGCAATTTTCCAATCTGTAGGTACAGATCTATCGGTGAGGGAGCGGATGTATATGAGTGCTAAGTAGGGAGCTATTGTATCAGTGTAATCTGAAAGGAACCTAATCAGTATACAATCTGGACCTGAAGACTTGCCCGTATCAAGCGATTTGAGTTGCTTCATCTACATCTACATCTACATACATACTCCGCAATCCACCATACGGTGCGTGGCAGAGGTACCTCGTACCACAACTGGCATCTTCTCTCCCTGTTCCACTCTCAAACAGAATGAGGGAAAAATGACTGCCTATATGTCTCTGTACGAGCCTTGATCTCTCTTATCTTATCTTTGTGGTCTTTCCGCAAAATGTAAGTTGGCGTCAGTAAAATTGTACTGCAGTCAGCCTCAAATGCTGGTTCTCTAAATTTCCTCAGTAGCGATTCACGAAATGAATGCCTCCTTTCCTTTAGAGACTCCCACCCGAATTCCTGAAACATTTCCGTAACACTAATCTTTGCTTCTGCCCCCTGTGATAAACATGTAATTTTCCCAGTCAATGGATGGTAGATTAAAGTCTCCACCTATAATTATTGAATAATTTGGATATTTATTTCCTGTGTACTCAAGACTGAAACGTTCTGCGACGTTTGTTGCGGATGCTGGTGGTCTATTAAAACATCCTAATACAATGGTCCATCCTTGTGTAATTGACAGCTTTATCCAGACTATTTCACAGTCCAACCCAGTATTGATCTCAACTGTGTTTAAACAGCTTTTAACTGGAATGAACACACCACCTCCCATAGAATCAGTCCTATCCTTCCTAAACATTGTCCAATCAGAGTTCAAAATTTCATTGCCTTTTATGTCTGGTTTCAACCAGCTTTTGGTAGCTAATACAATATTGGCATTGCTACTGTTTATTTCGGAGATTAACTCGAGGATCTTGCTACAGACACTTCAACAATTTACTAGCATGAGATTAAGTATATTTAAATCCTTTGGGATGACCTGTTTAGGCAAACTAACAATTTTTACAGTTGGCACACCCACATCAGTGTCATGAACTGGTAATTTTTCAGGCCAGCGGTTTGTTTCCTACGGGGAGGAACCTAATCTAAAACACCCTGCATATGCCCATATGCACGCCACAAGTACTGTGCTACCCATGTAGCTGCATCCTGTGTGTAGTGCACTCCTGAACTATCGAGGGGCATACTACAACCTTCCACCCAATAGTGTAGGTCAAGGAATGTACAACCATTTTTGTCATAGAGTCGTCGTAGCCTCTCGTTTAGATTCTCGACTCAACTCCGAACCAGAGGACCCCGGTCCACCCTGGGAAAAATGCTGCAGATCGTCAGCTTGGCTTCCACTCCTAAAGCGATGGAGGCCACCTTCACAAATTTAGCCAGCTGTCGAAAGGACCCAAGGATTTCCTCGGAACCCCGACGACAGGCATCATTGGTGCCGACATGTGCAATAATCTGCAGCTGGCTGCACCCCGCACACTCGATAGCCGCCGGAAGAGCCTCTTCCATATCCTGGACAAGGCCCCCGGCAAGCACACTGAGTGAACATTGGACTTCTTCCCCGCCCAGCCGCTATGTTCCTGAGGGGCTCCATGACCCACCTAACATTGGAGCTCCCAATAACTAAGAAACCCCTACCCCCACGTGCCTGTCCGGACCTTGCTGAAGGAGCGGCCACTATCATGGCAGAAGGTGCATTCTGATCCGGCTCAACCCCTCCCCCTCCCCTCCAGCATCAGATAGCACACTGAATCTATTAGCAAAGTACATGGGATTTGGCAGGAGCCTGCGCCCCCCATGCAGCCTTCGCCTTGAGGCTCGAGACCCTGACACAGTCTGCCACCCACATTGAAGTGAGGCTCAGTGACAGAGAGCTGTGATATCGCCGCCCCCCCCCGCCGGAGATTAACTCGAGGATCTTGCTACAGACACTTCAACAATTTACTAGCATGAGATTAAGTATATTTAAATCCTTTGGGATGACCTGTTTAGGCAAACTAACAATTTTTACAGTTGGCACACCCACATCAGTGTCATGAACTGGTAATTTTTCAGGCCAGCGGTTTGTTTCCTACGGGGAGGAACCTAATCTAAAACACCCTGCATATGCCCATATGCACGCCACAAGTACTGTGCTACCCATGTAGCTGCATCCTGTGTGTAGTGCACTCCTGAACTATCGAGGGGCATACTACAACCTTCCACCCAATAGTGTAGGTCAAGGAATGTACAACCATTTTTGTCATAGAGTCGTCGTAGCCTCTCGTTTAGATTCTCGACTCAACTCCGAACCAGAGGACCCCGGTCCACCCTGGGAAAAATGCTGCAGATCGTCACCTTGGCTTCCACTCCTAAAGCGATGGAGGCCACCTTCACAAATTTAGCCAGCTGTCGAAAGGACCCAAGGATTTCCTCGGAACCCCGACGACAGGCATCATTGGTGCCGACATGTGCAATAATCTGCAGCTGGCTGCACCCCGCACACTCGATAGCCGCCGGAAGAGCCTCTTCCATATCCTGGACAAGGCCCCCGGCAAGCACACTGAGTGAACATTGGACTTCTTCCCCGCCCAGCCGCTATGTTCCTGAGGGGCTCCATGACCCACCTAACATTGGAGCTCCCAATAACTAAGAAACCCCTACCCCCACGTGCCTGTCCGGACCTTGCTGAAGGAGCGGCCACTATCATGGCAGAAGGTGCATTCTGATCCGGCTCAACCCCTCCCCCTCCCCTCCAGCATCAGATAGCACACTGAATCTATTAGCAAAGTACATGGGATTTGGCAGGAGCCTGCGCCCCCCATGCAGCCTTCGCCTTGAGGCTCGAGACCCTGACACAGTCTGCCACCCACATTGAAGTGAGGCTCAGTGACAGAGAGCTGTGATATCGCCGCCCCCCCCCCCCCCCCCCCCCCCCCGCCATCTAGTACAGCAGAGGCTGCCCCAGGCACCCCATCCCCACCGCACCTCAAGGTGGCACTCTGGAGCTTGTTGACTGTGGCCAACTCATCCTGCATCCACAGGCAACGGACACAGTCCCTATCCATCTAGCTAATAACCGATTTACTATAAAAACTTAAGGAAACCTACTGCCACACAAGGTTAACAGCTACAATCTAGTTGGCAGAAAGGACACTCAATAATGAAAATAAAAATTTATGGTAGAAGTGAGATCTGCTAGGGGCTATTTAGTGAATACTAAAGAATAAGACAGTGACCAACAGTAAACTGCTAGGGGCTATCTAGTGAATATTATAAAAGAATTAAACAGTGACCTACGGTAAGCTGCACCTACTGATTATCCCTCGTATTTGTAATTTAAACAAGTGTTTACGTACACGCAAAAGTGACCTAATAAAACTATAAAACTCCTACCTTAAATGTACTGAGTCTAAATGACACTAATAAATGTAAACACTGGGTATTGTACACTAACAGATGCAGGTACAAAACAAAACCTTTAGCTAACAATAAGAGTTCAGAATGTAAAGCACAAATACGAATTATACTTTATAGGAATCGATGGGCTTACAGTATACGATCACTAAAGCCCACAACAAGCTAAGGAATTTAAGCAGACAGCGAGGTGAGTTTTAGCTTTCTGCTAACTGAACTGTATGTAAGAAGGGCTAACTAAACCGTATGTAAGAAGGGCTCAGAAGTTGTATTGTAACACAGATTTACTCAGATATTGTATTGTAATACTAATTTACCACATATTTTACATTTGCTTAACTGTTAACGGTCGCAGGTTGCACTAGTCAAACATATACAAGTGAGGTTAGAAATCACTGTCAGCATCACTATTCCTAATGAAACTTATAAAAACTACTACCTTCAATGTAGTGAGTCTAAATGACACTAATAAAGCTAAATACTGAGTATTGTACACTAACTTAATTGATAATCCCGCGTATTTAACGTCAGTTAAGAATGTAAACAAACGTTTGCGTACACCTGGAACTGTTCAAAACAGAAACTTTGCTTATCTTATTCATACGCAAATAAAAACTGAAACCATTAATTTATCACGTGTATCTGACACTAATGCACGTAAATACTATAGAATAAACAGCAAAAATAATTGATTACTAGCTAAATTACTTATCTTGTAACACAGCAAGCGAAAAGCACTCGTAGCTGAAGAAGAAGAAGACTGAGGAACACATTCAACACGTCACTAATCTTACACTTTCCATACCCTCAGCCTGGCCATTAGTACAGCTGTGTAAGAATTTGGGCTCTCAGGACAGCTCTTAACTGAATTACTTTGGAGTTGTTGTAAAAGATCATTGAAAGCTCGAAGATCATTAGATGAAGAGGCATCTTCTTCGCAACCCCTAAGGTATCTACTTCTAAGAAACTCATGCTAGCAGCTGTTCGTGTTTCAAATTCTGGAATATTCCATTCATCTTCCCTGGTGAAGGAATTTCGGAAAACTGCGTTCAATAACTCCGCTTTAGCGGCACAGTCGTCGGTAACAGTACCATCGGCACTGCGCAGCGAAGGTATTGACTGCGTCTTGCCGCTTGTGTACTTTACATATTTCGAGACACTGTTTCGTTGTGGAACCTATTAAAGGCATCTCGCATTGAAGTCCGTGCCAAATTTCGGGCGTCTGTAAATTTTAGCCAATCTTCGTGATTTCGCGTTCTTCTGAACTTCGCATGCTTTTTCCGTTGCCTCTGCAACAGAGTTCGGACCTGTTTTGTGTACCACAGGAGATCAGTTCCATCTCTTACCAATTTATGAGGTATGAATCTCTCAATTGTTGTTGCTACTATATCTTTGAATTTGAGCCACATCTCGTCTACATTTGCATAGTCAGTTCAGAAGGAATGGAGATTGTCTCTTAGGAAGGCTTCTAGTGACACTTTATCCACTTTTTTAAATAAAATTATTTTGCGTTTGTTTCTGGTGGATTTGGAAGAAAAGGTATTGAGCCTAGCTACAACGACCTTGTGATCACTAATCCCTGTATCAGTTATGATGCTCTCTATCAGCTCTGGATTGTTTGTGGCTAAGAGGTCAAGTGTGTTTTTGCAACCATTTACAATTCGCGTGGGTTCGTGGACTAACTGCTCGAAATAATTTTCGGAGAAAGCATTTAGGACGATCTCGGAAGATGTTTTCTGCCTACCACCGGTTTTGAACAAGTATTTTTGCCAACATATTGAGGGAAGGTTGAAGTCCCCACCAACTATAACCGTATGATTGGGGTATTTATTTGTTACGAGACTCAAATTTTCTCTGAACTGTTCCGCAACTATATCATCAGAGTCTGGGGGTCGGTAGAAGGAGCCAATTATTAACTTAGTTCGGCTGTTAAGTATAACCTCCACCCATACCAATTCGCACGGAATATCAACTTCGACTTCACTACAAGATAAACCACTACTGACAGACACAAACACTCCACCACCAATTCTGCCTAATCTATCTTTCCTGAACACCGTCTGAGACTTCGTAAAAACTTTTGCAGAACTTATTTCAGGCTTTAGCCAGCTTTCTGTACCTATAACGATTTCAGCTTCTGTGCTTTCTATTAGCGCTTGAAGCTCAGGGACTTTCCCAGCGCAACTACAACAATTTACAACTACAATTCCGACTGTTCCTTGATCCATGCACGTCCTGTATTTGCCATGCACCCTTTGAGATTGCAGCTCACCCCATACTTTCCCGAGGCCTTCTAACCTAAAAAACTGCCCAGTCCACGCCACACAGCCTCTGCTACCCGTGTAGCCACCAGCTGAGTGTAGTGAACTCCTGACCTATTCAGCGGAACCCGAAACCCCACCACCCTATGGTGCAAGTCAAGGAATCTGCAGCCAACATGGTCGCAAAACCGTCTGAGCCTCTGATTCAGACCCTCCACCCGGCTCTGCACCAAAGGTCCGTAGTCGGTTCTGTCAACGATGCTGCAGATGGTGAGCTCTGCCTTCATCTCGTTAAGCGAGACCGGCAGCCTTCACCAAATCAGATAGCCGCTGGAGTCCAGAGAGAATTTCCTCAGATCCAAAGCGACACACGTCATTAGTGCCGACATGTGCCACCACCTGCAGCTGGCTGCACCCTGTGCTCTTCATGGCATCCGGAAGGACCCTTTCCACATCAGGAATGACTCCATCCGGAATGCACACAGAGTGCACACTGGATTTCTTCCCCTCCTTAGCCGCCATATCCCTAAGGGGCCCCATTATGAGCCTAACATTGGAGCTCCCAACTACCAATAAGCCCACCCTCTGTGATTGCCCGGACCTTGAAGACTGAGAATCATCCTCTGAAACAGGGCAGGCAGCTGCATCTGGCTCAGCCAGAGACAGTGCCTGGAACCTGTTTGTCAGACGCACCAAGGAGGCTTTCTGATCAGCCTCCGGGGACGTCTTTCGCTGCCTGCCACGCCTTGGAACGACCTCCCAATCAACCACAGGCGAGGGCTCAGCCCCACTGCGGGCAGCAACTGGGGCAACTTGTACTGATACCACCCAAGTAAGGGGTTCGTTCATTGATATAAATGGTCTGTTTCAATGTGATGAGGACTGAGTTACTGAGATGCTATTTTTATTAAAATGAGAGGAAATGCAATGTTTTGAATGATAGCTGTGATGAGTATGTAGAAGAAAGTGAATGTTGCAAACACATTCCAACAGATGCATAAAGAGAAGCAATTAAACAAGAAAACAATTATAACTACACTTAATACACAACAGTAAAAACAAATACCTCATCATCACCTGGGTTCCACTCAAACATGACAAAGATTACATTTTTAGACTAAAGAAATTAGTAGTACCAAAAGTTTCTTATTCGAGGTGTATAAGAAAAAAATGTTTGGAGTGTGACACACAATAGATACACTATATGATCAAAAGTATCCTGACACCTGGCTGAAAATGACTTACAAGTTTGTGGCACCCTCCATCAGTAATGATGGAATTCAGTATGGTGTTCGCCCAACCTTAGCCTTGATTACAGCTTCCACTCTCACAGGCATACGTTCAATCAGGTGCTGGAAGGTTTCTTGGGGAATGGCAGCCCATTCTTCACAGAGCGCTGCACTGAGGAGAGGTATCGATGTCAGTAGGTGAGGCCTGGCATGAATTCGGCATTCCAAAATATCCCAAAGGTGTTCAATAGGGTTCATGTCAGGACTCTGTGCAGGCCCGTCCATTACAGGGATGTTATTGTCATGTAACCACTCCACCACAGGCCATGCATTATGAACGGGTGCTTGATCGTGTTGAAAGATGCAATCACCATCCCCAAATTGCTCTTCAATAGTGGGAAACAAGAAGGTGCTTAAAACATCAATGTAGTGCCACGCTAAACAACAAGGGGTGCAAGCCCCCTCCATGAAAAACACAACCACACCATAACACCACCACCTCCGAATTTTACTGTTGACACTACACACGCTGACAGATGACGTTCACCGGGCATTTGTCATACCCAAATCCAGCTTTCGGATCGCCACATTGTGTAATGTGATTCGTCATTCCACACAACGTGTTTCCACTGTTCAATCATCCAATGTTTACGCTTCTTATACCAAGCGAGGCGTCATTTGGCATTTACCGGTGTGATGTGTGGCTTATGAGCAGCCGCTCGACCATGAAATCCAAGTTTTCTCACCTCCCATCTAACTGTCATAGTACTTGCAGTGGATTCTGATGCAGTTTTGAATTCCTGTGTGATGGTCTGGATAGATGTCTGCCTATTACACATTATGACCCTCTTCAACTGTCGGTGGTCTCTGTAAGTCAACAGATGAGGTCGGCCTGTATGCTTTTGTGCTGTATGTGCCCCTCCACATTTCCACTTCATTATCATGTCGGAAACAGTGAACCTAGAGATGCTTAGGAGTGTGGAAATCTGATGTACAGATGTATAACACAAGTGACACTCAATCACGTGACCACATTCGAAGTCTGTTAAGTTCTGTGCAGCACCCCATTCTGCTCTCTCACGATGTCTAATGACTACTGAGGTCACTAATATGGAGTACCTGGCAGTAGGTGGCACCACAATGCACCTAATATGAAAAACATATGTTTTTGGGGATGTCCGGATACTTTTAATCACATCGAGTATATGATACACAGGAAGAAACTTCAAAATTTTTTGTAAGCACACACAAACACAATGTAATAAGATTGCTTGTAGAGATTCTACGCAGGATACACAGGCATAAATATATGTCCTGTAGTCAGACTTGCCTTGAAACAATTTTATCTATGGTGGTTCAAGAACACGTTGTTATCATAAATAACACTGAAGCAAAATCTGTAGTCAGTCATATTTCTGAATGGATGATTTATTTCACCATAATTATTTTTGGCCTTTTCCATGAATGTAAAACGTGAAAACCTTGTATCAGGCAGTTGTAATTAAAGCGCTGCTACTCACAAAGGTCCAGTGTGAGATGTAATTATTTTATGGCAGCAAATCTTGGTAGATTGGTAAGGAGTTAATGCAGAATTGATTTACATTGGAAAAAAAAATAGTTCCAGTTGTGGTCAGCAGTTGCAAAACTGAGTGAACAGTATGGCTATTGAGAAGAGAGACCATGCACTTTTAGTAAAACTGTTTCATGTGAATGGTGGCAACCACAGTGCAGCACTGAGAGAGTGTTGCCAACTGAGAGGTCTGATGAGTGGCCCAATGTCAGTGAATGGTTTAAAGAAGAAAGAAGATGACATTCGAAACACAGATAAGCCTAGTGTGGCACTTGGAAGAGAATGGCGTCCTATCCTGATGTAAGTTCTTGATGAGATTGCTGTTGCTGTAACTGACCATGCAGTAGTGCAAGTGCTCCTGCAGTGTCACGAGAACTAACCATACCATGATCAACAGAGTGGAAAGTTTTGAGATCCATTTTACAATGGACCCTGAAAAAGATGGAGATACTGCAGCAACTGAAACCTCATGATCTGCAACAAGATTCAGAATTCGCTCTTCAGTTTCTGTCACTGATCCTAGTGGCTGGAGAACATTCTATGGAGCGACAAGGCACATTCTACACTACAGGGTGCAGTGAATACACAGAACTTCTGAATTTGGGACACTGTTAAACCATGTGTTTCTCTTAAGCTGTCGGCGGTGCCTAAATTTTGTTGCCCCCACCCCATTCCTTCCTCCATGTCCAACAAGGTAAAGGCCAAGTTGCAGTGTTGGCAGGATCAGAGCATCATTTCTCCAGTTTAATCAAGTCAGTGGGCAACCCATCTGCTGGTGATTCAGAAGCCTGACAGCACCGTGAACCTTTGAGGCGAGTTTAAACAGATGGTCAATGCACATTGTGTCAAGGACTCATATCCAATTCCACAAGCGCAAGAATTTTTGGCAAAGCCGTCAGGGAGGGCAGTATTTTTCACGCAGCTTGTACAATGTATACCTGCAGCTGCCGTTGGATGCAGTTTCTCAGACTTTCTTAGTACTCAACACTCCCTTTGGGCATTACCCATTTAATCACTTGTCTTTTGAAAGCTCATCTGCACCTGAATTTATCACAATATTTGTAGCAGTTGACTCAGGAAATTACCTGCTAAGTAGACTACACCAGTGACATCTGTGTTATGGGCTCTACACAAGAGGAGTATGGATGAACAAATTGCAGCCCTTGACAGCACCCAAGAACCTGAAGGAGCTCCCGTCTTTTTTGGGCACAATTTCGTATTATGCCAAGTTCATTCCCTTGGGCATGCATGTCTACCATCCCCTCAATTGGTTTTGGCAAATAGGCTCTAACTTTGTCCACTGTCAATGGACTTTTCAGTCCCTCAGCAGTGTTAGTGCTCTGCTCTCTATTTGGCTTCTTTTACAATGGGTAAACCTTTCACCCTGACCAGCAACATGTCCCAGTATGGCACTGGCAAAGTTCTGTCCCATTGGAACATGGATGGCACCGAACAGCCAGTCACTTATGCATCAAAGACATTACCTGCAGGACAGCTTAATTATTCATACGTGGAGGAGGAGACACCAGAATTAAAAGTTTCAAGTTTTCTGGTACGGAGTAAGTTTTTTCCTCATTATCAACCACAAGTGGTTGGTTAACTTATTATGCTCTTCCATCAGACAGGACTGACCACTGACTGCACAGGTGGGCCCTCTTTGCTAGTAATTATTGCTATGACATTTTTACCACTCCTCCAGTCAGCATGAAAATGCTGATGCACTACCACCTGTGGAGCCCAATCGTTCAATCAGCACAAGGCTCTAGTGTTCACAATGAATGATACCTTGCAGCAAACCTTGCTGGATAATCTATTGACAGCATAAGAGATTGCAACCACCATAGCTGCTGACTCATTTTTCCAGAAAATGGTTTCAGCTGTCTTGGTGAGATTGCCGGAACGTCTCTCTTCGGGTGCATATTGTCCAAGGGGTCCTCTTGCTTGCCGTGGAGGAGCGAAGATGTTGGGTGGCAGTACCCCTAGCATTGCATCCTCAAAAACTCCAGCTGCTGCACGTGTTACACAGAGGTATGACTTGTATGAAGGCATTGGCATGACATTGTGTCCAAAGGCCAGTGATTGATTGCCACATTGAATATCTGGTGTTTGTTCACTTGCAGGGCATGAGCACAGAACCAGGCTACACTGTTGCAAAAGTTTACCTCTTGACCAGTCCTGGAGCACCCTTGGGATAGTGCGCGGCTCCGTTTTTTGGGCAGCATGTGCTTGTTAGTGTCTTGTTAAACTTCTCGTACATAGCCAAGCTGTTCTTCACATCGTCAACAGACAATATTTGCACATTGCTGTCACCTTTTCCATTACTTTTGTGTTCACAAGACTATCTGTCTTCTGATTACTGCCCTATCTTACCTGGCTTCTAACATGAAAGTGGAGCATTTTGTGCATACTTAAGACCCAAATGAAGGACTCAGTGTCTGCCTCTTCCCTTGTCAATGGGTAGTCAAGTTTTCTGGTTATGTATCGGGTGACGCGAGTCAGTGGGTGCAGTCTGGCATTAGCCGTTGGGTCTCCTCAGTTCATTGTACATTGGGTCACATTACTTGTACCACCTTGGCCTACCACACTTTCTCTCCAGTACTGCTGTTAGGGTCCAGTCTTTCAGTCAGCAGCATGGGTGGCTGCCAGGTGTCATAGTGGGCCATGAAGGTTGGCATTTGTTTGTGGTGGATGTACATCAGGAGCATCTGGCCCATCATGCAAATCAGTGTTGCCTCAGCCTCCCCACTGCTCCACCCCTCCAACGCAGCCAGCAGCATCAGCATTGCCTTCTTTGGTGGTTGGTCTGCTGCTCTGGTCTATGGTGCTCTCTTTAGTTCTGCATCAGATGTCACGGTCCATGCCTGGTCATTTTCAGCCTACGTGGCCTTTTCAGTGAGGAAGGATTTAGTATCCCCACCAGTGGAAACTGGAGGCAGATGAGCTGGCACGTATACTGCAGCAGACTAGTGTGACAACTGCCATGGGGAGTGCATGCAACGCATAGTATGGGCTGACCAGCTGACTGAACTATTTATCCATGGGTGACGGTAAGCCGGACAGAGCAGTTCTAATGCTGAGTTCTACCATCTGGTAGTACACTATTGTATGATTTTGAAACCCCATTAACTAAGAACTTAGAATAACAAAATACTTTTTCCATTCATGGATCAAGTGAAAACTCCAATATCCATTCCACCACAGGTTTCCTCACAGTTCCTTTCATAGATATGTTCTGCTAGGTTCACTGACTTATTTTTATTTCAATGTTTTGTCAAAATATGGAAGTCTATTACCTTTCTGGTATCTATATTGGTCACCATAGAAACAGAATTCTTAGAACTTCTACAACAATACTATATTGTTTTCTAAAGTGGCTTCCCATATACACATTTACTAAGAAAGTTGCAAATTTTATATTGGGATGAAAATTCAAAAATGTAGAAATTTCATGCTAATGCCTGTCAACTCCAAGTAAACTTTGTAAGCATTCATGTTAGGTTGCTGATTCATTATGTATAGTGAACACACTGCAAGCTGCAGGCAAGAATTGTGTGACAGTGCAACTGTATTAAAAGAACATTGGTCTCTGTTGTACAGAGTGACACACACAAATGGTTCTTATTATAACAATTTTCATGTGGGGCAAGTGCAGTGAAGAATGTTGCACTTTTTCCAGGTGGAAATATCATCTTTAAGGAGGACAGTGCATCTAGAAATTGTGCAGTACCTTGAGAAATCTACATGTCTACAAGACCTAAATATTATAGAGCACATGCCAAAATTCACAGAATGAAACATCAAGTCACACTGCAGTTGGCCATTACCCAGTGCTACTCAATATTCCTTATGGTACTGCTGTGTCAGGTTTGTTGTTACATACAAAGCAAAAGGGAGGTGCAAAAGTTGTTAAATACGTAACAACATTTCAGTGACTAGACTGTGCACTTTCCAGCTCTAAGTATATTGAAATACTGCCCTACAAAAGGCAAGCATTTAATTTTCAAAGCAAGTCAAAATGAAGAGAAAGAATGATACCAAAAATTAGTGTACTCTAAGACAGTGACTTCCACAAATATTATAGACACTGCCACAAGTCTTTGAAACTTGCCTTCCAGAGAATACAATGGCTAAGGAAAAGCAATCAAAATTTAACTCACTTTTCTGTGAGAAGTTTGATTTGCTGTGACGTCATTTCAGCAAGTGTTTTCTCTCGTTGCTCCAAAGCTGTCTCAGCAGCATCCAGCTGTGATTGGAATTCTTGGACTTTCTCACGGACTAATGTTTCTACCTGCTGTTGGTATGAATCACGAAGTTTTAGCTTCTCTTGCTTCATTTGTTCCACAACTTCCTTCAGTTCACTCTGTCTCTCCTTCTGCATGTATGCAAAAGAAAAGTGGTGAGTTTTAAAAAGAGAAAACTCATCATTAGGAAATCAGACAAACAAAGTTCAACAACATATTCACAGTTTAATTTAGACAGTTACATTTAAATATGTAGTGAAGATAAATCAGAGCAAAAGAAGAAACCTTACTCAAGTATCAAATGAGGCCTTGATACACTTTTTTGGTACACTTTAATTTCACAGCAGAGGAAGGAAGGAAGGAAATACCAAAGCAGGAAAGAAGGCAAGTTTAATGATGGGGTTATTAGATATAGATTACAAATATGAATTGAACTATAATGCAGAAGAAAGTCTGCTATGTCTTTTTCAGAAAAACTATTTCAGCAACTGCCTCACATAATTTAGGGAAACCATGAGAAACATAAATGTGACTAGCTATATGGGGATTTTAATCTCATTCCTGAATGCAAGTCCATTGTGTTAACCATGACACCCCATCTCTCAAGTTTCACAATACAAAAGAATATGAAACTGTCACTGTTAGAAATAAAAGGACAGCAAAGCTCTAACTGGCCTGAAGGAAATATCAATTTAGAACAATTTCCGTGTGTGCCAATTCAAGTCCCAATACTTTTAAAGAGACTATTAAAAGAATTATTTTCATTTGAATATGATACATCTCATTAGATTATTTCTTCACACAGTTTTCGAGATTTATACTCTAAGAAAATAAAAGGATGTCAAGTTGCAAATGTGGCAACTGATCTCAGAGATTACAATCAAACTTCTTGTATCTGTACAACTGACCTCGAAGTCCAAGCCATTAAAACAGCATTCCTTAATCTTTGTGGTTATAAACTCATGTTTATGACAGTGCAGTATATTATGTTTCAGCTCTCTCTCTCTCTCTCTCTCCCTCTCTCTCTCTCTCTCTCTCTCTCAGATGCAGCATCAATCATATTTAACACTAAAATAAATCATGGCAGTGCTATTGGTCTATTAACCTGTTGTCTGTTGAGCAGGCTCCATCCCAATTACTCCTTCACTCACATGAATCACCAAATTGCTGCCGCCATGACAGAGCACAGAAACATGCATTTGATGTCATTCACTTCCCCCAAGCATGGCAGATGTAAGAAGAAAATTCACTGGCAATTGATTAATATATTTACTCTCATTTACAAAGTGAAACAATGGCCCCACGAATTCCACAAGGGACAATGACATTCTTGATGAAGATGGCACCGAGGAAATCTACTATGAGCAACCATCTTATGCCAGAATCAGACAGCTGGTTCAACAAAAACACTGATTCACTGCGGGCAAACTATCAGATGACTTGCCTAAACACAGGTACAGCAAAGTATGTTACTTGTGTTAGGGAACTAAGGGAAAACCAACACCAGGCACAGCATGTGAGAGCACCACCAATGATTCTTCACACTATAAGGATGCTACAATTTAGGAAGCACTAAAAAGTGCCGTCTGTCAGTTCAATGGCTCTTTTTATGACTGTACATGCAGACATTATGAGAGGCAGTCAAAGTTTAAATTATAGCATTGAAAAATAATGTTACATAATTAATTTTTTCTGTTTGCAGTTACACATTGAACTACCCACATCGCAGTACCACTGTATACCACTGGATAAGGCAAATCAAATTGGCACAGCCATTAATAAAGAGGAATATCATGCAGCGCAATCTGCTTTCGGCACCAGTGGAAATGCTGCAGCTGTGTCAGATGAATACAGATGGATAAAGAAATCATCGAGGTTGGCTTAATGCAGGTGCAATATTTCCACTGCTGCCGAATGCAGATTACTATACTTTATCAGTGGGCTGCACCATTTTGTTTTAGTTCTTCTGGTGGCATGCCACATTACTGTGACATAGGAACCCAAACGTCTACCAGAATTGCAGACCTGTTCCTCGAAATAAACAAAAAATTAATCAATCAATGAAAATAATCAATTTTTGAAAATATAATGCAATTGGATAGATAAAAAAAATCCCCTCGCCAAACAGTGGCAGGAGAACACACGTATAAACCATATTACGTATCTAAGCTTTCTGAGCCAGTGGCTCCTCCTTCTGGCAGAAGATTTAAAGGAAAAGGAAGAGGGGTGAAGAAAAAGGAGTAGTGAGGTTTAGGAAAAGGGGTAGAGTTTGTGAAAGTCGCCCAGAACCCGGGGTCAGGGGAGACTTACTACGCGGGATGAGAAGGAAAGACTGATTGTTGGGGACTGCACTGGAAGATTTGAAAACAGGAGAGCATACAGTGGAAGATACAGTAATATGCAAGACAGATGTTACTGCTAAAACATCATGCAAGAGTAAATCTCTATCTTGCATATTACCCTAACCTGTACATGTTGTTTTAGCAGTAATCTCTGTCTTGCATATTACACTATCTTCCACCTTTAAGCCCTCAGGTTTTCAAATCTCATCCGGTGCAGTCCCCAACTATCAGACATGCCTTCTCATCCTGTCCGTTAGTCTCCTCTGAACTGGGTTCTGGGCAACTTTTTCAAAATCTACCTCATCAGTGCTTTTTCTTCAACCCTCTTCCTTCTCCTTCAACCCTTCTGCCAGCAGAAGGTGCCACTGGCTCTGAAAGCTTGCATACATAATACCATTCACATGTGCCTTCTCTCGTCACCACTTCGTGAGTAGATTTTTTTTATCTATCCAATTACGAAAAATTAATTAAGTGACTTTATTTCTTTTAGGTGATAAGTCAAATTTCATGACTAGCCATTATAAAATGATACAGCTGTAAAATTTCATTAGAAACAAAGCAACTAGCAGAGTGTGAGAAGTTTCACGCCAGACTGAAGGATGGCTGTGTACCTTCATGCCAGCATGCTACGTAAATACTATAAATAGGCTGCTATGATTAATGTTCCTGTTGAGGTGGCCATAAATTGTAACAAATCATTGCTTTTAAAACTGATTTTTCATTTGTTTTTGTGTTAGCATGAATAGCTCTCCAAGTTCATACTGTTTGATCTTTGAATACATAATCGTATCAGCGACTGTGATTTCATTGTTCTCACTTTAAACTAATGAAAATCATTTGGTTCTTGCAAGTCATTCTTTTATACTTCCCTGTGTGTTGGGCTGAAGGAACAAATTATATTCCCTTCTATACACCTAAGGGGTGCACATGCCTACGCAATGTGCTATTTAAGAAAACAGCAGTAAATGAAGGAGCGCGCTGGAAGGGCCACGCGGACTGGTTCTAACATACTAACCCAAAAGCTAATGACTACAGTAACATCCGAAATAATGGGCTAATACATCTTAATCAAGGAGGGTCTGGACCGGACAGACCATGGCTGGCTTGCAATCTTTGTTCAGAGTCGTCTGGCAGTGTGGGAAAAACCACTTCAATGGCAAGGAGTGCCAAAAGGGACGGGGATAGGAAAGTAATAAATCTGCTTGGTAGTCCTGGTGCACACTGCACTCCACTGCACTATTTGCACTACACTGCAAGCAGTATTCCAATTGCTGATACCAGTGGGGACAAACTGGGCATCCGGCATCAGGCTTTGTTCTCCTGCAGTCAGCACAACCGCCTCGAGAAGATGCAGCTTGGGAAAGCGGTGTGGAATAAATGTGGTAGCACTCCTCTCATTAAATAGACCAAGACTGGACAACCAGCAATGAGCGTGGGATAAGAGTTCTGCAGTTCCCACATGCCCTGGCAAAATGTGGAGAGCAATGACACAGGCCAAGCGGCATTGTGCAAGCGACCTGCCGAGAGCACAGCTGGGGATGTTGCCTCGTCAAAGTGGAACAAGAGACTGCTCAAGTGATGGTTCGGCATGCCTAGTGTCCGAAAAGTGTGGCCGTCTTAAGTGCTCCCCTGGCAGAAGTGACCAGCGAGGGTGTTGTGGGGTTGGTTTCTGGTCTGCACAGCCCGTCGTCTGTTGCTACAGATGGAGGCAAGGAAAGGAGTTGCCAGATGAGCATTTCATAATTAATCTTGAGTAATATGGATGATCTATTCAGCTGATTCACAATCTCTGTCCCCCCCCCCCCCTCTCTCTCTCTCTCTCTCTCTCTCTCTCTCTCTCTCTCTCTCTCTCTCTCTCTCTCTCTCAACTTGCACATCCCTTTAATTCCCTAAGATAAGATCTGTAACTATCAGAAAAGAATAGTACGCATTCTTCCACTGGTGTATCTATGATATAAGTTTTGCTCTAGAACCAGAAACCAAAAATTACTGTGGAAAGTTGCACACTTTACTGCAGGAATGCCAGAGCCAGAATTTAATCTTTATTATGTGACTGTTTATTGCTCAATGCCTTAATTACTTGGATGACCATTAAATTTGCAACACTATGAAGGTAGCAAGCAGCAGACATTAAACTGGCATGAAGTATATCAGCGGCTTGAATATTTCCTTTATACGGAAAGATTACATACCAGTTTCTCACTCAGGAACTTTATGTGGATGTCAGTTGTGTAGATGAAAAATCATATTATGCCTCCTCATGTATGTCTAGCAGCATGCATCAGAATCCAACTGTGGTCTATTGAAATTGTGGTTTATGAGTATTGTTTGTGTTGGTTGGGACTCCATGACTGTCACATGTATACAGAATCAATGGGTTCAGGAGGCCCACACTCAGTGCCAAGCAGGATCTCAATGACCACACCTGACTAGTGCCCAAGAGCACAAACATATTGTTCACTTGGCTGTGCAGGATTCTATAGCTAGGCAATGTACCTTGAATCAGGAAATTGGCTCGTTTGGAATGAGAAAAATATCCACCTGTATAGTGCAACAACATCTGCAGTACCAAGGACTACCAGATCTGTGATCAGCATTAAGGCTTTCCTTGAAGTGGCAGCAGAGAAGGGAATTCCGACAACATTGGACACACCAGAAGCACCATGACACCATCTCAAGACAAGTCACTGATTAGCATACAACATTACAATGTCTGTATCCATCAGACTACCTTCCACTAGGAAAGTGGAATGTGCTCCACATCTCTGATGTAACATTCAACACAATAAGGAGCAGCAACCAGTCACTGTTTCCATTTCAAATTGATAAGAGCGGATCCAGCTTTTGGCTAGTAACTAGCTGTTACCAATGCCAAAAAAATACAGTAAGCAGATAATCAAACATAGTACAGAAAAATTTACAACTCTTGGTATAACCTATATTGCTTGTACATTAAATTACATACCAGTATTTTGGAGTTGCTATACATGCCCCGTACATCTGCACCTGTTGTTTAGGTTCTTGTGACAGTCCATTAAAGACTATGGTCTAATGAAGATAGGCTTTGCAGAGAACACATTGGTTGGCTTTGGAGTGCCCTCTATATGAACTACATAATACATAACCTCCAGAGTACAGCAATATGGTCTCCAAGGAAATTTGTAAAAATTGCATAGGAATAAAATACAAGTAAAATTATTGGCATTGTTGTACTGACTTGTTGCCACATTTAACAGTTAACATTAGAAGAAATAAAAAATCCCAGCTTCACTCCTTGTGAGCCAATTATTTTGTTAATGTTTAAAAGCATAGGTAAAATAAGTTTCATAAAATTTACGAATAGCTAGGAGGCACATGATGTATGCTGTGACTATTGGAATTAATTTGAATATTTTTCTTTTATACTTTATTTAACCATTGTGACGAGGTACGTGGTTCGTATTAGTTATTGAATAGTTCATAGGTGGCACCAAGTATCACCAAGATAGATTGTTGGTGTGATTTGCCAATCCGTAACGGATGTAGAGACTCTTCATACAGATTTTTAATTATAAGTACAATAAAAACAGGATACTAAATTACTGTTACTAATAATGTAAGTGCCTCTGGGCCAATAGAACATTGACTCTGATATCTCATGTGAGGGTGCTGCCTAAGGGTGAGAAGGGCAGGTTCCTCGACTTCCTAGAAGAGCTGGAGAGCTTTTGACATCAGAAAAATTTTAGCTGCAACCTGATTAATGATCATGTTATTATGAAAAATGCCCATTTTTGGGAATTATTTGAAAACTGATTTCTTGGAAGCATTGAAAAACACAACCCAAGGTGTACAAAATAGGTCCCCACTTCTTGCTAATATGTAGCAGCCACTGACATAAAACTGTACGAATACAAGTTATAATATTGGACCTATGTAACTGTTTCCCTGTTATATTGGTTTAGAAGCTTGTACATTGTTAATAATAAAAATTCTGTATCTTATTTTTATTGTACTTATAGTTAAAAATCTGTATGAAGTGCCACAAAGATCAATACTCTCTACATTTGCTACAGACCTACAAATCACACCATATCTATCTTGGTGATATCTGGCACTATCTATGAATTATTCAATATGTAATACGAGCCACATACCTTGTCACGATGATTTAAAAAACGTATTAAAGAAAAATATTCAAATCAATCCCAACAGTCACAGTATATATCATGTGCCTCCTGGTTGTCTGTAAATTTTATTAAAAAAATTTATTAACACTTTGTCATCCGGCGACACCACAGTGGTGTCGTGAGCATAAAATCGCGCAGTGGCCGGTGACAGCAGTTTTTTTTCATTCTGTTGGTGTTTTGTTTAGGTAACAATAAGTTACATACATCAACAAGTCTTTTTGTTTTGTTTTTATAAGTACTTGTGCATTTTCATCATGGCAGATGAAAGAGACGATACGATTATTTATGATGAGTGCATGGACATCTTGTCTGACATTCCGGACAATTTGGCCGATTGGATATCAAAAAAATGAAAGTGAAGCAGAATCATCAGAAGATAGTGAAATACATCCAAGAAGAATTCGGAAAATACTATGGTTGCCAACTGATTCAGATGAATCAGTTGAAGAACACAGACCATGATTTGCTGAGGACCAATAATAAATTTGAAGGATCTCAGGGTCCACACACATTTCCCAACGATACACAGAGCGTCTTGGATATCATATTGGGAATGATCTATTGGAATATATTAGCAACGAAACCAACAAGTATTACAGTCAAAATTGCAATAGACGGAAACTGGATTTTAAAAAATGCCAAATTTGTCGACGTTACTGGACCCGAACTTACAAAATGGTTTGGGCTTGCTATCCTTATAGGAATTGTACCAATATTTCACAAAAGGATGTCCCGCGGCCAAAATTGAGGAATTCCGGAAAAATTAAAGCACGCAAAAGTCAATGTGTTTGAAGCTTGCCATCAACAGAAAGGTGACAAGCGGCCGGCGACAAGCCAAGTAATCCGAATTAGCACTGCTGGCGCCAAGCGAATAAATTTGTACGAAACGCGCGCACGGCAAAGTGTTAAACTGATTTTACTTTTGCTTTTAAAGATAAACAAAATAATTGGCTCACAAGGAGTGAATCTGGGATTTTTTTTATTTCTTCTAATGTTAACTGTTAAATGTGGCAAAAGTGAGAAAGGAAAGAAAAGGGAAGAGACTCATGATGTCAGCTGCATCGAGACTTTATGTGGAGTCAGCAGAACCGAGAAAAAACGTATGTTGGACCAGGATTCAAACCTGCGATCTCCTGCTTACTAAGCAGTTGCGTCAACCACTGCATCATCTGGACACACTGTTCATTGCAAATGCACGAGCTATCTTCGCTCGCTCCCCAGCTGATTCCCATTCCCACCTAGCACCACCTATCCGCAAGTCCCTGCCCATGTCCTCCATTCTTGCTAATTTTAGATTACTGCTGGAGGTCAAAGAATATTGAGCACCTACACTTCATTGCCCATTGAAGTGAATCAATTATACGAATGTGTGGTGTCTGCTCTTGCAGACATGTTCAAAATAAGACACCAGGCATTCATATAACTAAGTTACCTCAATGGTCAATGAATCCACCACCTTCAGTATGCAAGCACAATCACATTTGAATTCCTGTGAGAATCTCAAAGTAGTGAGTATGGAGGACCAGGAAAGGGACTGCGGACAGGTGGTGCTGGGTGGGAATGTGAGTTGACCAAGACAAACCACACAACTGCGACAAACTCTGGTTAATGTAACTGACTTGTAAGCACACGGCCGCAGTCTGAATCTCAGTATGGCACACATTTTCACTCAGCACTGCACACTCCACAAAGTCCTGATACAGCCGACATCATAAGTTCATTCCTTTCCCTTCCTTTCTCCCCCTTCACCGCAACTTCCCACCTTCAATTTACATAAACTGTAACACAGCTGCAGATTCCACACAGTATCTGTCCTTTCAGACATGTCTGAAACAACAGAAACCATGCATTCATATCATGCAACTACACTTAAAAGCAATATTTTTATGCATGCTACCAGTTTTTAAACAGAAGTTCGTCCATAGAATAGAAGGAGTTGTCCACAAGAAATGAATTTATGTTAGATTTAAAATCTGCTTTGCTGCCTGTCAGACATTCTGTGATATGCAATAGATTCACATATTGGGATTATATGTTGATGCCAGCTGTTTGGGAAACACGAAAATTTGTGCCAGACTTGTGACTCAAACAAAGATTTCTCACTTATCACAAGAAGGGCCCTTAACCATTCTTCTATGTAAGCATGTCTCCAGGACTGATCCAAAATTCCATCTGTCATATAGTCACAACCCTTATGCTTGCACAGAGCATCATTCCCACACAGGGAGACAAATATTTTATTGTCATTTAGCCCATCAGGGCATGGACACAACATTGATGATTACAATGCCTATATCTTCTTCAACATAATGTGGAGATATGCTTGGACAGCCAAATTACTGTAAGTGACCACTCAGCATAAGCAGGAAATCTGGATTCAAGTTCCAGGCTAACACAAATCTTCATTTGTTGCCAACAACTGACATCAATGCATAGTTGCAATACGTAAATCTATTTCATAATGGTTACCACTGCCATAATTTTCAGTGACAGTGACTTATTTTGAAGATAAATAAAACAAAGACATTATATCCATCAGAGACATTTTGTGTTATTGGGCAAATGATCAAAGATTTTTGTTGCTGAGCCACTGACAGCTTTAGCAATGGGAGATAAAGGTCATTTTCCCCCTCCAAAATAGTAGGCTTGGATCTCATTGTTCTTAAATTTTTGTGGATTATTTATGTCAAATTCCACTGACAAATTTATGTAGTGTGGCAAACAGTTAAAATGCCTAATATCTTGAGTTGAACACATAATATTCTTATTGCTCGTTTTTGTGCATTCAATACTTCTTTCCATATGGTGAGTTAGCCCAGAAAAGTATTCCATGACACATTCGCGTGTGGACATATGCAAAAGATGTCAGGAGGTTCATTCGTTTGTTTACAAAATAAGCAATGACACAAAGAGAAAAAGTAGCTGAAGTAAGGTTTGAGAAGTTCAGTAATATGCTTCTTCTAGTTAAAAGTTTTCATCAATATGTACACCCAGAAATCTGGAGCATTCTACATCATTTACTGACTTCTGCTCATGTGCTACAACTGTTGGTATTAGTATTTGTTGTACAAAAGTTTAAATTTAGGGAGAGTTCATTTTTTGATAGCTACTTAATAATTCTTTGAAATATGTAATTAACAATATCTTCTGTTACTTTCTCTCTAATGGGATTTATTATAAATTAGTATCGTCAGCAAAAAGCACCAATTCCGTTTGTTGAATGTTACATGTATGGTCATATATAAATAAAAGGAATAGGAGAGGACCCAAAATTGAACCGTGAGCTCTCCACTCACTAAATTTTCTACCTTTCAAACAGATTCAAAGCATCTGTGGGTAAAGCAGCCCAGGATTTTCCACAGCAAAAAAATTTTCCTTTTCTTACAGCATGTGACTGATTTCCAAACATGCAAAGAATTTTGTAAAGGCTTTTTTTAGTTATACAAATATGATTTTGTAATTTGTAATTAATAGTTCACCTTCTGTGAAGAAAAGTTATCTGTTCAGCCCCAGTTTGTCAAGACTCAGTCAGTTTTGCAAACAATATCATTACATATAAGTCTCAATTTCTGTCACTTAGAACACTAATATGAAATATTCTTCATTCATCATGTACATACCATACAACTAAACAATGTGTACTGGCTGTAAGCAAACTCACTCATTCACTCCCCCCCCCCCCTCTCTCTCTCTCTCTCTCTCTCTCTCTCTCTCTCTCTCTCTCTCTCTCTCTAACTGAAGAGACAATATTGTACAGTTTCGTATCTCCCTTTAGAATTTAATATGCCTTTGTATTAAAAAAAGACTGTTACCTGACAACTCTACCTTTACAAAAACAATTGTTAAGTATTCTCAACTTCTAGTTACATGAAAAGATAATTTATTCCTAGAACAATGTAACAACTAAACTGACAAAAACACATCTTTATGAGTAGCACTTTAGTATAATATTATGCAAAAATGGCTGCAGGAAATATTCTTCCGATTATATTAATCTTGTGAACATATGTAACTCAATCAGCCTCTATCTCTCAGTCAATACAGACTCGTAGGATACCGTAAATATTGTATGCTCTGCATTTCTCCATTCATCAAGCTGCAGCTTCACCTCACATAAATTTAACTTTCTTATCCTCTAAGCCTGTACACACTACACAAAAATATTACACTGTTGCCACAAAACCTTGATGTAAAATATTGCATCCAATGGATGACTTGTTCATAACATATATTTACAATTTTGAACTTATTTCTGTTATTTTAAAATGAGGCCACATAATATGTATGCACAATAGCTGAACCACAATAATTTATAGCTTCTTTGAATAGAACTCTCCAACACAGGTCTCAAAACAGTTAAAATCCTTTTAAAAATCATCAAGAAGCAGCAACTACAAAATGAATATGTCCAGGCATCAAGATTACCTCCTTCTTTTTAGTTTCTTCCAAGGCCTTTTGAACAGCTGTCTTACTATTCTCCAATAGCTGATTCTTTGACTTTGCCTCATTTAACCTTAGCAGTAATGTTTCACTTTGCTGCTTGAGAGAATGAATTTCTGCCTCTTGGTTCGTCATTGTATCTTGCATTTTCTTCATTTCTGCCTCAGCTTCCTTCAGTAGGCTTCTATCCTGTCAGAAGAATTAATGGCATGTACAAAAAGCCTCTGAAACAAGCAAAACTGGACAGGTGGGAGGGGGGGGGGGGGGGGGGGATGAGGAGGAGCGGGAGCAGGCGATATTTAAGTTTAACAACCTCTCAGATACAAATTTCAGTACCACTTTTGTCAAGTGAGAAGAAATAAATAAGCAATGGCTGTATCTTCTCAAGTGATTTGAGGTAAATGTAGAAAAATTAAATTAGAACTACCAGAGCTATTACTAAGATTTTCAATTATTTCAAGTGATATTTCCAGAAACTGAACAATCTGGAAGAAATAGTGTAGTATGTTATACAAAGTTTTCACAATAACACAAAAAACTTTTGATTAGTGTATGTAACAAATATTTGAATTAGATAATGTCTAATATCAAAGATGCATTTCAGAGGCAGCCCTGTTACGCTGTCTTCTTTATATAGTCTTTGTCTATTATGGCTATCTCAGCATGCTCCAAAAACCATTCACATCTTTAATACTATGGAAAGGATTGATAGCTGCTCACCATATAACGGAGATGTTGAGTCACAACAGGCACAACAAAAAGATTAGTAAACAGGTAAGCTTTGACCAAAAGGCCCCCTTCTGAATTAAACACACACACATGTGCAAATGCAACTCGCACACATGACCACTGTGTCTGGCTGTCGAGGTCTGGCCTTCACAACCAGAGACCTGCACCACCCTGAACTGCATTTTAAAAAAGTTGTGGTACTATGTTGCACCTGTAGAGAATGTGAAATGAACAGAGTAAAGGAATTACTATCCTTACAATGTTTTGGGCGCTGAATTGACAGTGTTTACATGTTATTCACCACTTAATATTCCAGTTGAACCCATTCAACTTCAATAAACATCTGAAATTCTGTCACCTCCTCTCAGGCAGCATACATTACCTTAGATACTTGGCATCGGATCACGCCAGTTTTCTTGCACTGTCTATTTTATTTCCACCTACACGTTTAACATAAGGCCCAAGTATCTTGCAGGATATGGTCAATCAAGATGAATAATCTTATTTTGTTCTATAAGTCCCATGCACTGTCACTGACAGTCTAATGTGGCAATATTTATACATGGTGTTACAAAAAGGTACGGCCAAACTTTCAGGAAACATTCCTCACACACAAAGAAAGAAAATATGTTATGTTGACATGTGTCCGGAAACGCTTACTTTCCATGTTAGAGCTCATTTTATTACTTCTCTTCAAATCACATTAATCATGAAATTGAAACACACAGCAACAGAACGTACCAGCATGACTTCAAACACTTTGTTACAGGAAATGTTCAAAATGTCCTCCGTTAGCAAGGATACATGCATCCACCCTCCGTCGCATGGAATCCCTGATGCGCTGATGCAGCCCTGGAGAATGGCGTATTGTATCACAGCCATCCACAATACGAGCATGAAGAGTCTCTACAGTTGGTACCGGGGTTGTGTAGACAAGAGCTTTCAAATGCCCCCATAAATGAAATTCAAGAGGGTTGAGGTCAGGAGAGAGTGGAGGCCATGGAATTGGTCTGCCTCTACCAATCCATCGCTCACCGAATCTGTTGTTGAGAAGCGTACGAACACTTCGACTGAAATGTGCAGGAGCTCCATCATGCATGAACCACATGTTGTGTCGTACTTGTAAAGGCACATGTTCTAGCAGCACAGGTAGAGTATCCCGTATGAAATCATGATAACATGCTCCATTGAGCGTAGGTGGAAGAACATGGGGCCCAATCAAGACATCACCAACAATGCCTGCACAAACGTTCACAGAAAATATGTTTTGATGACGTGATTGCACAATTGCGTGCAGATTCTCGTCAGCCCACACATGTTGATTGTGAAAATTTACAATTTGATCACGTTGTACAGTACAAACTGACGAAACTAAAATGAGCTCTAACATGGAAACTAAGCGTTTCCGGACACATGTCCACATAACATCTTTTCTTTATTTGTGTGTGAGGAATGTTTCCTGAAAGTTTGGCCGTACCTTTTTGTAACATCCTGCATAAGAAAACTACAACACCAGAAAAACATTGAAATTTGGATGATGTGACCCTATATGGAAGTTAAGCATTTTAGCCTTTCCACATTTGTTCACATAGACCTCTTTTACTAACATTTTGTTGTGAAATTTGATCATAATTTATACTCTGTAAGGATCAGAAAGTGATTTATTTGATTACAATTCCATATTTTCTACAAACTGAATCATGAATGTGTTCGACATGTTGTTGTAGTTTAGTCCATGGACTGGTTAGTGCAGATTTTCATGCTAGTATATCTTGTGCAAGCCTCTTCATCTCTGCATAACAACTGCAACCTACATCCATTTGAACTAACTGCATCAAAGCCTTGGTCTCCTCCTGTAATTTTTGCATTCCAAATTTCCCTCCATTATCAAACTGACTATTCCTTGATGACTCGTGATGTGTTGTACAACTGATCCCTTCTCTTGGTCGACTATTGCCATAAATTTCTTTTTTTTCTCCGAATTCAATTCAATTACTCGATGAACCCATCTAATCCTGAACTACTATTTTTTTTTTCATAGTCCATTTCAAAAGCTGCTACTCTCTTCTCTGAAATGTTTCCCATCCAAGTTTCACGTCTGTAAAAGCCTACACTCCAGACAAATACTCCTCAACATTTAAATTCATATCTGATGTTAACAAATCTATCTTTTTCAGATATGCTTTTCTTGAAATTGTCGTCTAGCATTTTATATCCTTTCTACTTCTGCTAACATCAGTTATTTTTGCTGTCCACATATCAAAAGTCATCTACTACTTTAGTGTCTCATTTCCGAATGTTTCCCTCAAGATCACCTGATTTAATTCACCTAAATTCCATTACCTTTGTTTTACATTTATTGATGTCCATCTTATTGCCTCTTTTCAAGACAGTATCAATTCCACTCAATTCTCTTCTAAGTATTTTATCAACTCTGACAGAATTAAGATGCCATCAGTTTCAAAATTATTACTACTTCCTGAATTTTTAATACCCTTTTCAAATTTATCCTTGGTTTCCCATGCAGCCTGTTCAATGTACAGACTGAATACCATCAGTTACAGGCTAAAAATTTGTCCAACTACCTTCCCAACCATTGCTTCCCTTTTCATGTTCTTTGACTTTTATGGCTGCTGCCTGGTTTTCTACAAGTTGCAGATAACCTTTCGCTCCTTGTATTTTATCACTACAACCTTCAGGATTCAAAAATGTAAGCTAGTCAACACTGCTAAATCTACAAACGCTACAGACAAAAGGTAAACCTTTCTTCAATCCATTTTTAAAGATAACTCTTATTGCATTCTACCAGTCTTTCCATTCTTCTGTAAATAATTTGTGTCAGTATTCTGAAACCATGGCTTATTAAACTAAGAGTACACAGGAAAATACATACCTGTCAGCATGCACCTGCTTTCCTTGTAATGTCTTCTTTAAGTGCGAGGGCACTTCCCCTGTCACACACATCTTGCACATCAGGTGGAATAGTTTTGTCATGGCTGGTTCTCCCGAAGTTCTCGATAATTCTGAGGGAATATAATCTAGTCCAGAGGGCCTGTTTCCACTTTGGTATTTCAGTTACCTGACAATTCTTCTCACAAGTAACATATCTCCCACTTCATCTTCAACTACCTAATTGTTTTCATGTTCACTTTCCTTTGACAGCCCTTGTACATATCCCTTCCACCTTTCAGCTTTCCCTTCTTCACTTAATACTGGCTTACCCTCTGAGCTCCTAATTTTCATACAGCCTACCTTTTCTTCAAATTTTCCTATAGGAAAAATTCCCACTAGTCACACACACTTCTACAGCCTTGGATTTGGTCTAATTTTTTTTTTTTTTTTTTTTTTTTAAAAAATTGAGATTTTCCTCAATACAAAGGTTTTTTCCAACATAACAAATATCCAGAAATTATTACACCTGTTACATAAGATCTTAATTTATCTCCTCAGGACATCCCTCCAGGTGTTCCAATCTAGTATATCTTCTTCCTCTGTACCAAGTCTTCTCATTGTTAACTGTACATTTTGGAGCCAGGTGGTCATAGGGAGTCCTCTTCTCTTCTTTCTCTCCAGTTACCATTCCAGAATCATTTTCTGGCTTCCTCCAGTTTTCTTACGTGGTTGTATCATTTTAACTTCCTTCTATCCATCATGTCATGTATTCTTTCTCTTATTTCCACTCTCCATTATTTCACCTTTTTTTTATTTTCTCTTTTATAGAAATTTTTAGTACCAATTTATATATGACACTTTTGGTTCGGTTTATTACATTTCTGCTCCATAAGATTGAGTTGAACATCCCACTGATCTTCCTTCCACTGCTAATTCTTTCATTAACCTCTACTTCTGATTTTCCCTCACTCTCTAAAATGGATCCCTAATAGCAGAAAATGTTGACCACCTTAATTACCTTACCCTCTGTGTATAAGTCATCTGGATCATTTGTGAAGTATTCCATTTCCTGATAATTAATCTTCAATCCTGAGTTTCTGTATTCCATTCTAACTGGTTGCACACACAATTTGCATCCTCTCCACGTCGTGCTATAACTACTTGATCATCAGCAAATAGTAATTGATGTAACTAAATTTCATCTTTAATTTCTAGACCGATCTCATTGGATTTACAAGACTGTGTCTTAAGACTTGTCTCTATACAGATTTTAAATAATGTTGGTGACAGGCTGCACCATGTATTTCCTCTTACCTGCTTCATTTGCTGCATTTTTATAATTTCTCCTTTTGATGATTAAGGTCAATATCTCCAGTGTCATTTCCGAGGATTACTACTTGGCCTTGTCTTTTTTCTATATGATCCTCTGCTGCCCGCAATATTTCATGCCTCAAAGTTACCGGTTCATCTTCTATTGTATTCTTTTCTTCTGTTTCAGTTAATCATTGCCTAATGATCCCTGATCCCTTTGAAACTCTCGGCAATTTCTGGTATTTTTAATTATATCCTTAGATCACCACGATAAAATAAGGGAAGTCAGAGCTCGTACAGAAAGGTATAGATGTTCATTCTTTCCACGCCCTATACGATATTGGAAGAATAGAGAATTGTGAAGATGGTCTACGTTTCTCCAGTTTCTTCAGTTTTAATGTACACTTCGGAAATTGTGGTCAGTGTCCACATCCGCAACCCTGGAAATGTCTTAAAGAGTTTAAAATCTAGAGTCAAAATCTCTTTCTTACCATTATATAATCAAACTGAGACCTGGTGTCTCCAGGTCTCTTTCCCACATACAGCATTCTTTCATGATTCTTAAACCAAGTGTTAGCAATGATTACATTATGCTCTGTGCAAAATGTTTTGCCGGGTCGTTTCCTCTCTCATTCCTTTCCTCCCCAGTCCATATTCTCTTACTATTTTTCCTTTTCTTTGGATTCCTACTATCGAATTCCAGGTCCTCACCACAATAAAATTTTCATCTCCTTCAACTACCTGAACAATTTCTTTTATCTCGTCATACAGTTTTTCAGTCTCTTCATCATCTGTGGTGCTAGCTGGCATATAAACTTTTACTATTGTGATGTTGGCTTTGTCTTAGCTACAATAATGATTTCACAATTCTGTTCATAGAAGCTTACCCAAATTTCTATTTTCTTATTCGCTATTAGACCCATTCCTGCATTACCCCTACTTGATTTTGTATTTATAACCTCATGGTCACCTGAGCAGAAGTTCTGTTCTTGCCACTAAATTCCTCTATTTCCTACTATATCTAACATCAACCTACCAATTTCTCTTTTTAAATTCTCTATCTAACTTCACAATCAAGGGATCTTATATTCCACAATCAGACCCGTAGAGTACTAGTTTTGATTTTGCTGATGATGTACTCCTGAGTAGTCTCTGCCCTGAACTCCAAACAGAAGATCATTTTACATTCCGATATTTTACCCTAGATGGTTACAAGATTATTAAGCCATGCGGTAGAGTTACATACCCTCAGGAAGGATAATGGCTGGAGTCGCTACTTGCTTTCAGCCATTCGCTGTACCAACATAACAAGGTCGTGTTAGTACACTGTGGATGTGTTCCATGTGCCATCTATTGCAGATAGACCACAAGATAACTCATGTGTACTATATACTGCCTTAGACTTTGTCTAGTTAGGTGTTTCAGCAAATGGGACTGCCTTTGGGTAAATTTTGCTTATATAGCGTTGTGAGTGTATTTCGATATTTCAAATAGTTACCATTTCCGGTTTGAAGCTCTTCCTGCTTTTAAGGATGTTCCTATTCAGAAAACAAGAAGGAAATGGATGACTCTAAAATATTTTCGGAGGTTTTTGCCAACATGTATCCAGATTCCCCTAGTGAGATGAAGATCTTGAGGATTGAATGAAGGAATGTATTTATAGTTCTGAGGACAGGTCAAGTTCCAGTGAAATTTTATACCTGTAAATATGTGTTACAGTGGTAGTGTTGGCAAGTGATTCTAACAATAAAGATGAAAGTGATTCTATTTGTATTTCATGTTAATAATTCATGATAACAATAACTGGTGTGAAATTGACATACAGACACACCCGTAACCATTGATGGTCATCCTGGGGGCATGACATTTCAAACAGAATGTGACTCTGTAGACTCTGTGATTAGCCTTTGGTGACAACTTGTTTGAACTATTGTGCATGGAGCTGTGCACCTCTTATGATCAGCCTTCAGTGAAACATAAAATGTCACCTAAAACATTGAAGTGATCTCCTCCTGTTACACTAAGATTTATGAAGAAATTCCTTGACCTGATTCTTATAATGGGACAAACACTAAAAGAAGATGGAAAGATTAATGGTCAACAGATCCTCTAATAGCTACCCAGTATTTTCTCAGACTAAGAATCACAATAGATCTGAACAGATTTGGACATTCTGGCTCTTCAGTGACAACACAAAATTGACTGGGAGACTATTTGAAGCTCAAGTTGTGCTGGGTTATTTCTGCAAGAAATTCAGGACTCTCTACAAACTAAAGAAAAACTTGCCTTTGTATGAGATAAGTCCACTGAGAGGACACCAGAGGTTTTGAATGTACAACCCTGGGAAGATTACAAAATGCAGACTACTTATTAGGATGGTGTGCAAGAGTAACAAAGGCTTTATCTGCAATATGGTGATTTACAATGCTGAAGGGCAGAAACTGGAAAAATCTGTGCTCTCAGTTCTGTGCCCCTATTTTGGTATGTGGCACCAACTTTACCAGGATAATTATTGTAACAATACCTCTACCACAGAGGTACTACTGGAAAAAAAAGGTCTGTGGTATTATTAGGGCGAACAGAGATTTACTGCAAATTCTGGAAGTCAAAGCATCACGAATCAAGACAGGTGACACAGTTTTCTGTAGAAAATGAATTATTCTCCTCGTATGGAAAGGCAAGTGTGATGTCACAATAATATCAACAATTCACGATCTTTTGGCTCAAATACAGAAAAGAAAAACGGAAAAACCAGAGAGGATATATTTAAGCCTGTATGTGCAAATCAACACAATGCCCTCATGAAAGGAGTTGATCGTGCAGATCAGTACATTACTTACTACGCTATTCTACAGAAACCAATGAAATGGACAAAAAAGTCATACTTTATCTAAGAAACAGTGAACTCTTAAATTATTTATAATTTTCAGTGCCTTGAACCCAGAGAAAAATAAAGTTGAAGCAGTTTCTCCTTTCAGTGGCAAAATACTGGATTGTCAACAGGTGATAATGAAGGCTCTCCGGACCCCGAGAGAGAGACGCCCAGCACCATGCCATACTGCAACCAGGAGGACACTATGTGGAGATCCACCTGGAAGGCTGTCACATATAAAGGAGCATCATGAACTTGCGTATTTCAACCAATGAAAAAAGACATTTCCTACCAGAGCCCTGTAGAGTTTCTGCTGTCCACAGAAAAAGAAGTGAAACAAGGTATATTTGCCTATTTCACTCCGTTCCACTAGATAACGAGGAATATTTGATGCAGTACAATTCATTAAAAAGTACTAGTAACCTTTTCACTCAAATAGGCTCTAAGCTAAATACAATACTCGAAATAACAGTAACTGAGCAGGATGACATTTCCTTGATAAATCAAACCAAAAGACTCAGGGACAATATTTGAAAGTTGTCTGTGTATGTCAATGCAGTGTTACATACATATAACAATAGTAAATTTTATAACAAAGGAACAGATCAGCATATGGACACTGCAGACATATGTGTATATTTTCGTTTGTAAGATATAACGCCAACCTCGGGGAAGATCAGTTTGGATTCTGGAGAACTGTAGAAGATGTGAGGCAGTACTGACTGTGTGACTTCTCTTAGAAAACAGTTTAAGGAAAGGCAAATCTATGTTTATATTATAAGTAGGCTTAGAGAAAGCTTTTGACAATTTTGACTTTAATACTCTATTTGAAATTCTGAAGCTAGTAGGGAGCAAAAGGCTATTTACATCTTTTACAGAAACCAGACGGCAGTTATAAGACTCGAGGGACATCAAAGGGAAGCAGTGGTTGGGAAGGAAGTGCGAAAGGGTTGAGCCTATCCTCAATGCTTCTCAATTTGTAAATTGAGCAAGCAAGTTATGAAAACAAAGGAAATTCAGGAATAGGAATTAAAGTTCAGGAAGAAGATAAAAACATTGAGGTTTCCCAATGACACTGTAATTCCATCAGAGCAAGAAAAGGACTTGGAAGAGCAGTTGAACAGATCAGACAGTGTCTTGGAAGGAGAATATAAGATGAACATCAACAAAAGATTAAAAAGAATAATGGAATATAGTCAAATCAGGTGATGCTGAGGGAATGAGATTAGGAAATGAGATACTTAAAGTAGTAAATGAGGTTTGCTATTTGGACAGTAAAATGACTGATGATGGTCGAAGTAGGGAAGATATAAAACGTAGAATGGCAATGGCAAGAAAAACATTTCTGAAGAAGAGAAGTTTGTTAACACTGAATAGGTTTAAGTGTTTAGAAAGCCCTTTCTGAAGATATTTCTCTGGAATGTAGCCATATATGGAGATGAAACATGGACAATAAACAGTTTAGACAAGAAAAGAATAGATGCTTTTGAAATGTAGTGCTACAGAAGAATGCTGAAAATTAGATGGGTAGATTGCGTAACTAATGAGGAGTTACTGAATTGAATTGGGGAGCACAATTTGGCTAAAAGACAGGATCGGTTGACAGGACACATTCTGAGACACCAAGGGATCACCAATTTAGTACAAGAGGGAAGTGAGTATATAAACACACAAACACACACACAAATTTCAAGCTTTCGCAACACAAGGTTGCTTCATCAGGAAAGAGGGAAGGAGAGGGAAAGATGAAAGGATTTGGGTTTTAAGGGAGAGGGTAAGGAGTCATTCCAATCCCGGGAGCGGAAAGACTTACCTTAGGGGGAAAAAAGGACAGGTATACATGCACGCACACGCACACGCACACGCACACGCACGCACACACACACACACACGCACACACACCCATCTGCACATATACAGACAAAGGCAGACATATGTAAATGCAAAGAGGTTGGGCGGAGATGTCAGCCGAGGCGGAAGTACAGAGGCAAAGATGTTGTTGAATGACAGGTGAGGTACAAGCGGCGGCAACTAGAAATTAGCAGAGGTTGAGGCCTGGTGGGTAACGGGAAGAGAGAATATATTGAAGGGCAAGTTCCCATCTCCGGAGTTCTGATAGCCTGGCGTCAGTGGGAAGTATCCAGATAACCCGGACGGTGTAACACTGCGCCAAGATGTGCTGGCCGTGCACCAAGGCATGTTTAGCCACAGGGTGATCCTCATTACCAACAAACACTGTCTGCCTGTGTCCGTTCATGCGAATGGACAGTTTGTTGCTGGTCATTCCCACATAGAAGGCTTCACAGTGTAGGCATGTCAGTTGGTAAATCACGTGGGTGCTTTCACACGTGGCTCTGCCTTTGATCGTGTACACCTTCCGGGTTACAGGACTGGAGTAGGTGGTGGTGGTGGGAGGGTGCATGGGACAGGTCTTACACCGAGGACAGTTACAAAGGTAGGAATCCCTATGAAATCCCCAAACCACCTTCCCTACCTCTGGCTCCTTTTTTCTAAAACATGTAGGAGTTTGTCAAGTATAAGTGTTTAAATTTATTCATCAGTATGATTTTCCTTTTTCTACCTCTAGTACACTGGGCACTAATTTTATATTTGTTACAAATTTGGTTTAATCAAAGGGGATCTGGAGTCCCAAATTCGCTGCCTTTGTCTTACAGTCATTGATCTGTTCTGTGAGGCAGTTAATTGCCAAACCAAGCTTAATCTCACTTTCAACATCTTTGTTTCTTATTCCTTTACGTTACTCGCCAGTGAATTAATTGAGTACCCAGCAGTAATGAGGTTTCATATGCTTGCCTGACTCCTGCCCTGCTTTCAGAAGCATCTGATATCTACCCATAAATTTTATTATGGTAGCCATGTAGACTTGTTGGTTGTACTTACTGAGACTTCATTTTAAACATTATACAAGTCTTGGATATGGTTCTTGTCAAAAGTAAGTTTTAACCTGTAGGTAGCTTTGTCCAGTTATCTTGATTTTTCCAGAAGTTCCATTTTTGGCAAGCACGCTGCCTTTGCCACAAAACCACATCACATTCACAGGTCCAACACAGATGTTTATTTGGTTTTGTTAGTTTGGCTGCTTTGTTGGCTGTCTTGACTAGTGATTTACAATTGCTCCCCATTATCTGGCTTTGGGACTCCTGTTTCTGGACAAACTCTTTGACACCTCTGAGCTGCTCTATGTTGAACCTGCTAAATTTTGTCTGTTGGACATGCACTGTGCTCCTTGGAAGACTCTTAACTTACAACTATGAGAGAAATTAATATGAATCGAGATTTGCACTTCTCAGAACTTCAGTATTTTGGACTCCCACTGCACTCTCTGTATGATAAAAACATGCTCCTCTTGGAACCCATCAGGGTTGGGTTCCAGGGACAACCAACTTTTTTATTTCCTTGGTGCTAATTTGAAGACAGGTGATTTCACAATTACATTGACTGCCTTTCTGTAAGTCCTTTTCAATTTGATTTGGTCTATGCTGAAGAGGAGAAGGACCCTCACAACCATCTGAACAGCATTTGGCAAAAACCTGGCATGCAAAGGTTCTGCACAGTGACATAGACCTGTTTACTAACTCAAAAATGAACTGCCAGAACTAAGTCCAACAATCAACACAAGATGCTAACATCACAGGTGATAGCAGCCTATAGACAGTGTTCTCTATCAACCACATAGTACTTTGCCATATCAAACAGCGATTTAACATATGGCATGCAATATTTAACACACAAGCCCAGCACTTGCTCTGTTTTCTGGAAGTACAGGGTATATATCTAATCTATGCACAGTCATAATTTATTTCACTTGCTGACATTCCAGTGCAAAATTATTTTTACAACAGTGATCTTGGTTAGCTGTCCACTTCTGAACATCTTCTGCTACAGAGCTCTTTGGAACATTCACTGATGTTAGGATTCTGTTCACATTGCAGCAATCACCTCTGATCATTTCAGTTGAAATGCTACACTGTTGAATGAGTTAAAATAAAGAGGCTGCTATTAATAAACTGTATGATAAATTGAATGCTGTGCATGAGCAAGTTTGGTGGAAATGCAGACACACTATTTGGTTATGAGATGCACAAATAAGTTCACAAATAACTTTAGCTGACCAAATGTAATACAGTAAGAAGCAAACTCAATTATATTCAGTCCTGCTGATTTTGGAAGTTACTTAAGAGTAGAAGGATGCAAGAATTTGATGGCTGCTAATGCCAGTGATAGGAAATTTTGACACACAGACTGCCAAGTTATCAATGTGACATTTTGGATTATGTGATTCAGCAGGAGAAATTTTGAAGTGTGTAATCTGCCACCATGATTATAATTTAGCTGACAATTTTAACAGAGTATACATTTATGATCAGCAGCTCACATCAAAAGTAACTGAAAAACAAGTTTGGCTTAAATGTCACAACACAGTAAGGTACTGTACATCTTTGACTTCAAAACAGATTAATGCAGAAACAAAAATGCAAGTATGAACAAATTTGTTATTGTGAAATGCCAACATTTATTACTGCCCAATCTACTACAGAAAAATGATACCAGTCAGTTTGTTCAGTTATTCTGTAATTTTTATCATGTTGTTTGTTCCCTAGCTGATGAACAAAGTCAAATTCCTGTCACTGGAGGTACATGTTTTCAGAGATTTTGTTTTTAGTTAAATAGCTTGGTATTCAGAAAGTAGACACATATGGCTGCTGCTTCTTCTACAACTTCTGAATCTTACTGTAAATAAAATGTCACAACAGGAAATTATTCAATATTGCTCTTATCTATTTTACTTTGACAAGTAGTGTACAGCTAAGAAGAACTGATTACCTGAACTATAACAGTCATTAGCTTTGCATGTGTTTGCATCCAGTCCCAACAATTAGACAAGACAGCTTGGTGAAACTGATGAGGCAGTCAACATTTAGTGCAGTTAGGAATTTATTCAGTATGTCATCTGAAGATGAAATTAAATTACTATTAGTGGTACCTGTTGTGCCACATTCAGCCACAGATGAGGCACTAATTAGGGTAACAAGTGTTTTTTCAATTACATCTTGGTAATTTTACACTAATGTACTGATAGCCTAAGAGGCATTGTCAGTGTGTAATTATCATATACTAAATAAGGAAATTCAGTGTCAAAATCATACAATTCTCAGCAGTTATACTGCTGCAGCTACATAAAACGAATACTGGAGACTGGAACTTTCTATACAATACTTCCCTGCATCCCACGCCATCCTAGACTTAACCTCCGATACTGTTGTGGCCAGCAGTCAGAAGAGTGGTTTGATGCAGTTGTATGTGCTAATCTACCTTGTGAAAAGTTCTTCACCTCAGAATAATTACTGCAACCTAGATCCCTTTGAAGCTATTTACTTTACTTTTATTCATGCCTTGGTCACCCTCTACAAGTATATATATATAATAGAGGGAAACATTCCACGTAGGAAAAATACATCTAAAAAGAAAGATGATGAGCTTACCAAACAAAAGCGCTGGCAGGTCGATAGACACACAAACAAACACAAACATACACACAAAATTCTAGCTTTCGCAACAAACTGTTGCCTCATCAGGAAAGAGGGAAGGAGAGGGAAAGACGAAAGGATGTGGGTTTTAAGGGAGAGGGTAAGGAGTCATTCCAATCCCGGGAGCGGAAAGACTTACCTTAGGGGGAAAAAAGGACAGGTATACACTCGCACACACACACATATCCATCCGCATATACACAGACACAAGCAGACATTTGTAAAGGCAAAGGAGTTTGGGCAGAGATGTCAGTCGGGGCGGATGTACAGAGGCAAAGATGATGTTGAAAGACAGGTGAGGTATGAGAGGCGGCAAATTGAAATTAGAAATTAGCGGAGATTGAGGCCTGGCGGATAGCGAGAAGAGAGGATATGCTGAAGGGAAAGTTCCCATCTCCGGAGTTCTGACAGGTTGGTGTTAGTGGGAAGTATCCAGATAAGATAACAGATTCCTTTCACGCCGATCACCTGCCGCCCTACCTAAAACCTCTTTCCTCATTACCTTAGCCAGCTTCATCCTGACCCACAACTTCTTCACTTTTGAAGGCCAGACATACCAACAATTAAAGGGAACAGCCATGGGTACCAGGATGGCCCCCTCGTACGCCAACCTATTCATGGGTCGCTTAGAGGAAGCCTTCTTGGTTACCCAGGCCTGCCAACCCGAAGTTTGGTACAGATTTATTGATGACATTTTCATGATCTGGACTCACAGTGAAGAACAACCCCAGAATTTCCTCTCCGACCTCAACTCCTTTGGTTCCCTCAGATTCACCTGGTCCTACTCCAAATCCCATGCCACTTTCCTTGACGTTGACCTCCACCTGTCCAATGGCCAGCTTCACACGTCCGTCCACATCAAACCCACCAACAAGCAACAGTACCTCCATTATGACAGCTGCCACCCATTCCACATCAAACGGTCCCTTCCCTACAGCCTAGGTCTTCGTGGCAAACGAATCTGCTCCAGTCCAGAATCCTTGAACCATTACACCAACAACCTGAAAACAGCTTTTGCATCCCGTAACTACCCTCCCAACCTAGTACAGAAGCAAATAAACAGAGCCACTTCCTCATCTCCTCAAGCCCAGAACCTCCCACAGAAGAACCCCAAAAGTGCCCCACTTGTGACAGGATACTTTCCAGGACTGGATCAGATTCTGAATGTGGCTCTCCAGCAGGGATACGACTTCCTCAAATCCTGCCCTGAAATGAGATCCATCCTTCATGAAATCCTCCCCACTCCACCAAGAGTGTCTTTCTGCCGTCCACCTAACCTTCGCAACCTCTTAGTTCATCCCTATGAAATCCCCAAACCACCTTCCCTACCCTCTGGCTCCTACCCCTGTAACCGCCCCCGGTGTAAAACCTGTCCCATGCACCCTCCCACCACCACCTATTCCAGTCCTGTAACCCGGAAGGTGTACACAATCAAAGGCAGAGCCACGTGTGAAAGCACCCACGTGATTTACCAACTGACCTGCCTACACTGTGAAGCGTTCTATGTGGGAATGACCAGTAACAAACTGTCCATTCGCATGAATGGACACAGGCAGACAGTGTTTGTTGGTAATGAGGATCACCCTGTGGCTAAACATGCCTTGGTGCACGGCCAGCACATCTTGGCACAGTGCTACACCGTCCGGGTTATCTGGATACTTCCCACTAACACCAACCTGTCAGAACTCCGGAGATGGGAACTTTCCCTTCAGCATATCCTCTCTTCTCGCTATCCGCCAGGCCTCAATCTCCGCTAATTTCTAATTTCAATTTGCCGCCTCTCATACCTCACCTGTCTTTCAACATCATCTTTGCCTCTGTACATCCGCCCCGACTGACATCTCTGCCCAAACTCTTTGCCTTTACAAATGTCTGCTTGTGTCTGTGTGTATGCGGATGGATATGTGTGTGTGTGCGAGTGTATACCTGTCCTTTTTTCCCCCTAAGGTAAGTCTTTCCGCTCCCGGGATTGGAATGACTCCTTACCCTCTCCCTTAAAACCCAAATCCTTTTGTCTTTCCCTCTCCTTCCCTCTTTCCTGACGAGGCAACCGTTGGTTGCGAAAGCTAGAGTTTTGTGTGTATGTTTGTGTTTCTATCGACCTGCCAGCGCTTTTGTTGGGTAAGTATATATATATATATATATATATATATATATATATATATATATATATATATATATATATATATATATATATATACCCTCCATTACCAAACTGATGACTATTTGGGATGCCCCGGGATGTATCTTTTCAATCAGTACCTTCTTTCAGTCAAGTTGTAGCATAAATCTCTGATTTGATTCAGTACCTCCTCATCAGTTACTCAATCTACCAATCTAATATCCAGTATTATTGTTAGCACCACATTTCAAAAGTTTCTCTTCTCTTCTTGTCTGCACTACTTACCATCCATGTTTCACTTCCATACCAGGCTACTCTCCAAACAAATACCTTCAGAAAACAGTTCCCAATGTTTAAATTGATATCACTTGTTAACAAATTCCTCTTTTTCAGAAATACTTCTCTTGCTATAGCCAGTCTACATTTTATATTCTCTAGTTCAGTCATCTTCATTGATTAACCCTAGGATGCATGGTGCCGAAAACACACATGAATGCATATGCAGGGCCTCCAAAGCCCTGCCCTAATTTAAAATTTTCCTCTTTTCGTATAATCATTCTTTGGAGTTAAATTTATTTCTGTCAAATTTATCGTCATATTGAAAGATTCCTAAGATACAGTAACATGATTTGGTATGCCTGATTAACATTTTATTAATTTTATTAAAAAATCTCTAAGAGTGAATTTGTATTAGTTACATCCATTTACATACAACATATACAAATAATTTTATTAATTCACTTATTTGTTGCAGTTTATATTATATAACATTTATTAGAACCAATTTCATCAATTAAAACATACTCATTATTCACAATATTATGCATATAGGCAATATTTTGACAAAAAATTATTATTCATTGTTCACATAAAATTGCATTTTTCTTAGTTTTCAACATGTGACAAACAAGAAGCACAAATAACACCACTATGTTCTTTACAAATGTTGGTTTTACACTTAATGCATGTCAGAGCACTTTTCCTGTGTTTATTATATGGACAATAATTGCATCTTCATCTTTTTCCTGAAACAGGTAGTTGGTTCGGAAATATGACATCTTTTTGAACACCACATCTTTGCATGGCATCAACGATTTTCTTTGGAAGATTTGGGATCTGAATACGATGTTCCATTAGTGGTCTTACCATTTCCTCTTCTAAATCTCTTAGGAACAAATGCCTTTTATCACTTCTTCCACTATGGTATGTCAAATGTTGGGCTGAAAATAAAATTTCACTGTCCATTGCTGCAACATCCATCATATTCATCCACAATGCAAATTGCCATCTTCTTGTTTGTCTCTTGCAAGTGTAATAACGAATTTTCTGGTCCATTTGATCTACTCCACCCTTCGTAGAGTTATAGAACTTTATTATATCTGGTTTCTTTTTTGCATGAGTTTCATCAATGTTTCTGTCGTGATGCATTGTGCTAATGAGAACTACAGACGCTTTCTTTTTGGGAACATAACTCACCATTGTAATGTCACCTCTAAATGCAAACAAAGAGGAATGAATCCCTCTTGAGGCAGATGGTTTCATCTCATTAGGAATTTCTGGTTGAAACTGCTTCTGAAGCATCTCTTCTGCCAGCTGCACACTAATAAAGAAGTTGTCAATAGTAATATTTTTTGATGATCCTTCAATGCTTTTAGCAAGATCTTTCACCATATTCAATCCAAGATTTTTCTGAATAGGTTCATGGGGCTTCCTTCCCGTCTAAACAATTCTGTCTAAAGCATATGCAGATCTAGCATCACAAAACCAAAATATTTTTATGCCATACTTGGCTGGTATAGAGGGCATATACTGGGTGAAGCTGCATCTTCCATGGAATGGGACTAGCTGTTCATCAACTGTGAGCGAATTATTGGAAATCATTCTATTTCTACACTTGTCAAGAAATAGTTCCCATACATAGCGAACAGCTGCAAGTTTGTCATCTGCAGATCGAGCTTCACGGTTACGCCTGTCATCAAATCTAATCATTGTCCTTATATCCTCGAATCTATTTACTGACATGGTGGCCTTATATGTAGGATTTGCCTTTCCATCCAAGAATAATTCTCTAATACAGACATTCCAACTCTTCTCAACACCAGAAAGCAGTAAAAGACAAAAAAAAATCCTCAATTTCAGCAAGCGACACGTTTTTCCATGTTTTACCACATAAAGTAGCCACTCTTCTGCCTTCAATATTTGTGCAGTTGACGATTTCCTCTAATATTTCCTTGGAGATGAAATAGTCCCAGGCATCCTTAGGTTTACAGGTTTTCAAACCACAGGCTGGACCAGGTGCCTCCTTTACGATATTATGGACAGGCGTACGAAAAGTTGCAGGAGGATCTAATTTCCAAATCGTTCCATTCCGACTAATGTATGTGGTGCCTTCTATACCTTATTGTGGTGGTCCTTCATTTTAAGACTCTGATGAAGTAATATTACCGGCAGGACTATCACCTGCTTCAATATTCACATCTGCAGGTTTGTTGGCTGATTCTTCACTACTTGTATCTTCAAAAATATTTCCTTCCTCGCAAGAATCATCTTCTTCAAACCATTGAGCCACAATACTTTCAAAATTAGCTACATTTGCACGTACTGACTCTCTGCTTTGTTTGTCGAAGCCATAGCAAAAGGCGTGTCTCTCGAACAGCAGCTTGTGCAGCACTAAATGAGTCATACTTGTAACAATATGGGCCATGTAGCAACAAATAAACTACAGTAACAATGAGGCTGACAAGAGCAGCACAAGATAACAATACTATGCAATAATAAAACATTTGATAGCAAAAAGATCAATAATACACCGACATCGCCAATATGTGAAAGTAGTGTATATTATTTTTTAGATATACTATTACTACTACAGCTACTGCTGCTGTTGGCACTCCTGTTGCTGGAAATACCACTACAGTTATTGTTGAATTAATAACTGCTCCCAAACAAATGTTGAAGACAATATAGGCTAAAGAACATTTAGAAATGTGTGAGGGCTTCTGAAGCCCTGCTTATGCATTCACGGTGTATGGGTAAACGTCTTGAATTATACAAAAAACTTAAAAAGGTATCTCGTTCAGACTTGATAGGAGGAATGTCACAGTGTTAGTGAAAGAGTACTAGTAAGCAGTTTGAAATCAAACAAAAAATTACAGAATTTTTAAAAAAATGAAGACATACAAGGGCCTCGGAGGCCCTGTATATGCATCCTAGGGTTAATAACAGCCAAACACACATCTATTACTTTCAGCGTATCATTTTCTAATTACTTCCACCACCATCGTCGTCAGCATTGTCATCTTCAACAGTTTCCCGCCTCAGGCTGGGTCTGATTGGAATGTAAGCCTCACCATCTAGTACTGTTTTCCCACCATCTTTCTGTGTTCCAGTTCTTGACTCTTTTTTTCAGTGCACTACTCCACTTCTTTCAGCCATCTGTCCCTCGGCCTCTTCGTCATTTCCTCCACACCTCCATTTCATGTATCTTCTTGGGAATTCTCTTGTTTCCCATTCTCTTTTAGTGGCCATATCATCTTGGCCTTGATGTTTCTATCCTGTTCTGCAAGGGTTCGTCTTTCACTATTTCCCTTACTTCTTCATTCTTCATTTTATCCCTCCCTGTTACTCCTATCTTAATTCTGAGGAACTTCATTTCACATGCCTGTCATCTGCTAATATCTTTTTTCTTCATTAGGCATGTTTCAGATTCATAAGTCAGTATTGGGACACAGTAAGTTCATTATATTATTTCTTTGCTTTTCTGTGGGACGTCATTGTCCCACACCAGGCTCCTAACACTTTGCAGGAATGCTTCTGCCTATCTGCCGCATTCGTTGATCTCTTTCTTATTTCTTCAATTTTCCTCCGCCAAACTTCTCAAGTATTTGACACTTTCCACCTTCTTCAGCTGTTCACAACCAATCCTTATTACATTAGCTGGACTATCTTTCTTCCCTTCAGCATCGCCTGATTTAATCTGACTGCCTTCCATTACTTTTGCTTTACTTGTACTGATGGTCTGATTCAAAGCCTTTCTTGTAATATTTCTTTTTATACTCATTGTTATTTTTTAAGTTTTTTCTCTCCCCCCCCCCCCCCCCCTTTCAGTTTTTCTACATCTCTTTTCCTCCTACTTATTAACAGCACTATTTACTTCTCTTCCTCTAATTCAACTTTATCATTCTTTCTTTCTGTCATGTTTGGCCTCCTACTGCCTCCCCCTTCATTTTTGTCTCCCCCCATCCTCTCTACAGGCGGGTCTCTCTCAACTTGACATCTGAGTGACCAGCCCTTCCTTTCTGGAAGAATCAACCCCTCCTTTCTCCCTGGGGAAGACATTACCAATTGCAAAAACTATTTAAATATTCATACTCATCTACTATCAGCATATTTTGGAATTCTGATTCCTAATGGTAAGCACTAGTCAAGCATTATATCTCCTTGAAATTTTTCAGTATTATTTCTTGTAGTTGTCATTCCTATCCCGCATCAGTGGGATAGCAGTAAGTAGCTAGTTGTGAATTTCTAGGTTGCTGTTAGTTTTATTACACTTGTCACCAGAAGTAAATTTCTGTGAACATCCACCACATCATTTCTTCTAGAGTAAGAAAGCAACTGCAATATTATCATACACAAGTAGTGTGATTCCTGTAGTACTGCAGAGATCATAATAGATACTCATTTGTCAAGTCACAAAAAAGTACCTTGCATAAAAAAGGTAAGAAGAAGCAGCCAAATCTGGAGTTGCACCTACAAATATCTCCATGAAACTTCCATTCAACTATAGAGACTAGAAGCGAACTTTTTTTTTTCTACGTTGCTATAATGCATAGTTTGATAAAAAGATTACTTGAGGTCCAATTTCACGCATTTCAGACACACCAGTAGTGCACTGAACTAACTCTGGACTTGATTTCCACAAGTGAACTACTGCTCTCAGGTGAGACAGTGTTGGTTGCTAATGGATGTTTGTGATATCCCAGATCTGCAAAAAGTTGTATGTTGTTATTAGAACTCAGAACTTGTTACCTTTAGAGCTACAGTTATCTGATCTGAGTGTTCTTTCAGTTACCTCAATTTCTGTTACTATATCAACATGTCTTGTCATATTAAACAAAACAAGTAAAACACTGTTGTTGTTGTGGTATTCAGTCCTGAGACTGGTTTGATGCAACTCTCCATGCTACTCTATCCTGTGCAAGCTTCTTCATCTCCCAGTACCTACTACAACCTACATCCTTCTGAATCTGCTTAGTGTATTCACCTCTTGGTATCCCTCTACGATTTTTACCCTCCACGCTGCCCTCCAATACTAAACTGGTGATCCCTTGATGCCTCAGAACATGTCCTACCAAGCGGTCCCTTCTTCTTGTCAAGTTGTACCACAAACTCCTCTTCTCCCCAATCCTATTCAATACTTCCTCATTAGTTATGTGATCTACCCATCTAATCTTCAGCATTCTTCTGTAGCACCACATTTCAAAAGCTTCTATTCTCTTCTTGTCCAAACTATTTATTGTCCATGTTTCACTTCCATACATGGCTACACTCCATACAAATACTTTCAGAAAAGACTTCCTGACACTTAAGTCTATACTCGATGTTAACAAATTTCTCTTCTTCAGAAACGGTTTCCTTGCCATTGCCAGTCTACATTTTATATCCTCTCTACTTAGACCATCATCAGTTATTTTGCTCCCTAAATAGCAAAACTCCTTTACTACTTTAAGTGTCTCATTTCCTAATCTAATTCCCTCAGCATCACCCGACTTAATTCGACTACATTCCATTATCCTCATTTTGCTTTTGTTGAGGTTCATCTTACATACTCCTCTCAAGACACTGTCCATTCCATTCAACTGCTCTTCCAAGTCCTTTGCTGACTCTGACAGAATTACAATGTCATCGGCAAACTTCTAAGTTTTTATTTCTTCTCCATGGATTTTAATACCTACTCCAAATTTTTCTTTTGTTTCCTTTACTGCTTGCTCAATATACAGATTGAATAACATCGGAGAGAGGCTACAACCTGTCTTACTCCCTTCCCAACCACAACCACTGCTTCCCTTTCATGTCCCTCGACTCTTATAACTGCCATCTGGTTTCTGTACAAATTGTAAAAAGCCTTTCGCTCCCTGTATTTTACCCCTGCCACCTTTAGAATTTGAAAGAGAGTATTCCAGTCAACATTGTCAAAAGCTTTCTCTAAGTCTACAAATGCTAGAAATGTAGGTTTGCCTTTCCTTAATCTTTCTTCTAAGATAAGTCGTAAGGTCAGTATTGCCTCACGTGTTCCAGTATTTCTACGGAATCCAAACTGATCTTCCCCGAGGTCAGCTTCTACTAGTTTTTCCATTCGTCTGTAAAGAATTCGTGTTAGTATTTTGCAGCTGTGGCTTATTAAACTGATTGTTCGGAAATTTTCACATCTGTCAACGCCTGCTTTCTTTGGGATTGGAATTATTATATTCTTCTTGAAGTCTGAGGGTATTTCGCCTGTTTCATACATCTTGCTCACCAGATGGTAGAGTTTTGTCAGGACAGGCTCTCCCAAGGCCGTCAGTAGTTCCAATGGAATGTTGTCTACTCCGGGGGCCTTGTTTCGACTCAGGTCTTTCAGGGCTTTGTCAAACTCTTCATGCAGTATCATATCTCCCATTTCATCTTCATCTACATCTTCTTCCATTTCCATAATATTGTCCTCAAGTACATCGCCCTTGTATAGACCCTCTATATACTCCTTCCACCTTTCTGCTTTCCCTTCTTTGCTTAGAACTGGGTTTCCATCTGAGCTCTTGATGTTCATACAAGTGGTTCTCTTATCTCCAAAGGTCTCTTTAATTTTCCTGTAGGCAGTATCTATCTTACCCCTAGTGAGATAAGCCTCTACATCCTTACATTTGTCCTCTAGCCATCCCTGCTTAGCCATTTTGCACTTCCTGTCGATCTCATTTTTGAGACGTTTGTATTCCAGTAAAACACTATGGAGAATTAAATAAAATTACCTATACTAGTTTAGGAAACATTCAACTGTTTCAAGAACTTTTTTCCACTTAACTAGAAACTTGTCCTTTCTGGCTGTTTTGGTTGTACCTATAACCTACTAAACCGTGGAACAAATTCGTAATTCAATAAATTCCTTTACGATGCTCAGAATATCTGCATAGTCCTTTTAATACAGTGGAATAAATGTTTCACAATTTCCTAGTCCTCAAAGTCAAAGAGTGACTTACAGTTTGACAGCTGAATGGGATCTTGCAGTCATGAGTTGGAGAATGAAGAATTTAGTGCACAATTGTCTGCTTCAAATAATTAGTAGGTAGAATGTGAAAGTCCTTTTCATGTATTGTTTCCTAAAATCCTACATAACAATGGCAGTGAGTAAAATTTCATTTCGTAAACACCAATATTGCAAATCTCAATTTGTAGAAGGTGTTGGGAATGAGGATGAGAAGTGAGAACAGAAATGTATATAGGAGTACAAATAAAAAAGTAAAGGCTCTATAGATCTAGAGGAGGAGGAGGAGATTAGTGTTTAACATCCCATCGACAACGAGGTCATTAGAGACGGAGCGCAAGCTCGGTGAGGAAAGGATGGGGAAGGAAATCAGCCGTGCCCTTTCACAGGAACCATCCCGGCATTTTCCTGAAGCGATTTAGGGAAATCACGGAAAACCTAAATCAGGATGGCCGGAGACGGGATTGAACCGTCATCCTCCCGAATGCGAGTCCAGTGTGCTAACCACTGCGCCACCTCGCTCGGTACAGATCTAGAAATTTGCCTTCAGTCCACATTTCTTTATAAAAGAATCAAGAAAGTTTTCTCACAAATTTTGGTTAAGGTGTTTCTGCATACCATAATTGCACAAATCTGGCACAGGAGAAGAATGGTGAGCTGTAAAAGTGTGCTTTCCAGTTTCAACATTGAGAAGGGAAGGTACAGACCAGGCTGTTCCAGCTTGAGTGTTCACCTAAGGGAAGCCAGTAGCCACTGGCAGCAGCGGGCAAACAGCTGGTGCAAAGGCGTTCAGGCTGCAGCCTGTGTGTTCATGCTGCCCCGACTGAGCACCCACCGGTACAGGTAGTGAAATGGATCGTGCATGCACAGAGCAATTCTACCTGGCCTGTAGCCTATGCTAACTGCCCCTGCTTGCAGCTGAGCTGACAGATACTAGCAGGAGTTCGTGGCACATGAGCAGCGTTGGAAAACTCTGGTGTAGACTACTTCACTGTAGTGCACCTGGAACCCTTCTTGTTCTCTTTAATGGTTCGCAAGGGGTTTTTTCCTCACTAACCAAAAGGTGGCAAGGTTCTATGCACAGTTGTCTTAAATCCTCAGAGCAGTGCCTGCCTGTCACTTGCAGCAACTGACACCAATAGTTCCACCCCTCTAAAGGATATAGTGATCTGAAGATTCCAGTATGGATGGAACCTGTCAGAGTAGATGGCATTAGTATTGTGATCTGCCCCATCTCAAATATGTCTTGGCATTCCAAAGCAAACAGTTTACCCATAAACTGGAAAATGATCACTTGAGTGAAGGTCATCTACTAACTCCCCATGAGCAGACTGTGACCCTGAAGTACACACTACATTAAGAAGGCATACATTTTCTGAACAAAATTTGCCTTCAATTACTCAGTTCCTTGGGTAAGCAAACTTATGGTCTCAAGGACCACAACATCCGCTGAACTCCCCAAATGGGAGAAATGGTGTGGACCAGCTTTATTGTCACCTCACTACTCCTGCAGCAATAAATAAATTGAGTATGTTACAAAGAGAGGCACTTGCAATTGTATTTCAACTGCCTGTAGGGTGTGTGTTGTTGTTGTTGAACAGTACCACAGAAATTTTTGTTGTCTGTTTAAGGGTGTCATTTCCACATAACACAGAGTTTGGCAGAATGCAACAATGAAGGAAACAGTTGTACTTGAGATATTGGTGCTGGTTACTAGCAGTTTTTATGAAGACTTCCACACATAAATAGGGAAATGAAAGTGAGACCTTTTTAAATTATAGCTGGCATTGTAAATGACATTTCATTATCAAGTTAATAAAAATTAAGAGAAAATTGGTGCTATTATTTACAATGTTGTTATGATATGCTTCAGTAGTAGTCTCCATATCAATCACAGACAGCATGAAAGTTGTGTAAACTGTGACTGGTCAGAGAATACTGAGAAATAAAGAACTTTCAAGGTCTTCTTCAGATGAATGTTGAATATAATGAAAAAGAAAATCAATTACTTAGTTTTATAGTGTTTATTTATTTGTATTGGAATGTACAATGAAAAGCATATTATTCAACAGGCATCAAAGAGGACTGGAAAAATAATGAAATGAACGAATAGTGAAAATTACTCTCTTTACTAAATAACAATTACAAAATTTTATGTTGAAAACTGAAAGTAAATATGAAGTACTAAATTTTACAAATTTATTTAACTTTTAATTAAAGATTACATGGTAGCCTTGCATACCAATCTGTTCTTCTCAGCTGAACTACTCCAAGTTCTACAAGATGGAAACTATTACCTACTATGCCTCATTAGCTATCCAACTGGCCATCACAGGCATTCATCAGCTAACAGGGCGTATGTCAACAACCCTCCACATGAACTTGTAATTGCACCAAATAAACAGAAGAGACCACATAACTGTCAAAAGCATCAATTACATTAACCCTATCATATTTGATGGGACACATGCTCTACTAATGCATTATACAGCTATGAGCACTTGAATGTCTATGTCCAGTCTCTGTCTCATTCTAACACATAAAGAGAAACTTTTGAAACTTGGAGAAAAATACTGCACACCTTTGGCTGGATATATAGAGTGTCGTACACAATCAAACGGGCTGGTGTATGTTTATAGCTGGCATTGTGCATCTGTTCTACACAAATTAAGTGAAATCACCATCTTCTCAATTCTGGTAAAGCCTCTCAACAAACAAAACTTTAACTTTAAAAATTCTAGATTCAAATGAAAATGTGGATTTAGTTAAGCTCATGGGAAACATGGGTATCACCATACCGAGTCGTGTGTGTGTGTGTGTGTGTGTGTGTGTGTGTGTGGGTGGGTGTGTGGGTGGGGGGGGGGGGAGAGAGAGAGAGAGAGAGAGAGAGAGAGAGAGAGAGAGAGAGAGAGAGAGAGAGAGAGATCTATTGTTGACGAAGGCCTTAATGGCTGAAAGCTTTAATTGTAAGAGTCTTTTTGTTGTGCCTCTCCGCTATATGATGAGAGGCAACTTTCCTTTTCATAATGTTGGTACCAACATACTGGTTTTTTAAACTGATTACCATAATTTTTTGTCAGTGAAACTGTAATACTGATCACAAAAGAAGACAGTTTTTCATCTTTTATTTATAAAATGTGTGTAAAATCAGTTTTAAATATTGTCGCAGAAGAAGCTGAGTAGCACAGTCACTGTAGTGTACACCTTCTACTACGTGACAATATGAAAGGGTTAATAAAACAGTGGGTCACATTTGTAACTAAGATTGTGATTACCAGCCAGCTCTGTATCCCTAATGGGGGGAAGGGGTTGTTTATTGCCCATTTCTGGATTCATCATGGGCTCTACGAACAACATCCTTAAATGCTGTGTATCTCAAATACAGACAGTTGCATGTCTAAAGCTCATGACTTCTATAAATTTCTTTTTAATTTAATTTCCATAGTAAGCGACATCTACTGATAGCCATCTGATTGTCATGTACACTGAAGAGCCAAAGAAACTGGCAAACCTGCCTATTATTGTGTAGGGCCGCTGCTAGCACGCAGAAGTGCCGCAACACGATGTGGCAAGGACTCAACTAATGTCTAAGTAGTGCTGAAGGGAATTGACACCATGAATCCTGCAGGGTTGTCCATAAATCCATAAGAGTACGAATGGCTGAAAATCTCTTCTGAACAGCACATTGCAAGGCATCCCAGATATGCTCAATAATGTTCATGTCTGGGGAGTTTGGAAGCCATCGGAAGTGTTTAAACTCAGAACAGTGTTCCTGGAGCCACTCTGTAGCAATTCTGGAAGTGTGTGGGTGTCGCACTGTCCTGCTGGAATTGCCCGAGTCTGTCAGAATACGCAATGGACATGAATGGGCGCAGGCAACCAGACAGAATGCTTACATACATGTCACCTGTCACAGTCATATCTAGATGTATCAGGGGTCCCATGTCACTCCAACTGCACACTGCACACACCACACACCGTTAGAGAGCCTCTACCACTTTGAACAGTCCCCTGCTGACATGCAGGGCCCATGGATTCATGAGGTTGTCTCCATACCCGTACATGTCCATTCGTTCGATACAATTTGAAACGAGACTTGTCTGACCAAGCAACATGTTTCCAATCATCAACAGTCCAATGTCGGTTTTGACAGGCTCAGGCGAGGCGTAAAGCTTTGTGTCGTGCAGTCATCAAGGATATACGAGAGGGTCATTGGCTCTGAAAGCCCATATCGATGGTGTTTCATTGAATGGTACGCACGCTGACACTTGTTGATGGCCCAGCAATGAAATCTGCTGCAATTTGCGGAAAGGTTGCACTTCTGTCACACTGAAGGATTCTCTTTAGTCATCATTTGTCTCATTCTTGCAAGATCTTTTTCCGGCCACAGCAATGTCAGGGGATATGACGTTTTACTGGATTCCTGATATTCACGGTACACTTGTTAAATGGTCATATAGGAAAATTCCCACTTCATCGCTACCTCAGAGATGCTGTGTCCCATCGCTCGTGCGCCAACTATAACACCACATTCAAAGTCATTTAAATCTTGATAAACTGCCTTTGTAGCAGCAGTAACTGATCTAAGAATTGTGCCAGACACTTGTTGTCTTATATAGGCATTGTTAACTGCAGCACCGTATTCTGCCTGTTACATATCTATGTATTTGAATATGCATGCCTATACCAGTTTCTTTGGTGCATCGGTGTATGTGCCCAAATCCCAGTAAGTGGTTTGGAGTACCCACTTCGCATCTTTTAGTTCTGTCTTACACACCTTCTAGAGTCTCAACATATCAAGAATGCTGTGCTTATACAGGTATAGGCCTCTCTACTACACAGCCCACATTTGATATTCCAGCAGAATAATGTCTGGACCAATTCTAATTTCATTACTAAAAACTGTTGCCTCAATAGTGCTCTTTGCTTGACCTACTTATTCTCCTGATACATTAATTACTGAATGTGAGTAGAACTTGCTTTCCAGAGACTATGGTCTTCGCAACATCAATGAGTACTGGCCGTATCAGGTCCGAAGCCTCTTCCCTATAATATCGCCTCACATGCAAGTTCATGCTAGTGTGCTGGAATTTTCATTCACAACTAAATTTCTCATCACATGGCATGTAAACTATTTAAATAAAGGGAGTAGCCATTTTACTTCATTTGCCCTTGATCAGTTATTTTCATGAACTCCAATGTTCATAAATAAAAGTGTAATATGACTTTCAAGTTGCCCAACTGCAAGTCAGTAGAGATGTTCTCTCTCACTGTATATAAGCTACTACCTTTCTACACTTCATTTCCACATATCCATGCTATATACCCAATTTTCAAATGAAATGTTCATGAGTTTTTCACAACAATTTTCTCAGTTTTTTTTCCTACCTTGCCAAAAACTTACACTACATACTTAAATATTGGCCGAAATATTTATCATACAGCTAAAATTTTCTTAAGTAAAGCAAAAAGCCCCTCTTCATGAATAAAAAAGGTTTTTTTTACCTTTGTTATGGCTGTTTCAACGTCAGATACACGTGTCAACAACCGGTCCCTTTCAGCAGTAATAGAAGCAATTTCATTGTTCAGATTTAGCATCTTTGCTTCACTGAGAGCCACCGTAGCCTCTGTACTGCTCTTTGCCTTGACCAATTCACATTCCATTTCAGAGCATCTAGTCTGATAACCCTGTGCTAGTTCCAGAGCTCTTGAAAGTTCTCTCTCCACAGACTTCACTTTCTGTAAGAGACAAAATGTATAACAGAAGAAATAATAATAATAATAATAATAAGCAAACAAATAAATATAGTATGTAAAGGTAGTTGAAATACCACAATGGAAACATTTGTTGAAAATAACTACTAACTATCCAGAGGCAAAGTGTTTTAATCAGAAATAATAGAAATTTAAGGTATTGGCACTACAGCAGAATAATGATTTGACATTTCAGAAAGGGTTGTACTTAGAAATCAAGCCTATCACTGTCACTAAAGAAGCAGAAAATGGTGCATATGCAAAATAAATGTCATCTGCAAACAGCTGTAATCAGCTGGAGAGGCACCTGCATCACATTGAAGGAAATGATGAGATTCCTACTCATTAGGAGGCGAAAAAATTCTTTTTTCACTTGCTAAAATGAAGAGGAAGATTGGGATATCATAAATAACATTAAAAAAAAGTTTTTTAGTATCATGATTTTCCGCTTCTTAAGGTTGAAGCACACTTTTGTGTCCCTTTTTGACAACAACTACATTTGATTTTGGACTGTTTACACACTTTTCTAGACAGACATGTAGGGCTGAAGTTGTAGCAGTATCTGTGGCAATTTTTGTAGCAAATATATAAACATCCTTTTAAACAATGGAAACTCCATGTACAAATCATAACATGTAGGCTTCCATGGCCGGTGTCTTCATTAATTAAAACCTCCGGGCTAAGAGGCCGTGGTTGAACAGTAAAAATTCTTCCTCTTGACATTTTGTTGCCAACTGTGGGCAACATCTACCGAGATGTGCCAACGACTGGCTGCTAGGCCGTGGAGGTCCCTTTCACATAGAACGCATAGAGGGCGCCACAACTTGTCACATGTTGTCGACAGTGAAACTATCTTTGATTACTGTCATTACTCTCGATCAAAGGTAATCGATTGTCAGCAGTTAGATAAGATATGGTGGTTGACTTTGTAGCAAAGATGTGACAACCGATTACCTTTGATCAAGAGTAATGGCGTTAGTCAGAGATAGTTTCACTGTCAACTGCATGTAACGAATGGTGGCACCCTTTATGCGCTCTATATAAACAGGACCTCCACAGTCTAGCAGCCAGTCGTTGACTCACCTCTGAAGATGTTGCCCACAGTTGGCAACGAAACATCACGAGGAAGAATTTCTGCTGTTCAACCACAGCTTCTTAGCCTGGAAGTGTTATTTAATGAACCACTTAGGAATAACAACAATGTAGGGAAATACAGATTGCTACTTACTGTAAAGGAGATGCATTAAGTTGCAGACAAGCACAATTAAAAGACATTCACACAAAGCTTCCAGCTACAACCTTCATCAGCAGAAGAGAAACAGAGACACACACACACCAGTCATACAACAAACAAAGAAGCACTCCTCACGCACACATGACCACCAACTCCAGCAGCTGAGGCCAGAATGCCAGGACTGAACTGCCAGAGTTGCGTTTGTGTGCGTGTGGAGTGCTTGCTTGTGTGTATGAATGATATGTGTTTCTCTTTTGCTGATGAAGGCTGCAGGTGAAATCTTTGTATGAGTGTCTTGTTACTGTTACTGTCTGGAACTTAACATGTCTTTTTTACGGTAAGTAGCAATCTATCTTTTCCTACATTATAAATATTCTTTTAATTACTTCAGAACCTTTCTCTTGCTATGATGTTACACTTACTTATGTTCTAGGCATATTTCTAAAAATAAGTCACGGATTACACAAGGAATAAAGTTGTCATGTGGGACAAAAACGAAACTGTATCTACTATCTAGGAAAAGCTCTGATGTTAGCACTGTAATGCATTACATAAAATACTGTAAAATACTGAAGCAAGAAATTCAGAAATCTAAGCAGTTTTATTATGAGAGAAGGATAATGAAGTCAGGCAACAAAATGGAAACTATATGGATTGTAGTGAAGACAGAGACAGATGGGCCAGAGAGGAAGATGAACAGAGAGCTCTAAAAATAAATGAAACATTGGTAAGAAGGGCATGTAGTGTTGCAAACCCATTAAACAAGTATTTTGTTTCCATTACTGGTAGCCTGGGATCATCAAGTTCAGTAAAGAGTGCAATAGAATACCTGAGATCACTCTCTGTAAATAACTCTAGTAAAATGGAAATGACACTCACTTCTCCCAAAGATGTAGCATCCTTCATAAAATCTTTAAACTCAAAGTATTCTGACGGTTATGACAACATATCAACAAAGGTAGTTAAAGAGTGTTCATGTGAGTTGAGTTTTTGCTTAAGTTGTGTGTGTAATCAATCTCCTATCAGTGGAACATTTCCAGACTGACTAAAAGTATGCTGAAGTTAAGCCCCTTTAAAAGAAGGGAGATAAAGAGGTACCACCAAACTATCAACCCAATTTACATTTCTCACTTTTTCAAAAATAATTGAAAGGTTGTGTTCAAGTATCTTCTTAAGCATCTGACTGCATATAATATATTGTCCAAATCACAGTTAGGCTTTCTTAAGGGTTCCGCTATAGAGAAGGGCATTTTCACATACAGTGAGAATGTACTTAATTCATTAGATAACAAATTAGAGGCTACTGGCATTTTCTGTGATCTGTCAAAGGCCTTCATGTGGATTACAGCATTCTCTTAAGTAAATTAAATTGTTATGGTGTTGCAGGCTCACAGTGCTGCAAATGGTTTAAGTCTTACCTAACTACCAGAAAAAAAGGATGTGTCATGAAACGCCTGTGGAGTAAGCATTCAGTCTTCATCTTACTGGGAATAAATTACATGTGGTGTTCCTCAAGGTTACATCTTAGGTCCACTGCTTTTTCTTGTGTACATAAATGACGTCTCGTCTGTTATACTGGCAGATGCTAAGTCTGTTTTATAATTGTGTAGGCTTCTGCGGCCAGAGTCAGTCGACATAAAAGTTTTCTGGGTATGATAGCGTGCCATAATGTATAAAACTACTGCTGCTGGAGAAAAACCAACGTTTCGGCTGCTGCAACCATGGCCGAAACATTGATTTTTCTCCAGCAGCAGTAGTTTTATACATTATGATACAGTACCACACCCAGAAAACTTTTATGCCGACTAAGTTTGTTTTGTTTGCACAGGATACAACATTGCAATAAATGGCAAGTCAAGTACAGATGGCTGTTAATCAAATTATCACTGACATTAATAAGTCGTTTAAAGCTAATTCACTGTCATTAAATTCTGAAAAGACCCACTATATGCAGTTCAGAACCTGTAAGAGATTTCCTTCCAGCACATACATAGCATATGAAGATGTGCAGATCAAAGAGGCTGACAGTGTTTAATTTCTGGTATTACAGCTCAATAATAAACTCAGTTAGGAACAGTATACGACAGAATTTCTGAAGTACCTAAACAAGTCTGTATTTGCAATGTGATTGATGTCAAATGTAGGAGATATAAATATAATATATTAAAAAACCTGTGTACTTTGCTTACTTTCATTTCATTATGCCATACAGGATCATATTCTGCGATAACTGATCAAACCGAGCAAAAGTTTTTCGAGTGCAAAAGTGTATCATAATACTCATTTGTGGTGTAAATTCAAGAACATTATGCAGAAACCTGATCAAGGAACTGTGTATTCTAGACACTGCTTCTCAGTGTATTTATTTCTTATTGAAATTTGTTGCAAATAATACGTCTATTTCCAACCAATTGCTCAATACGTAGTACCAGTACTCAACAATGGAAAATTCAGGATTGATAGCAACAATATTACGAAAAGGATAGTTGTTATTTACCATATAGTGGAGATGCTGAGTCACAGATAGGCACAACAAAATGACTTGTCAGAAAGTAAGCTGCCAGCCAACAAGACCTTCATCGGAAATCCCCAGGAGAGATCACGTTAATACCTTGCAATACTGCCTCTGGCCTTCACAATGGCCCCATTTAGACAAGAAACAGTGTTCACAAGTTTATTCAGGTACGCCACAGCCAGCTGATGCCAATCATTAATGAATAGATCCCATCAAGTTACTAAATTGTGAAATTGTTGATTGCTACATTTCATCTACTTTTCCTAATACTTCAAACATTTTCTTTGTGATTAAGTTAAGATGATTCAGAAGGACAGGCATTGTGCACTAGGGAGTACAGGTGTTTGTCAATACATGAAAGTATGCTGACAGTCCTTGCGAACACAGCTATTGTAAGCTTGGTAGACACGAACCTCTGCAGCATACTCATCAATGAAGATGTAGAAGAACGGGCCAACACTCTGTTACCGAGAACGTCAAAATAAATATTCCAGTTCATCTTTGTGATAACCTGAATGAATTGGCTGACCCACTTCATGGTGCAAAAAGTATCTCCAGAACCCCACAGAACTACCTGCAGGATTAAAATACCCTTCGCACAATGCAGGTTAAACGCCTCATATGGCTATCTGTGCACTAGACACCTTGCATCATTTGAAAAGAGACAAAATGGTGACTCATTGCACCACACACTATGTTTCTCTGCTGATCAGTTGTTTGGGCCACTGAAGATGGGCACCTTTATGTGCCGCTATGGGTGATAGACTTTTGTGAGGAACCTAACTCTAGATGTCCAGTGCTTGCATTCCCTCAGAAACTTGTTTAGATCGACCCGAATTCCGCAACAGTAGCAATTCCTGTCAGGTTCGAAACCAACTGTCATTGACAAGGTGTGATACTCGTCTCCAGTCCCAGTCAGCCAGGGTTTTTTTATGGCCACTGTTCTTAAGCTGTGCTACGTGGCTGCAAGTACACTAATCATCATATGTATTTTGAACAGTCCACATTGATACATCAACAAATTTGGCAACTTCATTCGTGAAGTGTGCATGGGCTCATTCAAATACAATAGTTTCTTTCTGCTATTCTGTCAAGTCTCTATGTTTACCCATCTTACTGCACAGATACCACACCACTTCACTGCCACAACTTATGTCAGTGGCAGAAGATCACGCAACCAACTGGTAGAAGTCGTACATCATTTATGGTGCTACAAAGGGAGCTGCGTGACTAATATTTAATCCGGCAAGCTGATCAATGCCTTAAGTTATATAACAATTTGCATCGGTTGGACTTGACGGAAGTGCAAAAATGTAATACAACTCACATCCTGACAATGCTGAGTCATGAGATTAGATTAGATTAGATTAGATTAGTACTTGTTCCATAGATCATGAATATGACACTTCGTAATGATGAGGTTTACAGCATCCATGTACATTTATTTTTATGAAACATAATTGTGTTACTGCAAGAAAATGTAATATATCATGTACTTCATGGGACCAGGCATTGCAAGTGCCATCGCAAAATCTGAAGCTGTAACTGACAATCCTTACATTCAGTAAAGTATTGCTAAATCATGACAAAAACTGATAAATGAGGCATAATCATGGTGAAGGATACAGAAATCCTGTTTATAATATTTTAAGAATATTTAACAGTCTTTAATCAAAAAACTCACCACATAGCAGAGATGTTGAGTTGTAGATAGACACAGCAAAAGAACTGTCAAATAAAGCAAGCTTTCAGCCAAAAAGTCCTTCATCGGGATTTCATGTGCACGTGCTTGTCGCCTAGTTCCGATGAGGCCCTTTTTGGCCAAAAGTTTACTTTCTTGACAGTCTTTCTGCTGTGCTCATCTGTGATTAAACATTTCCGCTGTATGGAGAGTCGTAATCTATCCTTCTCATATTACTGTTATTTTTCCAGCCTGGATTTTCCATTGTTTAATCAAAAACTTTTTGTTTGATGACTGCTATCTATAAAATCATCCTCAGACATTTCTTTAAAAAAGTGCAAACTTATCAGTGAAACTATTATAATAGCACACAACAGTACTGGGAAAATCATTCATATAATTTATATGAAAATCACTGATGTAACATACCTTTGATTGCAAACTATTATATGAACATAAAAAAAACCTGTAGCCAAGATAGGTACAGAGAAAAGACATAAAAACATAGTCAATATGCACTATAAACATTAGCATGATTTGTCCATGTGTACCACTGCAGCTACACAACCAACCTCCACAGTCCTATGGCAGTTATATGGTTCGGTAGCCTACTATCCCCCCATCCATTAAGGAGGTTATGGTTTGGAGCTGTAGGAGTTAGGTTCAAAGATATGGAAGTCAAAGAGAGCATCACACCAAAGAGCTTCTTGTGGGAAGTCAGTGAAGCAGCAGGGAATTGAATGCCAAGACTGACCAGAATGTTCCTTCTAGAATGTTATAGAATCTTTCAAAAGGTACCAGAATTTACTAGAATCTCCAGAATGTTCCAGGATTTTCTTGAACATTCTGTTATTCTGTTGGGGGGATACATTCCAGCACAGAAAGGTATACATAGGTGATGGCGAGATTTGTCTATAATGTTCTTGAGTTTTTAGGAATATTCTTGAATATTAACGAACATTTTCAAATATTCTAAAATCAGGGTGCACTTACAGACAAGGAAAAACAAAATTTCAGTATTTCTCAGTTAACAATACACATTTTCGTAGGTGAAAATACACTTTCTCCATGTTAAGTGACAGTATTCCTTCTGAACTGCAAAACTTGTCCCTCCTTTGAATTGTAAATGTTTTATGCATCGGCATAAAACTTCCCGGCACTTTAGGAAAAGAACCCAGGAAAAAAATAACATGCCTTGGGAAGATCTTTGATGCGCAGCAACATTTGCACTGCATATTTTTGTATTACAAAGGGTAACTACAAATTCCATCACACACAGCATGTTAGTTTCCATAGCACTGAAATCGAGATTGCAATGTGCTTCTGTCAAACTCTTGTCATGTTATCTGAAAAGCAAATGACAGCAGATATTCAGAGTATAGGGCACGTAATAGTCAGCCAATAGCAATATCACTGTTAAGCAACACAAGAACACAAACAGAAAAAGTTTACGGTTTAAATTAATAGACATATAACATAGCTACAACAAAAGCTAAGCTTATAATATCGGTCTTTTTTTGCATGTGTTAACCTTTGAGATATTATCAAACACAAATGCGCCAGTAAAATTTTAAATAATGACATAAACGTCTGGTCTTCTGGTCCCAAAATTTTTCTAGGTGGCTGGTCCTCTAAGTGTTCAGTTTTGAATGATAGTCAAATGCTCCGAGATTTAAGAAATTCATTGCACATTCTCACACTTAACATAATTTATCTTGCGTATAAGGAAATTTACTATGAAAGTAACACTTCTCAAACCACAATTTGCACGACCTGTTAGCAATAGGTTTGAGTAGTTGCCAAAGAATGCTAGAAGACAGGTGTTATTTCACATCTACAGTTATGATGATGTAGGAAGCTTACCGTAAAGAAGATATGTTAAGTTGCAGACAAGCACAATTAAAAGACAATTATATAAAGAGAGAGAATGTTGTGTGTGTGTGTGTGTGTGTGTGTGTGTGTGTGTGTGTGTGTGTGTGTGTGTGTGTGCGTGTGTCTTTACTGATGAAGGCTGTGGCCAAAAGCTATATGTGGATGTCTTTTAATAGTGCCTGTCTGTGTCTTCTTCACCATAAGTAGCAATCTGTTTTTTCCTACATTGTTGACATTGCTACGTGGAGTTTCTATTGTTTGAAAATATTATCAGATTTCCTGGTTGTCCCAGGACATATACACCCTGAAAATATTCTTGAATGCCCTGGAGCAAAATTTTTCTCTATATCTTCAACCAGCATTTGAAGCTGTATATTCAGACTCATCACGTATCCACAGAACAAGCAGATGTCATTGAAGGAAAAGGAACTCTTGAACAGACTCTCAACATACAATGGATAATCGGGAAATCACAAGAGTTTGGTGTTCCTCTTTTCATCTTCTTCCTTGACTATAGGAAAGCCTTTAACTATGTTGTCTGAGAACAGTTGTGGCAGCTGCTTGCAGAGCTTGGTGTCCCACTACACTTCACAGCAGTAATCAGAAGTCCATACAAAAATCACCTTGCAGTTGTGAAGACAAGTGCTGGCATGTCTGATTTCTTCAATATATCAAAAGGTGTCAAATTCGGTTGTGTTCTCTCTCCTCAGCTGTCCATTTCATTAGGAATGCTCTTGATGGATGGACTAAGGATATCTCAATTGACAGAAGAACTGTTAACATGCTGAGCCCCAAACAAAAGTAAAGGATTTAAGTGTATAATATGGATTAGGCATCAATCTTAGTAAGTCCGAACTCATGATTATTGATCCAAGAGCACAAGTTCAACTCACAGGTTTATTAATGGAACTAGAAGTAATAATTTTTTCATGTATTTTGGATCAACCACCAGTGACACAGAAAAGAGCGAAGATGAGATAAGAAGACGGATTGTGCTAGAACAAGTGGCTACGAAGCAACTCACCAAGATTTGGCAGAACAGAGTGATGACAAACACTGCAAAAGTCCAGCTTGTTGAAACACTCGTGTTTCCTGTCTTCATCTATGGTTGTGAAATATGGACCATTAAGGCCATTTACAAGCAGCATATTGATGCATTTCAGCTATGGTGCTGGCACAAGATGCTATGCATAAAATGGATCAAAAGGAAAATGATTGTGTCCATTACTGAGCAACTGAATATCTCCAGGCACCTTTCTTCACATGTCAGAGAAAAAAATTCTCCAGTTCTTTGGCCATATTGTATGACAAAAAAAGAGAAAAACAAGCAGTAATCACAGAATGGAAGATTGAGGGCAAAACACTGAGGGGAGAACAGTGAGCAGGTAGATCAAATCACAGAGATCTCTGGTCTACTTCTTTAGCAGGTTCATGGGGTTCAGGGGGTCACGGCACTCCACAATCAGCACAACTTGTGGTGGTGGTGGTGGTGGTGGTGGTGCTGATGATGACAATGGATGATGATCTAAATTATCCCAGAGTAGTATTCTACAACTTTTCAGACGTTCTTGATTACTTTAGAATGTTCTCGGTGTTCCGTAAAGAAATGGAAAAGTGAATGACTGAACAATATTTCAAAATTAGGTTACTGTTGAACACTTAAGTGGGTTTATGAGTACAGAAGAGTATTTTTCAGCATTTAATAGTTTTTAACTGTAAAATTCTAACATTTTTATGACTTTTTTGAATGTTCAGTTTTACGACATTTTTGAGTAATATGGATAGCCCTTATTAAAAAAAAAAAAAAAGTTGGGTCACTTGGAGGGCACTTTCCTGGGATCCATAAGCCCTCAGCCCCTGAAATGGTTTAGGTACATTGATGACATCTTTGCCACATGGACTGACCTGTTTCCATGCCACTCTCCTTGATGTTGATCTCATCCTCACTGAAGGCCAGCTACACACTTGTGCCTGAAGAAAATCGATGGCCACGAATGTCTTCCTTCAGGGCTCCAAAAATAAGGAATTGTTTTGATTGTACTGCACAAGTTTCACTGGAAAGTGCTTACACATTTACACAGTCTCTCTCCACACAATTTATATATTTTTGTGGCTAGAGGAAGGACATCCGTGGCCTTCGATTTGCTATGGGTGAAGAGGTGTATGCCTGGGTATAATCACGGTTCTGTAGGCAAATGAAACCACTTTTCCATGAATGTGTTTATCATCTTGTCTCATAGTGGGAGAAATGGATTAACAGTTTTGGAAATTACTTTTGAAACAAACAATAATATATTTCTTCCATCTGTCTCATTTTCATTCGACTGCCCCTAATAGGTTCAGCGAACATACATCCACAGAACAAAATCATATTCGGATTACATCTTACAGAACACAACTACAGATAACGACTTGCAAGTACTGCACACTGCACCAAAAGGTCAGTTACCGAATCTCTTAGAACTACAGATCTATGGACACAAGAAACACTGCCCTAACAAAATTCTGAATGAACAAAACAAATTTACACTGAATGCTTCTTTTTCATTATCTGACAGTAATTCTAGCATACTTACAATCTTTCTGACCCAACTCCTTTTAATTTCTGTTCCCAGTCATACACCACCCACATCCAAACCAGTCAGAGAAGCATGCACCACTGTCCAATATCAGTGAGGTCACATATTTTGGCACCTCCTTGTCTTTGTTTTCGCATGCTCATTGTGTATTCTGTTTCTTTTGATGGTTGGTCTGCTGCTTCCAAAGCATTACGTAGTATACAATACATATCTTAAATACATCCATTTTAAAATTGTAGCTAGTACGAGGGTTGTTCAGAAAGTATTGTCCCATATTTTTTTTTTTTTTTAAAAAAAGTCATTAATATACACAGACAAACATCCCGGTTGGTGCTTCACATCTGATGTTTGTTCTGCACACTGATGAAGATTCGAACCATTCTGGCAGATGGCAGAGCTGTAGTACAGTGTCAAAATGGCGTCTACATACGACTCACATTACGAGCAGTGTGCTATTATTAAATTCTTGGGTGCAGAAAAAGAAACCATGGTGAACATCCATAAATGTTTGTGTGCAGGTGTAGCAATGCTACAGTTGATAGGAGTACAGTTGGCGATGAGTAAAGAAACTTACAGCCTCAGGAAATGCAGAAACAGAGCGCCATGATCAGCCACACTCGGGACGTCCTGTCACAGCCACTGCTCCAGACCTGCTGAATCATGTGGATGCCATTATTTGTGTCAACTGGCACATCACAACTCGACAATTGGCTCTACAGTTGTCGGTCAGCATTGGATGTGTGTCTGCAATGATCGAGACTCTCATATATTCAAAGAAGTGCTCACAATGGGTTCCACGAAAACTCACAGCGGACCACACGATTCAAAGAAAAGCTATTCCATCTGAATTGTTGGAGCATTTTGAGACCAACGGAGAGGCCTTTCTGTCATGGATCGTTACGGGGGACGTAAGTTGGGTGCACCACTTTGCACTGGGAAAAAAAAGGCGGTCCATGGAGTGGCATCATCCTCATTCACCTCAAAAGAAGAAATTCAAGACAACCCCGCCTCTGCTAGAAAAGTCATGGTGACAGTCTTCTGTGATTGTGATCATGTCATTCTCATGGATGTAATGCCAAGAGGGTCAACCATCAATTCAGAGGCATACATGAAGACTCTGAAGAAACTCACGAATTGTTTCCGACGTGTTTGATCGGACAAGATCCAGCAGAAACCTTGCTCCAACATGATAATGCACACCCACACACAAGTCTGAAAACCCTGAAACACATTTCCAAATTGGGTTAGACATCATTGCCTCATCCACCCTACAGTCCAGACCCAGCAGCCTCGGTTTTCTATATCTTTGGGCAGCTTAAAGATTCTCTACAGGGAACACATTTTGAAGATGATGAGAGTATTAGTCATGCAGTGAAAAGATGGCTATGCCTACAGAACAAGAGCTTTTATCAGTTGGGAATACATGCTCTTCCACAACATTGTCGTACGGCCATAGAACGTGATGAGGACTACGAAGAAAAATAGGACACGGACAAGACATGTTGATGTATATTATCACCATATTCTGACTCTTAACAATAAATATGTTCTGAGAAAAAAAATGTCGGGCATTACTTACTGAACGACCCTCGTACTTGATCGACACAGGCCTAATTATATAGTTCATGTACTATTTCTATTTTATTATTAGCTCACAGGTGTTTCATTTATGCATATTTTGCTATCCATGATAATGTTGTTTTAATATATGACTGTCAGCTGTGTTTAGATGGAGTGACATTTGGTGGCCAAATCCCTTCAGTTGCCTGCACCATAGCTGCAAGTACTTTATGCTGACAGTGACCTCACACTAAAGGTTGTCTGTGTTTGTATGTTATAATTTCTATTATGTTTTAACATCTTTTGACACAGCTTATCTGTCTAGAAGTTTTTTGTGCTTATATAACAGTTTCGAACGAAAGGCATGTTGGCTCTAAACAGACTTTCAAATAATTTACATAAATGCTTTATGTATTACTATTTTATGCTACTGTAATGATCTCTACGAAAAAATTGCACCTATTAAGACATATCTGAAGACATAGATTGAAACCAGTCAGAAAATAAAAGAAAAACATTGACATCAAAGAATGTTTAAAATTCTACAAGTATGATGAAAATTAATGGAAGTGACAACCATATGAACCCGAAGGACAGTGCGGCAAAAATCTACAGCTGAGTGTGGATATATATCTTGTCCCAGAAGGGGTATAAACCATAAAACTTCATATAGACATGTGCCCAATTCCGAATGGTTTCCAAGATAGAAAACATTTAATGAATATTGTTATTTATTTTCTGTATTACTCCATATTGTGAAGTTTACTTACGTACAGAGTGGTTATAATTAAACTTTAGCTACTTGAGCCAGTGTAGAAAGAAAACTGTTTACTGTATGGGTACCTAACTCTATAAGAATGATGTTCAGACTGTATGCTACAGGATATATATTGCCAGTAGTGTTAGTCTTATGACTTCCCATTTGCCACTGGTACCGAAATGTTTGATGTGGGAGGATATCAAACACCAAGAACCAAGGACATGCAGCATAAACAGCACACATTACTCTGATCTGCTTCACAGACTTATCATCCCTGATCTATGGGAGAGAGGTGCTTTGGACTCAATTGTTCTGATGCACACGGAGCTCCACATCACACTGCTCATGAGGTCACTTCGTTACTCTGTAACCCATCTGGAGAAAACCGAATCATTGGCCTATCATTCCAAACTGCATGCTACCACAATAACCACATTGGAACCTAGGTGATTTTTGGCTATTGGGTTACCTGAAGAACAGTGTTTATCAATGGCACACTGGCACACGTTGGAGGTCGAGTATGAGCATAGCGAGGGAGGTAGCCAACATTCCACCTGAGATGTTTTGGGCAGTAATAGAGCAATCTCTAGAGCAGTGCCAGGCTGTCACACATGCACACATGTAACCTGGAATGTAAACTTGGTACACAAATCCTTACAAATATTCCCATAAATATTAATTGTCCTATGATATCACTTGCTTTTCGTGGGGGCCCTCTCAAGTAGTGAAAGTTCAATTATAACCATCCTGTACAACAGTTAATAAGCATTACAACATGCATTTTACAAAGGATCAGCATTATCATACACATCACATTACAGCTGTTGTATAGTTCATAATAAATGTTTGAATATAACCACCACCAACTTCAATGTATTTGTGCAGTATTGGGAGAACATGTCGCCTGAGTGCCTCTCCACGATCCCTAACGAGAGCAACACTGTCCATGATTTGACCAAACAGTTCATCTTACGCATTCACCTTTCATTTGTACACCCCAGACTTCATCCAACCTCATAAACAAAAATCTAATGGCATAAAATTTAGTGATCTTGATGGCGAGCTGATTATGCTACTAATCCAGAGATAGGGTAAGTGCAAATAAGATATCCCCTTACACATCTGGTAAAATGTGTAGGTGCTCCATTATGCTGAAAATTGCAGTCAGCTTGGCCGAAGGAATGTTCGCAAGGTGTTCAACAAAGTAATGTTCCAACAATGCAAGTAATTCTGTCCCATCATTCACTCATAAAAAATGACTGGACCTAGCGACATGTTACTATTCACACCACACCAATCATTGATCAAAAAAATGAATGTGGAACTCGGTTTCCGCTGAAGTGTGCAAATTTTCCAGTGACCATAGATGATTATTATGTTCACTGTTAATTCCATTCCATGTAAACATGGCTTCATCAACGAACAGTATTAATGGAAGCAAATGATGACTGTCATTTAAACAAAAACAAAATTCAAGTCGTAATGCATTGCCACCAATGTGAAGGCTGCGGGAAATGGGTACAAGATTTCTGCATGTAATATTCACCATACATGTGTTCATGGGATGTTGCCACATGCACAGTACTGAGATGCAGTTGGTAATAAGACTACACTGCACCATTTCAACAATGGGTTACTGTTCCTGAACAGGTCGTTGAACTACACGTTCAGAAGAAAATTGGGAACTTGGAAGAATACATGTCTCACGAAATATGTTGAAAACTGTGGTAAGTACTGTACAATCAAGAATTCAACATATTGGAAAGCGCTCTAGGTAGTTTTCAACTTCAGCAGGAGTGCTACCATCACATAAGCAGTAAAAATACACCATATCTGCATATTCTACATTAGTGTAGGTGTGTGGCATTTTAGCCAGCATGTGTACAAACAGAGTTAACAGAAGTTTCTCTCTGATACACTCTCCGTCTCTTGCACTACTTTACTCACAACACATAAAGGGCAACTGAGTGCTGGACGAGCTAGTTTAATGGCAGAAAGACATTCCAAGGAAAGAGATTGAAAGCAACCAGGTAGTTGGGCTAGAACAAAATGTCAGACAGGTTAAGACACACATGTGCATGCCACTAGTCCAGAAACAAATTTACATTAAATGTGTTCTATTTCAGAAACCATTTGGAACAGGGCATACATCCATATGAATGAGTGTTCTTGCATGTCATAGCCCCAAATATTGATCATTTCTTCAATGACACCCCATACTGTTGTCTGATTGACTTAACTGATGTGAATCTATAAAATTTGCAACTGAAACATAACTGTATAAGACAGTTTTGTACATTTTGTCAAAAAAGTAGTTTGTTACTATGAATGTTTTAATGAAATATACCTTGGGCATTATGGAAATAAAGAGAGTTATGTTACCATATTAAACCTATGGCTCAGTAATTAATCTTGCTGATTAACACTTATTTTTCCATTAGATGCTCCAAATTTTCATGTGTATGAGAGTGCAAACTTTGCTAACTCAGTAATATTGCCGAATGAGGTCTTGAGCATGTTGCCAGAGTAAATTTTGTGGGGTCCACTATGCAATGAGAGAAATTCACAAAACTGAAATGAACCATTGGGGGATGTGGATAAAATTTCTGGAAACCGTGTACTTGACTGGGTGGCACTTTCAGTTTCTGTACCAAGAGTAAGAAAATGCATTGTAGCAATTTAAATCATGATAAGCTTGTATTCTTGCAAGAGTTAAAACTCTTAGAATAGTGTAAAATATAGTGTTCATGGGATCCTAAGCATAATTTAATCAACACCTTGCATCCTGTGTCCTTTTTAGTTAACTGAAACAGAAAGACTTAAGAGTGAACAGTACAGTTTCTATCATGATTAAACTGCAGTCATCAAAACCTCATAATACGTACAGAAGACAAAGCTAAGGTTTCTAAATGTTATAATAATAATAATTATTATAGTAAATCATTAAATGCATGTGTTAGTGATCCTCACTTATACTGTAATGACTTTTCTTTCAAGCTGAATAACCTTTGTTTCTCTGTTATGTCAAAGAAGTGATTGTTAAAGAGGCATAACAGCTGTTATGGACCATTTCAGAGTTTTATTTAGTTACTAACCGTGGAAGCATAGACAAAATGGGTTACCAATTTTGTTCAACTTTTGCATGGTTGTAGTAGATACTTAGACATAACAAAGGCTGCTCTATTATGACAGGCTTCTTAAGTGTGTCTGAGAAATTCAGGTTCAACGTTTTACAAGCCTGTTGAATACTGCATGAAAGTGCCAGCCACAGAGGAGCAGCATTAGTGCAATTGGCAAAGGTGGCTGACAAGAAATCTCTAGGCATGTTTGAGTCGCATCATTTTATATTTATCTCCTCTTTTTCAAGTAAGCATTGAATCACTACGATAAATGTTTTTAAGGTATAATAATAATAATAATAATAATAATAATAATAATAATAATAATAACAATTGTTCTGATATATTTGTGGTGAGGTATAATGAAGATATTATAAGGAACTGTGACAGAATGATCATTTATTTATTGATACATTCATGTGGGTATGGCAGTGAAGGCATACCAGGCTAATGCTGCCACCAACATACGTCTCATGTAGGGATCATAAGAAGAAGATAAGAGAGATTAGGGCCCATATGGAAGCATTTTGGCAGGTACTTTACTTTTCCATCCATTCAATATGCAAATGGAACAGAAAATAAATTAGATAATATTGGTATGATGTACCCTTTGTGATGCAAAGTGCAGTGGTTTACACAATATTTATGTAGATGTGGACAAAAAAATATCCATCACTGTATTTGCAATATGTTCAAAATATTATCAATATGTAAACTATCATTTCATCGATACTCCTTATTATACCTGATTATACCTCATCAGGAATGTACCACAATGTTTATCATTACTATTATTATCATCATCGTTCCTTTTCAGTGAGACAGGGTTTGTAGTGATGCAAGTGTTTGGTGGAAGATTGGTGGTAAGAGGAGAAAAGGGATTTGAACACAATACAGCAGATTTCTACATAGTCTCCTGCCTTTATCAGTTGTGCTAACACCACTGCTCAAGGTGTATGGTACTCAACAGGATTGTGAAACACTGAACCTCAATTTCTCTGAAACACTTTATAAGTGCATCATACTAGAGCAGCATTTCTTGTATTTAAGAATGTATGATATTAATGCGAAAGAACAGCAATAACTGGCGATTCGTTCTGTGTGTGCTCCAAGAAGCATGATAATTTCTATAATATGAAATATGAAAGCAGTTCTAAATCCATTCTTATCTTGACCATACTGTACAGATCTCTCTTTCAGCTACAATATACACTCCTGGAAATTGAAATAAGAACACCGTGAATTCATTGTCCCAGGAAGGGGAAACTTTATTGACACATTCGTGGGGTCAGATACATCACATGATCACACTGACAGAACTACAGGCACATAGACACAGGCAACAGCGCATGCACAATGTCGGCACTAGTACAGTGTATATCCACCTTTCGCAGCAATGCAGGCTGCTATTCTCCCATGGAGACGATCGTAGAGATGCTGGATGTAGTCCTGTGGAACGGCTTGCCATGCCATTTCCACCTGGCGCCTCAGTTGGACCAGCGTTCGTGCTGGACGTGCAGACCGCGTGAGACGACGCTTCATCCAGTCCCAAACATGCTCAATGGGGGACAGATCCGGAGATCTTGCTGGCCAGGGTAGTTGACTTACACCTTCTAGAGCACGTTGGGTGGCACGGGATACATGCGGACGTGCATTGTCCTGTTGGAACAGCAAGTTCCCTTGCCGGTCTAGGAATGGTAGAACGATGGGTTCGATGACGGTTTGGATGTACCGTGCACTATTCAGTGTCCCCTCGACGATCACCAGTGGTGTACGGCCAGTGTAGGAGATCGCTCCCCACACCATGATGCCGGGTGTTGGCCCTGTGTGCCTCGGTCGTATGCAGTCCTGATTGTGGCGCTCACCTGCACGGCGCCAAACACGCATACGACCATCATTGGCACCAAGGCAGAAGCGACTCTCATCGCTGAAGACGACACGTCTCCATTCGTCCCTCCATTCACGCCTGTCGCGACACCACTGGAGGCGGGCTGCACGATGTTGGGGCATGAGCGGAAGACGGCCTAACGGTGTGCGGGACCGTAGCCCAGCTTCATGGAGACGGTTGCGAATGGTCCTCGCCGATACCCCAGGAGCAACAGTGTCCCTAATTTGCTGGGAACTGGCGGTGCGGTCCCCTACGGCACTGCGTAGGATGCTACGGTCTTGGCGTGCATCCGTGCGTCGCTGCGGTCCGGTCCCAGGTCGACGGGCACGTGCACCTTCCGCCGACCACTGGCGACAACATCGATGTACTGTGGAGACCTCACGCCCCACGTGTTGAGCAATTCGGCGGTACGTCCACCCGGCCTCCCGCATGCCCACTATACGCCCTCGCTCAAAGTCCGTCAACTGCACATACGGTTCACGTCCACACTGTCGCGGCATGCTACCAGTGTTAAAGACTGCGATGGAGCTCCGTAAGCCACGGCAAACTGGCTGACACTGACGGCGGCGGTGCACAAATGCTGCGCAGCTAGCGCCATTCGACGGCCAACACCGCGGTTCCTGGTGTGTCCGCCGTGCCGTGCGTGTGATCATTGCTTGTACAGCCCTCTCGCAGTGTCCGGAGCAAGTATGGTGGGTCTGACACACCGGTGTCAATGTGTTCTTTTTTCCATTTCCAGGAGTGTATTTTAATGTATTGTTGGGTTGGGTTAGGTTGGGTTGTTTGGGGGAAGAGACCAGATAGCAAGGTCATCAGTCTCATCGGATTAGGGAAGGACAGGGAAGGAAGTCGGCCGTGCCCTTTCAAAGGAACCATCCCGGCATTTGCCTGGAGCGATTTAGGGAAATCACGGAAAACCTAAATCAGGATGGCCGGATGCAGGATTGAACCATCCTCCTCCTGAAATGTATTGTTATCCAGGGCTTCTTTGATTCACTACTGGCACCATGTTTTACTTGGTGCCATATTTTACTGTTTAAGCTGAGAACCAGTTGTCAATAGTAGACTCAAATTTACTTAGAAATGCATCACATTAAAAGTGTACATTGACCACTATATAACCTAAAAAAATGAAAAAATACAAATTCTCCAAAACCACTTTCATTTCCTCAGATTAATTTAAAAACACAGTATGAGGAAGAAAGTCATCACAATAAGCAGAAATTGAGCACACTGCATATACTGGATAATCATACGCCATTATGAAAAGTTGATTGTCTCTTGTATTCAATGTGAGCCATTGGGATCACAACCTAGAGCACCAGAAATTTAGATTCTGGTTGATTCTCGCCAGCTATACAGCACTGATTATAGTGATGAGAACAACTGAATGAAAAAAACTGATCCAGTCAATTGTAGTTTTATGTATCAATTGGGTTATTATTCACTCATTTCTTTTGAGCGAAATCAGTCCAAGATAGTAACCAAATGAAAAGTCTACAACATCCTATGTAGTTTGTGTATTGAGGGAAATATTCATTCCTTATTTTCAAGTGAAATAGTATGCTTTTTTCTGTCGATTGAACCATGTATCCTCCTTTCAACTGAAACTACTCTTTTAGTGTTTTAGTTGACTGAACTATCAATTCATTCTTCTGAATGAAACCAGTGTGTAGAAATTTCATTAGCCGAATTAAAGAAGCAGTATACAACCAGAGTACAGATATCACAGAGGGGAGAGTAGCCCTATCCCAGGGTACATAAAGGCATCTCAGGGGGTAGGCCACAGTTAAAATAAGCTTTATATATATTTATTTAATTATCTTTTAAAGAGTACCTCCACCCAGTTGCAGTGAAATGGTGCTAACAATTAAACCAAGGCCAATCAAGCTGAACACTGACCAAAGACAACAATGTCCGTGCAACTGAGGAAATGATTTGCAGTGCTCGCAGATTTTCCATTCGCACAGTTCTCAAATGGCTCCATGAGTGGGGAGGAGTGGACTTCTGTCATCAAGGAAGTGAAAGACTAGTACAATGTTCCAAACATTGTTTACAGGCACTTGGTGATTATGATGAAAAACAGTGTATTACTACGAAGTGTAGTGCAATATTCAATAAGTTACTTGGCCTGCCATAATAATGTGTAACTTACTCTTGAAGTCACCTTGTATGTACTGAATAGAGTAATCCTTCTTTTTATAACTTATAACTGATTAATATATTGCTGCAGATTAAGTTGTTCCAGACACAAATAACACATAAATAACTGAGATAACGTATCATTGGGGTTATAAAGTTGAGTATAAAAGTTCACTTAGGAGCACGTGAAGAAGAAAGAAACACTGAGAAATTTTAGCAACTGTTTGCAGACTGTGTTACCAAAAAGTGTGATGATGTCAAAAAATCATTTGAATGTAGCCCTTAGACACATATTCTGACATTTATCTGTATGAAAGGCAAAGATGTTGTGCAGAAAATTACATTTCTATGAATGTACAAATCATACCTATGCGCAAAACCTATTAACATTTCACAGCATCTGAAAAGTAGTAGGTATGGTATCTCATAGGCATGATGAAGTACTATTCACATTTACACACTGGTACTTCAGTTTGACAATCAAGTTTATCTCTAGCGATCACTGTAAACAGTCTGTTACCACATCTGCATCCCTCAGGACAACTGACAAGGAGAGGTCCCCAGCAGTGTTTTTTTTTTTTTTTTTTTTTTTTTGGTTGTGGTTTTAGGGCGCAAAACTTCTATGGTCAGTAGCGCCCATCCCCAGCAGTGTGATCAACTTTTTGAAACCATCTATACGGTGATGTAGGTTAAGGACCAAGGTATCACACATTGCAGCCACTCACTCTGGTGGCTCTCCGATTGCGAGTAACTGATGAAGAAAAAAAAAAATCAGTATTTTGTGTGACATGCAATGGCATTAAAAAAGTTTGTATTCCATAGTCCGATTGTGTGGTATAATGGATAGGATAACAGCTTCACATGCAGGAGATTATGGGTTCGATTCTCATTAGAGGCACAATTTTTTTTTATTTTTAAGTTTTATTATAAATTACTTCAATCATTATTTCTATTCCATTACTTGATTCAAATGTGATTTTTAATTTCAATCCTTTGTCGTGTAGTTTTAACCATGGTATCGACTTTTTCATTTGCTCCCATTTTTCTTCCTATCATTCTTTCTTCACTTGAAACCTTTGTTCATGTGTTTTAATTAATTTTAAGTATTAATTCTGATTTAATTGCTTTTGTTTTATCACCTTGCTTTTTTATCCAATTTATTGTGTTCCTTACATCTACTTCGCATTTTGCTTTAATTTTGTTTTACTTCTAGGACTGTCTTTCATTTAAATTTTCATCCGTGTAATTTTGTCCACAGTGCAACAGGTATTTAGGTTATGTTTTAAATATTTGTATGATGATGCAAAAAACTTCACACGGTAGCAAAAATACATTTTTGACACCATTGCACAAATATAAGTTGATTATTTTGTCTTTTCCTTTTAACTGATAAACCAGAATTTTCAAATAATTGAATATTGTAATACATATATATAATTAAAGTCATATCCACAAAAATTCCGATTGGAAAAAGAACGATTTTAAGACAAAATCAAACAAATTAAAAAAATTCATATGGTGATTAAAATAATGTGACAAAGGAACAGAAATAAAAAAATACATTTAAACAATTTAAATGAATAAAAATAATGATCAAAGTAATTTCAATGAAGATTTGAAAATTTAAAAAAAATTTTTGCACTTGACAAGATTCGAACCGATAACATCCTGCATGTGGAGCTGTTACCTTATCCTCTGTACCACACAATGAAATAGCAATAAACAATATTTTCAATGCTACTGAATGCCTCAAAAAATTCCATTTTTTTCCCGTCAATTACTCACAAACAAGAGCCCACCAGGTTGAATTGCTGTAGTGTGTGATATCTGGGATCTTAACCTACGTCACTGTATAGACAATTTTAAAACGCACTGCTGGGAACCTCTCCTTGTGAGGGCAACAACTGAAATCACTTGATCCCCAGTACAGTCAGTTCTAAGGAGACACAGGTGACTGCTTTGGCATTCTTAAATCATTACTGTTAATTGCACTCTGTTATCACCTATTGTCATTGTTATTGTTGTTTCTATATTTGCCTTTTTTTTGAGTGACAATAAGTAGCTTTTAGTTCAGTTTCTTGTCGATGTTTATGAATAGGCATTTACTTCATAGCGAACTTTGTGTCTGGATCAAAATGCCGAATACTCACTGCCATGGGAATGGAAGAAATCATATGACTGGATAAAAAATAATCTTAAAAAAAATGCAATGTAACATATGGTATCTGCAAGGATGATTCACATTCTGAAATCATATAAAAGAAATTCGAAGAAAATTGGCAGAAGATGATAAATATTTCTTGTGAAAGAAAGAATGTCTGAAAAATGACAGTATATGCTTGAAAAGCACATGGTTAAGTCACACAACAATTATAAAATCATATTTTATATGCTTTCTGTTAATGTCACCTCTGCGTTTACCAAAAGAGAATTATCAGTGATTGGTGTAAAAAGCAGGAAGAGAGGGAGACAGTTTCAATCAATTTCAATAAACAAATGACAGTCCATTTATTTAAAACATAAATTTGCATAAATCATTAACTTTACAAAACCAAGTGAAAACAGTATTTAATGCTACATGTAGGAAAAACTAGCGTTTAAGTTGAAATAAGACACACAATGTCTGTAAAAAAAGAGTCATGGTTCACATATAACTGAAAAGGCTGAAGAAATATGTAAGTAAAATTACTTGAACATGGAGACTTAGTGACACCATTCACGTAGTTGATTGACCTTTAAAGACTTGTGCCAGTCTGTTGCCTCATATTCAGTGAAGCTGCTCACACCCTTGGTGAGTGAAAAATGTTCTGTTGTTGCTCCAGAGACTATTCATTTGGTTGTCTCATTTGACTGAGAACAGCAAATGAACAAAAAACCGGCTAGATGGTCAATCGGTTTTTAAAAACAATCAACTGCCCCACACTACTTCTAACTTTTTCTTTGTCTGCGTGTTTTAATTGTTACTTTCTAATTGGCTCACCCTAAATAGTGTGGAAAATAACCAGTATTTCCTATAAATTTTGCTTTTCTTAGCAGAACACTAACATTTATTATTTTTTTTATTTCTTTTTATTGCATGCTGTACTTCTAATACTACAGTGATGTAATGCAATCTTACACTCACTTGTTCAGTTTATTTCCAGTTTTCAGACAAGAGACTGCACGTACCCAGTGGATAAATTTTGCTACAATTGCAATCTTTTATTGAGATGAGCAAAAAAGTAATTCGTTAGAGCATCTCTTAACGTGTATGAGGCCTGCACAACATACTTTGGTATACTTATAGACTGCATGGGATGAGTTATATTCAGAAGCATGATCACACGGTGACTGGAAAGTGGATTTCAATTCTTCAGCTGAGGTGAGATATCCATCTGTCCTAAACAGAAATACTATAATCACGTGATCAGAGATCTTGGTCCCAAAAGTGCAGCTTCTGACATCAAGATTGAAGCATTGGAATTTCTTAGATGAAAATGTGCAAGTGTAGATTTCAATTCAAACGAGTGGCACCTACTCATATACAGCACATCAAAAAGCTTCACAGCTGTTTTATTTCATAATGGAAACAAATACACATCTCTTCCTCTGGTTCATTCAGTACATCTAAAATAGGATTATGTAAGTATCAAGTTCTTGTAGAATCCACCAGATATGATGAGTGTGGATGGCAGATAATAGAGGATTTCAAAATGGTGGGAGTATTGATCTGTGTCCAAAGTGTTTTTGCTACATGGGTCACTCCAAAAGAAAAAGAAATACAACATATTTTTTTAGAAATCCAACTTTTGTTCTACATCTTTGCTGTTCATTTTTGGAAAACAACCTACGACCAGCTTAGAGACAGAAGTGATGACACTTTCTGCAGGACCTGACCATCATTTTGCAGGACAATGCTCCACCACATACAGTGCAAGTTGTTACTGATTTGGTTGACTGATGGGGCTGCTAAGTGCTATACCACCTACTGCACTCCCCTGACTTAAGCTCTCATGCTCTCTTAAGTTCAACTCGATTTCTAAACTTACGGAAACACTTCACACCATTCATTTCAGAACTGCTACAAATTTGTCGGGCAATAGACCGCGCCGCTCGAACTGTCAACAAAACTGGCACTGCTAAGATTATCCTATGATTTCCACATCACTGGCAACGGGTTATACACAATGCTGGTGACTACTTTGGAGGTCAGTAAAACTTTGAAACATGTATCTATTTTGTACAAGCTGTAAATAAATAGTTGCCACTATTATAGTTCCAACCCTCATATATTGTATTTTTAACACTGCTATCATGGACAGTATAACAAAAACATAATGGTAGATTAAATTGGTCATAAATGCTATATACCATTTTTCCTGTTATCGCATTCACCATTTAACAAATGATAGCAACTTCTTCATTTCCCATTTGCACACAGTTTTTCCCTATTTGCTATTTTGATAGTGAAATTTTAAATTCTATAAAGTCTAGGCACCAACTTTGTCTTCACTACACATACAACTTACACCCATATCTTTATGGTTGGATGGTTGGTTGATTTGGGGGAGGGGACCAAACAGCATGATCATCGATCCCTCGGATTACGGAAGGATGGGGAAGAAAGTGAGCTGTGCCCTTTCAAAGAAACCATCCCAACATTTGCCTACCGGTAAGTCACGATTAACAGAGGTGGGTTTGAATTGTCATCCTCCCGAATGTGTTTCCAGTGTGCTAACCACTGTGCTACCTCACTCTGTGAACATTGTTTGATTTCTGATAATGCCAGAGACATTCATTCAACTTTAGAGTTAGGGTATTGAAGTACTGCATTAAAATTAAGTTACATGTATTAAATTCTTATTCTGAAAATTAAAACAAATCTGAGGAACATAGTACAACTTTCTGTAGAAATTGAAATGATTAATACACTTTTTGACATGAGCAAATGTATGAAAACACAAAATTAAAGAAGAAGTTGGGCAGGAATGAGATCCCAAAATGACACACTGGCAAGTATAATGTTGGTGACATATATTTAAAAGTGTATATTTAAACTGTGGGGCACAGCAGCTCTGTAATGTTCAAAATGATGAACTATAAAGATTGAAAAAGTGTGTTAGGAAGATTAACTAAGTTACAACATAATGAACCAAGTAGAAACTAATAAATTGCAAATCAATCCAAATACTGATTTTTCAAACACCATTGTGCTTTGCTGGTCTCAGTCCTACTGGAGATGGAGTACTCTTGCCTTTCTCCACCCCAGTAACAAAACTCGCACTGATAGTTAACTAATTGGGGTGGGGGATCTACAGTAACATGAAATATTTAACTCTTCACTACGTCCAATGCCTTAAACACTTATCCAGAAAAGGCCTCAAGTAACTACTTTTCAAGTGCACCAGTTTCTGGATCCATAAAAGAATAAACCACTTCATTCATGTCCCATATCAGTTAACCATCAGTGAAGCATCAATAAAACTACAAAACCAAGAAAATAACTTTATGCAATGAAGTAAGCAACAATAAAATATACAACAATGTAAGAAAAGGCAGATTGCTGTTTATGGTAAAGAAGACATGTTAAATTGCAGACAGGCACAATTAGATGACACTTGCATAAAGTTTCCAGCCACAGCCTTCATCAGCAAAAGAGAGACACACACACCATTCATACACACAAGAAAGCACACCTCATGCACACGTGACCACCAACTCCAGCATATCAGGTCAGAATACCTGGTGTTCCAGCTCGAGATGCTGGAGTTGGCACCATGTGTGCATGAGGTGAGCTTGCTTGTTTGTATGAATGGTGTGTGCCTCTATCATTTGTTGATGAAGGCTGTGGCCACAAGCTTCATTTAAGTGTCTCCTAATTATGCCTGCAATTTAACAAGTCCTGTTTATGGTAAGTAGCAATCTGTCTTTTCCTACATTGTTAATATTCCTACCTGGTGTCTCCACTGTTTGATAAAATCACACAGAATTACCTCTTGTAGCTCAGTAACCTCCTGGGCAGCAGTGATTTTATGGTCTTGCAGTTGCTGTGCAAGCTCATTACGCTCGTCCTCAAGATCATGCCAATGGCCAACCAACTTTTCCCAAGCAGTCTGTAATTGGGAAATGGCGTAGTCCTTGCTCTCATCAACTCTCATGGCGACTGCAAGCTTCTCACGTTCCTCCAACAGCTGCCGTTGTAATTCTTGAACAAGACGTTCACAGTGCTGCAATAGTAACAGTACTGGCTCTTACGGGGCTGACATCTAAAAAAGTATTTTACATCTACAGGCTGCAATGTTTCGATCTGAATTGGAGACCAAACAGGATAGGCAGGGATTGCAGAGGTACAGACCAAGTGATAAAATCAATGTTTGTGTTATATTTTAATATATCAACTTAAAATAATGAATAATCAAATCTACAGCACATGCATCAGGCTAATGTCAAATATACTGACCTGACGAAAGAAGAAGTCAGAAAAAATATTCTGGAAACTAAATTGCTATCCAAGACTCACTCCATTCAGTGGTCCTCATAGAAACTATGTTGCAAAACTGTCCTAAGACAGAAAATTTTACTTGCATTTACATTCCTTCATTTTTTAATTACTGGAAAATATCTGAGAGTTATTTAACATCTGATCATAAATGAGATATCATGAAGAATGATTTCATGCTGAAATCTTCTACATATAATTCCATAATTTATTGGTTTGGTTTAAAATGTTGCCAACAGCAAAATCAATACATACAAGACATTAACAGTCTCCTGATAATGAAGCAAACAGAGACATTGTGGCTTTCCACTGGGAGCTATATTAGAATTCATTTGAAATGATGAAGTGCAAATAGAGACAAGTGAAATTCATATAGCTGGTCACCATTCACAGTAAGCTCCACAATACACCAGTGTCTTTAAAGTTGTGTCACTGAGCACAGATGAACTCTCCACAGCTAAACTGTATCAGCTGAATACCCAATTCCAGGAGTGCAGTTCAGTAGCAAGACTGGAGTGCAGGGTTGTTGGGTTGGCTCAGGTCAGTGATGGTACCGAAGAGGCAGTGAGTGAGACGGAGGATTGAGGAAATGTGGCTGATGGTACAGAGGGAGGCATCAGGTTTGGGAGTGAGGAATGCAGGAGGAAGAGGCACTAGGTGCACAATATAGGGATTTGATGCATTGGCACTGGAGCTGCTGTGTTCACAAAGTGCACAATGATGATGATTTGAGAGTGCGGATTGAGAGGGTCAATAGATCAGAGGAAGGGGTTACTGGAAAAGAGAACATGGGTGCACGGAGTTAATAGAGATTTAGGCCAGGAGGACTGTGGAAACAACAAAGGATGAGTTGCAAGGAAACTCTCATCTATGTGGTTCCAAAAAGCTGAACTGATGCTGATAGATGGAGCAGGCATTTATTTGGGATGGGTGCAAGACCTGCCACATTCAACCACTCAGCACACTCTACTCTCATCAAAGGCTTATTCTATCTCATCAGGACAGGGCTACCTGCAAAAGTAGCCATGCCATATACCAGCTCTGCAGCAGTTCCTGCACAGCATTTTACATGGGCATGACCACAGCCCTCTTGGGTGCCTGTGCGTCACATCCAATTGCACTTCATATCACGTGTACCTGCTGCCTCTTACTCTCCCTCTGAGCTACCCTCCCTTAATGCTCCCACTCCTGCTCATCACCTCTTTTCTCCCCTCATCCACCCAGCCCAACAGGAGACCTCATCACACTCTACCTGCAAAACTGCAGTCCTGGCATGGGTATTCAGCCAGCACAATGTTACCCTACATACTATCCATGGCTGGCACCTTGATACCAACAACAAATCATACAGCAGTGTTTCCTTACAATGACAGACCATGTATTCAACTGTACCTTCAAGAACTGTTATCAAGTGGTTCAGTTTCTAATTAGATCATGACGATCTTTCAGCTGTATTCGTTCAGCTTTTCAGTTGCTACTCAGAACCTAACATTAAGGTGTATTCTCTGGGACAGTAATAAAGTAGACATATCTCTCTCTCTCTCTCTCTCTCTCTCTCTCTCTCTCTCCTGGTACCATGCATCACTCATATCACAGAATACAGAATCACATGAAATGCAAAATTGTCCACTAAATGTCATGAGAGGCAGCCCCCCCTCCAGTATGAAAGGAAGCAGGGAGTATTGTGTTGTCAATAGAGAAGCAGTCACAGCAGAATTTGTCATGAGAGCTCTGCAACTTCAAACATGGATGAGGCATTGGATGTCAGCTGAGTAACGGATCCTTTTAAAGCTCAGCAAAACCAAGACCACGTACATCTTATGTACTGATAGACAATGTCCATCGAGTGTTGCAGAGGGTGGTTGTAAAACATTGCATGAAACCAGTGGAAGAAATCACTCTATAGAGTACCAAAGTGCTACCAGCAGTCCAGTTAGCACAATGACAGTGCATAGAAAGTTAAAAAGAATGGGGTTCCATAGACAAGTGCTCCTTATTAACCACTCATTTCTAAAGTCAGTGCTTAACAACACTTGAGGTGGTGTAAAGAGCGATGTCTCTGGATAGTGGATGACTAGAAATGAGTGATTTGAAGTGATGAATCATGCTATCCAGCATCACTATCTTCTCTGGTTTCAGTTCTTGAAAAAGAATGGGCCGTCATTCCTCATGGACATTCAGACACCTCACTGAAAGTGTCCATAACAGAGTTCCAGCCACCATAAAGGTCAAGTGTGGACACACCTCATGGTAATGTCCTCTAATAGGTGTCCAGATATTTCTGATAAAACACTGTGCAAGTACTGTATGAAAAACGACTTGTCAGAAAGCTAGCAAAGTTTCACTACTTCATGTGTTCCTGTCGACAACTCAATACACGCATAACACTTTGACACAACCACTTCTTATATCAAGTACAGCTCTGAATTACTCACACAAATGAGGAAACCAGATTTTATGACTCTTGGAAAGGCTCTAGTATTAAACTATCAAAACATTACCTATATTGTAATAATGAGTAGCTCAGAAGACCAATCTTGGAACCATCTTTTCTACTAAAGTGAGGGCACATTCTGCCAGGGCAACCACAGGTTCCTGCAGATTATTTGTCAAGAGATTTTCTTGCTCTTTCCTATGGCTCCATTTGTTCAATCTTAGTCTTCACCACTGGTTTTCAGAGTATTATAAGCCATCGTAAACAGCCCAATGCCACATCGGAAGATAGGAGGTAGTAGTTTCCCAATTACTGGCTTCAATTTAGTAATTTTTTTAAGTGTTACTTAAGAATGTCTTTGTACCATTTCAGTTACCCTCCTTGCTTTCCTTGTCCATTTTTGAGTTGGGGATAAATTATCTGTTTTGGTACCTGTATGTCAGGCATGCTGATAAAATGACCGTCCATCAAAGTTGGTGTTTGATGATAATGGCCTCCATGCTAATAGTATTTGTTTCCTATAGAATAATAATATTGCTAAGCCAATCTCACCATTTAAGTTTAAGTTTTCTACTGAGGCATCGCTGATGATACTTCTCGAGGAGCTTTTATAGGTGGTCCAGACCTCAACTCATAAGTGACAGTTGGTACAATGATAATTTGATAGACAAAGAGCTTAGTGTGAATGCTGAAGCCATGGTTATTGAAGACTCTGTTCCACAAATGGCCAAAAGTTGCACTAGTACATCTTATGTGATACTGGATTTCAGTATCAATATTTGTGTTATTTGAAAGATGGATGCAAAGGAATGAAAAATGCTCAACATTTCACAGGATTTCACTACTGTGTGTTACAGTTGCATTTTTACAGTTAATAACTGGTGAAGGCTGATGCAAAATTTGTGTTTTCCTGATGTTGACATTCAGGCTAATGCTCATTATGCATTCAAAATAGCTGAAGCGCTTCCTCCGAGTTAGCCATTACAAAATTATCATCTGGATACTGGAGTTCGATGACAGAGGTTGTGATTACCTTGGCTGTGAATAAGAGAGGTAATAGACAGCACAATAAAGAGGGAGACCAGTGGCTCTCATCAAAAGTAGAAAATAAGTACTGAAAATGTGACATACTAAACTAAATTGATATGTAGGGAGTATAAGTACAAGGTTTGGCTAAAGGATCAATTGTGTAGAAAACAACAGGAGAGGGAATGTAAGCATAAACAGATGACAGTAAGAAGTAATCTAACAGAGGTCTAGTTCAGCACAGTTGCAAGAACAGAAGATATTCTGGGGGAAAAGTTCCCACCTACCTAGTTCGGAGCAACTGATACTCTGGTGAGAAGTGGTGGAAAGGAAATCAAAACAGCTTACAGGCTGGCATTGTGGTGTCCTGCATGTTTATCAACAGAGTGGTCATTCATCTGACTGAAGAACTGGCTAGTTGCTCTTGTAGTTTTCACAGCATATCAAGTACTCGGCGATTGGTGGTTATAGTCAATAGTCATTTACTTTCAAGCAAAATATTTCAACTGGATATCTGCCAGAGATCTTTAGGCAAATCAGCGAAGAATGGCGCACACACTTCCATGGAGCACTGTTAATTAGCATACTCTACATAATTTCAGCATGGGGAATGATTGTAATAACAAGACTGTCCACACTACCTATATTTGGATAAGAATAAAAAAGTGATTGACAGCTAGTTTATTATAGGACAGCTACCACAGTAACGAACAATCTGAGCATGAGTTTGGTCACGTCTTCCATCCTGTAGACAACTGTCATATCGCTCTGCTACCTTAGTTGACCATTACCACTTATCGGTGGACAACAATTGGATTTGTTGGGTAACTGTTGTGATTTGTTTCTGTATGCTTTGTTTCTCGGTGCAGCATGTTTCTCTTACCGAATTTATGAAGATAATTATGAAATTGAGTAGGAAAGTGATAGGACTATCACAATCTTACAAAAAGAATTCATGTGAGCGTAATCAGTATGAAACTACACAGCTGCTGCTAGTGGAGCTATATTGAGCTTGCACATAATAGTGAAGCAACAACATCCTCTCTTTCTTGTTCAACTGTCAGCCGCATTGTAATGGTGATATAAAGACAATAGCAATGCCATTGACAGTGGACGTGCAAACTTCAGCTGTTCAAAGGACTGTTGCATTCCGTGGGTTTCAGTTTATTCTATTTTTTATCATGTTACATCTAATACGGTTTCAGCAATGCACATTTCTATGGCTCTCTAACAATGGAGCCAGAAAATGATGTTGCTGCAACAAATATTTTTAAAGTATATATTCTGCTGAATATGGAGACACAGGGCTCAGCTACAGCAGACTTGTTGAGATTTATATTCACTGCAACACTTTTTCACAGTGTGTATTGTCTGACCAATAAAAGCCACACCATACTAACAAGGTATTTTATAAACTCCAGTTTTCTGCAGTAGTAAATCATCAAGTATCAATTTCAGAATGGCTGCGCTTAAGGAGGTAGCTGGAAAATAACTGAAATTCAAAATCATCGAAGCTTATGACAGCACATTATTAAAGATAACCAAATGCTCCAGAGAGCCACCATTTTTATGTCTGACTACAATGTCCATGAACAGTAAATAATTGTCTTTTCTATTTCTATGCAAAATGTATATTCTTATGTCTAGAATTAAGACGTCATAAAAAACTCCATTAAGTTTCCACATAGGGCCACAATACGAAAGTATTGTCACTATACCTCCAAAAATGATGTTTTACTGAAAAGCATATCTGTACGAACTTTTCAATAATGGAGTCTCAAAACACTGTTGCTGTAGCTAAAATTATAGTTTCCTCATATACCAGTCAAGGCCTAATGGAAATACAGTGCTCACCAATAGCAGGCTCAGCAGGTTGCAGCTCTCTCCTCAAACTCCTACATAAAAAAGCTGGATGCAAAGGTATAAAGATGGATTCCAACGGTACTCGCCAATCTTTCAAATAAATTAATGAGTACATATAAATTCGGAAAGCATTACCAGAATAAAGCAGTGATGCCCATCTGAAATTTTATGATAACCAATGCTAAAGACTCTGCAAGTATGATGGTTGGGAATAGTGAGACCTTATCAACGCTAAGTGAAGTGAGCTGTTTAGATGGAAGGCCCGAAGTCTAAGCAATGTCTCTGCTATATTCTTTTTTCCACGACTGCTCCTCCTGCAATTTTCGCATGAGAACTTTTGTGAAATTTAGAAGGTAGGAAATGAGGCACTGGGGGGAGTAATCCTGTGAGGACTGGTCATGAGCTGTGCTGGGTAGCTCACACGGTAGAGCACTTGCCCACAAAAGGTCCCAAGTTTGAGTCTAGGTCTGGCACACAGTTTTAATCTGCCAGGAAGTTTCATATCAGTGCATACCCTGCTGCAAAGTGAATATTTGATTCTACTGATGAAGTCCACCACGTTGTATATATGTTTTTGTTACAGTGAACACCAACACTGCACTCACCTGCTGCAAACCACCTATTGGTGAGCACTTTATATCCATTAGACATTGACTGGAATATGAGGAAACTGTAATTTAGCTACAGCAACAGTGTTTTGAGACTTCATTATTAAAAAGTTCATACAGAAATGCTTTGCAGTAAACATTATTAACCATGGTAGCAGTGATCAACTGAATATTGCATGGAATCTGAAAATTTTCATGAAGTCCTCAAAGAACATTTAACAGAATAAGGCCACAACAAGAAGCACTTAAAAAGATATGAAAGGAAGATTGGGGTTCAACATCCCACTGATTATGACATCCTTAGAAATGGAGCCATAGCTCAGACTGGGGAAGAAAATCACCACTCTCCTTTTCAGAGGTGCTATCCCAGCATTTGCATTAAGTGATTTTAAGGAAACGATGAGAAACCTAAACCAAGATGGCACAATGGACATTTGAAACATCAGCCTCCCAAATGTTATTCCAGTGACTTAGCACAGTACCACTTCAGTCAGTACCGCACCAAATAGCTGAATTTCATCACGGCACTCTTGGTGCTGTTTGTGCCAGAGGGTGGTGTGGATAGCCTTAAAAATAAGTACAACATCTGTGCACAACACATACTTTTCTAATAAATAGTGCAACATGGGAGCCTCTCCAGTTTTTGTTGACCAAAAGATGGATGGCAGGTGTCCAGTTGAAATATCATGCTTGTATGTAAGTAATGATCTGCTGCAAACATGAAATATTATACAGTATCGAATATGCTGGAGAAAAATCACAATCCACAATCAGCTAGTTGTCTATCCATATTAAATTTGTCATGATAATTTGATCACTACAGAGCATGGCATTGTATGACAGTGAAACACAGACTGTGGGAAAACCCAAACAAAAGAGAATCAAAGCATTTGAGATGCAGTGCTACAGAAGAATGTTGAAAATTAGGTGAACTGGTAAGGGAAGGAATGAGGAGGTTCTTGGCAGAATCAGCAAAGAATGGAATATATGGAAAACACTGACAAGAAGAAGGGGCAGGACAGTAGGACATCTGTTAAGAGATCACAAAATAGCTTCCACAGTACTAGAGGGAACTGCAGGGGAGGAAAAACTGTAGAGGAATGCGGAGATTGGAATACATCCAGCAAATATAAGGGAGGATCAGAAAGTAACACACAATAATTTTTCCCCCCCTGGTATTGCAGCTGGAATGTTGAAATTTCATGACAATACAGTTTGAAGTTTGCACTACAGAGGATATTTTAATTTCATGTGGAGCTCTAGCGAGTTGTTGTTGTTGTGGTCTTCAGTCCTGAGACTGGTTTGATGCAGTTCTCCACGCTACTCTATCCTGTGCAAGCTTCTTCATCTCCCAGTACTTACTGCAACCCACGTCCTTCTGAATCTGTCTTGGTCTCCCTCCATGATTTTTACCCTCCACGCTGCCCTCCAATGCTAAATTTGTGAACCCTTGATGCCTCAGAACATGTCCTACCAAGCGGTCCCTTCTTCTTGTCAAGTTGTGCCACAAACTCCTCTTCTCCCCAATTCTATTCAATACCTCCTCATTAGTTATGTGATCTACCCATCTAATCTTCAGCATTCTTCTGTAGCACCACATTTGGAAAGCTTCTATGCTCTTCTTGTCTAAACTATTTATCGTCCATGTTTCACTTCCATACATGGCTACACTCCATACAAATACTTTCAGAAATGACTTCCTGACACTTACATCTATACTCGATGTTAACAAATTTCTCTTCTTCAGAAACGCTTTCCTTGCCATTGCCAGTCTACATTTTATATTCTCTCTACTTTGACCATCATCAGTTATTTTGCTCCCCAAATAGCAAAACTCCTTGACTACTTTAAGTGCCTCATTTCCTAATCTAATTCCCTCAGCATCACCCGACTTTATTCAACTACATTTCATTATCCTCGTTTTGCTTTTGTTGATGTTCATCTTATATCCTCCTTTCAAGACACTGTCCGTTCCATTCAACTGCTCTTCCAAGTCCTTTGCTGTCTCTGATAGAATTACAATGTCATCGGCGAACCTCAAAGTTTTTATTTCTTCTCCATGGATTTTAATACCTACTCCAAATTTTTCTTTTGTTTCCTTTACTGCTTGCTCAATATACAGATTGAATAACACCGGGGAGAGGCTACAACCCTGTCTCACTCCCTTCCCAACCACTGCTTCCCTTTCATGCCCCTCGAGTCTTATAACTGCCATCTGGTTTCTGTACAAATTGTAAATAACCTTTCGCTCCCTGTATTTTACCCCTGCCACCTTTAAAATTTGAAAGAGAGTATTCCAGTCAAAAGCCTGAAATACAAAGCAAAAATAATGTACATGTTATTGTCTTCAATTTGTGAAGAGCAGCAAAGTGCAGTTCGATATTTGTGGGCCACAGGACATAAACCAAGTGAAATTCACAGGGACTTGCATGGTGTGTATGAGGAAAACTGTTTGGACTGTAGCAGTGTTTACAGGTGGTGCACATATTCCCAAGTGGTGATGTGAACCTTCGTGATTCGCCATGCTCCAAGCGGCCAGTAACAGCTGCAAGCCCACAGAATGTCAGAGCCACTGAGGCAGCAATTTTGAACCTTATAGCAGTGGTTCAACATTTCCTACGGTGCAGTGAATGATATTGTTCATTCCATGCTGAAATTTCATAAAGTCAGTGCTCGCTGGGTGCCACAGAACATGACAACAACCACAAGGACCCATGAATGATGATAAGCTTGGATCACTTAATGCATTACACCGCAGAAGGACACAACTTTCTGAAAGGAATCATCACTGATGATGAGTCATAAACATATCACTACAAGCCCGAAACCAAGCAGGCCTCTACGGAATGGAAACATGCTGGTTCTCCAGTATGAAAAAAATACAAAGTAAATTACTCTGCTAGGAAAGTGCTTCTAGCAGTGTCGTGGGATATGCATAATGTGTTATTGGTGGACTTTGCTGAACACGAGACCACTGTGGATGCTACAGCCTACATTAAAACTTTGGTTAAGTTGTGCTGCACCCTTTGTGACAAACACAACAATAATTCTGATGCTGTCAAACTTCATGAGACTGATCACGCCCATGTTGGTGTTCCTGCTTGTGATAAAATCGTCAAATTTGGAAGTGAGGTACTCCAGCAGCCACCATACAGTACGGACTTTATACCATTGGACTTTCACCTGTCTGGTCCAAAAAAAGAGATTGCTGGCCAACCAATACCTTGCAACAGATGTGGAAGCAAAATCAGCAGTCCACAAATGGATATGCTCCAAACAAATGGACTTCTATGAAAAGAGCATACTGAACCTGGTGCCATGATGGGAGAAATGTGTTCAAAACATTGAAGACTATGTAGAAAAATTGGTAAAAGCTATAAGTTCATCTGTGATTTTTTTTTTATTTTGTTACCTATTAAACTTTTTGGTAGTATTACTTTCCAATCTTCCCCCGTAATTGAGGATGTAGGTTGCAAGTGCTACTCTGAACTGAAAAGTAGTGGCAGAGGAGAGGAATTCATTGCAAGCTGCATCAAATCAGTCAGAAGACTGATGACTCAAAAAAAAATAAAAAAAATAGAATAAAATAATATAAAATTATTCAACTACAGTTTTGTCAAAACCGGTGACAGATGAAGCAAACATTCCATTTTCTACCTATATTTTTCATGTGAGGAAAAAATGTCTAAATCATATCATCTTGATCTTCTTCTGAATTATATTTTTTATTTTGCCTTCTGAACATACACGAAACTTCCAGTGGCCTCACATTGCAGATACTGCAGCCTAACAACACACTTTTTTTTGTGAAATACAGTCCTCAATGACAAAGGAAATTTTTGTTATAAAATCTTCCTATAACAACTGTTCATGCTTCCTGTCCTCTACTATTGTTTGATTCAATGACACTCAAGTGTAGTTTGACATTCAAGAAATTCAGCATGCTGAAGTTTTGGCTCTCACACATCAAGAAAGTTAATACAGATTTTGACATTGCCCTCTTAAAAGAAATTCAGTGTGTTGAAGCTATTGCTCTCATGCATACAGAAAGTAAGTACAGAGCTGTGAACTTGAGCTTCTGATGTACTGATTCCATCACTGTAAAATGCATTGAAAGTCAACTATTCTACACTCCTGGAAATGGAAAAAAGAACACATTGACACCGGTGTGTCAGACCCACCATACTTGCTCCGGACACTGCGAGAGGGCTGTACAAGCAATGATCACACGCATGGCACAGCGGACACACCAGGAACCGCGGTGTTGGCCGTCGAATGGCGCTAGCTGCGCAGCATTTGTGCACCGCCGCCGTCAGTGTCAGCCAGTTTGCCGTGGCATACGGAGCTCCATCACAGTCTTTAACACTGGTAGCATGCCGCGACAGCGTGGACGTGAACCGTATGTGCAGTTGACGGACTTTGAGCGAGGGCATATAGTGGGCATGCGGGAGGCCGGGTGGACGTACCGCCGAATTGCTCAACACGTGGGGCGTGAGGTCTCCACAGTACATCGATGTTGTCGCCAGTGGTCGGCGGAAGGTGCACGTGCCCGTCGACCTGGGACCGGACCGCAGCGACGCACGGATGCACACCAAGACCGTAGGATCCTACGCAGTGCCATAGGGGACCGCACCGCCACTTCCCAGCAAATTAGGGACACTGTTGCTCCTGGGGTATCGGCGAGGACCATTCGCAACCGTCTCCATGAAGCTGGGCTACGGTCCCGCACACCGTTAGGCCGTCTTCCGCTCATGCCCCAACATCGTGCAGCCCGCCTCCAGTGGTGTCACGACAGGCGTGAATGGAGGGACGAATGGAGACGTGTCGTCTTCAGCGATAAGAGTCGCTTCTGCCTTGGTGCCAATGATGGTCGTATGCGTGTTTGGCGCCGTGCAGGTGAGCGCCACAATCAGGACTGCATACGACCGAGGCACACAGGGCCAACACCCGGCATCATGGTGTGGGGAGCGATCTCCTACTCTGGCCGTACACCACTGGCGATCGTCGAGGGGACACTGAATAGTGCACGGTACATCCAAACCGTCATCGAACCCATCGTTCTACCATTCCTAGACCGGCAAGGGAACTTGCTGTTCCAACAGGACAATGCACGTCCGCATGTATCCCGTGCCACCCAACGTGCTCTAGAAGGTGTAAGTCAACTACCCTGGCCAACAAGATCTTCGGATCTGTCCCCCATTGAGCATGTTTGGGACTGGATGAAGCGTCGTTTCACGCGGTCTGCACGTCCAGCACGAACGCTGGTCCAACTGAGGCGCCAGGTGGAAATGGCATGGCAAGCCGTTCCACAGGACTACATCCAGCATCTCTACGATCGTCTCCATAGGAGAATAGCAGCCTGCATTGCTGCGAAAGGTGGATATACACTGTACTAGTGCCGACATTGTGCATGCTCTGTTGCCTGTGTCTATGTGCCTGTGGTTCTGTCAGTGTGATCATGTGATGTATCTGACCCCAGGAATGTGTCAATAAAGTTTCCCCTTCCTGGGACAATGAATTCACGGTGTTCTTATTTCAATTTCCAGGAGTGTATTTGCTGTGGAGTGCTACTGTATAACTACTGTATAACTAACTGCATCAGAACCAACTGTGGGAGATGCGCCGACTCCTTACACAGGTGGGGTAAACTTCCTTCGGCCGCTTGTGACTGTGGTGCTGAGAGACAGACAGTCAAACACATCATGCAGGAATGCCCACTAAGGGCATACGAGGGTGACCCACAGGATTTCCTAATGGCGACCCAAGAGGCAATCGACTATTTATTATCTAAGCTGGACGTCTGCTTGTGATTGCTCTTCTGTGAGTGTAAATTTACAATTGGCGGTGTCCTTATATACAAACTGTTATTTATTGCTCTGTTTATACATATGTGATTTTTTTTAAATCGTGTTGTTTCTGTAATTTTTACTGTGATGTTATGAGCCATACGCTAAATAAATAAAATAAATAAAACTACTGTAAACTCTTAAGTTTAAGTTTTCTTCACAGGAGGTCTGAAGTACCACTCAAGAACTTTCTTTGCATTGAATATTAACAATTTTTCTTCCTTGCAAATGTGATGAAATGTGCTGTATGTTGTTAGAAGAAATAATAGCTCTACCCCTGTGTTGTTGTACATCAGCAACTTGATTCTTCTTATTCAAAATTAAGGAGAAAGTCTGAATGTTAGCAAAAGAGAATGGCTTCTAATGAAAAAGAGTTAAGTTATCTGGTTTAACAGTTTCTGTAGTGACCATGTTTGCTGTGTTGCAGCACCAACTGGAAGGATTAGCCAGTGGTTCACTGTTGCCCAGGGGATGCCCGAATGGGAATATTATGATTAGTGCACTCTTCTGGGAGGCTCCTCCACTTTCTGTGACCCATCATATGTAGGAAGCGTATCATGACAGAAATTTTGTTCTGATCTGTGCTTCCATATGAAATTAAAAATAAATCTCTCACCAAATGTTGCTTGTTTTTTGAGTGGTGAAGCAATAGAGATAATCACTTCTTTCTGTCACATCTCTACAACTCCTTTATGCTTGGGAGAATAGGTTCATGAGTGGTTTATTTTGTAAATTATTTTTCTGATTGTTAGCAGAAAGACTGAAATATTTACATGCAATGAAGAGATACATTAACCCTTGCTGAGCATGTTGCCTGAAGAGTACTTTTAATTCATAGATTGTTCTCATTTTCTTAAATGAAATTTTGTTTGCACAACCAATTCGATCTTGTCATTAACATCAGTAGTAGAAATCCGCTTTTATCAAATGTATCACAGACTGAACAAGTAGCACATTGGGCACATCCAGACAGGATACTGTAAATATTACACATTAATCATTGGAGTCTGGGCCAAAGAAATGAGATACTTTCAAAGAAAAAAGTTTGTGCATCATCCTTACTGCAATATTTCAGGCAGATATTGATCATATAGAGACTGATGGAGTGAAAAATTCCTGGTTGAGATGTGTCCATCAGCCTTGAAAGCATCGCTCTTCCCTCCCCACTCCCCCCCCCCCCTCTCTCCCCTTCTCCCTCCCACCCCCCCTCCCACTCTCTCTACCCCCACCCCTTCCCAATCATGGAACACTGATTTCAGAATACATTACAAAATCACAACCACGGACTTAAAACAGACAACAACCTGCTAGACAAAGACAACAGTCATGGTCAATGGCAGGCTGTTTTCTGTGAGAAACATTTGGGAAGGAGTTGTTTTTGTTGAACCCAACATATTTTTAAGCAGCAATAATTCAGGATTTTAGTTATATTTGAGAAATGATAACAGTGAGTTTTAGCCATTGCTATCAAAATTGTGCCAATGTCATAAAAAGGATTAAAAAGAATGATCTTGTTATAAATTTCTGAACTTTTATTCTATGTGGTGTCTATAAGTGTGGCTCATCAGAAAAAAATGGGGCTAGTATTCAGCTACAATGCCTGTGAACAACAAGCAGAAAACACAACACAATACTAACAAAGCCCATCATATCCTGTCTCATCTTTTTTCATTAGATGAAACTTGTGTCAAAGTTAGTTCTTGCATATCTAGAGTAATAAGCAACTATCCTGGAACTCAGTATCAGTTGCAGATTGCCTATCTAATTGCTTTCAGAGGCATCAAAAGTTGGTTTTCAATATTTCAGATAATTATTGACCAAATTCAAAAATTTGAAATGCTATCATAATTATTCATTAAGAGATATAATCTTAAGTTAAAAGTTTAACAGAGTAAGACAAATATTACAGTTAAAAACTGCATGTCTTGAGGCTGCATAACTGATGGTGTGCAAATACCCAGACTTAACTCATCCAGTATTTGATAATGAAAGAACTTGGCAACTTCCAACAAACTTTACACATAATTGTAAACTTTTACAGAATTTTTTCTCACTCTGACATCCACCACAAAATTAAGAAAGAAAAAAAGTTTATCACTTCCTATATTTTCATTGTTCATGCAGCAACACTTCAGCATCAGACACGTTTTAATTTGTTACTTCTTCACTACCAGTTCTATTCATAATACAGTTTGCAGACAGTATGCATACATACCACTGAATATACCTGCAAAATTATATCATTGTACGACACACAATTCAGGGGATATACGAGATGTGTGGAAAACTTGCTTTCCCTTAAAACAGAGCGCAAATTACCCAGAGTATTTTCATCCAGTATTTCATAATGGGAGCGCTTAGCAACTTATAACAAATTTTAAGTATAATTTCAAACATTTTGTAAACTTTTTCTTGCTTACGTGCTTAATGTCAGATATTTACCACCTCAACTCATCTGTAAAGAAATCCAATGTTTAAATCTGTTTCAAACATGAGAGTTCGATTCTTTAAAGAATCGGGAGTTTACTGGTCATCTATAAAGAAGAAGCTACATGGACCAGCCAAGGAAAAGATGACTGGTGGATCATCCCTAACAACGGCACTTAATCTGTTATGGGCGTGATGATGATAACATGCTGTATGTCCATTTCACTTATTTGTATACTGTACCCATTCACTTGCTTGAGAGCTAACATGTTGGTGAAGCTGTTATGGTGTACAATATGACGAAGTTTCAGGTTTCAGAGAGAGAGAGAGAGAGAGAGAGAGAGAGAGAGAGAGAGAGAGAGAACATCAAAATAATTATTTATTTCACACCATTCAAAGGAAACTACCATGAATGCTTGCATATCTTTTTAGTTTCAGTTGCAATGTAAACCATAAATAGATAAACAAAAGACTAATTCTTCCACAGCAGACCTACAATTTTTACAGAATTTACATTTCACTGTGTCCCTTACAGCTACACTGTATTTGTGATTAGTCTTATTCTGTTATGTAGCAAAGTTATGTAATACACAACTTTTCATTTAAGAAAGTAATTTTGTTCTGTTTAAAAATATAATGAGTTTTGTGTGAAAACTGTTTGCTGTCTTATGCATCAGAATCAAATAACAGATAGAAAAATTGACAAAACAGTAGCTTGAGGTGGAAGTTACAAATCTTAATATCTAACAAATCTTACAAATTATTATTTTTAATTTTTTCCTTCAAATAAAATCCACTTGAATATAGTCTTGCATGTTAATTTTATGCAGCAATACTAGATTATTTACTTTTATAAAAAAGACTGCAGAAGTAGAGCTGAGCTATTAAGTGAGGGGCAAAAGTTATGATTTTATTCCCTCTTCTATAGGTGATCTACATCTGAACCTACAAGGGGCGTTCAAAAATAAACGAGCCAAGAGGCATAATTACAGAAACCACTACCTGTATGTGTAGAAGTATTGACCCTGGCTGTTGAGACACTTGTCCCACTGTGACACAAGGCGGTGAATGGCTGTCTCATAACATTCCCGGAGCTGCGATGTTAACGAGTTCCACATGTACAGCTGGACGTTGTCATCCATAGTGAATCCTTTGCCCCTCGGAGCCTTTTTAAGGGGACTCCCTTCTGATTCACTTCCTGCAGCACAGGACAATAGTTAATGCCCAGCATCACTCGCAAACCTTGACCACCCTTCACCAAGCGATCACATCAAAACGACCAGGCGATCTCACTCATGGGGTCATTCTGCTTGAGGACAATGCAAAGCCTCATATGGCCAACACAGTCCTGCAGAAATTCAAATGGGAGGTTCTCGGCCACCCTCCATACAGTCCGGATGTCTCTCCCTGTGATTACACCATTTTTGGTCCCCTTAAAAAGGCTCTGAGGGGGCAAACAATTCACCTCGGACGACAATGTCCAGCTGTACGTGCAGAACTGGCTAACATTGCAGTCATTCACTGCCTTGTGTCACACTTCTAACATACAGGTACTGTTTTCTGTAATTATGCCTCCGGCTCATTTCTTTTTTAATGCCCCTTATAAATCTACATGGATACACTACAAATCACACATAAGTGCTGGCAGAGGGTTCATAGAACTACCTTGACAATAACTGTCTATTATTCCACTCTCAAACAGAGCGCAGAAAAAAACCAACACCTATATATTTCCACACGAGCTCTGATTTCCCTTATTTTATTACGATGATTGTTTCTCACTATGTAGGTCGGTGTCCACAAAATATTTTCGTATTCGGAGGTGAAAGTTGGGAAGTAAAATTTAATGGGAAGTTTCCACCGCAATGATAAATGCCTTTGTTTTAATTATGTCTGCCCCAAATTCTGTATCATATCCGTGTCACTCTCTCCCCTATATCTCTTCTTTGAACTTCCTCAATGTACTAAGTTAATTCTATCCAGTAAGGATTGCACACCGTGCAGCAGTGCTCCAAAAGAGGATGGACAAGTGAAGTGTAGGCAGTCACTTTAGTAGGTCTTCTAAGTGTTCTGCCTATAACACGCATTCTTCAGTTTTCCTTCACCACAGCATTTTCTATGTATTCTTTCCAATTTGTTTGTAATTGTAATTCCTAGGTATTTAGTTGAATTTACACCATTTAGATTTGATTGATTTATTGTGTAACCAAAGTTTAATGGATTCCTTTTAGGATGCATGTGGATGATCTCACATTTTTCATTATTTAGGGTCAACTGCCAATTTTCGCACTATACACATATCTTTTCTCAATAGTTTTACAATTTGTTCTGATCTTGTGAGGATTTTACTAGACAATAAATGGCAGCATCATCTACAAACAACCTAAGACAGCTGCTCAGATTGTCTCCTAAATCGTTTATATAAATAAGGTACGCAGAGGGCCTATAACACTACCTCAGAAATCACTTCTGTTTTACTTGATGACTTTGCCAATTACTATGAACTGTGACCTCTCTGACAGGAAATCACGAATCCATTCACATAACAGACGATATTCCATAAGCATGCAATATGACTACAAGTCGCTTGCGAGGTACAGCCTTTGGAAATCTAGAAATATGGAAACAATTTGTAATCCCTTGTCGATAGAACTCAAAACTTTGTATGATTAAAGAGCTAGTCGTATTTTGCAAGAACGAAGTTTTCTAAAAGCATGTTGACTGTGTGTCAATAGACCGTTCTGTTCGATGTAATTCATAATGTTTGAACACAATATATGTTCCAACATCCTGCTGCATATCGACATTAATGATACGGGCCTGTAATTAGGTGGATTATTCCTATTGCCTTTCTTGAATATTGGTATGACCTGTGCAATTTTCCAGTCTTTGGGTATGGATCATTTGTTGAGCAAGCAGTTATATATGATTGTTAAGTATGGAGCTATTGCATCAGCATACTCTGAATACTCTGAAAGGAATCTAAATGGTATACAGTCTGGACTGGATGACTTGCTTTTCTTAAGTGACTTAAGTTGCTTCACTACTCCAAGGATATCTACCTCTAAGTTAGGCACATTGACAGTCATTCTTGATTCGAATTCTGGAATATTTACTTTGTCGCCTTTGGTGAAGATAACAAAACAGTTCAAAGTCATATGTCTTTTCCACCAAGCTGCTTGTTACAAGAGAAACTTTGTGTCATATTATGTGTTTCAGTTAACACATTCTGCTCACCTTATTTTACAATAATAGGCTGCACATTCACAATTTTCATTTTTCACTTTGTGTTTCATTTAAAAATATCTTCCTCTGCATTTTTTTGGCAAGTTACATTCTTCAGAATGGTTCTGGGCTCTTCACTTGGTGTACACTGCAAATTTTACACTCCAGTACAGTGAGTTGAGATATATAGCTAATCCTTCACATATGATATCATTTAGTATTCAGTATTGATTTTAAACTGTTTTCTTCCTGGTTTTGTACATTCCATGTATTCCCAATTTAATACCCTTTTTCTTGTAGACGTCTCATTGTCTTACTTTTCCAGTGCTTTTCCACATCACTTATGTCATTGCACCTGTGCACAACTAAATCAGCACCATGGTATCAGCAATAATCAGCAAATACATTCATATAAATCAACCTAATGTTTCTGCAAACAGCAAACTCATTCAAGGTAACAACTTCTATCAAATATATAATTTACAGTAGAAGACGACTACCTCCCAGATTACATCTTCACTATGCAAGTATTCACCAATAGAAACGCAAAACTATGTACTCAATGCAGAGAGAAAACACAATAAAATGAGGAACATGAAAACAAAATTGTCTTTAGGTGCAACAAGATTATGGTTAAAAAAATCAAGGACTCTACTATTGCACAACAGTAGTACAGTAAATATAGTAGGGTACAGCTACCTACTTTTCTCACTGATCCAACAAGAAAGACGACAAAAATTACTATGAAAGAGTTCAACGGAGAATATGTATGACAGCAATGGAGTTGTGCCCAATCCAAATTCTGCACTTGAATTGCAGTTCATATCCATAAACTTTATATGGCAAATTGTAATGTTTGGATGTTTACATTATCCAATTTTAAAATCAAGAGACAATAGTTCAGATGCATATGATAACTAAAATAGGCAAGTAAAAGCTACTACAGATTACGTCTATCAGGCTAACAACCACTCATCAGAGTGCTTACAGCATAGAACACAAAGTTATCAACAAGTTTCAGATCATAAAGCATGCAATCTGGTGGAACTCACAAAATATCACTTAAGAAATATGGCTTCTGTTCATTTCTATTGGTAAAAGTATACTGTTACCTTTAATTTGCATTTGTAAGGACAGTAACATATTACATCTGGACTCTTGCTCATTCCAAATTCAACTAGGATTCAGTCACAAAAAATATATTACCACTATCAAATCTTCACACTTAATTTCCGAAGATGTAAATGAAAAATGGTATTACTGAGAAGCTCAAATCATTTTTCATAAGCAATCAGTATTAAATTTACTAAGACATCCAAAGTGATGCCAGTGTAAAAAAAAAAAGTCAAAATATTAATTACAACTTAATATAGGAAAAGAGTTTACATAAATTATTCTAGCCAGAGAATACAAAAGGAAAGAGGCTCTGAATCAAAGAATCATTCCTTTCTACTATGCTATCCCCAAAAGAAAAAAAATTGAATACCTTAAAATTATAAACAATGAAAATAAGAGGAAGGCTGTTTATAAAACAGACTAGTATATTTCTACCCGCACAAATCTAGAAATATTGTACTTATCCTCACCTCAAAAATATGTATCTCAAGTATTTGGTAAATGAAAAGTAAATAAAAGTACAACTGGTGGGAGCAATGGGTAGAATGGTACCGACAGCTAACACAGCACTGAAATTTCCTTCTGTTTTCCTTTTTCTTTAACAAAAAAAAGGGGGGAGACACAATATTAAGATTTTTCGGCTACGATACAAGTCCTGTACACTATTTTTATTGTTTACGCTCTGTCTACTGATAAGCCACAGAAACCTTCCTTATTGTTGTGGAATCTGCAACATAATTTAGGAGAGGATCACTGGTTTGACAAATTTCTATTACCAGTTCTTCCAGAGTACAACCTAGGTTGTGCTGCCTACAACTCAAGATTTTCATATGAATACATTTGTAGTGATTGTATGTTGCAACGACGATTATAGTGACACAACACAGTGCGCAAAGTATTTATGATTAGTGATACGTTCATTGACAGACATTTATTCTTTCCTTCAGAGTAGTTAATTATTCCTTGCTCCTGTTGAATAAATGTTGTATGCTACTTGGATATGATGCTTTAAAAGTATTGATGCCTCATGGTAACTCTAATGAACAACACTTCTATCAAGAGTACGGATAATTTGGTTCACAATATTAATGACACTGTTTTGCTTTAATAAAGTCACAAAAAGATAAATAATTTTCAAAACAAAATTTACAATATTCAGATATATATGGGCTGAAATGAACCTTCAGAACACAGCACAATCAATCCACAAGATTTGTTGGATGTTTCACAAAAAGGCATCTGTTTTTAAAGAGCAAAGATACGGCTTTGGTCCCACTGTGGCATAAATTTTTAATCAGTCAAGAGGATTAAAATAAGCAAATAACTGTCAAGTAGAAACACATCTATGGGCAAAAACTCTTTTTACAGTCACAAAATTGGTTAGAAATGTGAACACACAGAGCACATGCACAGACTAGGCAGAAGACTAGCAGGAAGGAGGTGAGCATCAAATAATAGAAGAGGTCTGAGATATGTCAGCTTAAATAACAATAACTCAATAGCTAAAAGAAACATCACATTGGTAAATATAATAATGTCCAAAGAGACCAGATTTACTATCAGGTTACAGGCAAAATTTCTGTAACTAGGATAAATACATAATCTTTTCTAAAAGATTGCACAAAGTACATAATAAGCTAACTCTAATACTATCAACATTTGCCTCCATATTCATGAATGAAAGCAGAAGGAAGGCAAGGAGGTGGAGTAATAGACAGTCCATATCAATGGACACACAATAACTATACACTAAGAAAAGTCCAATTTTCTAATACAGTGAAGCTGTAGAGCTGGGAAAATGTAAATGGAATGTGTGTGGACCTATGCTCAGAAAAAATATCCTTGTTCATAATCTGAGTCACCTGGCACAATTCTTTTTCAACACTTAGAAACATGTAGTTTCACACCAATCAAAGAGAATAATGGGGCCCTGTGTAATATATTTAACTGATCAAAAAAAAGTTAAATTCAAAAGTTACACATTCGAAGTTTGCTCAATGACAGAACTTACAACAATGATTAGAATTTTTGGTGTAACTTTTTAATCAAAGTTTTAAAGACGTTTCCTCATCTAATATTTGTACCTTGTGCTAAATAATGAACAGTTCAGAATTATTTTTCTTATGCTTGGGTTCACAGCTAACAAATATTGATTAAAAGAAGTCATGGCCCTGCTGAGAATGTACATTATTTGAATAAGATGCTTTATTCACAACTATTGGCCAATTTCAACCTAACACCCATTTTCAACTGTAGAGTCTTAGACATAAAACCTAGCCGCCACAGAGGGTAAATGTCAGTTGTTAACCTAGCCGCCACAGAGGCTACATATCAGTTGTTCACTTAGGTCCCCCATCAGAATTCTTAGTCTTGCCATCTGCAAGGTCTGGCATCACTGCAGGATGCAGAATTGTATGGAGGAAATGTTGTCTTCTGCTCCATTTGTTACAGTGTTGTATCTGCTCGTTGTCTAGTGGTAAATGTCATACAGTGTAGACAAGAAGTTGCAAGTTTGAGTCCACTTCTTTCTTCATTTTTTACTTGCAGTTCAGCTCCCTGGTAACAGTATTAGTCTGGTGGAAACTCAAAGATAATTTGCTTCACTTGCTAACATACTAATAACAGCAAAGCCTTCCAGAAACACTTCCATGAAAGAGCTTGCTGCTGCCTCAAGATTAGAACAGTTTATGCTCAAAAATTCCTCACACTCTAATGGACACTGACGGTCCATCAATGAATACTTTGACACCAGCTATCTTCTGACTGGGTGATTGAAGTGTAACGCTACTTGAGTATGTTTCTGATCTCATGTTATAGTTTGATTTTCCTCATGAAATAACTTCAATAAATTGAGTGAATTCCGTGCAGTTACACAAGGCTGCTATGAGTTTACTTATCAAAAGTCATTTTCTCATACGAAATTCGAGTAGTTCTTGTAGGAATGTGTGGGATTTTTCATAGTTGAATCCTATGAATATTATTCAAGCATTATAAAACTGACCTGTGAGAGGAAAAATGTCTATCATTTGCAACAGAATGTTCACTTCTGTCTGTCTGTCTGTCTGTGGTCTGTGTGTGTGTGTGTGGGGGGGGGGGGGGGGGGGGGTGTTCACTAGAAGGATTTTCTTGTTTCAAGAAAGATCATTCTGGAAGGAATGATTTTTCTTCCACATTCAGGAAGTCTTTATAAGTGCCACACATGATGAACAGTGGCCATTTAATTTATGTGCAACATCTGCATTCAATGTGCAAGTTTCAGTAGTCAAGGCATAGGAGAGTATACTGATTAAGGAAAGGCAAACTTATGTTTCTAGCATTTGTAGACTCACAAAAGGCTTTTGATAATGCTGACTGGAATACTCTCTTTCAAATTCTGAAAATGGCAGGTGTAAAATACAAGGAGCAAAAGGCTATTTACAACTTGTACAGAAACCAGATTGTAGTTATAAAAGTTGAGGGGCATCAAAGGGAAAGCAATGGTTGAGATAGGAGTGAGAGAAGGTTGTAGCAGATCTCTGATCTTATTCCATCTGTATATTGAGCAAGCAGTAAAGGAAACAAAAGAAAAGTTCGGAGTAGGTATTAAAATCCATGGAGAAGAAATAAAAACTTTGAGGTTCGCCAATGACATTGTAATTCTGTCAGAGACAGCAAAGGACTTGGAAAAGCAGTTGAACGGAATGGACAGTGTCTTGAAAGGAGGGCATAAGATGAACATCAACAAAAGCAAAACGAGGATAATGGAATGTAGTCGAATTAAATCGGGTGATGCTGAGGGAATTAGATAAGGAAATGAGACACTTAAAGTAGTAAAGGAGTTTTGCTATTTGGGGAGCAAAATAACTGATGATGGTCGAAGTAGAGAGGATATAAAATGTAGACTGGCTATGGCAAGGAAAGCGTTTCTGCAGGAGAGTAGTTTGTTAACATCGAGTATAGATTTAAGTGTCCGGAAATCTTTTCTGAAAGTATTTGTATGGAGTGTAGCCACGTATGGAAGTGAAACATGGACGATAAATAGTTTAGACAAGAAGAGAATAGAAGCTTTCCAAATGTGCTACAGAAGAATGCTGATGATTAGATGGGTAGATCACATAACTAATGAGGAGATACTGAATAGAACGGGGGAGAAGAGGAATTTGTGGCGCAACTTGGCTAGAAGAAGGGATTGGTTAATGGGACATGTTCTGAAGCATAATGGATCACCAATTTAGTATTGGAGGGAAGCATGCAGGGTAAAAATCATAAAGGGAGACCAAAGGATGAATACACTAAGCAGATTCAGAAGAATGTAGGCTGCAGTAGTTATTTGGAGATGAAGAGGCTTGCACAGGATGGAGTAGCATGGAGAGCTGCATCAAACCAGTCTCTGGACTGAAGACCACAACAACAACAAACAAAACCATTATTCAGTCTACAAATGCTGAAAGAAAGACAAGTATCATCCTCTCATAATGACCACAATATAACTATTACTGATGCTTTGTCAAAAAAGCAAAAAGCATCCATGTTGAAGAGTTTTCAACTTTCAATAAGGTAAAGACAGAGAGAACCAAAAATAACAATAAGTTACCTATTGTTACCAATCTGAGCTCGATTCTGATTGCCTCTGCGGTGCCTCACAGTCAGCACAGGATGTTATTACACAAGCCTCTGTTCAGCAATTATTTTTTATAGTTTTCACCAATGTGGAAGCCACTGTCTTACTGAAATTTTACTGTAAAATTTACTTACATGACTTTGTACTAATATGAAAGAAGAGAAGCCAAATTATAGAAAAGTGATGACAATAAAGAATATATACATTCTGCAGTACTTAAGTACTGCTAGGTGGATATTTGGCAAGAATTCTGGGCAAATAATTTTTTTTAGTTTGGTACTGTCCTCTATCTGCTTCTATGTTGTACCAAAACTTTAATCTCTACATCTACTACATATTGTACCTCATCATTTGTTTTACATATTCTAATATCTGCCTACTGCAGCAATATTTCCCTGTTTTTTACCTTCTAGTACCAAGTTAAACATTACTGAACACTTTGTAAAATGTTGCACTAGCATTGTCCTACTTGTAGAAAACTTCTTTCTTCCTCTGTACAATCTAGTACATTTTGGCATAAATGTTAATAAATGTCACTTTCATATTTAATGACAATACAAGTGAAGATAGCAAGCACACCATGATAATATACCTTAAATAAAGTAGTAAATACATCACATAATAGTTATCTGATAAATGAGGACTTACCTGTCGACGATATACTTCTTCTTCAAGACGTTGTTCTATATTTGACGATTTTCGATTATGCCCGCTACTTTCACTACCCCACAATTCTGACAGACTCAATAATGGTCCACTACTGCAACAAAAATAGATGAATTAATCAATAAAGGATTAAATTTTAGAGTAGTTCAAATTTAAATGGACCTGTGATAATATTTTTCTAAATTATCAGCATCAGCATTTTTCTAATTTCCAATATTAACAGCATCAACATTTCTCTTGACAAGTAATTTTTAATGGTGTTTTCAAAGCACCCAAAGCATGTTAGCTTATTGCTATAGTGTGAGACCTGGTGTTGTTATGCCAGAGCAAATAAGTTCTGACATGGGTGCACATAGTGCCTTTTGACTTGTAGGCAATTCAACCTTAATGAAGATCACAGTATCAGGCAATACTAATGTTGTCATGCTCCTTTTGGAAATTATTAGCAGATTGTGTTCACTACTACAGAGCATAGTGGCCAAGGTTTTCCAAGCAGAAATAAGGACCAGCTTTCAGTGAAAATCCCTTGTAACTTCATATTGGCTCTCCATTTAAAGAGGTAATGACTATTCCTAGTCTCATGATAAGATCATTTCTGCAAAAAAGCATTATCCCCTTGCCACATAATGTGAAATGCAAGTGATTGCAACTCATCAAGGCACCAACTTTTTAGGTGAAGTTGAAGAGAGATTTGAAGCACTGTTAAATGCCAAAATTCTATGATAGGCCCAAATTCTGTCCTACCATGTCTGTTTACAGAAGCAAGGGCTCTGATACGGTTTCAAAGAGATGATGTCCTCTCTCAAACTAATTACAACAAAGCATTCTTTTCCCATAGTTTGAGCATAAACCAACATACTTAAAAAGTAGTAAAACCTTCATTCACAAGAAACTGTAAACCATGTTGCATAATTCCAGGGTGCACCTCTCACTAACAGTACTGGATGGAGGCCAAGGTTTGCAACAAAGATCCGTGCTTTCTTCCAGAAAAACTCCTGTATTTTCCCTGGCTACCACCTCAAAATGTTTCATTTATATGTGATTTGCCCTTGTAATAATGAAATGAAACCATTTGCCCCAAAATAAGGGAATAAGTTTGCAGAAATCTGTAAATTTGTCTTGCAAAACTGAAAAATATTAATTGATAACTGAATAAATTTTGGGTACCAAAATGAAGAAATTTACATTATTTAATTACTTCTACTTAGTTAATGTACCAGAAGTAATCGGCAAACTCCATTGTCTGCTTCTGTAAATAAAGCTGTGGCCCCAATGCAGCCCAGTCACTTTCGTATCATCTGGCTTCTTCTATCTGCCTGGTGTACTCAATTGAAATATATGTGATAGAACAGACTTTATTACTCTCAGTATTATTTGGAATTGTTCTTGTACCCTGTTGACTTTTACAAGCCTTGAAACTGGAACAGAGAGGCCTTGTTTCGAAACCTTTGTGTTTTTGACTAATGATAATTAGCCTGGGTTGGCTGTCAATTTTCTGGGTGTAATACAATTCATACATGGGACTTTAATGTATACAAATAAAAATCTATATCTAGGCAGACCATAAACTGCAAGGATTCAGTCCAATTCAGTTAGTGGTGTAACATTATTTACACAGAGCAGTACAATGGAATCAATAACAAACAAGCAGGCTGCAGGAGAAACCACATACACAGTTCTACTTATAGTTCTTGTTGTTGTTGTTGTGGTCTTCAGTCCTGAGACTGGTTTGATGCAGCTCTCCATGCTACTCTATCCTGTGCAAGCTTCTTCATCTCCCAGTATCTACTGCAACCTACATCCTTCTGAATCTGCTTAGCGTATTCATCTCTTGGTCTCCCTCTACGATTTTTACCCTCCACACTGCCCTCCAATGCTAAATTTGTGATCCCTTGATGCCTCAAAACATGTCCTACCAAACGATCCCTTCTTCTAGTCAAGTTGTGCCACAAACTTCTCTTCTCCCCAATCCTATTCAATACCTCCTCATTAGTTATGTGATCTACCCACCTTATCTTCAGCATTCTTCTGTAGCACCACATTTCGAAAGCTTCTATTCTCTTCTTGTCCAAACTAGTTATCGTCCACGTTTCACTTCCATACATGGCTACACTCCATACAAACACTTTCAGAAACGACTTCCTGACACTTAAATCTATACTTGATGTTAACAAATGCCTCTTCTTGAGAAACGCTTTCCTTGCCATTGCCAGTCTACATTTTATATCCTCTCTACTTCGACCATCATCGGTTATTTTACTCCCTAAATAGCAAAACTCCTTTACTACTTTAAGTGTCTCATTTCCTAATCTAATTCCCTCAGCATCACCCGACTTAATTTGACTACATTCCATTATCCTCGTTTTGCTTTTGTTGATGTTCATCTTATATCCTCCTTTCAAGACACTGTCCATTCCGTTCAACTGCTCTTCCAAGTCCTTTGCTGTCTCTGACAGAATTACAATGTCATTGGCGAACCTCAAAGTTTTTACTTCTTCTCCATATATTTTAATACCTACTCCGAATTTTTCTTTTGTTTCCTTTACTGCTTGCTCAATATACAGATTGAATAACATCAGGGAGAGGCTACAACCCTGTCTTACTCCTTTCCCAACCACTGCTTCCCTTTCATGCCCCTCGACTCTTATAACTGCCATCTGGTTTCTGTACAAACTGTAAATAGCCTTTCGCTCCCTGTATTTTACCCCTGCCACCTTCAGAATTTGAAAGAGAGTATTCCAGTTAACATTGTCAAAAGCTTTCTCTAAGTCTACAAATGCTAGAAACGTAGGTTTGTCTTTTCTTAATCTTTCTTCTAAGATAAGTCGTAAGGTCAGTATTGCCTCACGTGTTCCAACATTTCTACGGAAACCAAACTGATCTTCCCCGAGGTCGGCTTCTAACAGTTTTTCCATTCGTCTGTAAAGAATTCGCGTTAGAATTTTGCAGCTGTGACTTATTAAACTGATAGTTCGGTAATTTTCACATCTGTCAACACCTGCTTTCTTTGGGATTGGAATTATTATATTCTTCTTGAAGTCTGAGGGTATTTCGCCTGTCTCATACATCGTGCTCACCAGATGGTAGAGTTTTTTCATGACTGGCTCTCCCGAGGCCATCAGTAGTTCAAATGGAATGTTGTCTACTCCCAGGGCCTTGTTTCGACTCAGGTCTTTCAGTGCTCTGTCAAACTCTTCACGCAGTATCTTATCTCCCATTTCGTCTTCATCTACATCCTCTTCCATTTCCATAATATTTTCCTCAAGTACATCGCCCTTGTATACACCCTCTATATACTCCTTCCACCTTTCTGCCTTCCCTTCTTTGCTTAGAACTGGGTTGCCATCTGAGCTCTTGATATTCATACAAGTGATTCTCTTCTCTCAAAAGGTCTCTTTAATTTTCCTGTAGGCAGTATCTATCTTACCCCTAGTGAGACAAGCCTCTACATCCTTACATTTGTCCTCTAGCCATCCCTGCTTAGCCATTTTGCACTTCCTGTCGATATCATTTTTGAAACGTTTGTATTCCTTTTTGCCTGCTTCATTTACTGCATTTTTATATTTTCTCCTTTCATCAATTAAATTCAATATTTCTTCTGTTACCCAAGGATTTCTATTAGCCCTCGTCTTTTTACCTACTTGATCCTCTGCTGCCTTCACTACTTCATCCCTCAGAGCTACCCATTCTTCTTCTACTGTATTTCTTTCCCCCATTCCTGTCAATTGTTCCCTTATGCTCTCCCTGAAACTCTGTACAACCTCTGGTTCTTTCAGTTTATCCAGGTCCCATCTCCTTAAATTCCCACCTTTTTGCAGTTTCTTCAGTTTCAATCTGCAGTTCATAACCAATAGATTGTGGTCAGAATCCACATCTGCCCCAGGAAATGTCTTACAATTTAAAACCTGGTTCCTAAATCTCTGTCTTACCATTATATAATCTATCTGATACCTTTTAGTATCTCCAGGATTCTTCCAGGTATACAACCTTCTTTTATGGTTCTTGAACCAAGTGTTGGCTATGATTAAGTTATGCTCTGTGTAAAATTCTACAAGGCGGCTTCCTCTTTCATTCCTTCCCCCCAATCCATATTCACCTACTATGTTTCCTTCTCTCCCTTTTCCTACTGACGAATTCCAGTCACCCATGACTATTAAATTTTCGTCTCCCTTCACTACCTGAATAATTTCTTTTATCTCGTCATACATTTCATCTATTTCTTCATCATCTGCAGAGGTAGTTGGCATATAAACTTGTACTACTGTAGTAGGCATGGGCTTTGTGTCTATCTTGGCCACAATAATGCGTTCACTATGCTGCTTGTAGTAGCTAACTCGCACTCCTATTTTTTTATTCATTATTAAACCTACTCCTGCATTACCCCTACTTGATTTTGTATTTATAACCCTGTAATTACCTGACCAAAAGTCTTGTTCCTCCTGCCACCGAACTTCACTCATTCCCACTATATCTAACTTTAACCTATCCATTTCCCTTTTTAAATTTTCTAACCTACCTGCCCGATTAAGGGATCTGACATTCCACGCTCCGATCCGTAGAACGCCAGTTTTCTTTCTCCTGATAACAACGTCCTCCTGAGTAGTCCCTGCCCGGAGATCCGAATGGGGGACTATTTTACCTCCGGAATATTTTACCCAAGAGGACGCCATCATCATTTATTCATACAGTAGAGCTGCATGTCCTCGGGAAAAATTACGGCCGTAGTTTCCCCTTGCTTTCAGCCGTTCGCAGTACCAGCACAGCAAGGCCGTTTTGGTTAATGTTACAAGGCCAGATCAGTCAATCATCCAGACTGTTGCCCCTGCAACTACTGAAAAGGCTGCTGCCCCTCTTCAGGAACCACATGTTTGTCTGGTCTCTCAACAGATACCCCTCCGTTGTGGTTGCACCTACGGTACGGCCATCTGTATCGCTGAGGCACGCAAGCCTCCCCACCAACGGCAAGGTCCATGGTTCATGGGGGGCTACTTATAGTAGCTGCATACATTTGCAGAGCATCATCTGCTGACAGGATCTTAACCACCATTTGTTCCATCACAGTTTAATATCCTCACCAGCAGACAATATCAATAACAGCATGAAGGCATTACAGCTTATGAAAACAGAGAATCATCAGAGGCAAGTCACTTGGGTTCAGCTGCTCTCTCAGAACAGGCCAAGCAAGCAGCTGCAGCTCAGTCTTAAATAGCAGGCCGCATGACCGCTTTCGAATTTCGCATAGCTGCTATTTGTAAATACCTGCCTGTGGACTTGGATATTCTGGTTATTGCTGTTGGCATTCCTTCTGTGTTCTGCTCATGACGAACCTGGCTTGTTTATGGATTATGCATTCGTATCAGGTACATCACAAAACAGAGAAGTCAAGAATAGGAGCATTTACCTGCAATGTCATCAGCTTCACTATCAGGCGCATAATGTAACAAACCATGGTGTCACTATTCTTTAATTTTATTGTGATCTAACCCTTGCATATTGTGTTTGTTTTGTAGACGAAACACCTTGCCCAAAACCAGACCTCTAGAATTTTTGGTAATCTGTAGTTTACTGAGTTACTTTATTACAAGAAAACCCACTAGATGGAAAATAGCACCATCAAAAATGACCTGGTCTGCTACATAGACCCTGAACAGCCTGAATTGGCCTAAGTTAGTACTGTAAGCTCATTGCTTTGAGCCAGAAATATAACTACTGTTATGCATATTCATTCATTCATTCATTCAAGACGTGGTAATATGGTTTGCACCTGACCAGGACACCAGAGTGATAACATTCAAGTTAAGCAATTCTTTGTTAGCTCAAGCTTTCAAAATCACTGTGAGTGCCACTGGAAAATCAGGATGAATCAAACAGAAACCATTAAGGATGCTCCTTGACATTCTTCCTCCATTCAGTTACCAATTTCTAAAGTTTCAGTTTATTAAATGTCCACAGGGTTGTGAGTGTAATTTAAGAAGGCTGAGGTAGAAGCTATATCTGGCATTCTGCACCATTCTTCCTCTATAGTACAGTCAACAACTTTTCCCTCAGCACCATCGGTTTACCAACAACCACCCAGCATTCAATTTTCACCATGAGACATCAAACTTTTCGGTGAGCAAAATGACATACCACGTTTCAAAACCACATCACTTCACCCTGTAGCAAATTGTCTCACTGAAAGTATTGTAAGCATATTCAAATCTCATATAACAAAAGCCAACACAGTAGTACAATAAGGATAATGCACTATTAATTTTTCTTTCACAATAAAGAGGCACTCCACATGATACAAAAACCTCCAGCAGAAAAATTGTGTGGAAGACTGCACTGTACACTAATGTCAATACTAAAGCCACTCATTCATTTATAGACCAACCACACTCAGCCAAGAATAAAGTTTTTCAAAGTCACTGATCAAGTACTCATTACAAAAATGGAAAGAAATAGTGGGTACCAGCCAAGGTGATATATTTCTGAACATAATGTACAGGGTCAGAACTAACAACGGTGTCACAACACGGCATAGAAACCAAATGAAGCCACAATGTGTGCATGCACATATAGCTGGAGCTCCTAGGCCATTTCTTTCACAGACTCATATGACTAAGATGCAGCCAGCTGTCTTGGTGGAATTACAATTGCAGCCAGCAGTTCTCCCCAACTTCACCACAAGCAGTGAGACCCAGATGCAGCAAACCAACAACGTCCTGATGGAGGATGGCACAGTGCCTCACCCCACAGACAGAGATATGATGTTGACGCAGTGGATTAGCTGGACCAAGTACCCATCACCCAGGTTTTAGGTACAGCTTTCCTCAGCTTCAGGGGGCAAATGCAAGGGGGAGCACCAAGTGTGTATCTACTATAATTCGGATGGTGGTAGTCCCTACGAAACATGAAACAATCTTTGTCAACACCCCGTTTTTCATCCAACAAGGGAAGCTGTATCCTCCAGAAAATATAATATACAGCCTACATAGATGAGCAATGAGCTGCTTATGACTCAAGAGCCAAGGACTATATCACATCCAGTCGCCAAACATTAATAGAAGCAGACAAACAGTTCCACTCATCTTGGAATACCTCAAAACAATCAGACAGAATCAGAACAGTGTCGTAGGACTCGTCTGCACTCTCAACCACGAAGAGGCAAACTGGACATTACACAAGTGACGGTAGTCACTGTTCACTACACCAGTATTGAAAGATAGATCAGTACAAGTGAACTTTGAACTACATTACTATCAGTAAATCATTGTAAATTGTTGATCATCTGTACTGTAACCTATTTTTGCCATTGCTGTTGTCTAACTTTACTTGGTCTCATGACGAATCTGTATAGTTGCTGCATGCAAGCAAACCACCACATAACATTAACTACTTGGGTAGTAGGGAGGGATGGTGAGGGTTATCTTCCTGTCACATTTGTATGTTTGAAGTAAAGTGCATTTGGTGAATACAACAGGAGACTAGCTTTAAGAAACAGTACTGCTAATGTCAATTTTGTGGAATGTAATATTCTACTGAATACAGAGGCAAAACATTATGGCCACAAGCCACCGCGTGGTCGAATGGTGGTGCTACAGGCATGTGGCACAGTAAAGAAAGCATAAGTGAAGTGAGTTAAAGAGCAATCATTCTAATGATGATACAGGTCATAAATGGGAAAATCCACCACCATGAGTGACTTTGACAAAGCATAGACTGTTTTGGTTCATCACATGGGAATGAGCACCTTGAAAATCGCAAAGCTGGTTGGCTAGCTACCTGCTACTGCCATGAGAATCTATGGAAAGTAGCTGAATGACAGTGAAACCACGTGTGTTCGACAACGTGCTGGATATTCACGCCTCAGTACAGAACCTGATGGTTAGAGGTCTGCACACACTGTAAACCAGGACAGGTGGCAATCTGTGGCAGATCTGATGACAAAATTCATTGCTGGTGCAGACACAAGTATTTAGGAGCACACCGTTCAGTGCACACTGTTGATCAAGGAGTTCAGCAACAGGCGACACCTATGTGTTCCCATGCTGACAACGACATCATCACTTACAATAGCAGTTGGCCACAGGATCATCGAAACTGGAAAATGGATCAATTGAAAGGTGTCATCTCTTCAGATGAATCATATTTCTTGTTACACCAAGTCAATGGTTATATCCAGATACGCACCAGTACAGCTGAACGTCTACTTGAAATGTGCACTGTGCCATGAACAGACTGGTGGGACAATATTATGCTTTGAGGACCATTCAACTTGGCTTCCCTGGGATCTGTGATAGCAATTGGAGGCACCATGACAGAACTGAATTATGTGAACATTATTGTTGACCACACATCCCCGATCGTACCTGAGGTGTTTCCTGATGGCAATGGCATCTTCCAGCAGGATACCTGTCCATACCATCAGGCCAAATCATCTACAGGAGTTTGAGGAGCATAACAATGAATTAATATTGGTGTCTTGACCACCAGATTCATCCAGTCTGAATGCAATGGAACCAACACACCATTAAGCATGTGATCACTACACTTTAGCTTGTCAGTGTATATTCAGTCTCAAAAAGTGACTTTTCCACTCAATGGCAGAATCAGACAGGCATTTGGGTTTGTACAGTCCTTTCCAGATCACTTCTGTGAGTTAAGATATGGACATCTGGACCACACTACACTGAAAATGAACTGGGGTAACTAATGTAACAGGTCACTGAGCTGCTGCAATATGAAATAGTGAATGCTAGTGTTGTGATGGATGTTTCCCAAATTATACTTAGAAGATGTGCTTGAGCATTTCAAAATTGTTACAGCTACATTCTAGCCTAATCTTTTCTACAGCTATCCTATAGCATTAAAATACAGGACTTTTGACATTAAGGTAAAGTCTGTAGTGCACATTTTACACTAACTTTCTGTGTTTGAGAACCAGTCATAAAGTTTGGAACAGATATATAAAAATACTTGTTGAGGTGTGGACCATTTTACTCATGCCAAAAAGTACTCATTGGAATGAGCTGTCTTTCTGGTGATGGTCATTGCTATCTTATTGATGGTGAGTATTTCTACTTAGCACTACCACTGTCTTGCAGTTGCCACTAAGCAACTGTCACCTATATCAGCCACTCCTTATATATCATTTGAGGTTGTGCTCGCATCAAAAGAAGATAAGTTATTCTCCGGAATGTGAATAACATAAACACTAAAACAGGGTTCTGTTATTTCATATGGGAAATTGTAAACATCGTATTCGACAGTCAATATGGTGTAGCCATGTTTCAACAATAATCTAATTTTCCTATAAAAACTGATCAAAACCATAAGAAGATCAATCCTCTTCTGTGCCCTGTCATTAGGTATGTTCACTTCCAAAACACATTTATGATGTAAAATTACTGTGGTAGCCATTTTCAAACAAGCTGTGTGGTTTCCGTTTGATTATTTAAATAACTTCGATATGTCAGTAGTAGTTTTATTTAATGACGAATTTTATGTTTTTTTCAGAATATTCAACACAACTGACATTGAAATACTCATGTAAATTCCCTGGCTTTTCATCTGGATATTACATGGGTTCAGCTGAGAAAGTTAGCAACAAGAATTTCTACAGGTTTCCAGAACAACCTCAAGAGTTGCTTCTGAAATGGAAAAGTTTTGTAAAGTGTCACCTGATGTGAACTGTGCTAATTATTTTGTTTGAGAAGATCATTTTTTCGAAGAAGATTCTATGAATAAAACTAGGCATAGGCTAAACAGGGGTATGTTTCCAAAACATGTCGCAGGTGTTCCCTGTGAAATTGCTAATATCAGTAGTGAATCAAGTGAAACAGTTGTTAATAGCAAATTAGGCTTACCAAGCATTAGTGGTGCTATGGCAAGTGTTCATTATACAGCTGCTAATACAAGAAGTGAAACTGGTGTTAATGAACTACAAAGCTTTAGTTGTGCTGTGGCAAGTAGTTCTCATGCAGCTGTACGACAGATAAAAGAAAATTTTTATTATGTGCTTGAGAAATAAAAAGTAAGTTTTTTTTTCATTTCACGGTTTTTATCCACCTTTCCTACTTTTGGTACTTAGTATTGATGTCTTCTTTTTGTGTTGAAGCATTTACAATCTTAAGATGTAGGAACATTTTTTAAGAAACTAATGGTCAGTAGTACAACTTCCCTGGGTATTTACTCACAAATTACAGTCCTGAGCATAGTTGAAACAAATTTTAGAATTCTTCATTAATTAACACTGTGATACAAGATTTCTTAATTGAACGTCTTTAACTGCCAACAATTATTCTCTTAATAATAGTTTTCTTCCCCCCCCCCCCCCCCCCCCTCTCAACCCCGCAACTTGTGAGCCATCAAAGTACAACATTACTCAGTAATATCTGTAGTCCAATTTAGCTACTACAGTTTTTATTTAGCTTGTGACAGTTATTTAGACTACAATCTTGTTTCGAGTTCTGTCAGTTTCAAGTGTTGCGTCTAGTTCTTATGATGCACAAAACGTCCTGGAGCTTTTATAGGTTGGTAGAAATCAATGTGTGTCAGTTTGCAAGACTATTTTTGATGTTTGTGTCCAACAGTAGCTGCTCAAGAAAACATCATAGGAGCAGCCACTGTCAGATACAAACGTCAAAAATAGACTTGTAAACTGACACACTTATATTGATTTCTATCAGCATATATAAGCTCCAGACCCAACACTTGAAACTGACAGTAAGTCAAAACAAGCTTTTAGTGTAAATAACTGCAGCTAAATAAAATTTAGCAGCTAAATTGGACTACAAATATTCCAGAATAATAGGTTTGTTACTGCTGTATTCTAATGTGCTATAGCTGTGTTTAAATTGTTTTTTTATGATGCTAGCCAATAATTACATGGAACGCCCAGAAAACTGAGATAAGAAAATTAAAAGCAAATAAAACCTTACAATGTACATAAGCTAGGAGGGATGCAATCTGCAATGTTTATTCTTTTTTAGTTCATGATCATACCACTAGAGGCGCTGCTATCGGTTTGTTTTTCCCTCTTTTAACATGGAAGTTGTGCTTCTCTTTTCTTGCTTTTCTGTGGTGACACCTACCTTTAAATATCTTGCTATGTGTTTAAATAATTGAATGTTTTATGGCAGTCTACAACATCATTCCGATCACGTGATTTTTAGCAAGCTTGGGTACATACCACAACAGCTACTGGTATTATGTGTGTTTTACTTAATGATTTATACTGTTCACTATTCTTTTTTACATATCTCAAGCCCAAAATAAACCAATACTCCAATAATTTTACACACAGAAATTTACCAGGTGCCCTTGTATTGTAATTCTCACTTCACAGACATATCAAATCTTACCTTGTTGAAGTGTTATCGTAATGGCCACTCCTCCTCATTTGGAATACATTTGATCCACCTGAAAATTATTGTTGCAAAAATGTGACTACAACTGCTAATACAATGCAACTATTTCAGAATTAACTATAATCAGACTACTAACAAGATTTCCAAAATTAATTTACTTTAAAATAGAGGACGTACGTCATCCTTTCCTGATGTGCAAATCATAGCATTACAGTTTTCTACCAAGGCCACTAGCTAAAAAAAAAAAAAAGAGAAGAAGAAGACATTTTAATACAAAGTACACTAAATTCGATAAAAAAATGCCACTATATTATCGGAGGTACAAAAGCAACACAAAGCTGCAAATCTTCAATGGGCCAAACACACAGATACTGTACAGTAGATGGCTGGAAGGATGTAGTATCGTCTGATGAGTTGTGATTTTGCCCCTTCTCAAACAACACAAGGTGCTGAGTGCACCAACTGCCCATATAACTTGCATGTGTGGAGAATGTAATTCAATCTGGAGGCGATCCTTTCGCACTTCAGGGTGTTGTTTTCCATACCATGACTTGGGATCACCCATTTAGATTGTCATGAAAACGAACCACAATGTTTGTTTCCATATTCTTGGTAAGGATATGGGAGATGTTAGTGAGGAGCAAGGAGGGCATTTTCACCAGGGCATTAAAGTAGTGGAAAAACGCTATCAAGGCCGCTGGAACACCAACATGATGGGGACTACTTTTGGTCACTTCACCAAGAAGTTCAACAAGCAACTCATTGTAGAAGAAGCTACACAAGAAGCTTCAAAGAAAAAAGAGAAATAAAATACAAACCAATTCCAGCTGACAAGTGAAACCTCTATTAACACAAAAATGGTTCAAATGGCTCTGAGCACTATGGGACTTAACATCTGTGGTCATCAGTCCCCTAGAACTTAGAACTACTTAAACCTACCTAACCTAAGGACATCACACACATCCATGCCCAAGGCAGGATTCGAACCTGCGACCGTAGCAGTCACGCAGTTCCGGACTGAGCGCCTAGAACCGCATGGCCACCCCGGCCGGCCCTCTATTAACACACATCATTGTTTTAGGTAGCTTACTGTAAATACAAACCCTGCTTATGTTGTAACAAAGTGTTTCATTAATTTCCCCGTTTACCGTATAGCATAGGATTTTTATACTAAAGGCTAGATATAGATTCAGTTCATAAAAATCTATAAAGATCAGCTATCAAAGTAAAAAAAGTTTTTCAAAAAAAGTTTTTCGTTGGCCTGTGTTATTGATACAACCACTCCAGGGCAAGTAACAATGAACGGTCCAATAAATTAGGACAGATACATTCATGCACAGCCTTCAGAGCACAAGACATTCTGTCGTGCTGCCATTCACCCTCACACTTTGCTCGACCTCTTGATTACAACATGAACCGAGCCCCAGATCACAATGCATACACCGAAAATGACATATAAGAAGCGCTGAAATGAAATGATGACATCCTTAAGCATGCGAACAAAGGCAAAGGGTAAATGTACCAGAAAACACATTAAACACCAAGCCAGACTGATGCCAGTAAAGAGGCATTCAGGAAACAGAGAATAAGGGCTAAGTATAGACAATATTGCACTGGAACCTGAAAATGTTCAGCTTAGACCAATACTGTGGTATATAACACCCATGAGCTGGAAAACAAGAGAATATCATCATGATCAAAAAGAAAAGGAAAAAAGCCATGATTACAGACAACTACAGTGATGAACATAAAATTGCTCCTAATTACAACACTTCATATGGTAATAGAAGACCTCTATTGCAGGAAATTATACCAGATTATGTAAAGATTATCTATATGTGAATGCTATTTCCAACATTCAGTGATTCACGCAAGAAAGGCAACAATTTAATCAGACACGTTGTATTCACTGATTACTATGTTTGTAGCCATAAAAACAAAGTTCTAATTTCAAACAATAAATATAATTAAATGTAGAATAAATGACATAGGCCCACAGACAGGTGCTCCTTGTGAAAGTGAAACAGATGAAGTGAAAAAACGTAATGTTTCACATATGAATTAGTATGATATGTTCATTCCACTAATCTCAAGTGAAGGATGTGAAATGCATCGAACAATTTAAATTACTATTTACATATTTTTGATATGAATATAACAGAGGGAGACATTCCACGTAGGAAAAAATATATCAACCAGCGCTTTCTTGTTTGGTAAGTCACAATATATTTACATATTTTCATTTACATACTACTAAAATAATTGTTATAAATATAAAATGACAAATGCAAAGTCCATACAATCATTCCTAAGCTGCAGTACCTAAGTGAAAGTTCATAGTGTTAACTTCTTCTGATTGTATTACCACACTTACGATATGTGAAAAATCAAATATTACATACCACTTACATGCTCTTGGACTCAAAATACTTGAACTTAGATTCAGAAATTATAATATCATAAGTCATTATGAAAAGAAAGTAAAATAAGCATGATACCCTTTCTTTTATCCAAATGTGGCATTGCCAATAAAAATTTGTTAAGACACTTCTATACTGTGGAATACCCCTCCCAGTAGAATCTGTCATCAACTTGTAATACCATGAGCTTATCTTTGTGCCCATATATTTTACATGTAAACTGTATGTAAACTTATTAGAGGTTCAGAAAAGCGTACAGTGAGTCTTTCCAGTGTTTAATCAGAATGTATTCCCCACAAGAATCCACAAAAAATCCACTATCAGCTCTCTCTTAAAAATAGAAAGATTTTAATTTTGTTACCAACTACAATGTTGCTTGTAAAAAAAACTTAACATCTGAGAATGTTATTGATAAGAAGACATTAAAAACACGAGAAACTCCAATGGATATTGGAGGGCACTGCATCGGAATTGCAATTACACTCAATAACAAAAGAAATAAATCAATACTATCTGCCAATAACAAGCAGATCATAATCTCCTTTCAAGAAAACTTAAAAGAACAGCATACTTTTGTTTCATAACACAGCACATAAAACATTGATGTTTCAAAGAAGTAAAACCAAAGTGAATCTCCAAAGATAATAGCTATTATGAAATCAAAAATGCTTAAATGATACCTGACTTGAGAACATATCAAGGAACAACTGTCTTGGATGTCTTATATTTGAATGCGAGGTAAATAAAGGGAAATTTGATATGTAACACAATTAGGACAGCATCCAAACACTGCTGTCGAAAAAAAAAAAAAACATTAAATTTTAAAATAATATTGGTACACCTTTGGGAAATGACAAAAAGGGATAGAACAGAGCATTAAGTGCAGTCAGTGTTTATGCCTGGGGAGCCTCATTCCAAATGCTGATGAGGCTGTTCTGATAGCCGTTAATGGATTGCATGTTGGGACGAACAATGCCTATTGTTTGGCTCCACAGTCATACTTGATCATTCTAGTGATGGCAGACAAGGTGGAGAAGACGAGACTTGAAATGACACATTTTCAGAGACTACTGGTCTCACACAGGTATAATTTTATCTATTTTAGGTTTACATTTTGCAGCATCAATTGAAAATTTGTACCAAGGCTGGGAATTGAACCCAGGTCTCCTGATTACTAGGCAGGTGCATTAGCCACTAAGCCACATGGGCACAGTGGTTTGCACAACTGCACAGATTATTCTGGCACAAATTCTCACTGCTGCCCCAGTTCCTTTAAATTCCCCCTTACACATGAACACAATTGGCGAGGCTCTCCACGTTCTGCCTAGTAAGCAGGAGATCCGTGTTCGATTCCCCGCCCTGGTACAAATTTTCACTGGTCAAAGTTTCTGAAACTGTGTCATTTCATTTGTGAAGTACCTGCTCCCGGGTTTGAGGCTGGATCCCCCATTTATGAAAAATTCTGAGGTAAAATTCCAGAACTTGGAGATCCTTGGCAATTCTGTTCATGTGTAAGGTGGAATTTAAAGTAGACTGGGGTGACAGAATTTGGTCTTAGGAGGGAGGCATGCCACAGTAATCCGTGCAGTTGTGTGAACTGCTATGCCAAGGTAGCTTAGTAGCTAACATACCTGCCTAGTAAGTAGGATACTCGGGTTCAACTCTCAGGCTTTGTAAAAATTTTCAATTGCCACTTCAGTCTACATACATAAAAAGAGGAGACTTGGTCACAGAGTTCCAACAAAGTTCACAATTTGCAGCATTTTACAGAACTGGCCATGGCCCCTTGGTTCTGAGTGAGTTGAATGGAACTGTAGTGCCCCCCTAAATGGGTCATATGTGCGCTACACATCAGTGTTTGTTACCCAGGTAGCTGACTGTGCCTATGGGGTGCATATGAGGGCTTTTTTTAGACTAGGAGACTCTCCACCCAGTCCAGATGACAGCTGTAAGAGACCCATGAGTATCAGTGTAAAATTCAAAGAAATGCACCCACAGGAGAGAGTATTTAAGACCTAGCGATTAACTAAAACGGCAACATGCTCCTAAAAAGCAGTTGGCTCCCATAATACAAAGTACAGAAAGCTGGTTAAATCTCAAAACGAGTAGCAGTACAGTTTTTGGGGTAATTTAAGTGTGTACCAACAGGATAGGCTAATGGGAAACGGAGTGAGTGTATTTGTCACAACAAACGAGAAACTCAAAGCCAACAAGACAGAGACTGAAACTGCATGTGAGATTGTCTTGCTGTCTGGGTAACACTCAGTATCATGGGTGAGCAGAAACTTATAACTGGGACCTTTGACAGCCATAGTCAACCCCCACCCCCCTGCCAAAAAAAAGAAAAAAAAACTATAAAGAAAATCTCTGTTGCTAGTACATAAACCCCCATTAATAATATCGTCAGAGGAGGCATTAACTATCCAATAATCAATTGGGAAAACTAAGTTTTGTAAGAGGCGAGTGTGCCAGGATGTCATGTGGAACATTAGTGAATCACTTCTCTAAAGACTACGTAGAATAGATAATTCTGAAGCTGACTCCTCTAACGGTAACAAATAGATATGGTCTATTTGGGACAATGACAACGATGATTAACACAGCACAAGGGGAGCTAAAATAAGTAGAAGGATTTACATCTTTATAAAAGTAGACAAAGAGGCAGTAGCGTTACATCTCAATTAGGAACATGAAACACTTAACTCTTGGCAGGAGCACATAGAAGAATTGTGGCTGAGGCATTGTAGAATAGTCGAGCAAGCACTTAATATATGTGTACATAGGGAACAGCCCCCCCCCCCCCCCACCCCATGAACCATGGACCTTGCCATTGGTGGGGAGGCTTGCGTGCCTCAATGACACAGACAGCCATACCGTAGGTGCAACCACAACAGAGGGGTATCTGTTGAGAGGCCAGACAAACATGTGTTTCCTGAAGAGGGGCAGCAGCCTTTTCAGTAGTTGCAGGGGCAACAGTCTGGATGATTAACAGATCTGGCCCTGTAACACTAACCAAAAAGGCCTTGCTGTTGTGGTACTGCGAACGGCTGAAAGCAAGGGTACACTACAGCCGTAATTTTTCCCGAGGGCATGCACCTTTATTGTATGATTAAATGATGATGGCGTCCTCTTGGGTAAAATATTTCGCATCTCCGGGCGGGGACTACTCAGGAGAATGTCGTTATCAGGAGAAAGAAAACTGGTGTTTTACGGATCAGAACATAGAATGTCTGATCCCTTAATCGGGCAGGTAGGTTAGAAAATTTAAAAAGGGAAATGAATAGGTTAATGTTGGATATAGTGGGAATTAGTGAAGTTCGGTGGCAGGAGGAACAAGACTTTTGGTCAGGTGAATACAGGGTTATAAATACAAAATCAAATAGGGGTAATGCAGGAGTAGGTTTAATAATGAATAAAATAATACGAGTGCGGGTAAGCTACTACAAACAGCATAGTGAACGAATTATTGTGGCCAAGACAGACAGAAGCCCATGCCTACTACAGTAGTACAAGTTTATATGCCAACTAGCTCTGCAGATGATGAAGAAATTGAGGAATTTTAGGTTAGATAAAAGAAATTATTCAGGTAGCGAAGGGAGACAAAAATTTAATAGTCATGGGTGACTGGAATTCGTCAGTAGGAGAAGGAAGAGAAGGAAACGTAGTAGGTGAATATGGATTGGGGCTAAGAAATGAAAGAGGAAGCCGCCTGGTAGAATTTTACGCAGAGCATAACTTAATCATAGCTAACACTTGGTTCAAGAATCATGAAAGAAGGTTGTATACATGGAAGAACCCTGGAGATACTAGAAGCTTTCAGATAGATTATATAATGGTAAGATTGAGATTTAGGAATCAGGTTTTAAATTGTAAGATATTTCCAGCGGCAGATGTGGGCTCTGACCACAATCTATTGGTTATGAACTGTAGATTAAAACTGAAGAAACTGCAAAAAGGTGGGAATTTAAGGAGATAGGACCTGGATAAACTGAAAGAACCAGAGGCTGTACAGAGTTTCAGGGAGAGCATAAGGGAACAATTGACAGGAATGGGGGAAAGAAATACAGTAGAAGAAGAATGGGTAGCTTTGAGGAATGAAATAGTGAAGGCAGCAGAGGATCAAGTAGGTAAAAAGACGAGGGCTAGTAGAAATCCTTGGGTAACAACAGATACTGAAATTAATTGATGAAAGGGGAAAACACAAAAATGCAGTAAATGAAGCAGGCAAAAAGGAATACAAACGTTTCAAAAATGATATCGACAGGAAGTGCAAAATGGCTAAGCTAGAGGACAAATGTAAGAATGTAGAGGCTTATCTCACGAGGGGTACGATAGATATTGCCTACAGGAAAATTAAAGAGACCTTTGGAGAAAGGAGAACCACTTGTATGAATATCAAGAGCTCAGATGGAAACCCAGTTCTAAGCAAAGAAGGGAAAGCAGAAAGGTGGAAGGAGTATATAGAGGGTCTACACAAGGGCGATGTACTTGAGGACAATATTATGGAAATGGGAGACGATGTAGATGAAGATTAAATGGGAGATATGATACTGCGTGAAGAGTTTGACAAAGCACTGAAAGACCTGAGTCGAAACAAGGCCCCCAGAGTAGACAACATTCCATTAGAACTACTGACAGCCTTGGGAGAGCCATTCCCGACAAATCTCTACCATCTGGTGAGCAAGATTTATGAGACAGGCGAAATACCCTCAGACTTCAAGAAGAATATAATAATTCCAATCCCAAAGAAAGCAGGTGTTGACAGATGTGAAAATTACCGAACTATCAGTTTAATAAGTCACAGCTGCAAAATACTAACGCAAATTCTTTAGAGGCGAATGGAAAAACTGATAGAAGCCAACCCCGGGGAAGATCAGTTTGGATTCCGTAGAAATGTTAGAACACGTGAGGCAATACTGAACCTACGACTTACCTTAGAAGAAAGATTAAGGAAAGGCAAACCTACGTTTCTAGCATTTGTAGACTTAGAGAAAGCTTTTGACAATGTTGACAGGAATACTCTCTTTCAAATTCTGAAGGTGGCAGAGGTAAAATACAGGGAGCGAATGGCTATTTACAATTTACAGAAAGCAGATGGCAGTCATACGAGTCGAGGGGTATGAAAGGGAAGCAGTGGTTGGGAAGGGAATGAGACAGGGTTGTAGCCTATCCCCGATGTTATGCAATCTGTATATTGAACAAGCAATAAAGAAAACAAAAGAAAAGTTCTTAGTAGGTATTAAAATCCATGAAGAAGAAATAAAAACTTTGAGATTCACCGATGACATTGTAATACTGTCAGAGACAGCAAAGGACTTGGAAGAGCAGTTGAACGGAATGGACAGTGTCTTGAAAGGAGGGTATAAGATGAACATCAACCAAAGTAAAACGAGGATAATGGAATGTAGTCGAATTAAGTCGGGTGATGCTGAGGGAATTAGATTAGGAAATGAGACACTCAAAGTAGTAATGAAGTTTTGCTATTTGGGGAGCAAAATAACTAATGATGGTCGAAGTAGAGAGGATATAAAATGTTGACTGGCAATGGTAAGGAAAGCTTTACTCATCATCATCATCATTTAAGACTGATTATGCCTTTCAGCGTTCAGTCTGGAGCATAGCCCCCCTTATACAGTTCCTCCATGATCCCCTATTCAGTGCTAACATTGGTCATTGGTGCCTCTTCTGATGTTAAACCTGTTACTTCAAAATCATTCTTAACCGAATCCAGGTACCTTCTCCTCGGTCTGCCCCGACTCCTCCTACCCTCTACTGCTGTATCCATGAGTCTCTTGGGTAACCTTGCTTCTCCCATGCGTGCAACATGACCCCACCATCTAAGCCTGTTCGCCCTGACTGCTACATCTATAGAGTTCATTCCCAGTTTTTCTTTGATTTCCTCATTGTGGACACCCTCCTGCCATTGTTCCCATCTACTAGTACCTGCAATCATCCTAGCTACTTTCATATCCGTAACCTCAACCTTGTTGATAAGGTAACCTGAATCCACCCAGCTTTCACTCCCATACAACAAAGTTGGTCGAAAGATTGAACGGTGCACAGATAACTTAGTCTTGGTACTCACTTCCTTCTTGCAGAAGAGAGTAGATCGTAGCTGAGCGCTCACTGCATTAGCTTTGCTACACCTCGCTTCCAGTTCTTTCACTATGTTGCCATCCTGTGAGAATATGCATCCTAAGTACTTGAAACCGTCCACCTGTTCTAACTTTGTTCCTCCTATTTGGCACTCAATCTGTTTATATTTCTTTCCCACTGACATTACTTTCGTTTTGGAGATGCTAATCTTCATACCATAGCCTTACATTTCTGATCTAGCTCTGAAATATTACTTTGCAAACTTTCAATCGAATCTGCCATCACAACTAAGTCATCCGCATATGCAAGACTGCTTATTTTGTGTTCACATATCTTAATCTCACCCAGCCAGTCTATTGTTTTCAACATATGATCCATAAATAAAATGAATAACAGTGGAGACAGGTTGCAGCCTTGCCTTACCCCTGAAACTACTCTGAACCATGAACTCAATTTACCGTCAACTCTAACTGCTGCCTGACTATCCATGTAAAGACCTTTAATTGCTTGCAAAAGTTTGCCTCCTATTCCATAATCTTGTAGAACAGACAATAACTTCCTCCTAGGAACCCAGTCATATGCCTTTTCTAGATCTATAAAGCATAGATACAATTCCCCGTTCCACTCATAACACTTCTCCATTATTTGCCGTAAGCTAAAGATCTGGTCCTGACAACCTCTAAGAGGCCTAAACCCACACTGATTTTCGTCCAATTGGTCCTCAACTAATACTCGCACTTTCCTTTCAACAATACCTGAGAAGATTTTACCGCTGATTAAAGAGATACCTCTGTAGTTGTTACAATCTTTTCTGTTTCCATGTTTAAAGATTGGTGTGATTACTGCTTTTGTCCAGTCTGATGGAACCTGTCCCGACTCCCAGGCCATTTCAATTATCCTGTGTAGCCATTTAAGACCTGACATTCCACTGTATTTGATGAGTTCCGACTTAATTTCATCCACCCCAGCCGCTTTATTGCATTGCAATCTATTGACAGTTTTTTCCACTTCCTCAAATGTGATCCTATTTCCATCATCATTCCCTATCCCATTCTACCTCGAAATCTGAAACATTACTGATCGCATTTTCACCAACATTGAGCAACTCTTCAAAATATTCCGTCCATCTGCCCAAGGCATCCACAGGATTCACCAGCAGTTTTCCTGACCTGTCCAAAATACTTGTCATTTCCTTCTTACCTCCCTTTCGAAGACTGCTAATTACACTCCAGAATGGTTTTCCAGCAGTTTGACCCATAGTCTCCAACCTGTTTCCAAAGTCTTCCCACGATTTCTTCTTGGATGCTGCAATTATCTGTTTGGCTTTGTTTCTTTCTTCAACATAACTTTCTCTGTCTACCTGGGTTCTGGTATGTAGCCATTTTTGATACGCCTTCTTTTTCCTTTTACAGGCTGCCTTGACTGTATCATTCCACCAAGCTGTTTGCTTCATCCTACTTTTACACACTACTGTTCCAAGACATTCTTTAGCCACTTCTAGTACTGTGTCCCTGTACCTTGTCCATTCCTTTTCCAATGACTGTAATTGACTACATTCAACTAACTGGTACCTTTCTGAGATCGCTGTTATGTACTTGTGCCTGATTTCCTTACCCTGAAGTTTCTCCACTCTTATCCTCCTACATATGGACCTGACCTCCTGCACTTTCGGCCTCACAATCCCAATTTCACTGCAGATTAAATAATGATCAGTGTCATCAAAGAATCCCCTGAATACACGTGTGTCCCTCACAGCCTTCCTGAATTCCTGATCTGTTATTATATAGTCAATGACAGATCTGGTTCCCCTGCCTTCCCAAGTATACCGGTGAATGTTCTTATGTTTAAAAAAGGAGTTTGTGATTACTAAGCCCATACTGGCACAGAAATCCAAGAGTTGTTTCCCCTTCCTGTTGGCCTCCATATCCTCTCCAAATTTACCCATAACCTTTTCATACCCTTCTGTTCGATTTCCAATCCTGGCGTTAAAATCACCCATGAGCAGAACACTGTCCTTGTCCTTTACTCTAACAACTAAATCACTGAGTGCCTCATAAAAACTATCCATCTTATCTTGATCTGTCCCTTCACAATGTGAATATACTGACACAATCCTAATTTTCTTGCTAGACACTGTCAAATCTATCCACATCAGTCGTTCGTTTACATACCTTTTTGCAACTACGCTGGGTTCCATTTCTTTCCTGATGTAAAGCCCTACACCCCATTGTGCCATTCCTGCTTTGACTCCTGACAGGTAGACCTTGTATTCTCCCACTTCCTCTTCTTTCTCACCCCTTACCCGAATGTCACTAACAGCTAAAACGTCCAGCCCCATCTTACTTGCAGCCTCTGCCAGCTCTACCTTCTTCCCAGAGTAGCCCCCATTGATATTAATAGCTCCCCATCTCATTACCATTTGTTTGCCAAGTCGTATCTCAGGAGTCCCTGGTTTGTCAGTTAGAGGTGGGACTCCATCACCTCCAAAGGTCCGAGGCATTTTGCTCTGATTGTTGCCAGCATCATATTTAAAATACCAGGGAAGCAGGTTGCTAGCCTTACTTGCCCCGTGTCCCATTGGGTTTTACCCCTAACGGCTGAGGGACTAACCGGTGGATTTGGTAGTCTTTGCCGTATGAGCACAAAGGTGACCACGACTCGGAATATGTCCGAGATGCCCAGCCTTATTCCAAAGTAACTGGTATCCCGACTGTCGGGACCACTTACTTGGCCACTCATACGTTGCCCGTGGTTCATGAACTAGGACATGACTACAGGAACCCACACCATGAACCACTAAAGCTTTACTGAAGAAGAAAAATTTGTTAACATCGAGTATAGATTTAAATGTCAAGAAGTCATTTCTGAAAGTATTTGTATGAAGTGTAGCCATGTATGGAAGTGAAACGTGGATGATAAATAGTTTGGACAAGAAGAGAGTAGAAGCTTTCGAAATGTGGTACTACAGAAGCATGCAGAAGATTAGATTGGTAGATCACATAACTAATGAGGAGGTATTGAATAGAATTGGGGAGAAGAGGAGCTTGTGGCACAACTTGACTAGAAGAAGGGATCGGTTGGTAGGACATGTTCTGAGGCATCAAGGGATCACCAATTTAGTACTGGAGGGCAGCGTGGAGGGTAAAAATCGTAGAGGGAGACCAAGAGATGAATACACTAAGCAGATTCAGAAGGATGTAGGCTGCAGTAGGTACTGGTAGATGAAGAAGCTTGCACAGGATAGAGTAGCATGGAGAGTTGCATCAAACCAGTCTCAGGACTGAAGACCACAACAACAACAGGGGAACAGTTCACGATGAGAGGAAGCCTCCCTGGTACAAAGTCCATATATAGGATTTCGTAAGGAAAAAGACTACTATATAATAGGTGTAAAAGAAAGCACAAGCTTATAGACAGAGAGATGCTGAATGAAAAGCATTTGCCTCTCAATACAGCAATGTATGAAACCTTCAATGACTAGCATAACAAGATATTATTGACAGATCTCTCAAAATTTCAAAGAAATTCTTGTCATATGTAAAGCTTGTTAAGAGATTCCAAAGTTAAGTGCCCAGACACTCATGGGTGAGAAAGAAACTGCAACTGAGTATAACAAAACCAAAAGTGGAAATGGTGAATTCCATTCTCAAACATTCGTTTACAGGACAATATCCAGGAGTATTGCCCCAATTTAATTTTCACATCACTGCACAGATGAGTGATATACACTATGTGATCAAAAGTATCTGGACACCTGGCTGAAAATGACTGATCAGTTCATGGCGCCCTCCAGCAGTAATGCTGTAATTCAATATGGTGTTCAATCAGGTACTGGAACATTTCTTGGGGAATGGCACCCCATTCTTCGTGGGGTGCTGCACTGAGGAGAGGTATCGATGTCAGTCGGTGAGGCCTGGCACGAAGTCGGCGTTCCAAAATATCCTAAAGGTGTTCAATAGGATTCATGTCAGGACTCAGTGCAGGCTGGTCGATTACAGGGATGTTATTGTCATGTAACCACTCCACCACAGGCCATGCATTATGAACAGGTGCTTGATCGTGTTGAAAGATGTCATCACCATCCCCGAATTGCTTTTCAACAGTGGAAAGGAAGAAGGTGCTTAAAACATCAATGTAGGCCTGTGCTGTGATAGTGCCACGCTTAACAACAAAGGGTGCAAGCCCCCTCCATGAAAGACATGACCGCACCATAACACCACCACCTCCGAATTTTACTGTTGGTACTACAAACGCTGGCATATGACATTCACAGGGCATTCGCCATACCCACACCCTGCCAACGGATCACCACATTGTGTACCATGATTCGTCAGTCCACACAACTTTTTCACTGTTCAATCGTCCAATGTTTACACTCCTTACACCACGCGAGGTGTCATTCGGCATTTACCGACCGGCATGATAAGTGGCTTATGAGCAGCTGCTCGACCATGAAATCCAAGTTTTCCTTACCAACGACCTAACTGTCATAGTACTTGTAGTGGATCCTCATGCAGTTTGGAATTCCTGTGCAATGGTCAGGACAGATGTCTGCTTATTACACATTACAACCATCTTCAACAGTCAGCGGTCTCTGTCAGTCAACAGATGAGGTCGGCCTGTACTCTTTTGTGCTGTACATGTCCCTTCACGTTTCCACTTCACTATCACATCAGAAACAGTTGACCTAGTGATGTTTAGGATTGTGGAAATCTCACGTACAGACATATGACACAAGTGACACCCAATCACCCGACCATGTTCGAAGTCCGTGAATTCCGCAGAGTGCCCCATTCTGCTCTCTCACGAGGTCTAATAACTACTGAGGTCGCTGATATGGACTACCTGGCAGTAGGTGGCAGCACAATGCCCCTAATATGAAAAACATATGTTTTTGTGGGTGTCCAGTTACTTTTGATCACATAGTGTAGGTATTAGTGTCAGTGGTGTAAAACAAACTGAAATCCCTAAAACTGAAAAGGGTTCCAGGACCTGAAGGATTCCTTATCAGATGCTATACCAAATTTGCCGCTGAGTTACCCACTATTTTAACCACAATACACTACAAATCCCACGAACAAAGGAAAACTATGCCCAGTAGTTGGAAGAAACCATAAATCCCACACTTCTACAAGAATGGTAGCAGAAGTGATTCACAAAGTTACTGCCCAATATCCTTTATGTCCATCTGTTGTAGAATCTTAGAACATGTTCTGAGCACAAACATAATGAGTTATCTCGAACAGAATGATCTCACTAACAACCAACTGGAGTTCCAGAAACATCAATCATGTGAAACTCAAGTCGCACTTTTCTCACATGGTATCCTGAAAGTCATGGGTCAAGGCAGTTAGGTAGATGCTGTACTTCTTGACTTCCAAAAAGCATTTCACCCTGTACCACACCTAAACTTATAACCAAAAGTTTGGCTGTATGGGTTATTAAGCAAAATTTGTGACTGGACTGAGGATTACTTATTAGGGAGGATGCAGCATTTTATCTTGGATGGAGATTCACTGTCAGATGTGTAAGTAACTTCATTTGTGCCCCATGTAGACCCCTGCTGTTCATGATGAATGTTAATGACAAATACATATATACTCCATAAGCCTTCACACAGCTCCTGGCAGATTGTATCTTGTACCACTACTAGATGTTCCGTTTCCTGTTCCTCTTGCAAATGAAGTGAGAGAAAAACAACCGTCCATGTGTCTCCATAAGTGTCCTAATTTCTCTTATCTCTTCCTCATTATCCTTAAGTGAAGTATATGTTGGCAGCAGTAAAATCATTCTGAAGTTAACCACAAATACTGGTCCTTAGACTTTTTCAACAGTGTTACATGGAAAAAAAAAAAAAAAAAAAAAAAAAAAAAAAAAAAAAAAAAAAATGTTGACTTCCCTTCAGAGTTTCCCATTTGAATTCACAAGACTCACGTGTTGATCAAACCTGCTGCTGATAACAAACCTAGCAGCAACAGTACAAACTGCTTCAATATCTTCCTTTAACCTGACCTGACAGGGATCTCAAACACTTGAGCAGTATTAAAGAATGAGTCACACTAGTGTACTATGTCTCCTTTATAGATGAGCTACACTTGCATAAACTTCTCCAAATAAATAAGTCTATCATGTGCCTTACCTACTGCTGACATTACATGCTTGTTCCATTTCATATCATTCTGCAATGTTACAACCACGTATCTGATCACCATTACTGTATCACGCAGCAACAACCATCATCGTATTTAAACATTACAGAATTGTTCCTCCTACTCATCTGCATTAACTTACATTTTTCTACATTTAGATCAAGCTGCCATTCATCTCATCTTATAGGAATTCTGTCTAAATCATCCTGTATCCTCTCCACATTACAATGACACTTCCCCATATCCTACAAAGTCATCAACAAACAGCCACAGATTGTTGCTCACCCTATCCATCAGAATGTTTAGGTATATAGAGAACAAGAGTGGTCTTATCACATTTCTCTGGGGGCACTCATGAAGTAGCCTTGTCTTTGATGAATACTTGTCATCGAGGACAACATATTGGGTCTTCAAGCCACTCACATATCTGGGAACCTATTCCATAAGCTAGAGCCTTAATTACCAGTCTGTAGTGGGGCACCGCGTCAAACATTTTCTGGAAATCTAGGAATATGGAATCTGCCTGTTGCCCCTAATGGTGTGCTGGATATCATGTGAGAGAATGGCAATCTGAGTTCCACACATTTTAATATCACTGATTTTCTTCAGTATAAGGCACAGTGTTCCATCCATTATTAGTTGACCACAATGTTATTATACCTTTGTTATTGCACTTTGGTTGGCTTCTGTGTTTGCCTGTGCACCTGAAGCTGATCAGAATGTGCTGTGCTGTTTTAACTAACGAACAACTTGCTCTTGAAGCTATGGAGACTTCCACCATGTATATGATGGTTAAAAAGCTGATGTGGTTTTTGTTCACTGTAATGTCACTGCAGGTTTCCGATAACGGCCACGAAAGGCCAAGTGCAATAATATTATGGTAGGGTAGTACAGTCATACAGTAAGCTTTCATTTATTTCTATCATTATTTCATTTGTAATGTCCCACTGTTAGAATTGGATTTTCAGTGAATAGTCTGTGTTCACATATTTTTGATTGATTATTGTAGCATGGAGTGCAATTCACATCCTGATTAACCCTTTTGACTGCTGTTGACAAGTTTACTCTGCCGGCCCCAAGTGCTGATGATGAGTATAGATGTGCCGCTACCTGAGTGCCGATGATGAGATAAGTTGCACAGCAGACTTCCTGCTCCACGTCTCAGTAGTATTTCGCAATTGTGGACACTAGTTTGTCATCCAATTCTTTGTCTGTCGTGAGCCTAGGCTTCACACTATCACACTAATGTTCACTGTTCATCGGAATTTACATCTGCATTCTTCGCATCCTATACTTTACAAAACAAATGGCATGACGTCATGGGCGCATTGAGGGAGAAATCACGGAGATTCATACGAGGAGTGATAGTGAGAATGAACTACTTCATTTTGATGAAAGTGATAGTTCTCCTACAGAATAGGGAAGCTGTAGTCATAAACCGTCCACATCAGCAGGGGACACTACACAGTCTCATGTTTCAACAAGAGATGCTAGTGATAGTGAAATGGCTATGAAGAAATCACATATTGGCAAAAAATTTGACAGGAAAGAAAATGATTTTTGGCCAGTTAATCATGCATTTGATGATAAGCTATCAGGACATGTGTGTCAATCAGGGAATGAGCCAAGTGTTCTGTCAGTTTTCATGTTATTCTTTACAGAAAAACCAATGAAGTATATAGCTTATGAAATGAATCAGTTTTACTTAATCACCAACGAGGATACTCCAGAGTGGAAAGATACTGGATATTAAGAAATGTATTGTCTCATACCCCCCATGAACCATGGACTTGCCATTGGTGGGGAGGCTTGCGTGCCTCAACGATACAGATAGCCATACCATAGGTGCAGCCACAACGGAGGGGTATCTGTTGAGAGGCCAGACAAACGTGTGGTTCCTGAAGAGGGGCAGCAGCCTTTTCAGTAGTTGCAGGGGCAACAGTCTGGATGATTGACTGATCTGGCCTTGTAACACTAACCAAAATGGCCTTGCTGTTCTGGTACTGTGAACGGCTGAAAGCAAAGGGAAACTACAGCCGTAATTTTTCCCGAGGGCATGCACCTTTACTGTATGATTAAATGATGATGGCGTCCTCTTGGGTAAAATATTCTGGAGGTAAAATAGTCTCCCAATCGGATCTCCGGGTGGGGACTACTCAAGAGGACTTCGTTACCAGGAGAAAGAAAACTGGTGTTTTACGGATCGGAGTGCGGAATGTCAGATTCCTTAATTGGGCAGGTAGGTTAGAAAATTTAAAAAGGGAAATGGATAGGTTAAAGTTAGATATAGTGGGAAGTAGTGAAGTTCGGTGGCAGGAGGAACAAGACTTTTGGTCAGGTGAATACAGGGTTATAAATACAAAATCAAATAGGGGTAATGCAGGAGTAGGTTTAATAATGAATAAAATAATACGAGTGCGGGTAAGCTACTACAAACAGCATAATGAACGAATTATTGTGGCCAAGACAGACAGAAGCCCATGCCTACTACAGTAGTACAAGTTTATATGCCAACTAGCTCTGCAGATGATGAAGAAATTGAGGAATTTTAGGTTAGATAAAAGAAATTATTCAGGTAGCGAAGGGAGACAAAAAATTAATAGTCATGGGTGACTGGAATTCGACAGTAGGAGAAGGAAGAGAAGGAAACATAGTAGGTGAATATGGATTGGGGCTAAGAAATGAAAGAGGAAGCCGCCTGGTAGAATTTTGCACAGAGCATAACTTAATCATAGCTAACACCTTGTTCAAGAATCATGAAAGAAGGTTGTATACATGGAAGAACCCTGGAGATACTAAAAGGTATCAGACAGATTATGTAATGGTAAGACAGAGATTTAGGAACCAGGTTTTAAATTGTAAGACATTTCCAGCGGCAGATGTGGACTCTGACCACAATCTATTGGTTATGACCTGTAGATTAAAACTGAAGAAACTGCAAAAAGGTGGGAATTTAAGGAGATGGGACCTAGATAAACCGAAAGAACCAGAGGTTGTACAGAGTTTCAGGGAGAGCATACGGGAACAATTGACAGGAATGGGGGAAAGAAATACAGTAGAAGAAGAATGGGTAGCTTTGAGGGATGAAGTAGTGAAGGCTGCAGAGGATCAAGTAGGTAAAAAGACGAGGGCTAGTAGAAATCCTTGGGTAACAGAAGACATATTGAATTTAATTGATGAAAGGAGAAAATATAAAAATGCAGTAAATGAAGCAGGTAAAAAGGAATACAAACGTCTCAAAAATGATATCGACAGGAAGTGCAAAATGGCTAAGCAGGGATGGCTACAGGACAAATGTAAGGATGTAGAGCTTATCTCACTAGGGGTAAGATAGATACTGCCTACAGGAAAATTAAAGAGACCTTTGGAGAAAGGAGAACCACTTGCATGAATATCAAGAGCTCAGATGGAAACCCAGTTCTAAGCAAAGAAGGGAAAGCAGAAAGATGGAAGGAGTATATAGAGGGACTACGCAAGGGCGATGTACTTGAGGACAATATTATGGAAATGGGAGAGGATGTAGATGAAGATTAAATGGGAGATATGATACTGTGTGAAGAGTTTGACAAAGCACTGAAAGACCTTAGTCGAAACAAGGCCCCCGGAGTAGACAACATTCCATTAGAACTACTGACAGCCTTGGGAGAGCCATTCCTGACAAAACTCTACCATCTGGTGAGCAAGATGTATGAGACAGGCGAAATACCCTCAGACTTCAAGAAGAATATAATAATTCCAATCCCAAAGAAAGCAGGTGTTGACAGATGTGAAAATTACTGAACTATCAGTTTAATAAGTCACAGCTGCAAAATACTAACGCAAATTCTTTAGAGGCGAATGGAAAAACTGATAGAAGCCAACCCCGGGGAAGATCAGTTTGGATTCCGTAGAAATGTTAGAACACGTGAGGCAATACTGAACCTACGACTTACCTTAGAAGAAAGATTAAGGAAAGGCAAACCTACGTTTCTAGCATTTGTAGACTTAGAGAAAGCTTTTGACAATGTTGACAGGAACACTCTCTTTCAAATTCTGAAGGTGGCAGAGGTAAAATACAGGGAGAGAATGGCTATTTACAATTTACAGAAAGCAGATGGCAGTCATACGAGTCGATGGGTATGAAAGGGAAGCAGTGGTTGGGAAGGGAATGAGACAGGGTTGTAGCCTATCCCCGATGTTATGCAATCTGTATATTGAACAAGCAATAAAGGAAACAAAAGAAAAGTTCTTAGTAGGTATTAAAATCCATGAAGAAGAAATAAAAACTTTGAGATTCACCGATGACATTGTAATACTGTCAGAGACAGCAAAGGACTTGGAAGAGCAGTTGAACGGAATGGACAGTGTCTTGAAAGGAGGGTATAAGATGAACATCAACCAAAGTAAAACGAGGATAATGGAATGTAGTCGAATTAAGTCGGGTGATGCTGAGGGAATTAGATTAGGAAATGAGACACTCAAAGTAGTAAAGAAGTTTTGCTATTTGGGGAGCAAAATAGCTGATGATGGTCGAAGTAGAGAGGATATAAAATGTAGACTGGCAATGGCAAGGAAAGCTTTACTGAAGAAGAAAAATTTGTTAACATCGATTATAGATTTAAATGTCAGGAAGTCTTTTCTGAAAGTATTTGTATGGAGTGTAGCCATGTATGGAAGTGAAACGTGGATGATAAATAGTTTGGACAAGAAGAGAGTAGAAGCTTTCGAAATGTGGTACTACAGAAGAATGCAGAAGATTAGATTGGTAGATCACATAACTAATGAGGAGGTATTGAATAGAATTGGGGAGAAGAGGAGCTTGTGGCACAACTTGACTAGAAGAAAGGATCGGTTGGTAGGACATGTTCTGAGACATTGAGGGATCACCAATTTAGTATTGGAGGGCAGTGTGGAGGGTAAAAATCATAGAGGGAGACCAAGAGATGAATACACTAAGCAGATTCAGAAGGATGTAGGCTGCAGTAGGTACTGGGAGATGAAGAAGCTTGCACAGGATAGAGTAGCATGGAGAGCTGCATCAAATCAGTGTCAGGACTGAAGACAACAACAACAACAACAACAACAACAACAACAATGTTTCATAGCTGTTTGTCTTCTGATGCATAGTGTGAAATAACTGAAAATTAGCGAATACTAGACAGGAGATGATGTTCTAAATGCTCCAATTCTTAGTGAACTTTTATCAAGAGACTATTTTTTGTTACTTATTACAATGTTACATTTCAATAACAACTCTGCCAATACTGAAGGAGACAGATTACTCAAAATTAGGAACATTGTCAATAAAGTCTCTACAGCTTTGCGTTATGTATTTAATCCACATTAGAAATTCCGAATTCATGGAAGTTTGTTATCATTCAAAGGACTCTTATCTTTCAGACAATTCATTCCATCGAAACAGAGTAGATTCAGAATAAAAACATTTGTGTTATTTGATTGGAAGACTGGCTGTGTCTTAGATTTCCTTATTTATACAGGGACATCAACAGAAACAGAGTTCCACAATTTGGGGAAAAGTGGTGATGTAGTGGCTACACGTATAAAGTCCTACTTAGAATGGACATACCCTCTACCTTGATAATTGGTACTCAAGCCCACACTTATTTTCCTTGCTGCATAGTCATGGTTCAAACACACTTTTTTTTTCATATAGTTCAATAATTGTCACCTTGTACCATCGTGCCGAGGAAAAACAAACTGCCTGTGGAGGTGGACATAGGCCCCAAGGATAGTCGCATATTTGTGTTTATATGTTTATCCATTGTGGAGACCATGTGGGGAATGCCAAGAAAACTTTCCCCCTGCCATTATACTCTCCTCCGGCCTGGACCCTTCTGAAGATTGTTGCAGGGTGTTTACTTTCAGACATTTCACCCTGTACACACCAATGGCCATGTGTCTGATGGAACACAAAACATGATTAATTAATTAATTAATTAATGCCACATCATCGCCAATAATGGCAGTCATATCAAACATGTCATAACCTACATCCGAATATCTGCAGTGATGTTTACATGTTGAATTAAGTGTGTGCACACACCGTAGTTTATAACAGTAGATGAAACTCGGCTATCGACATTTTACGATGTGTTAGTGACCTGTTTGGGACATGAGCATTTGTTATAAACTAAGGTGTGCACACACACTTTATTCAACATGTAAACATCACTACAGATATTCGAATTTAGGTTATGAGATGTTTGATATGACTGCCATTATTGGTAATGATGTGGCGCAGACGAATAGAGAAATTCTACATGACTCACTGAAGTGCCGGAACATCGATGCTGTCAATGACCTTCTGAATGGCTGTTTTCAGTTTAGCAATGGTTTTGGGGTTACTGCTGTACATTTTGTCTTTAATATATCCCCACAAAAAGGAGTCGCATGTGTTCAGATCCGGAGAATATGGCTCCAATCAAGGCCAACGCATGTGGCCTCTGTATATCCCAGAGCCAGAATGCAGTACCCAAAGTGCTCCTCCAGGACATCAAATACTTTCATGCTTCGATAGGGTTGAGCACCATATTGCATGAACCACATCTTTTCAGAATCAGATCACTTTGGATAATGACGATGAAATCATCTTCCAATATCTTCATGTACCATTCGGTAGTCACCATGCCAACAAGGAATATTGCACCAATTATTCCATGACTGGAAATTGCACACCATAGTCACCTGTTGAGGATGAAGAGACTAATCGGGAACTGTGTATTATCAGTCCCCCAAAGTGCCAATTTTGTTTATTAACAAACTCATCCAAATGAAAGAGGGCTTCGTCACTAACCCAAATGCGCATGCACATACTAACTCCCATTATGCCCCACGGCCAACCGTGCAGTTTGAATGTCCTAACACAAACTGTTCATAAGTCATGATGATTTTATTTAATATAGTTCAATAACTGTCACCCTCGACCTACCACCAGGACAACACATGTCAAACAGCTAGTAGTGTACAAGCATTGCTCAAAGAGCACCAGGATGAGTTTGCCATATTCCCCTGGCTACAAAACTCCCCACATTTAAACCCAACTGAGAATCTGTGGAATAAACTCGATTGGGCTGTTTATGTCATGGATCTTCAACGAAGAAACCTAGCACATCTGGCAAAAACACTGGCGTTGGCTTGACTCCACACCTCTGTCAGTATCTTCCAGAACCTCATCAACTCCTTTGCTGTACATCTTGCAGCAGTCCGCACTGTGAGAGGTGGTTATTCAGGCTTTTGACAGGTGGTCACATTAGTGTATATCCCAAGTACAAATTATCTAAGTAGTTATTATCTGCACCACATTATTACTGATAGCTTTGTTATCATCTTTCAACATATCCACTCATAATATTTTGTTCTCTGTATTAGGTGGCTTGTGAAAATGGGCAAAGCCAGAAACTACATTGCCAATAAATAAATCAATAGTACCTTTGGTGTAAACAATTACAAATGTCTTTTCTTCAATATCTGAGAGCTGCAGGAAGCAAAATACTGAAAACCATTAGAAACAGTAGTAGGTCACATGGCCAAGTATGGTTAAGGAAATCAGCAGCAATCCTGCTGATGCTACCTGCCATTTGAACGTATCAGCAGTCACTTGTAATGCCTTATGGTAATGAAATAAAGGCACATAGTCAAATGTTCCATATTGCTTCTGACTACAACCAAAACTTAACAACATGTGTGTGTGTGTGTGTGTGTGTGTGTGTGTGGTGTTTCAATGAGATTTTCCTTTATTTATCAAGTTTTCTTGAAACTAGCCTCCCAGATTCTTTTGTTTGATTTAATGTTAAGGCTTCTCAATAGCTGCTGAAACAACTAAAAATATTTAACCAAACACAGACGATTAGTGTAGAGTTCAAGAGATTCTATGGAATCAAAAGGTCTTCCCAGGCACTTCTTTTCAGATCTGTGAAAGCCAAAGAAATTTGGGAGTGATTTCTGCCCCAGATTGAAAGAATTAACTTACATGACCAGCCTATAGCTCACCTTGAGACTGAACAAAACCAAATTTGAGTTACATCCATTCACAATCAATGAAATATGTATAGAATTTATTGTATTTAGGAACTGATGCCTTTAACTAGATCTTAAAATGCCCTCAATTTGCTATTACTCATAGGATATGTGCCTTTTTTTATAGGAAGAATATCAACCAAACGGCTTCCATTTTTCTTGCTGGCCTGTTACAGAAACTTACATTTACATTACCAGCATTGTACTATAAAAGAAAAAATTATTACATGAACAATAAAAGGTAAAGACTATACTTTTTAAGGTAATTTTCTTTCTATTGCAAAATAAGGATATGAATTTCACATTATGCCAAGTCCTAAAATAAGTTGTACCACTGACACATCAAGATGTTACATTCCAGATTTTGAACTAATCATGGTTAAAATATTCAAATTTAAATGTGACGAGTTAAAAATTTTAATTGTATCAGGATTTACCACCAATGAAACCTATTTTAGGACTTGTTATAGTATGAGAGTTAAAATATTCAAATACTTTGAATATTCTAGGGCTTCAAATAATATATTTGTAAGCTTATTTTATGATATAAGGAAAATGAATAAAAAAACAATGTGTGCGTATCTTTTACTTTACATTACTAGCATAACTTTAGTTATCATTGTGCAGTGCTGGTAATGGAAATATAAGTTCCAAAGCAAGTCTGCAAATAAAGTTCAAAGAAAAAATGCAGCTGTTATGTGGATATTTTTCCCCTGTAAAATGGATCACACAGCTCAGACCAAACTCAAGTATCCAGTATGTGAAAACGCATCAAGATATGTGTCACTTAAAAGAATATCATAAAAACACCAACATTACTCCCATGATCGAGAGTGGAAGTAAAGCAGCATCCAAAATTAGGAACAATACATCAACCTAAATGACTAGTTTATAACTGTAACATCCAGTACTCACATAGTACATGCACTGTCAACAAAAGAAAACAGAAATGTACTTCATGCAATAAAATATTTGATTGATTTTAATTCTTACCATCAGTCCATGATCCTGATTTGCCTTTGATGTGAGTGTTAGAGGATTCCCTGGAAAATTCAACTTTCTTCTTCATGAATTTCCCAGAATATGTATGACCACTGAAATCCATCCTCCTGCTAGGCATTTCCCTCACTCTTCTGTTTGTAATAGTGTCTGTATCATCATTTGAGTTCCTTCCACTATTAACAGCCTGGTCCATTTGTTTCACAACTCCAGAATCAACTTGCTCACCACATTTTGTCATATTGTGGAAGCCCTGATATTCATTGGGAACAATCTTATCTCCCACATTGTTCATTGAGGAAGCAGCAATACCAAATGGTTGCTGCAACTTACTTCTGTTATCTTCTGTGTAACATTCTGTTTGATTCTTGTTATTTTTTTCATCAATTTCAAGTATGTTGGTGAAATGTCTTGAAGTAACTCGCATTGAACCATGAGAGGGTGGCTGGTATGGTTTATCCAGTATTTGACATAACACTTCATTTTCTTTATTGCTGGACTGCACTGTCAGTCTGCCTTCACTGCTTACCGGTAGGGTTACATCGGTTCTATTACTTGCATCTGATATATTTGTAGGGTTCGTGCTGGGTAAATGGTTCAACGATTCACTCATACTTATTAAAGTAGTATGACTAGCTAGGATATTTGCACTTGCAGTACTTTTTCTCTCATCAGTTGAAACATTCTGTGTTGGTGGGTGGTTTGCATTCTCTGAATGCTGCATCATTAAGTTTTTAACACCATATTCTGAGTCTGGCACTGAGCCAATATTATCCCTAAGCATAGAAGCACATACTGATGATTCTTCTGTGGCATATTGTTTAGGAACTTCGTTTCCTTTTACATATATATTTCTACTTGTAACATGTCCTCTCTGATCAGCTGAATTAGTTAGCAGTGCCTCGTGATCTGCACTGCTTGATGGCTGCATCATTATGTTTCGAACACCATATCCTAAGTCAGGTACTGAACAAATATTATCACCTACAATGGATAATTTTTTAGGTACTGACATTTTCTCTACTTCTTCTTTCTCAAGAGATTTTTTGCCTTCTGTGCATACATCACGTGCAGCAGGTAGCATTTCATCATTCACCTCTTTCCATCTGCCAATGGAATTTATAGTTCCTTTATAACTTTGAGAGTCAGGTACTGAAAATTTACTGTGATTTCTATCATCAGACTGCTTTCTGCTATCAGAAAATATGGAAGACGGTCTATCACAACTGTTTGACACAGGCACTGAAGAGTGATAAGAAGGTCTACCAAGTTTTAATTTTTGCTCTATTTCAGACTGCTTTTTCTCCATTTCCAAAAGTAGTTTATCAACATCAGACAATGTTAACCTTTTCGTATCATAAACAATAGAATTCACATCAGGATGGAATAATGAAGAAGGCTTGTTCATACTGTCAAATTCTATAAAGCTGCTACCCTTTTTATTACTGTTTATATTGTTCTTTTCCAGTTTACCTTTAATGTCATTGTTTGCCATGAGATCAGATGTAATCTCATGTTCTCGTGAAACTGCTCTTTTACTTTCAAGGAATTCATCAATTTCACTCAAGAAACTCAAGTCTTGATAAGACATTGTTCTTTGGTCATCTGGTTCTGAGAATAGAGGGTAACTATCACTGCTGTCAGATAACGCAGTCCGAGCTGAATCATTTTTTGGTAAATTGTCTGCAAGTGATGTGCTGCTCTTTATTCTGTCGTCAGGAATTCTATTTCCTGTACATGAACGAATATTCTCTCGTCCATGAATTGCATTAGTGTAAGAGTGTCCTAAAATATCAGGTATTAGCTGAAGCCTCTGGTGATGGGTGCTTGGAGTAGTAGGGAGCGACTGGGGCTTCTGCTTCCAAGATGTACGCAGTGCACTTCTGTTACAATCTAAACTGGTTCCAAATCTATAACCTGTTGATGTCATTGAATAGAAACTAAGAGCCACATCACCGTGCTTTATATCTGCAGAGTCGACGGCCACTGAGCAGTCAAGACTTCTGCCATTTGAAACTAGATTTTCCTTACTTTCAATTGTACACACTCTGGACTCAAGCTGATTAACATGATTAACCAGATCTTGCACAATGTGACGACTGATGTCAGAGTCTCTTCTGATAACCGAAAATTCCGAGTCCTCAGAATCAGATGAGCGCACATTAAAAAAATCTGGAGGAATAATCAAAAGGAGATCAGTATCATCAGTGTCACTCATATCTTTTGCCGTGGATGCCTGCAATCATATTCCATGAAAAATAAAAACACTGCATTCTTCTCACTGATTAAGTTGAGAACTATTAAGCTGTAGTTCGTATTCCTCCCAATTATGTTTATAACCATGCCATACAAGAAGCACACCTGAAAAATAATTATATTCTATAATTAGCAATGTTACCAAACTAAACACAAGCAATAAAAGTGTTACAGTATTGTCATATCGTGTATGGAATGCAAATGGTCATCAGCCACCTCTAAGATAAAAGACATACTGGCTGACATGTACATAATACCTAGTGATGTCTAATAATATTTTGAAGTTCTTGTACTTTTTCACAGTAGGTAGTCCAAACATACAGGAAATTCTAAGTCCACTTTACTAGTGATGAGTGTGCTGATACGGGAAGCGGAAGACGGAGAGAACACAGAAGTCAAGGGAAGAAAGTTGGTCAAATAGTGTGCATATTCAAGACAGGAGCAGGACACAGTAACAGAGATTAATGGACTTTCCTTCAGGTAACTGATGGTGGCAGGGTGGAGGAATAGGGGAGTAACAGGGAAAAGGAACTAACTGAAAGGAGAAGGAAGGAGAGCAGAGAGAAAGGAAGAAACAGGAATTAAGTGATGGGCAATCAAACCTAAAGAGAAGAAACAAACCACATAAGATAGCATTAAGCAAATATCAATGCACACTTCCAGTTTTTATAACATTTAACTACTGATATTGAAATTTCTATGCAGAAAGGTAAAAAATGAGAAAACATATACAACAATAAGTGTATTTGTGACTTAGCATATATGCAATGCACATTGTAATAAAATGGTATCAATCTCTCAAAAATAATAAGTACAACAGCAGGAATTACATATAAATTTAAAACCACTAACTAGTAATCAAAATAGCACTTAGCAGAAAGAAACAGGGGAAAAGATTATATCACTGATCCTTACAACAAGGCAAAAGAAAAGTGAAACAGGGAGAAAATAAGGCCTGAATACATTGAGTATTCAACTTTTCTCTCCACTCTTACAGTTCACTTTCCACAACCCCAATAAAAAACTCTGTACAGAAGATTCTAGAGAATATTTGCTATTATACTTAGACATATGCACAGAGTAAAAATGTTTCATATCTCAATAGAATAAAAAGATGCTGATAAGGCTCTGTCAATTAGTTGCCTTACTAATAATGCAAAGGTTTAAGGCCATGTCTCATTACATTAAGCGGTATATGCAAATAAGTGCCATAATTCACTTTTCAACTGAACTATAGGTTGGTTCACAAGTCGTATGAATATACCAGAATCATGCATAACACAGAAGAGCTGTCTGTCATTAATGACCTCAATGTGAATCAGATTGTAATCTCCTCCGTGAGTAAGAAACCACATTTTCCAAACCAAATTTTGGAGTTAACACAGATTCTTTTTATTCTTAAACCAGATATGCTCTTTTTTTAAAAACATTTGCTTGCACTCTCGAAATCTGTTCTGAAATTTTGGTTTCTCTAATGCTTCATTCATCGTTATTCATGAAATTCATTAAATACAAAATGGAAGCACTATGAATTCTTAGCAGTGACCTCCATCTAATCAAGTGTTGAAGTACAGCTGTCTGAGTGTGCTGTGTGTCCTATTTGGTAGCTGTCATGCTGAAGTTAGGCAAGAAAAAAAGTGTTAACAGAACAAAAAAAGACAATACTTTCCAATTCTGTACCCAAACAGATTTATTACACTGGAAGTTTCAGATTTCTGGAGAACAAACTTAACTTTTTCAAAACTGTTACAAAAAAGGGTGACAGCTCTATTTATAATTTCAAAACTTACACATAGGCAAGCTGATAATAAAGTAAAATTTGTTTTATTTTCACTTATGTTTCACTTATTCATTCCACTTTTGTGTAAAACCACCTCATGAGATGCAGCAGAAATCATTAAATTAGCAGCATCCGGCAAGCCGTGAGGACGCACAGCAGCAGCAGCAGCAGCAGCACTTGTGTGATAAACTGTAAATTAATTTAGTCTTTGTTTTTTGTTCGCGTACTTCTGCAAAGAAGTCAACTGTACGTGTGTATCTTACTGTGTAGACTAGTGGTTAGAAAATTAATCGTAGTTTTTGTTTTTGCGTAAGCCTTGTGAATATCCTTGTGCAGAGCGGCTTCCTAGTGTAAATTTTCCATGTAGAGAAATTTATTTCTGTTTAATAGTGTTACTTTATTCTCCTTCGGTATATTTTCAAACTCAGTAGTGCCATTTGAGACCTTATATCTATTTTATACACAGTACGATATGGCTAGGGACTGTGCTTGTTGTGAGTGGACACAAGGAGAGTTCGCTGTTGTCTGTAAAAAGCTGGAAGTTGCATTGGCTACCGTCAGCAAGCTTCTAGCTAATGCTCGAAGTTGTGGTGACATCGGGGCACCAGTGACAAGACCTTTGGTGCCACTGGAATCCCTGGTGACACAGATGTCGCTGCAGCTTCCGATACACAACATCTGACTGGTCCATCCTCACTCCAGAGTGGGTGGCAGACAGTGGTGGGTTCGCATATCACTGGGCTGAAGGCAAAAGAGGTAGCAGACCGCACAGCTGGCTCCCTACATCTTAGCAACAGGTATGAGGTGCTTCCCAGTGTTGATGATAACTCCAAACCAGCACGGGATGCCTCTCCCGTTGGGCCAGTGGTCGATTTACCTGCCGAGTCCGGACAAGTACAAAGGGTTGGTATGCTACTCATTGGGAGCTCCAACGTTAAGCGGGTGGTGGAGCCCCTCTGGGAGATAGCAGGCAAGGCGGGAAAGAATTCCAGTGTGCATTCATTATGCTTGACAGGAGATCTCATCCATGAGCGCACTGGGTGCAACCGACTGCATGTAGTGGCACATGTCGGCACAAGTGACGCCTGCCACTTGGGTTCTGAGGCCATCCTCATCTCCTTTCGACGGCTGGCTGATTTGGTGAAGGCAACTAGCAATGCACGCGGGGTGCACGACAAGCTGTCTATTTGTAGCATCGCACCCCGAGTTGATCGCGGTCCTCTGGTTTGGAGCAGACTGTAAGGTCTAAACCAGAGGCAAAGCGGTTCTGCGATGGTATTGGATGCAAATTTCTTGACCTCCACAATAGGGTGCAGAATTTTACTGTTCCCCTTAATAGGTCAGGTGTGCACTACACGCAGGAAGCGGCTACTAGGGTAGCAGAATATGTGTGGAGTGCACATGGGGCTTTTTTAGGTTAGAGGACCCCTCTCTCAGGAAAGACGATTTGCCTGTTAAATCAGCCACAGCAACCTCAGAGAATCTTGGTCCCCACAGACCAGAGATAGAAAAGATTAATATGATTTTAGTAAACTGCAGGAGCATCCAAGGAAAGGTCCCAGAATTAGTATCACTTACAGAAGGTTATAATGCACAGATAGTATTGGGAACAGACAGCTGGTTGAAGTCAGACGTCAATGACATTGAAATCCTAAGTTCAGACTGGAATGTTTATCGTAAGAGTAGGTTAGTCGCCAATGGCGGCGGCGTGTTTTTGCAGTAAAAAATTCGATTAAATCAAGCTAGGTTATCACAGATTCTGAATGTTAATTAATCTGGGTGAAATTGAGCATCAAAGAATGGTCAAAAATGGTGATTGGATGCCTTTCAGACCACCTGGGTCAGGTTCTGTAGTTGTAGAGCGCTTCAGAATATAATTAGTAATGTCCACCTCTGTAGTGCAGTAGTACTATTACCGCATACCCCGCAAGGAGGCCCAGGTTCGATTCCTGGAAGGAGACTGGGTGTTGTGTGTCAATCATCATTAATACGCAAGTTGCCGAAGTGGTGTCACCTAAAAAGACTTGCAATATGGCGGCCGAACCCCAAAGGGGATATCCTGGCCAATAAATGCCATACGATCATTTCGTCATTAGTAATAATCCTGATCATGCCATTACAATAGGGGGTGACTTCAATTTGCCAGGTATAGGTTGGGAGTGTTATGCCATCGAAACTGGTGCCAGAAACAGGGAATGGTGTGGCATTGTTTTGGATGTCTTGTCCGAAAATTACATTGAGCACATAGACAGAGAACCAACATGTGAGGGTAATGTCTTATTCCTCCTGGTAACAAAACAGACCTGAACTTATCAAATCAGTAAATGTAGAGGAAGTACCATCCGGGACCGGAGCAACTGAATTGCATTCTCCGCCAGGGTTTCGATTACCTCTCGTCGTGCCCTGAAATGAGAAATGTCCTACCCACTATCCTTTCCATCCCTCCTAGTGTGGTATTCCGCCATACATCGAACCTACATAATACACTCATCCATCCTTACCCAACCCCTGCTCCCAATCCCTTACCTCATGGCTCATACCCCTGTAACAGACCTAGATGGAAGACCTGTCCCATACATCCTCCTACCACCACCACCTACTCCAGTCCAGTCACTAACATTACCTATCACATCAAAGGCAGGGCTAGCTGTAAAACCAGTCATGTGATCTACAAGCTAAGCTGCAACCACTGTGCTGCATTCTACGTAGGCATGACAACCAACAAGCTGTCTGTCCTCATGAACGGCCACTGACAAACTGTGGCCAAAAAACAAGTGGACCACCCTGTAGCTGAACACGCTGCCAAACATGATACCCCTCATCTCAGTGACTGCATCACAGCCTGTGCCATATGGATCCTTCCCACCAACACCAGCTTTTCTGAATTGCGCAGGTGGGATCTTTCACTGCAATACATCCTATGTTCCCGTAAACCTCCTGGCCTGAACCTTTGTTAGTCACTGTCCTCACCCATCCAGCTCCCTCCCTGTTCCCATTCCAACACTACACAGCCGTCATTTCACCGCCACATCCAGTCTTTTATTTTTATTTCTTTCCTTTCTGCTACTTACCCCCTCCCCCCTTCGCACCTTCTCTCCTACCCTCCCTCTTAACTGCAACACTTCACTGTCTGCCACTCCCACCATACTATCCCTCCCCCTCCCCACCGCAGCCTCCTCCTTACCCCCACCCAATAGCCACTCCCATCACGCACTGGTGCTGCTGCTCGCAGTGTAGTTTCAGCTATCTGAGACTGCAGATGTGTGTGCAAGTTGCAATTGCGCGCGTGGGGGGGGGGGGGGGGGGGCCACACGCGCTCACACAATGCTCCAGTCACTTGGTGTTGTAAGAAACCATTTCTGGTTGCACTCTCTACTACTGAGGCAGAATACATATCTGCTGCTCAATGTTGTTAAGAGATGAAGGTTTTGAAGACTTTCGTAGAATAATTGCTGAATAAAAACATTAAAATGACACTTTGTGTGGATAACAAAAGTTATAGCAATGATAAAAGCAAGCCGAATGTCAAGAAGAAGCAAGCACATTGATGTGAAGTAGCATTTCATCAGTGATGAACTGAATCTTGGCTGGATCAAATACAATACCGTCAAACTTTTTGACCAACTTGCTGATTTTCTAACAAAACATCACAGTATTGCTTTTAAAAAACGGAAAGAAAAGTTGATATTTAATTGAATGTAAAATCTTTTATTTGTTTAAAAGATACATTTTCAGAGAGATTGTTACAACTTTTTGTGAGGAAAAAAAAAACATTGTTTTGTTTCAGGGAGTATGTTGAGATTTAAAGAAAGAGAACATAGTAAGCATAAGTAATATGCCTGTGTTACTGCATGGCTGTGGTTGGTACATACTGCAGGCAGTATGAGTGGGTTGCTACTTAAAATAAATGAAGTCTGTTGTTTCCTGTAGCCTTGTTTTCTAACGCGTTATTTTTTAAGAAAAAGACAATTGTCAGACTTTACAAGTTATCTTGGCAAAGAATACATAGATTAGCATACAAATCGCTATAACAAAGTTAATACATGCACTGTGCATGTTCAGGTATTTTTCCAGAATACCTGAAGCATGAAATAGTTGTTTCCTTATAAAAAAAGGTAACTCTGCAAGTACAGAAAACTGCAATCCAGTTTCATTACAGTCAGCATTCTTAAAAACAAATGAATCAATCATGAGAGCTAGATTAATGAGTTACATGAATAAATTAAAACTTTTTAACTAAGCATGAATAAATTAAAATTTTTAACGAAGCACAGATTGATTTCCAAAATGGGAGAAGTAAATCACTGGCTGTTACACTGTTAACAAAAGTGGTACTTGAAGCTCTTGACAAGGATAACTGTGTTACAGACATATTCTTAGACTTGTCCAAGGCTTTTGACAGCATTCACCACAAAATACTACTAAACAAGGTAGAAGTATTAGGTTTAAGAGGAATATCAAACGAGTGGTTCCAGGCTTAACTGGAAAATAGGGTGCAAAGGTAGAGTTTATTTATATCTGCTTATGATAAATCTTTAGCAAAACAATTGTCAGACAAGAAACACACAAACTTAGGTGTGCTTCAGGATACTGTATTGGGGCCAATTCTTTTCTTAACCCTTAACTCACAAGGTGTGGTCTCTCAGACTGCATGAAAATTTTTGAACTCACTCTCCATGACCAGTTCTAGCAGAGTGCTACTATACACCCCTACCTTCCTTATATCGCAAGTCCTATAATGTCTTGTCATCGGTTGCACGATCCCCTTCGTTTGCTGATGACACGTGTTGTTGACACATGTTGTGGTCTCCTAGACAGCACCTCATGAATTACATACCTGTTTTCTTCCATATAGTACAAAATGTTCACAGAAACATGTCAGTTTTAATGATGCTAAGCTTGATGAAATTGTTAATCAGTGGATGGATGAAGATGACAGTGATACAGATCAAGAAGTACATGAAAAGGATGATTTCACAATATCCAGTGGTCACAGTTCTGATAGCGAACAGGATGGTGGTTCAGAGGAAGAACTTCAGGACATAAACATTCAGATTTTATTTCTATCTTTTTTACTTTGGAAGCAATAAGTTTGAAATCTGTTCCTTCTTTTTGAATAGCCCTGATATCAACAACTTTCCAGAGAATGTAAGACCTGGAGAAAATGTTCTGTGTGTTGATGACAGCAAAATCACAGTAACAGATAAAACACCATAACTCCAAACAGAGAAATCATATGAAACCCTTAATGAGGTTTGCAAGTGAGCAATACGTAACAAAGTAACACTGAACATAAAGGAAACAAGTATCTTGCATTTCAGCACAAAGAGGAGAAACAGTTCTGTCACATTGAGCATAGATGATAAGCCTAATGATTATGTAACAAACACAAAATTTTTAGGAATGAACATTGATTGTCAATTAAAATGTAATGAACACTTGAAGATGTTTGCAAAAAAGATCATCAGCACGTTAAATGGTTATGGGATTCTTTTCCAAGGATCAAAGGTGCAAAACATGGACACCGTTTACAATCTGGGGAAAAGTGTCATATGAACAACACTGGTCTGTGTCATTTTTGAGGTCACAGTTTTGTAAGTTAATTCTTAATATTAAACTGCATGCCAAACCCAGAAATGCAACTCATTTTGTTGAGTCAGGTCAGGTTTCATTGCTATTCCACTCCTTAAAATACGACATTTCAGAAATTTTTTATATATAATATATATGCTGTTTATGGATTCAAAACAGTAGTTTTTGGATTAAGTCTAAATTATGTAATAAGATCATACATTAAAATAATTTTATGGAAGAAAGTCTTTTTTGATGGTTTTCGTAAGTGTTCTGCATTTGGAATGCCTCTCTTGAAAGCATTTTCACATCCTATTGTCCATGGTAACTCTCCTCAATCACTTTAATATCACTTTGAAAATGCTCAGCCTGCTCCTTGCTATAATCTCCACATTTGTCTGGAAAGTAATCTAAATGTGAGCTCAGAAAGTGCATCTTTTATTGACATACAAGCACCAAAAACCTGGAAGTTTTGAAGTAGTTCCTCAATAGCATTTTCAAACTCTGGCCTCCTATAGTTGCCAAGAAAGTTGCTTGTTACTGGTTTCAATGCTAAACAAGCCTTTCTCTCTGTATCCTCCATACTCTCACCAAATTTTGGATCTTTCATAAGCTCCCTGATCTGAGGTCCATCAAAAATACCTACATTAAGTTTGGCCTCACCAATACATGGAAATAAATGTTTTAAGAGAGTAAAAGCCCTATTTTCTTTGTTCACTGCCTTTATAAAGGATTTCATCAGACCAATTTTAACATGCTGCAGAGGAAATAGAATTTTGTAATGCTCTCTGAAAGCTTGTGGTTGGTTGTTTTAAAAGAGGGAGGGGCGGGGGAAGGGGGGACTGGCGGGATGGACACTACCAAAGGATGACAAGGGTAGTACTGGTCGATAGCTTTCAGGCTGCTCAAGGAGTCAGTACACAAAAGAAAAGACTCCCCATGGCATGAACGGAGATACTGAAGTGCACGAGATATGGCCACCAGCTCTGCAGTGAATACACTGCAGCCATCGGGTAAGGAATACTGTCCAATATGACCACCATGAACATAGGCAAAGCCAACACGACCACCAGCCATCGAGCCGTTGGTGTAAACCACGTCAGAGCCCTGGAACAGATCAAGAATCGAGAGGAAGTGACAGTGGAGAGCCACAGGGTTAATGGAGTCCTTAGGGCCACATGAAAGGTCCAGGCGAAGCTTTGGCCTAGGGCGACACCATGGAGGTGTACGTGAATCGACCTCGAGGAGAGGTGGTAAAGGCATGGACTCCAGTTAAGACAGAAGCGATCGCATGTGAAGCACAATCGTTAACCCTGACCTGGGCCGCCCATGCGGGAGGTGATCCGCCGTGGTTGGGAAAAGAAGATAGTAATTAGGATGTTCAGGAGAGCTATGAATGTGTGCAATGTAACTGGCGAGCAGTTGCGCACATCTGATCTTCAATGGAGGGACTCCAGCCTCCACCAGTACTCTGGTCATTGGACTCGTCCTAAAAGCTCCTGTTGCCAGTCAAACTCGATAGTGGTGCAATAGGTCAATCAAACGCAATGCTGAGAATGCCGCCGAACCATAAACCACATTCCCATAGTCAATGTGGGATTGGAAAAGGGCTCTGTAGAACTGCAGCAACGTGGAGCGATCTGCACCCCAGTTGGTGTTGCTCAGGCAGCGGAGGGCATGGAGGTGCTGCCAACATTTTCATTTAAGCTGATGAAGATGAGGAAGCCAAGTCAAACGAGCATCGAAAATCAGACCTAAGAATTGATAGGTCTCCACGACAGTGAGTGGATGTCATTAAGGTAAAGTGCTGGTTCCGGATGAACGGAACGACAGTGACAGAAATGCACGACACACGTCTTCATGGCTGAAAACTGGAAGCCATGGGCTAGAGCCCATGACTGCACCTTATGGATGGCTCCCTGTCGGCGATGCACAGAAACACCAGTACTGGTGGAGCAGTAAGAAATGAAGAAGTCATCTGCATACAGAGAAGGTGAGACGGACAGCCCTACAGCTGCTGCTAGACCGTTAATGGCCACTAAAAATAGAGAGAAACTCAATACAGAGCCCTGTGGGACCCCATTCTCCTGGATATGGGTGGAACAATGGGAGGCACCAACTTGGACATGGAAAGTACAGAGCAACAGAAAATTTTGGAGAAAAATCATAAGCGGGCCTCGGAGACCACACTTGTATAATGTGGCAAGGATATGGTGTCGCCAGGTGGTATCATATGCTTTCCGTAAATCAAAAAAGATGGCAACCAGGTGTTGGTGTCTGGAAAAAGGTATTCGGATGGCAGACTCGAGGAACACAAGATTGTCAGTGGTAAAGCGACCCTGGTGAAAGCTGCCCTGACATGTAGCCAGTAGGCCACGTGACTCCAGGACCCGACCCAACCCACCATACATTCCAGCAGCTTGCAAAGAACGTTGGTGAGGCTGATAGGCCGAAAGCTATCAACATCAAGCGGGTTTTTACAGGGTTTAAGCACCAGAATGACAGTGCCTTCCTGCCACTGCAATGGAAAGACATAATCGCACCAGATCCAGTTGAAGATGACGTGGAGACGTCGTTTGTAGTCAGATGAGAGATGTTTAATCATCTGACCATGGATCTGATCTGGGACAGGTGCTGTGTCGGGGCAATGTGCAAGGGCACTGAGGAGCTCCCACTCTGTAAATGGGGCGTTACAGGATTCATTGTGGCATGTAGTGAATGAGAGGACTTTCCCTTCCAGCCGCTGTTTAACAGTGCGAAAGACGAGGGGGATTTCTGCAACGCAGAGGCTCGAGCAAAGCGCTCGGCAATCGCATTTGCGTTGGTAGATAACACGCCACTTATGGTAACACCAGGAACACCTGTTGGGGTCTGGTGCCCGAAAAGACTTTGATCTTTGCCCAGATTTGGGAAGGTGTTGTGTGGCACCCAATAATCGATACATATCTCTCCCAACATTCCTGGATCTGTCGTTTGATAAGTTGGCGAACGCGGGCACGGAGCCGTTTAAAGGCTATGAGATGCTCCACGGAAGGGTGTCACTTATGTCACTGTAGATCTCGCTGACGCTCCTCAATTGCTTCAGCAACTTCTGGTGACCACCAAGGGACTGCCTTTGACCACCAAGGGACTGCCTTACACCAGGGACACTTTAAAGAGTGAGGGATCGCGGTTTCTGCCGCAGAAACAATTGTAGTCACCTGCTTAACCATCACATCGATGTTACCGTGTGGGGGAGATTCAATGGTTACAGCAGAGGTGAAAGTTCCCCAGTCTGCCTTGTTTAAAGCCCATCTGGGCAGGCGTCCGTGGGCCTGATGCCAGAGCAATAACAGGAAGATGGAGAAGTGGTCACTACCACACAGGTCATCATGTGCTCTCCAGTGGATAGATGGAAGATGTCCCGGGCTGCAAATTGATAAATCAATGGTCGAGTAACTACCATGAGCCACACTGAAATATGTGGCGGCCCCAGTATTTAAGAGGCAGAGGTCGAACTGAGACAGTAAACTTTTGACATATCTGCCTCGGCCCGTAAGCGTGGTGCCACCCCACAAGGGGTTATGGGCGTTAAAATCTCTCAAAAGTAAGAAAGGTTTAGGGAGTCAATCGATGAGTGCAGCTAATACATTCAGGGGTATTTCCTGTGTCGTCATTATTCTGACAGCCACAGCTTCAAGAGGGGTTTGAAGGGGCACAGTGTCACTACAGACTGAGTTTAGGCATAAACGCAAACTCCACCTGACACTCGATTGTAGTTGCTTCAGTTCTTGTAATATCCCCTACAGCCACAGAGGGAGAGGGGAGGGGGGGCGGTCCGCATTGACGGGAACCAAGTTTCCTGGAGGGCAATGCATATAGCAGGTGTAAAGCATAACAGTTGCCGTAGCTCAGCCTAGCGGTGGAAAAAACCGCTACAATTCTACTGGAGGACGACATCATTGTGAGGCTGGGAAGGCATGGAACATTCAATGAGGCGGTTTACGCCTCAGTCACCTGCTGCCACCGACTTATTGCCTGAGCAGTCTATATCCATTGTGTCTGAGGGTCTGGCGAGATCTAGGGCCTCAGCGGACACCAGAATCTCCACCCCATCCTCAGATGCAGGGCTTGTAGGCAGCGGTGGTGTGAGTGCCTCTGCAATTTCCTTGGTCTTAGAGGTCTTCTTTTTGGATTTCTCTCGCTGCTCCTTGGGTTTCCCTGGCTGGGATGACTTCACTGGCTCAGTCTCCAGGACTGAGGATGAGCATGAAGTCCTACAACCAGCTGCTTTTGAGCTCTTAAGCCACTGGCAGGTGTCATCTTTCCCACTAGCAGAAACCTGGGAAGGGAGTGACTCCTTCCTAGCGAGAGAAGCCGAAGAAGACTTACGCTTCTCCGCCACAGAGGTGGGGACTGATGTCCCCGATGGTTGGGGGGGGGGGGGGGGGGATGTCGCTCCCTAAGTAGGTGGTGTAAGAGCAAAAGGGAGGGAAATGCCCCCTCCTCCCACCATCAGGAGGACAGGTGTAGTCTTCCAGCTCTGAGAGGTGACTGGGGTTGGGGGAGCTGATTGGGCCAGAACTGTTGCAGCGGCAGCGTAAGACGATGGCATACATACAGGATGCAGGCATTCAAATTTTCTCTTAGCCTCTGTGTATGTAAGTTGGTCCAGGGTCCTGTATTCCACGATTCCTTTCTTTCTGGAGAATCCTGCAGTCTGGCAAGAAAGGCAAATGGTGCTCTCCGCAGCTGACACAGATGGGAGGCGGGGCACATGGAGTATTGGGATGTGATGGGCATCTGCAATCTCGACATGTGATGCTGGAAGTACAGTGGGAAGACATACGGCTGAACTTCCAGCATTTAAAGCACAGCATTGGGGGAGGGATATAGGGCTTGACATTACAATGGTAGAGCATCACCTTGACCTTCTCTGGTAAGGTGTCACCTTCAAAGGCCAAGATGAAAGCACCGGTGGCAACCTGACTATCCCTCAGACCCCGGTGGACATGCTGGACGAAATTTACACCCCACTGCTCTAAACTGACACGCAGCTCATCGTCTGACTTCAAAAGAAGGTCCCTGTAAAATATGATAGCCTGGACCATATTTAAGCTCTTATGGGGCATGATGGTTACAAAAACATCCCCCAGCTTGTCACAAGCAAGTAACGTATAAGACTGGGCAGAGGATGCTATTTTGATCAAGACTGACCCAGATCTCATTTTGGACAATCCCTCCACCTCCCTAAACTTGTCCTCTAAAGAGTTATCCCTTAAGATATATCAAACATAAATGTACAGGTAAAATTGTAAATAACGACATAAATGGCTGGCCTTCTGGCCCTGAAATTTTTCTACGTGGCTGGTCCTCAAAGCGTTAACTTTTGAATGCAAGTCAAAAACTCCTTGATTTTACAAATTCATCATACAATCCGCCATGTAACACAATTTATCTTGTGTAAAAGGAAATTTAGTCGAAGTAACACTTCTCAAACCATCATTCACAATATTTTCCCATGACCTGTTCGAAATGTAAACTCTTGTGACATCCAGTTCATTGAAAGTGGTCTGTTGTTGTTGAGTATTGCATAGTTTTCGTCATAATATGTTTGACACATTTTGCTATTGGTAGATGCTTGTGTGTGCATCGTGTTTTGTTGCTGTTGTAAATGGCTAATTTTCTTTGCAATGTTTTTTGGGTGTCATTCTCTTGTGTATGTTTTATTACTACACTATTATTCTACAGTCGTGGCATAAAGTGAAATTATTTGTTAGAGTATCAGTTCGTACCAGTCAAAATTATAAACATTTACCTGAAATCTAAAACAACAAAAAATTCCTAGTATTCTTAAAAATTCTCAAGTGTTTTCCAATGAAAAGATTCTCAAGTTCTGCCCGGTTCTCCTGGGGCACTCGGTAATGAATACATAGGTCGGAGCACACGGCTCTGCAACCACTTGCGTATTGTTAGTTGTACTGTAACTTGGGTTGATTGTGTGTGTACTGTTTGAGCAATAAATTACTATGTTCCGGGTTTAGAATACTTTTTGGCAACGTGTGCAGTATTCGATTCCATGTGTTCCACATCAGTCATTAGTCCTTTGACTTTAGATTTCAAGGCAGTGCTTAAATCCCTTCTCGGGCAACAGCAGGTGCTGAGAATTGCTATTTCCAGTTTAATGATTACATTGGCAGAACCTGTGGTCTGATCAACAACATATCCACCATCCTTCCCTGCGTATGACAGTGCAGCAGAAGACTACGATGCTTATGAAAAAAGGCTGCAACAACATTTCCATCTCCATCATTTGGAGTAACAGACTTAAACATGTGCAAGACTGATTTCACTACGCGGATATCAGTTGATGGGTCAACTCACCACCTTACAAGAACCTTCAAGTCTCTTTTGATCAGATGTGTGAGTTTCTTTCCATCTACCACTGTGAAAGTGCTCAAGTTATTTCTGCTCATGTGGAATTCTAACACTGCCAAAAGCGGCCAAACAGTCGTGCAGGGCACGAGCAGCAGTACTACATGGACTTAGACGTTGTTTGAATTTTGTGACAAATGTTCATAAAGAATCCTATGCCAATCAAATGGTTTGTGATGTATCACACTTTTTGCTCCTAATAGGGACATTTGAGAGCGAGCTCTACAGTGCGAAATTCTTATGCTTACGGAATTACTGAACATAGCTCAGTCATTTGAAGTTCCACGGGCTGCAGGTAATCGGATAGTGTTTGTTTTTATTTTTTTATTTTTTTTGTGTTTGGTTTTAGGGCGCAAACTGCTATGGTCATTAGTGCCCGGTCTGTGACTTAAAAAACAGTAAAAAACCGAAAACGGAAACCAGCAGCAATGGGAACGAAGTCATAAAATTGAAGAAACTAAAAGCAGAAGGAAAACTTAAAAATCCACTACAGAAAGGGGTTGGTTGTCCCAAAAAAAAGCTTCAAATGACTGACGTCATTTCACTGGCACTAATGAACTCTAGAACGCGATCGGCCGAGCGCGTGTCATCTGCTAAAATTGACGATATATCAGGCGACAGCTGTAGACGGGCGCGTAACAGATTAAAATAGGGGCACTCAATTAAAAGGTGTCTTACCGTCCACAGCTGAGAGCAATGGGGACAGAGTGGGGGAGGATCGCCGCTTAAAAGATGTCGATGGCTAAAAAGACAGTGCCCTATCTGGAGTCTAGTTAAAATTACCACCTCCCGACGACGCGGTCGGGAGGAAGAGGTCCAAGCACAAGGAAGAGTTTTCACGTCCCGCAATTTATTTTGGGGAAGTGTCGACCAATGCGCGTGCCATAAATGAACAACACGACGACATAAAACGCTCCGTAGATCGGCGAAGGGAATCGATCGAATAGCTGGCCGAAGAAGAGAGACTGCAGCCTTGGCTGCAATATCGGCCGCCTCATTTCCGCAGATACCAACGTGTCCCGGGAGCCAGAGTAACGCCACCGAGACGCCCCCCAGTTGGAGCAAGCGCAGACAGTCCTGAATCCCGTGGACCAGAGGGTGCACAGGATAAAGAGCTTGGAGACTGAGGAGAGGGCTGAGAGAATCTGAGCAGATAACGTACTGTATCCGCCGATGGCGGCAGATGTAGTGGACAGCCTGGAGAACAGCGTAAAGCTCCGCAGTATAAACCGAACACTGGTCGGGAATCCGAAAGTGATTTGGGGTGTCGCCAACAATATAGGCATTCCCTACACCTAACGATGTTTTCGAGCCGTCGGTGTAAATAAATGTGGCGTCCGTCATTTGTGCACATAGAGCAGCAAATGCCCAACGATAAACAAGTGAAGGGGTACCATCCTTGGGAAATCGACAAAGGTCTCGAAGCAGGCAGAGCCGGGGACGGAGCCAAGGCGGTGCTGTACCCCAAGTTGTCAAGAAGGTTTTAGGAAAGCGGAAGGAAAGAGAATGGAGCAGTTGACGAAAGCGGACTCCCGGTGGTAGTAGGGAGGAGGGGCGGCCTGCATACCCTACATCAAAGGAGGCGTCGAAAAAAATGTCATGGGCTGGATTAGCAGGCATGGAAGACAGATGGCTTGCATAACGACTCAGAAGGACTGCTCGCCGATTGGACAGCGGAGGTTCAGCAGTCTCAGCATAAAGGCTTTCCACAGGGCTGGTGTAAAAAGCTCCGGACACTAAACGTAATCCACGGTGGTGGATACAGTCGAGGCGCCGAAGAATAGACGGCCAAGCAGAGGAGTAGACTATGCTTCCATAGTCCAATTTCGAGCACACTAAGGCGCGATAGAGGCGGAGAAGGACCACTCGGTCTGCTCCCCAGGAGGTACCATTCAGGACACGGAGGGTGTTGAGGGATCGCAGACAGCGAGCCGAAAGATAGGAAACGTGGGAGGACCAGCACAGTTTTCTGTCAGACATAAGACCCAAGAATTTAGCGATGTCTGAAAACGGAAGGTTGACAGGACCTAGATGTAAGGAGGGTGGAAGAAACTCCTTACGTCGCCAAAAATTAACACAAACGGTCTTACTGGGAGAAAAATGGGAGCCGGTGTCGATGCTCCAAGAGTGGAGGCGATCGAGACATCCTTGAAGACGTCGTTCAAGAAGGCTGGTCCGTTGAGAGCTGTAGTAGATCGCAAAATCGTCCACAAAGAGGGAGCCCGAGACATCAGGAAGGAGACAATCCATAATTGGATTGATGGCAATGGCAAACAGTACAACACTCAGCACGGAGCCCTGGGGTACCCCGTTTTCTTGGGAGAAGGGACGGGAGAGAGTAGTGTTCACCCGCACCCTAAATGTGTGCTCTGCCATAAATTCGTGAAGAAAAAGGGGCAGCCGACCTCGAAAGCCGCAAGAGAACAGTGTGCGGAGGATACCTGTCCTCCAACAGGTATCGTATGCTCCCTCCAGATCAAAAAATATTGCTACTGTTTGGCGTTTCCGGAGAAAATTATTCATGATACAAGTGGAGAGAGCAACAAGATGGTCAACTGCAGAACGATGCTTTCGGAATCCGCATTGGGCTGGTGTTAAAAGACTGCGGGATTCCAGCCACCAAGCTAAACGGTAATTCACCATACGCTCCAAAACCTTACAGACACTACTCGTGAGAGAAATGGGGCGATAGCTAGAGGGGAGATGTTTGTCCTTTCCAGGTTTCGGAACAGGAACGACGATAGCTTCCCGCCATCGTCTGGGAAAAGTACTGTCGGTCTAAATTCGATTATAAAGGCGAAGGAGGTAACGCAGACTATGGGTTGATAGTTGCAGCAACATTTGGACTTGGATACCATCCGGTCCTGGGTCAGAGGAGCGAGGAGAAGAGAGTGCATGTTGGAGTTCCCGCATGGAGAAAACAGTATTGTAGCTTTCGCGATTTTGAGAGGAGAACGCAAGAGGTCGCACTTCTGCTGCACGTTTCTTCGGGAGAAACGCTGGCAGGTAATTTGAAGAGCTCGAAATCTCAGCAAAGTGCTGACCCAAGGCGTTAGAAATTTCGACGGGGTCCACTAATGTATCATGCGCGACAGTGAGCCCAGAGACCGGGGAGAAACTAGGCACGCCTGAGAACCGTCGAAGCCGACTCCAAACTTCCGAGGAGGGAGTGAAGGTGTTAAACGAGCTAATAAAGAATTTCCAGCTTGCCTTCTTGCTATCGCGGATGACACGACGGCATCGCCCTCGGAACTGCTTATAGCGGATACAGTTGGCCAAAGTAGGATGGTGGCGGAAAATGCGGAGAGCACGTCGCCGCTCACGTATTGCGTCACGGCATGCCTCGTTCCACCAAGGAATTGGGGGGCGCCGGGGCAATTCGGAGGTGCGTGGTATTGAACGTTCCGCAGCTGTAAGAATAACGTCGGTAATGTGTGTGACCTCATCGTCGACGCTGGGAAAGTGACGGTCATCGAATGTCGCTAGAGATGAAAAAAGTGTCCAATCGGCCTGGGCAAACTTCCAGCGTCTCGGGCGCATATATGGCAGTTGAGGCTGCAGTCTAAGGACACATGGAAAGTGGTCACTCGAGTGTGTATCATCAAGGGCGAACCATTCGAAGCGCCGAGCTAGCGGAACAATACCGACCGCAAGGTCCAAATGAGATAAATTTGTCGTGGAGGCAGACAGAAATGTCGGGACCCCAGTGTTGAGGCAAACTAGATCCGCTTGGTGGAAGACGTCTAGCAAGAGTGAGCCACGCGGACAAGGATGTGGAGATCCCCAAAGCGGGTGGTGGGCATTGAAGTCCCCAACCAGCAAATAGGGGGGTGGAAGCTGACCAAGAAGATGAAGGAGATCAGCTCGTGCCATTGATGTGGACGATGGAATGTATACAGTACAAAGAGAGAACGTGTATCCAGAAAGGGAAAGACGGATGGCGACAGCTTGGAAGGAAGTGTTTAAATGGATTGGGTGATAATGGAGAGTTTCATGGAGAAGAATTATGAGTCCTCCATGTGCTGGAGTTCCTTCAACAGAGGGGAGATCATATCGGACCGACTGAAAATGAGGGAGAACAAAGCGGTCATGGGGATGCAGCTTTGTTTCCTGAAGACAGAAGATGACCGGCGAGTAGGATCGTAAGAGGATCGACAATTCATCCCGATTGGCTCGAATGCCGTGGATATTCCAGTGGATAATGGACATAGGGTGAACAGAAAATGGAGGGAAGTGACCAAAGTTGCTGTCAACTCAACGACTGCTCAGAGCTTGCGACCGACAGCATGGAACGGCATTCAGTCGAAGGCAGAAGATCCTGATCCATAGGTTGTTCAGGAGCAGCTCCTGCCACCAGCGATCGGCCGGTTGATCGGCCGCCAGCAGTGCGCCTCGGCGACACAGAAGACGGCCGAGGGCGATTTTCGCAAGGTGGTGCTGTAGGTGGGGCACGCCTTGGCGGAGAAGGAGATGAACTGGGTTTCTTTGTAGCCTTCTTGGAATTATGATGTTTAGATGAAGGAGGAACCGATGGTTGTGAAGTTGGGGTACGTAAAAAATCTTCACGAGTATGCTCTTTTTTCGAAGTCTTGGTGTCTGACTTTTGGGCTCGAGATTTAGCAGAACCCGATGAAGGGTGAGCCATAGAGTGGGCAGGCGAAAGTGGTGAGGTTGAACGGGCGATCTTTGCGCTGGCCGATCTGACGACTGTGGCACTAAAGGTGAAGTCGCAAGTCTGCGTGGCCGCCTCCTTTGTTGGCCGAGGAGAAGCAAGGACAGTGCTGTATTTTCCTGTCTGAGGCACGGTGGGCTGTCGACTGGCAAATAATTTTCGAGCAGCAAAGGTCGACACCTTTTCCTTCACTATGATTTTCTGGATGAGCTTTTCGTCCTTAAAAACGGGGCAATCTCGAGAGGAACCAGCGTGGTCACCCATACAGTTGATGCAGCGAGGGGATGGAGGTGGACAAGCACCCTCATGGGCATCCTTGCCACACGTAACACATTTGGCTGGATTGGAACAGGACTGGCTGGTGTGATTGAACTGCTGACACCGATAGTAACGCGTAGGGTTTGGGACGTAAGGGCGAACAGAAATTATCTCATAGCCTGCTTTGATTTTGGATGGGAGTTGAACTTTGTCAAATGTCAAGAAGACAGTGCGGGTTGGAATGATGTTTGTGTCAACCCTTTTCATAACTCTATGAACAGCCGTTACGCCCTGATCAGACAGGTAGTGCTGAATTTCTTCGTCAGACAATCCATCGAGGGAGCGTGTATAAACGACTCCACGCGAGGAATTTAAAGTGCGGTGCGCTTCAACCCGGACAGGGAAGGTGTGGAGCAGTGAAGTATGCAGCAATTTTTGTGCCTGGAGGGCACTGACTGTTTCTAACAACAAGGTGCCATTCCGTAATCGGGAACAAGACTTTACAGGACCTGCAATTGCGTCGACACCTTTCTGAATAATGAAAGGGTTGACCGTGGAGAAGTCGTGACCTTCGTCAGACCGAGAAACAACAAGGAACTGTGGCAACGATGGAAGAACCGTCTGTGGCTGAGACTCAGTATACTTACGCTTGTGAGCAGACATAGTGGAAGGTGAGGAAACCATTGCGGAAGAATCCCCCATGATTACCGGCGTCTCCGATGGCGCGCTCCTCCCTTGTGGGGGCCCTCTCTGAGGGCACTCCCGCCTTAGGTGATTGTTCACACCTCCCGACAAACGGACGGAGGGACCAATCGGCACTTTCGGAAGGTGTCAGCGCGCGTAATCACCCCTCCCTGGGCCTGGCCGTTACCAGGGGGTACGTACGTGTCCTACCTGTCTACCCGGGGCGGGGAATTACGCGTTACCCCGTCACCGGCTATGCACAAAAATGCGTGGGTCGGCCTTCAGACACGCACAGGGAGGAAGAAAGAGAAAGGAAAGGAAAGAAGAGGGGTCTGAAATGCCGCAGCGGAGAAAAGGATAAAGAGAAGAGGTAAAGAAAAGAGAAGGACAAAGGAAGGAAGAAGACATACAAGCAAAGAAGGCGAAGAATGTGTTACATGTTCGAGCGTCCGTCTCCGGACGTAGGCACAAACCATACTCCCAGATAGGGAGAAAGGGAAGGAAAGAGCCAGAGGTGAGGGGAGGAGGGGCAAAGATGGGGGATGGGGAAGGATCCGGAAAGGGAAGGTATGCAGCCCGGAAAGGAAGGAAGGCCACATTAGCTCGGGGTCCCGTGCTCGCTACGCACGTATCCACGAAAGAGTTATGGACCCCCTGGGGGGGGGGGGGGGTAATCGGATAGAAGCCTGGCCCGAAGTTTCAGAAATCAGTTCCTATCATCCTTTCCACCCTTCAGTTAGTTCACAAGGGAAAATAAGTAATTGACATTCAGCCTCGTGCTCTGCCGCCTTTACGTCCATACTACTTCACTCAACAAGAATGGACCATGTGTCCCAAGAACTGGGCAATGTGTAATAGGTGCCATAAGAAAGGACATATTGCTTCTGTTTGTAATCCTTTCCAAACCTGAGTATGACAAAATTAACATGAATGTGAACAGTGTGTCAGCAGTGGCAGTGTCTTAAAGCAAGTTATACAATGAAATGTGTGTAGTTAACAAGTCGCTGAAAATGAAGGTGGATACGGGTGCAGCAGCAACATTGGTGAATTCTCAGACTTACGTGGACCTTGGTTCTCCCCCTCTGACTCCAGTGTCATGGAGGCTGGCAAGTCATAACAAAAACAGGTTCCCATCATGGGCAGTTTTCTGCATCTGTGACTTACAAGAATGTGGTTGTTCACCATTCCTAGTTTTGAACAATGCTTACACTGAAAATGTTTGGTCTGGATGATTTTAAAGTCTTTGAATCCTCCATCGATGATGAAGTGCATTTGGTTTCTGGTCAAGTGCATTTGGTTTCTGGTTAAGTTCCATATCAACAATTAGATGCCCTCTGTGCTGACTTTCCCTTTCTATTTTCTCCAGGACTGGGTTGTGCAACAGAATTTCAGGCTCATATTATGATGAAAGTCTGCCTGCCCTTGTTTTTTTTCAGGGACCAAATGGTACCAGCACCTTGATAGGAGCAAGTAAAGGCAGAATTAGATCATCTTCAAGTACTTTATGTTATTAGACTTCCTTCTTCCAGTGAATGGCCAGCTCCACTGGTGACAGTAAAAAAAACCTACCTGTGGTGATTTTTAAAAAATATATTATACACAGTCAATCACTGATACCTACCTTTTGCCGCACCTTGATGGGCTGTTAGCAGAATTACCAGGGAGCCGTTATTTTTCAAAAATACACTTAACAGAGACATATTTACTGCTGCTACTCAACGAGAAATTTAAATGACTTCTAGTTACCAATAGTCCACCGGGCTTTATCAATACCAGCATTTTACTTTTGGAGTGGTAAGTGCACCAGTTATTTTTTTAATCCTTTTTAGAGCAGCTTATTGCATCAGTTCCAGGCTGCACCATCTATTTAGATGACATATTGTCTGGTGTCTCTAAAGAGAAACATTTACAGAACCTTTGTGTTCTATTTTCTGTCTTACGGTCTGCAAGGCTTAAGTACAATTTGGACAAGACACAGTTTTTTCAACCCTCCATTATTTATTTGAGTTATGAAGTGTCGCATACTGGCATTAAACCACTGTGCCAACATATTGAAGCTATTGCCACATTGCCACTCTCATCTGTCAAGGAGTTACAGGCAGTTTTAGGCAAAATTGTGTACTACAACAAATTCATACCGGACACTGCTGCTGTGGCCCAACCACTCCACGCATTATTATGGAAAGATGTTCCTTACCACTAATCCCTGACTTGCAAGCAAGCATTCAAGTTGATGAAATCTAAACTGTAGTTGGTTTCTTGTTTGGTCACTTTTCAGCTGGTAGAGCAACTTAAGTTAGCTACGGACGTGTCTCAGTTTGACCTCGGCATCAGCCTTGCTCATGCGTATGCAGACGGTTCTGAATGCCCTGTTGCATATGCCTCTAAATCCTTAAATTCAGTGCAAACAGCATTATTCTCGGATAGAGAAATAGGGTTTGACAATAGTGCATGCCCTAAAAGAATTTCACGCTTTTCTATAAGGGTCTAAGTTTCTCCTCATCATAGGCTACAAAACCACTGATGTCTGTTTTTAACATTTCGTTGTCTTTGCCAGACAACGCTGCACATCGCTTACAGCAGTGGGTTATTTTCCGATCTCGATAAAATTAAGATATTCATTTTCAACCTGCGACACAACACATTGATTAGTCCAGATTCAGAGTTTAATAAAGAATAATTACTTTGTTTTCATTTAGATGTGGAAGCTCAAAATGTTGTTGATATTTTGCCACGAGTAGCATTACAATTGCAGCCACAGTATCAGTGAACCCTGCTTTAAGTAAAGTTGTTTCTTTTACGCAACACAACTGGTCAGACAAACATTCAGGCCATGCTTTTGATCCTTTGAGAAATTATTTTGCACTACAAAATCTTCTTTCTGTTTGGGACAGAGTGCTGCCATGAGTTACAGCAGACACCGCTCCTCGGGTTGTAGTCCCATCAGCCCTTCGGTGTAAGGTTATGCATTTGTTACATGTAGACCACTGGATTGTGTCACGTACAAAGGTGTTAGCACATAGACGTGTTCTCTCGCCAGGCATGGTTGGGGAAAAAACGTGAGTTGTTGCAGTCTGCCACAGCGTGCCACCCATCAGGTGGCTCCTTGTGGTTCTTCGTAACCATGGCCAGATCCACAGCAACCTCGGGAACAAATTCATGTACATTTTGTGGGAAATTTTTTTTCAATTTCTACTGCCTTGTAACTGATGCTTATTCTAAGTTTCCATATGTATTGTGTTGACTGCTTTGTCAAAATTTTTTGCAAATGGAAGGTCTTCTACATATGTTAGTTATCAACAACGGCTCCAGTTCATATATCAGGAGTTTGAAGATTTTTGTAAAAAAATTAGTGTTCGCCATGCCACAGCTCCTCCTTTCTACCATCAAACAAATGGAAAAGCAGATCTACTAGCACAAACATTTAAGATTCAGATGAAAAAATACATTTTGGATGTGTAACCAGAAACAGCTCTTGACCAGTTCCTCAGTTCTTATAGGTTCACCCTTGTTGGCGATAAGAGCCCAGCAGAATCGATGCACAGTCGTCAGCACCAGACTCTACTCCATCTGCTTCGGGCAACACCAGGCCATCCACCGGCACCAGTGCTTCAACACTCCTGGTGTGGCACGGAAGGGGCATAATAACACGTCAACCAACTATGATATTGTGTATGGGACTATGTACCTGGTGCACCTCTCCCGCCCTTGTGTGCCCCTCATACCCCATGTCTTCCATCTGCCTGCATGTCTCCTACATTGCAGCCGGTGTCCTTATCTTCTCCACCACTGCTGCCGATGTTTACACAGCTTTCTCCTCTGCTGTGGGTGACCCCTTCAGCTGTCGGGAGCCATAGTGGGATCCCAGCTTTCATGCTGTGGCAGCTAATGCCTCCGCTGCTGCCGCCACTATCGCAGCTGGTACCGCCTGTTCCACCCGCCGCAACCTCCTTCCTTGGGGATGGACTGAGAGGTGAAAATGGACACTGCACCAGTCTCACCTGTCCTACCATAGGGACCCTCACTGGGAGGCAACCACCGCACCTGTCTGTGCTCTTATCACTTCCACAACTATGTACCAGTGATAGAGCGTCACGAATCAACAAGCTATGTCGATCACAGAAGAAATGGACATGAGGACAGTGCTCAAACAAAGGCAGAGGAGATCTGTAACTACCAATTATGTGGGTGCGCCATTTCATAGTTCGTGCTTGAAGTTTGTGCTTGATTTGGCCACTAGAGGCCACCCGACCTGCTAATATGACAGCAGCTGCATGCAGAGCCTGCCGGGTGCATCCCTGTTGGCCAGAGCATAAGGCTCTGCGAGCCACTTGGGTATTGCTAAATGTATTGTACCTTGTCTTCCACGAAGGTGTACTGTTCGAGCAATTAATCTGTGTTTTCTTGGGTTAGAACATTAAGCATACACTGTGTTAAGCTCAAAAACTAACTTTGTCTCCACCTATCTTCCATTTGTGATGATCATATTTCAGAGCAGTTCAGAGATCTTCCATACTACAGTAGGTTTCAATCAACTGCATTGAATGAGCGACAAAGAGAAGCTATCACATTGCACATGGCGAGCGGTTCAGCTTTCAAACTTCTGCTTGATGAATCTAGGAAAAGCCACCATTCAACGTAATTGTCAGACAGATAAAAAAAGTCTACTCACCAAATGGTGGCAGGAACACACACATTAAAAAAAAAAAAAAAAAAAAAAAAAGTTTTACTTAAAGCTTTCAGAGCCAGTGGCTCTTTCCTCCAGCAGAAGGGTTGTAGGGGAAGGAAGAGGACTGAAGTGAAAGGAACTGGGGAGGTTAGGAAAATGGATAGAGTTTTTTTTTTACTAGAATTCCAACTTGCTGTACCAAGGAAGGGCATATGCGCGCGCGCTTGCGCCCACACACACACACACACACACACACACACACACACACACACACACAGTGCTAAGCTCGTATCAAAAAATTTTGTCCTTGGGTCATCGCTTTGTAAAGTCTACTTTCGTATGACTGCACTGCTATGAAGATAAAATGAGAATACTAACATAAAAAAGATTTAATTTCAAAGAATTGATACTGAAGACACTGGAATCATTTGATTCCGGTACTAGTTGATTCCTACAGAATCGGCGATTCTTTGACTTGTGAATTAGGAATCGGCACAAGACTCATCCCTAATTAAAATCATTATGGATAAACTTTTTTAACTCTGATGTTTTTTCAGGAGTACAGTTTAAGTAAGATTACAAAATAGAGCCTGCCTACTTAATATAAACTATAGTTTATTTCAAGAATTACTTTTTAAACTTGAGTTTTGTTTTCTTTTTTTATTACGGTAATTACTACCCCAAGAACTGACCTCATTAATAATGCACTCCTGGAAATTGAAATAAGAACACCATGAATTCATTGTCCCAGGAAGGGGAAACTTTATTGACACATTCCTGGGGTCAGATACATCACATGATCACACTGACAGAACCACAGGCACATAGACACAGGCAACAGAGCATGGACAATGTCGGCACTAGTACAGTGTATATCCACCTTTCGCAGCAATGCAGGCTGCTAATCTCCCATGGAGACGATTGTAGAGATGCTGGATGTAGTCCTGTGGAATGGCTTGCCATGCCATTTCCACCTGGCGCCTCAGTTGGACCAGCGTTCGTGCTGGACGTGCAGACCGCGTGAGACGACGCTTCATCCAGTCCCAAACATGCTCAATGGGGGACAGATCCGGAGATCTTGCTGGCCAGGGTAGTTGACTTACACCTTCTAGAGCACGTTGGGTGGCACGGGATACATGCGGACGTGCATTGTCCTGTTGGAACAGCAAGTTCCCTTGCCGGTCTAGGAATGGTAGAACGATGGGTTCGATGACGGTTTGGATGTACCGTGCACTATTCAGTGTCCCCTTGACGATCACCAGTGCTGTACGGCCAGTGTAGGAGATCGCTCCCCACACCATGATGCCGGGTGGTGGCCCTGTGTGCCTCGGTCGTATGCAGTCCTGATTGTGGCGCTCACCTGCACGGCGCCAAACACGCATACGACCATCATTGGCACCAAGGCAGAAGCGACTCTCATCGCTGAAGATGACACGTCTCCATTCGTCCCTCCATTCACGCCTGTCGCGACACCACTGGAGGCGGGCTGCACGATGTTGGGGCGTGAGCGGAAGACGGCCTAACGGTGTGCGGGACCGTAGCCCAGCTTCATGGAGACGGTTGCGAATGGTCCTCACCGATACCCCAGGAGCAACAGTGTCCCTAATTTGCTGGGAAGTGGCGGTGCGGTCCCCTACGGCACTGCGTAGGATCCTACGGTCTTGGCGTGCATCCGTGCGTCGCTGCGGTCCGGTCCCAGGTCGACGGGCACGTGCACCTTCCGCCGACCACTGGCGACAACATCGATGTACTGTGGAGACCTCACGCCCCACGTGTTGAGCAATTCGGCGGTACGTCCACCCGGCCTCCCGCATGCCCACTATACGCCCTCGCTCAAAGTCCATCAACTGCACATACGGTTCACATCCACGCTGTCGCGGCATGCTACCAGTGTTAAAGACTGCGATGGAGCTCCGTATGCCACGGCAAAGTGGCTGACACTGACGGCGGCGGTGCACAAATCCTGCGCAGCTAGCGCCATTCGGCGGCCAACACCGCAGTTCCTGGTGTGTTCGCTGTGCCGTGCGTGTGATCATTGCTTGTACAGCCCTCTCGCAGTGTCCGGAGCAAGTATGGTGGGTCTGACACACCGGTGTCAAAGTGTTCTTTTTTCCATTTCCAGGAGTGTGTATAGTTACGTTTACAGTCGAATTTCATTCCCCTAATAAATCTTCCCTAACACTCATGCAGACTTTTCAATTTGGTTGCCTAACCACTACAGAAACATTGTTGCAAAGCACCTTTCCCAATACCAAATATCAATTTAAATTTTTTTTTATAAGTGCCGCTCATCAAATAATCTTTAAAATGCCTAGGCATTTATGAATTCCAGGCATTTACCCATGGAATTTGCCCCAACTTATACATCCAAACTACGACACTTCTGCTGCTTTTTGCTCTAACACCATAAACTTTCAACACACTTTTTACAGCATATGTGTTGTGCGAAGGGCTTGTCCTAATCACTAAGTCCAAAGTATGCATCATACATTTTCCTTACAAAAGGAGTAATTTTTAACTCCCTAGGTGGTATGATAACTTTACCACAACAAGAGAAATCAGTCGAAATGATTCTTGGACTTTCGATTCATTTTGTAACAACGTTGCTTTCAGTCAGAGAGCTCAAGTCACGTTGCTACAATCTAGAAGCAAGATCAGCTCAACCCCCACAATTCTCTCCCACCGAGATGCCACCTCCATCTCTCTATACAGAGTAGCCAGCTATGGCTGTACCTCTAATGTCATTTTCAACATCTTAAACAAAACACAGATAATTAGAAGTATATTTTCATCCTTCTTAATTACATTTATTTGGATATGATACATTTAATGTAGCTATACAATTTGGAAATAATTTTGATTGCGATAATAAACTTAAAAATTTTAAACATTTGGATGGATTATATACCTGACGGACTACTACTATTACTAGTACTACTACTTAAATATTGAGGCAGTGATGAAATGTGACCTGACTGAGCAACATGAGTTACATTTTGAATTCACCTCAAAAAAAAAAGTTTTGAAACACAGACCAGTGAAATAATTAATAGTAGCAGTAGAGCTAATTTTAAAGAATTATGTGACAATTATGTATCCTTATGCACCATCTACATCTACATCCACACTCCGCAAGCCACCCAACAGTGTGTGGCAGAGGGCACTTTACGTGCCACTGTCATTACCTCCCTTTCCCGTTCCAGTCGTGTATGGTTCGCGGGAAGAACAACTGCCGGAAAGCCTCTGTGCACACTTGAATCTCTCTAATTTTACATTCATGATCTCCTCGGGAGGTATAAGTAGGGGGAAGCAATATATTCGATTGCTCATCCAGAAACGCACCCTCTCGAAACCTGGACAGCAAGCTACACCGCGATGAAGAGCGCCTCTCTTGCAGAGTCTGCCACTTGAGTTTGCTAAACATCTCCGTGACGCTATCACGCTTACCAAATAACCCTGTGACGAAACGCGCCGCTCTTCTTTGGATCTTCTCTATCAACCCGACCTGGTATGGATCCCACACTGATGAGGAATACTCAAGTATAGATCGAACGAGTGTTTTGTAAGCCACCTCCTTTGTTGATGGACTACATTTTCTAAGGACTCTCCCAATGAATCTCACCTGGCACCTGCCTTACCAACAATTAATTTTATATGTTCATTCCACTTCAAATCGTTCTGTATGCATACTCCCATATATTTTACAGAAGTAACTGCTACCAGTGTTTGTTCCGCTATCATATAATCATACAATAAAGGATCCTTCTTTCTATGTATTCACAATACATTACATTTGTCTATGTTAAGGGTCAGCTGCCACTCCCTGCACCAAGTGCCAAACAGCTGCAGATCTTCCTGCATTTCGCTACAATTTTCTAATGCTGCAACTTCTCTGTATACTACAGCATCATCCGCGAAAAGCCGCATGGAACTTCCGACACTATCTACTAGGTCATTTATATATATTGTGAAAAGCAATGGTCCCATAACATTCCCCTGTGGCACACCAGAGGTTACTTTAACGTCTGTAGACATCTCTCCATTGAGAACAACATGCTGTGTTCTGTTTGCTAAAAACTCTTCAATCCAGCCACACAGCTGATCTGATATTCCGTAGGCTCTTACTTTGTATATCAGGTGACAGTGCGGAACTGTATTGAACGCCTTCCGGAAGTCAAGGAAAATTGCATCTACCTGGGAGCCTGTACCTAATGTTTTCTGGGTCTCATGAACAAATAAAGCGAATTGGGTCTCTCACAATCGCTGTTTCCAGAATCCATGTTGATTCCTACAGAGTAGATTCTGGGTTTCCAGAAATGACATGATACTCGAGCAAAAAACACGTTCTAAAATTCTACAACAGATCGATGTCAGAGATATAGGCCTATAGTTTTGCACAACTGCTTGATGGCCCTTCTTGAAAACTGGAACTATCTGTGCTCTTTTCCAATCATTTGGAACATTCCAATCCTCTAGAGACTTGCGGTACACAGCTGTTAGAAGGGGGGGGGGGGGGGGGGGGGCAAGTTCTTTCGCGTTCTCTGTGAAGAATCGAATTGGTATCCCGTCAGGTCCAGTGGACTTTCCTCTGTTGAGTGATTTCAGTTGCTTTACTATTCCTTGGACACTTATTTCGATGTCAGCCATTTTCTGTTTGTGCGAGGATTTAGAGAAGGAACTTCAGTGCGGTCTCCCTCTGTGAAACAGCTTTGGAAAAAGGTGTTTAGTATTTCAGCTTTACGCATGTCATCCTCTGTTTCAATCCCATTATCATCCCAGAGTGTCTGGATATGCTGTTTCGAGAGCCACTTACCGATTTAACGTAAGACCAGAACTTCCTAGGATTTTCTGTCAAGTCAGTAAATAGAATTTTACTTTTGAATTCACTGAACGCTTCAGGCATAGCCCTCCTTACACTGACTTTGACATCGTTTAGCTTCTGTTTGTCTGAGAGGTTTTGGCTGCGTTTAAATTTGCAGTGAAGCTCTCTTCACTTTAGCAGTAGTTTCCTAACTTTGTTGTTGAACCATGGTGGGTTTTCCTTGTCCCTCACACTTTTACTCGGCACATACCTGTCTAAAATACATTTTACGATTGTCTTGAACTTTTTCCATTAACACTCAACATTGTCAGTGTCGGAACAGAAATTTTCATTTTAATCTGTTGGGTAGTCTGAAATCTGCCTCCTATTACTCTTGCTAAACAGATAAACCTTCCTCCCTTTTTTTATATTCCTATTAACTTCCATATTCAGGGATGCTGCAATGGCCTTATGCTCACCGATTCTCTGTTCTGTGCTTACAGAGTCGAAAAGTTCGGGTCTGTTTGTTATCAGTAGGTCCAAGATGTTATCTCCACGAGTCTGTTTAATTACTCAAGGTAATTTTCGGATAGTGCACTCAGTATAATGTCACTTGATGCTCTGTCCCTAAACATCTGAGAGCCCCAGTCTATATCCGGTAAATTGAAATCTCCACCTAAGACTATAACATGCTGAGGAAATTTATGTGAAATGTATTCCAGATTTTTCTCTCAGTTGTTCTGCCACTAATGCTGCTGAGCCGGGAGGTCGGTAAAAGGAGCCAATTATTAACCTAGCTCGGTTGTTGAGTATAACCTCCACCCATAATAATTCACAGGAACTATCCACTTCTATTTCACTACAGGATAAACTACTATCAACAGAGACAAACATGCCACCACTGGTTGCATGCAATCTATCCTTTCTAAACACCGTCAGTGCCTTTGTAAAAATCTCGGTAGAATTTGTCTCTGGCTTCAGCCAGCATCCCGTACCTATAACGATTTCAGCTTCGGTGCTTTCTATCAGCGCTTGAAGTTCCGGTACTTTATCAACGCAGCTTCGACAGTTTACAGTTACAATACCAATTGCTGCTTGGTCCCTGCAAGTCCTGACTTTGTCCCGCACCCTTTGAGGCTGTTGCCCTTTCTGTACTTACCCAAGGCCATCTAACCTAAAAAACCGCCCAGCCCATGCCACACAACCCCTGCTACCTGTGTAGCCGCCTGCTGTGTGTAGTGGACTCCAGACCTACCCAGCGGAGCCTGAAACCCCACCACCCTATGGCGCAAGTCGAGGAATCTGCTGCCCAAATGAGTACACCTATCAATCTGTTTCCACATCACAGAAAACATTACCACATAGTTCACTAACAGCTCTATACATAATCATGGAACAAAAGCCAGTTTGGACTTATTTACAGTACCAAGGAAAAATGAACAAAAAATCTGAAACAGCATTTTTCCACCGGATAATAAAACAATGTAATAAATCGCCAAAGAGTTAAAAAGTACCTAAAATACATTTCTTATGTAATGCACACTACAAAATTAAAGATGAGATAGAGGACTCACAGTACGGAATAATAATGAAGACACAGAACTACAACACCCTGTCGTATTACCATCATAATACCAATGTAATGCTTTTACAAGTGAATACGCCTTGATATATAGCGCATAATACTAATGTCTTGTCATTCTCCTGACCTTTACAACTCACACTTAAGGGGTGATGGTGACTCAGTTTTCCAGATGGACTGAAGGAAGGACATGGAAATGTGCATATACTTGGTCCTGGAGACATCAGTGGGTGTCCTTAGTGCAAGCAATAGTGCATTGTGAAACTCTGGTTTTATTATACATATTTGGTGCAAATTGTGAATGATCAAAAGAACACTGACAAGTAGGGACCAATCTAATGAGGCAGTATAGTTCTTTCGAATTGACTTCATATTTGCAAGGATGGGGTCTGTCCATCTTGATTTCCTTTTCATAAATGTCAGGGAGGTTCCTCCAGCAAGGCCATGGCTGACCACCCAACCAATTCACATACTTATATGTTCTGTGTGTATGTATATTTGAGCTATTTCATTTTATTATGACGACTTGATTTCAAATTTTTTACAAAAAGTACCAAAACAACAGTAACTATAAAAATACTGTTCAAAAAATGACAAATAATTGTTTTTGCAGCACATGATCCTTTGAAATACAATAAATTGAAGTACTAAGACGATACAAGCAACTTATAAGGCAACTCTACTGTATGAGATTGCCTGCGTAAACAAACACCGACTTTCACAAACTCGCAACACACTATGGAATGCCCAGACATGTGCTTTGATCTTCCAAAATGAACCACTGGTTCCATGTAGCACAATATGCTGTCTCTCAAGTTGGAGGAACTCTATTAATAACAGGCATATTGACATCCTATCAACACTCTTTTAGGCTCTTTTAAATCATATTGAGCAATAGCACTAGACAACAATATCACGCTTCCTGAAAAAAATAATAAAAAATATCTAAATGGTCCCTTACGTTTTCAGTTTTCTAGCACCAGGAATCCACTTCGAGTCGCTTCAAGAGTGTCATTTGTCCCTGTTTGTCTCTGGCAATCTGTTGTGCACTTACTTAATTCTTCAGTTGCAAATAATAGTCATCCAGTGGTTCTGTTTACTGTGTGAGAATAGGGGAAAAAATAGAATAATATTTAGACGTGTGTTCTTGACACTAATGGATTGTGTTGGAATAGTGTGTAACTATCCCATGCAAAATTTTTATTTATTAAATGTTCTAGTACTTACAAGTGTATATAACGTTTTATTACATGAAAACATTCACACACGGTACAGTGGTAATTCGAAACAATAGCTGGTTACAATGCAAAGTACTGAACGCTTTAATGTAACTTAACGAAAAATTGGTATTGTATTTTATCTATAGGCCTCTACTTCCCTGAAATTTGGGTTTTGGTGATAACCTATCCACCGCAGCGACACATGGATTAGGGCAGAAAGTGGCAATATGTTTGAAAGTAGGCGAATCCAACAAATATTGAGCGTAAAGTAGCAGATAAATCAGAACCGTACGGCTATAGTTATATATCCGTTGCATTTAATGCACTTTTCCGTATGTCTGAAACTACTATACGGTAAATTTAGAAATAAATAACAGAAAAAATCAAGACGTATTTTGATGCACATAATGTACATACTAACAAGGCCCGAAGAGGCACTATGTATTAACTCTAATCGTTTTCGTCTAAAGAAATGAGTTATTGCTATCACCTAATCAGATGTATATTAACGTTACTTTTTCTGCTTTACAATAATGCTGCAATAAATACACATTCTTCTCCAAAAATATTACTGTTCGCGATGTAAACAGAGCATATCATGAAATATAGACACAATAATCAATCAAATACAACCGATATCTACTGTCTGATGCAGACTATCGTCTCATTACCGATCTATTTAATCTCACAAAAAATCACCACGAAATCAGGCACATATCAGGCTGAATGTATCTTGACAACTGCAAAAAATTAACTACACGTTCACTCATGATTTCAGACATGTTTTCACGTTCAATGTCGGTAGTACTGTGGTAGTTATAATAATTTATCTTTCTTAATTACTTCCCACTCTATTTACTATGTATTTGCTTACATTAGCACTTACGCGTACATTTGAAATTGACGCATAGCACCCGTAAACAACATGTAACCAAAGTATAGACAACGTGGAAGTAACACTTCGCCAGTGCCCACCGTTTCACAATTGCATTCACAAATTTAGATTGACTTGGATACAAAATACTGTATCAAAGAAAAGAATAATGCTTGTATTAAGACACGAACAAACCGAAAGAATAAAAACAAAAACAATAAACGGGAAAAAGTTATATCTCCTCAATTTAATTACGGAAGTGAATCATTCTGTAGGATAATTCGAAGGAAGGACGGAGGAAACAACACTGACAACAGAAATGTCTAATGAATATTTTCCGGTTAAATACACTTGAAAACATGTTTAACGTTAGAGAACACTAAGCTTCTAATTGTTCCTCTCATTCCATAACGGGACATAATACGAAATGAAGGAGAAGTTATCCTGTGACCAGTGCAATTATCTGTCTCCTACTTTCACCTTCTGTCTGAGGATGGTATATGGGGTTTAACGTCCCGTTGACAACGAGGTCATTGGAAATGAAGCACAAGTTTGGGTTGGGAAACGATAGGGAAGGAAATCGGTCGTGTCCATTTTAAACGAATGACAATGGCATTTATCTTAAATGATTTTAGGAAATCAGAGAAAACCAAAATCTACAAGTACAGAAACATTCCGTTCTCAAACCAATGTAAAGTGGATGGCAGTGGCAACCTCCCACTGTGCCATATATCATGGTTTCTTCCCAATACATTCACGTGTACGGAACATGGGAAGAGTGATCACTTAAAAGCCACTGTACACGCTTCTACAGCTAAATCGCTTGACGGGGATTTTAACCGCCGCTATTCCACATCAGTCTCAGATGTCTTAATCCCTGCACTACCTCCCATTGTTTCTGTTTGAATGCTTTGTAGCCGCCTGCTGAGTGATTGTCCAAAAAACAGTTTTTCAACATCTGAAAGTACGTCCTCTTGAGATCGTATGAATTTAACAACTGTAGACGAAGAATAAAGAAAAAAGAGGCAACTGTAAGGAACCTGCAGGTGCCATAGTTAACAGATTTGAAACTTCGAATATCACTCGCAGAGAGCATACTGTGATGCAGTAATGCTGAGTTCTAACTGGTAGTGGCTGCAAGCTCCACACAAAGTTCAGAAACACTTTTTAAAAAAAAGAAAGGTGATTAAAGTCCAATACACACTGGTCATCACGTCAAATCACATCACATCATGGCACTCGCCAGTCAGGAGGTAATCAAGCAATTAGGAAGTCTGGTTCTGTTCAGAGAATCACTGACATCAGTACTTTTTCCCAGTGTCAGCATCTGGTGTCAGATTACCGACAAGGTAATTGCATGACTTATTTTCAACATCACTTCCCCTCCCCTCTTCTCCAACCCCACCTCACACTCAATCAGCCCTCCACTCCACACCCCTACTCCACTTTATCTCAGCCAACTGTGTTACATCAGTAGCATGATACTAAAGCCCAGTTTAGACGACGACATTGGGTTGTGCCACTCGTTGAGTGGAATGAGTTACACGGAAGTGGTTTCATATATAACTGTAGGCACGACGACACCAGTATACACTTCAGTTTCGTCGTTTTGTGGATCCCTGAGTCGTGTCTGAAATGAACATTTAGGCAGCTGCATGTCGCACAGTCGTGATGGAGTTAAATCTTGTTGCGTGGATTCGCTGCATAAGAAAAAAAAGAAGAAAGAATCATGTGTTTATTCGTGACTGGATGAAGAAAAGACTTCATCTCAGTTGCTCAGCATCCTTGCTTAAATAATTTATGGCAGAAGATCCAAGAAGTTCTTTTAATTATCTCAAAATGTCCCCACAACTGTTCACGTTTCTTCTAAATAAAGTTCATTATGCGATAAGGAATTAAGGTACTATAATGTACGAAGCACTGTCGCCAGAATTGAAATTTCATGTCATATTGCGTGCATTACAATCGAGAACACTCGGCATGTTATAAGATACAGTTTTAGTTGGTGATGACGCTATTTCATTAACACCAATAATTATTAACATTAACAGTAATAATTATTATCATTAACAACAATAATTACTCGAAGTAGGCCGCATTAAGAAGAGAATGGTTTGCAATATTTCAAAATTCTAACATATGTGAATGGAGAGCACTGCAGTGACGTTTTAAATAATTGAACATTGAATAAAGAATGCAGCTTCTTGAATTTGTATAGTATTCCCTCCTGTCAACAGGAGGCGCAGTGGTTAGCACACTGGACTCGCATTCGGGAGGACGACGGTTCAATCCCGCGTCCGGCCATCCTGATTTAGGTTTTCCGTGATTCCCCTAAATCGCTTCAGGCAAATGCCAGGATGGTTCCTTAGAAAGGGCACGGCCGATTTCCTTTCCCATCCTTCCCTAATCCGAGCTTGTGCTACGTCTCTAATGACCTCGTTGTCGATGGGACGTTAAACAGTAATTCCTTAACAAAGTGTTGGTCAACTCGAACGATGGGATTTTAGTCTTGTAGACGAGAGCATTGCCACAGCTAGAATTACACTTGCTTGTATTTTTCTTAATTCAGCTGTATATATGCGCCTAACTCAATAAATTTTACCCTGCAGCTCAGATATTGTTAAACCATCCGTGTTATGATCGGACATGACGGTCTCAGTGGCAGCTTATTTTTGTAATCAGCATCACTGAAATCCCACAAACACCTATGCAAAGCATAGATATCCAAAAAGAGAACATTATTCTCCGTTCCCTATTTCATATTTCAGTTTGTCTCATTGAGGTAAGAATAGAGGGAGACGCTGTGACGTCACAGCTGCGAAGCTATGTGAAGCCGAGGGTAGCCATCTCAATCCGACCAAAACATGGCTGCTGTAAGCTTGTGTGCATAGGCTTGACGCTCGCTTTTGGAAGGATTTTGCGCTATTATGGTGACTTGTGTGGTGTTCGGGTGTACGAATCGTTCTGATTACGATGCGAAATCGAAGGGAATAACATTTCATGTGTAAGTTGTCTCGCTAAATGTGATTTTACAACTTCATTGTGAACGAACGTGTACTACATCTCTATTTGTACCATAGCGTACTTTTCTCCTTTATGATTTTAGATTTCCTAAAGATGAAAGTCGGAAAGCTCTGTCGGAGAATGCCTTGAGGAGGAAGAATTGGTGTGCGTCTAAATGGAGCACTATATGTTCTCAGCATTTTCGAGAAGAGGACATTGACCAAACTTCCCTTTCAACAGTAAGGCTCCGAGAAAATTCTGTACCATCAGTTTTCCCTACACACCCAAAACATTTGCAAAAGGTATGTTAATTCAAAGAATTAAATTCTTAGTTTTCAAGTTCATGTTTCAGTATAATACATACGTATCGTCGATAATCACTTTGCCTTCATCATGTACCAAATTAAAAGCTAACACTACATTAACTGGCGTAAAGTATAGGCATAAACAGGACACTGTGTAGATTTGTCATTTTATGTACCGTATTTCAGTAAATATTGGTGGTAATGAACAGTGTTTCCCAGTAGTGTAACGTAACTGAAATGTTCCAGTACGTATTACAAACAAGATGTATTTATGGGGCTTTGGAGGGAGGGTATAGCTAACTTAGTTTTCACTTTCTATTATTTAGCTCTAACTCCGAAAGCAATTGAATACACATGTGAAGTAAATGTTATCAGTTATGTGAATTTACCGCTGTAAATACCTGTCAGCTTGACAAGAAAGGCTTGCATTTAAAAGAATGAAAATTATAAAATAGGGAATGAGATAAACAAACCTCAATGTAAAATGGTTTATGCCTAAGCTATCTAAAACCATTGGGATATTGTTGCCCTGTTAAGAAATCTCTTTCATACCAAAATAAGAAATTGGAACCTAAGGTAAGTAAGCAATAAGTAGAACTCCTTTCTAAGTAAATGACTCCCATAACAGATGAAAATTGGAACACTGTTATACTGCCTTGGCTAACAGACATGTCATGTAAGTGCTGCTGCCACAGTTGATTTGTTAGTTACTAAAAAAAGTGCCCTAGTCTCATACTAGAGCTGCTGCAGACCACTTAAGAGAAGAAATGTGGGTATGCGTTGAAGTGTGTATGAACTGTATGGCAAAGAGTTTTGTTTTCTTCCTAAGGGTCAATGTTATCCAAACTGAAAATACCTTTTTTGTGTCTAATAAACACCTAATTTATATTTCTTGGGATTCTTCGCGGTTCTATTCCACTTGGCAACAGAATGAAGTTGTGCACAATATGACAGGTTGTTGGCTAAACATTAATTCACATTGATTTATTTTATCAGACTTATTTATCTGCTGCTTCATTGTTTAAATAATAAAGACAGATCATTTGGTTACCTCTTCAGATATGTGTGGTGGTCAGAGCCACAATCAGTCTGTTACACATTAGTAAATAGCTGCTACAACACATCATTCTAAACTCAAACAATAGAAAAGTTTTGGTTTGTATGTCACGAAAATCGGAAAGGACGTCGTCACTTTTCGTCGTCACTTTTCGTAAATCTGGCATTGCTTCATCCAATCAGATGGTTGTATCAGATGATCGTAAGAATAAGTAAAGAAAGAACCCAAGTTTGTGATACACGTTTATTACTGAATTAACAAAATTATATCGTTTACATTGAAGACCGGCATAAACTACTAGCTATTCATAATATTACATTAAAAACTATTTCTAATCAGAAGAAACGCGGAATTTTGCCTTTACGAGATTTTATTTTAAACAAAAACTTTGAAACAACCAATTTGGTGATATTACATGCGTATATGGTGCAATTTTTTTTTAATACACACAGCGCTATAGCACACTGGCAATGTTTTGGTCAGTGTGTCATGGCAGTGAGCCACGCCTCCATGGCTTCATAATGTAGTACGGCTGGGATACGTAGCGCCATCTCCCCTTATTCTTACCTCCATGGTTTGTCTACACTCTACGAATACACATAACCTCAAAACGCAAGCAACTAGTGACGCCAAAGTTGGAACACGCCGAAAGTGTTTAGTTTCACCAACGAGATGCGCAAACGCGTGGGGCACATGCGCAGTGGCCGGTAGTGCAGTCGCCTGTAACCTAGAGTCGTAGTGTAAACTTGCTTATGTCCAATAGCACGGCCGCCTGTATTAGAGGCCGGAGGACTGGAATGTGGCAACGTTACGCTAAGGCCTACCGCATGGCTGTCGCTATAAGGTAGAGAATGGAAGCAGTTGTTTACGTACTTTCACGGTGTCTGTTTTATCCGACATTACAATGTAATTATGCTATACGGACTCTGCAAAAATTATAGCAAGTAGTCGTGACTACAGTCGAAGATATAACACAATGTAAGTATACAATTCTGTGAAGTTTGTAGTGTTTTTACATGTATTTGTGCAAGTGTGCTACATGAACGACTTTCGTCTACACACTTGCAACAAAAGTTCTACTATATTCTAGATACAATTTGAAAATACCTTGGCTTGGTTGGAGAGATGGAGGGCTTTGGACACTACCAGTTGTCTGACCACAGACACACATCTAGCATTGTATCAGAGTACTACTGTTATTTCAGAAGTTGTTGAATATTCTTTCAGTGGTGTAGGTGTGCAGTATCTTCTGATGGGAAACTACAAACTGATCATTTGGAATCACGGTTTAGTAGGTATCATCAATTATTGGGTGGAAACTACAATGTTTTTGTAACCCAGGTATTTGAATGTGAAAAGAAGTTGTGTATAATGAGTGTTTTGGGAATAAAGTCTGCAAAATATGGCCCAGTAAAATTTTCTCCTGAAATAATGAATGACGTAACCATCTCAGATGTAATGTCTACGGATGTTGACGTGAATCCCTTTGTAAGTGTTTTGAACAACATAGGCAATGAAAATGTTGATGTACACGAATCTGTGCTTCTGTTTGTTTGTGGTTATGCAGCACACAAAACAACACAATTGCTCAGTTGTAGAACATGCACTGATTTTGTTTTAGGCACACACACACCACAGATAAATATTTTGATAACCTTGTCCGAAGTGGATTGACTGTGCCATCAGATATTGATGTGGAACTTGGCACTTTTGTATATACAATTATGCAGCTTTTAATGTCTGAAGAGTATGGAACAAAATTCCTCACTTGTCAAAATCAAAAGCAGTTACTACTCAATCTGGTTGCCAAGGAGTTGAATCACATGTTTCTCTGCAAATATTTGTAACAGATTCGTGTCTATGTGGAAGGCCACTTATTGATATCTACAAAAAGCTGGTTTCCATTATGTGTAACATATTGTTAAATAATTATACCAAACTCCAAAATGTTCATTTAATATGTTCCAAGAAGGAGGGAGTTAATAGAAAATTGAAAACATTACATAACTTTTGACACAAAATTATGAAACTTCTTTCTTACCCTTAACCTCAGTCCTTAAATGCTCCGCTTAGTACTGGCAGGAAGGAGGTGGCCACTATGAAAAAAACTTTAATGCACTGATAAATTTAAGTCATGCTTCTTATGCAAATCCTACAGCAAGGTCCCCAGTTCATTCTGTCTCAGAAAGATGTGTGAAAGTATTTAAATAGATTGTGTATGACATGTGATTAAAAAAAATCTAACATACTAATGAACAATACACAAAAAACGTTCGTTAAAAATTATTATTATTATGGCGCCCTCATATTAAAGGTGTGAAAGATATGTTGCAGCTGTCAGAAACTTTTATATTAGTTTGTCATTTATATAGGAAGGAATATGATAATGCATTTCAAATAACAGACTGAAATAATTGCAAGTCTGCAAATAATGTTAGTAGGCACCTCACAAAATTGTTTGCTGAACTTGTATCTCCAAATCTCGAGTAAGAAAGGTCATAATATACTGCTATGAAGCACATGTGAGTTATTGAAAAGTTCATCATTGCAAGGAAACGAGAATAAAATGCGTAATTCCGACATAAAGTCGGCGTAATACTGCGAGAAATTAGCTTTTCCAGGTTACTGTGTTATTTATAGGGACCAAATCTACAAAAAAAGAAAGTGATTGCGTATTTATATCTGACACGTCGTCTGCATTCGACCATATCTATACTTCAGTCTCGACCTAGCTGGTCACGCTAGCCGGCCTACTGACATCACAGGCTACAACGTTGTCAGCTTGACGACTCCCGCCTCTAATACAGGTGGCCATACCAATAGCCACAGAGCCCCACTAATCTCAATTAAAAGGGGTCATAACAGACCTGCGTTTTTTAGTAAGAGAGTCAGGTAATCAGTATTAATAACAACAAATTAAGTTATTATTATTGTTTAAATTATGTGGGTTTAGTCATTTGAGACCTGTACATCATAGTTAAATGATCACACAATGTGTCTTCACCATGCGCAAGCCACTATCTACAGCCAGAATAAAAAGCAAAAGGAGACAGTTCGATTTGAGAGTAAGTATCTGTGCATCAGACCATGATTACTTTGGTTAATTGCAGGAAACAGGCTAATATAAAATTGGCAAATTGTCAGACTGACATGGTGCTAAATGCAGAAATTGACAAATTTCTGGGATAGGTTGTAAAATTGGAAAATTGGTAGAAGAGGCCAAAATGCAGATGTACCTGCCAAAAATGGAACACTTTATACAAAAAGGTAGCCAATACGACTGTAATTAATTAGACTAAATGGTCGCCTTCAAGTGCTGTATCTTAATTAACACAATTACAAACAAATTATTGGTATTTTTCCTGTAAGCACTCCACCTCCCATTGTAATATGAGGACAGACCAATCGCCTTACATAAAAATAGTGTATAATAAATTAATTTTATTATTATTCCAATTACACAGTCTTCTTCATTCAAGGTATATATACTGTACTGAGAAGACTATCAACTGTAGAGTTATTCTAGTTAAAAATGGCGCCAAATATTATCATAATTTATGATATAAGATGCTTTTATATCACAGTGTGTGTGGGGGGGTTAATTAATGATGTAATGCCATATTCTGCAAAAGATTTTGGAAAGGTTGTTGCATGTGTGCAGTGTGATGTGTCTGTAGTGTGATGTGACTCTTTTCTGGTCTATCACATACAGATCTTGCTAGGCAGAAGTGCACCTCATGTGCCCACCCAGATTAGATTATGCATACCTCAGCAGGTCTCTATCCAGACATTAATATGAGATCTCTCTCCTTGTGTGCGTAAACCAGTGAATGACAAGTGTGTCAGCCAGTGCTCTCAGGCAAAACAAAACAAGAGTAGGAAGACCTGTAAGAACACTTAACACACAACAACACGATATTTATAGAAACTAACTATTGCTATATGCCAAAACTACATCACCCCTACTTTATTAGTGTGTGTGTGTTGCCATAATCTGTGTTAAAACAAGCCTGAGTTCATAATGAGACATTTATTATATTTTAATTATGTCATAGTTTTTCCTGTAAGCACTACAAAACATGATCACTGCCAGCTATTCCTAAACACATGCAAAAATACGAGACGGTTAAATGTTTAACAAATTCCATAATGCATAGCAAGTCTGAACGATTATCACACTATTAGTTCTATGTCTCTATAAGAGTGCCCTAGTGTACTCATGAATAATAAATGATAGAAAATTTGAGTGTGTCCAACCACTACACACTGATATTTACACGATTTCATCTATTTGTTTTCTCCACAGTATTCTAAAGATGCACATAAAAAAATAGTGCTTGTCAACATGCACACTGCAGTATTTAAAACTATTGCTACAAATAAAAGCCATTCAAATATTATGAGACACAACATATACCTTAATTACTGAAGGAGGAAATGCAGACAGTGTATTCACTTCAGCAGAGGAAGCAGTGTGACAGTCTATCTAATATACAACAACTGTTCCTGATCGTTAAGCTCCCATTATCGCCTACATCATCAACATTTGTCACACCTCTACCATGGCATGCCTAACCTCTGAAAATGATGTTTCCTATAACTTAAAACCTAAGTGTGAGTGGCAGTAAACATTTTTTTCAGGTTTATCCTCAAAATACAAAAGTTCAAAAAATGTCGGACAGATGGCACTTCATCTGATCAGAATAGCAATAATTAGCATAACAAAGTAAGACAAAGCAAAGATGATGGTCTTTACTGGAAATGCTCAAAATGTCCACCATTATTCCTCAACAATAGCTGTAGTCGAGGAATAACGTTGTGAACAGCACTGTAAAGCATGTCCGGAGTTATGGTGAGGCACTGGCATCAGATGTTGTCTTTCAGCATCCCTAGAGATGTCGGTCGATCACGATACACTTGCGACTTCAGGCAACCCCAAAGCCAATAATCGCATGCACTGAGTCTGGGGACCTGGGAGGCCAAGCATGACGAAAGTGGCAGCTGAGCACACGATCATAACCAAACGACGCAAGCAAGAGATCTTTCACGCATCTAGCAATATCGGGTGGCGCGCCATCCTGCATAAACATCGTACATTCCAGCAAGTGTTTAACAGCCAGGCTGGGGATGATGCGATTCGTACCTATCACCCGATAACGGTAGATGTGGCAAATCCAACCCATACCGTGACTTTCTCGTCGTGCAATGGAGTTTCCACGACAGTCCTAGGATTTTCGGTAGCCCAAATTCTGCAGTTGTGGGCGTTGACAGACCCTCGGATCGTGAAATAAGCTTCGTCGGTCCACTACATGTTACTCAACCAATCGTCATCTTCCGCCATCTTTTGAAACGCCCACACCGCAAATGCCCTCCGCTTCACTAAATCGCCAGGTAACAGTTCATGATGCCGATGGATTTTGTACAGATAGCATCGGAGGGTACGCCTAAGTGCCAACCAAACAGTAGTGTATGGAATGCCGGTGCGATGTGCGACTTCCCCGTGCGTAGACGAACCCGCTAGTCTCCATTTCTTCCTGAACTGTCTCAGCAGCATTATGCCTTGTGCTCGTCTAAACAACCCGTGGCTTCTAACTTCGAAATCATTCTCGCCACAGCTGCATTTGTCAACAGACCTTTACCCATTCGAATCCCCTTCCTATGGCGATAGGATCGTAATGCTGAACTAGCACATTCCCCATTCTGACAATACAGCTTCACTAAAAGCACTTATTCAGGTAACGTCAACATGCTGTGACTGCTGGCGCATATGATTTTCTCTCTTATTACAGCTCTTTTTCTACACGATTGTCATGTGCAGTCACTGACGTTTTGCTGTCCAGCGCCATCTGTCGGACATTTTGTGAACTTTGTTTTTTTTTGTTCTAATAAAACCCCATGTCATTCCAAGCATGTGTGTCAATTTTTACCTCTCTGTCTACATTATTCCGTGGTTTATTTAGTTTTCAAATTTATACTGACTTTTTGATCACCTGGTATATCTGCAATGTTCAAAAAACAAATAACTCACACTTAGTTACAGGAACCAACATTAAAAAAACACTTAATGTGTACTAGCTCAACAGCACAGTATGCTGTGAATGAGCATCCCTAGTGGAATGAGTAAGTCAACGGATTGTTAAGAAATATATGGTACACACTGACAGAGCTTAACCATCACAACACATGGGGTGTTTTTGCAAAGAATTTCGATAACTATCATGCATATGTACGCAACATATACGGCGCATTGTCACTACTTGCCTTAAATAATGAGAATAAATTCAGAAATAAAGTGTTATTTACAATCTGCGTACTAGGAAAGGTCTCTTGTCCTGTTTCTTATTGGTCATTAGAGCAGTAAGAGATCTCACAACATCCCATCTAAAGCAGTTCCATTGAAGATGAAGTGCAAATCAGCTAATATCCGAGTCATTGTGACCTACATAAGTCTATTCAATACATGGTCCCACTATTTCTGTAAAAAATATTTACCAAGTGGCTGCTTCGTGGCTGCAACTAGAATGACTGCCACAGCAGTCGACAGGGTACACTGTACAGATGGTACCAACTGCCAGGTAGCAGCCGAGATAACGAATGCTAGCAGATTTCGTCTTGTCAGAGAACATACAGAGTATGCAGACAACCTAAAAAAAATATTTTTATGACACATATCTCTCTGAATATTTTCAGTAATGATGTATTATTAACAATATATGCACTAGCAATATCTCCATTACATCAAACATTTTGGTTAATTACGCTCCACTGGAAAAAACTTGTCCCTTTACGTTAATATACATTAATTTCCAGGTGTTTTCGGTGTATGGTTGTGTGTCAACTATACCACAGTGCTGGCAGTATGTTTTTTTCTTTTTATTGCTATGGTGATGTGGTGCTGTCGAGATTAAATCATATACGCCACTGGGCATTTCTGTGAGCTAATACAGTCTTCCACTGTAAGTATTTGTGTTTAATTTTTCATGAAATTTTCTTTCACTTACTAACTTTGTCATCTGTTTCCATTCTACGATGTGACGTCACTATAAGGATGTCTTAGAGACGTGCATCAGGTTTAAATTGCTGGAGGCCAAGATTTACCAAGAATACTCCTACCTGCATGTTTCTCATGTGCTGAGAGTACAGTAAGAACACTGACAACACTCCATCTACGACAATATCATTTAAGACGAAACAAAAATCTGTTAATATTCGAGTTCTAGGGACTTACCTAAGTATATTCGACATATTACATCAAACAGATGTTTCGCAATATTACCAACAGAAAAAATGTATTCCAAATACTTTCCGCCCTGTTAAACGACTACCAAATTGTGACGTTTGCCAGATGTCATCTGAAGGGGCACATCACATTTTAACTGAAGAATTAGAAATGAAAAAATTATCTGCAAGGTGAGTGCCACGACTCTTGACACTGTATGAAAAACATGTGCCATCGCCATGGCAAAGTTACAGGAACTAAGGTATGAATTGTTGCCACACCCGCCTTATTCACCTGATATGGCTCTGTCAGACTTCCATTTCTTCCCAAAACTGAAAATTTTTCTTTGAGGACAAAGATTCACTTGTAACGAAGAATTGATAGCCAGAGTTGACAACTATTTCGAGGGCCTGGATGAAACTCATTTTCGAGATGGGATTAAGGTACTGGAACATCGTTGGACCAAGTGCATTAATCTACAAGGAGACTACATTGAAAAATTAAAAAAATTCAGCGATGTAAGTCCTTTTTTCCTATTCCGTTCTGAGAACTTTTCAAACCACCCTCATAATATATATAATACTACATTTAAATACATACTTGAAGAATTGATAGTCAGAATTGACAACTATTTCGTAGGCCTGTATGAAACTCATTTTCGAGATGGGATTAAGGCACTGGGCCATCGTTGGACCAAGTGCATTAATCTACAAGGATACTACATTAAAATATTAAAAAAAATCAGTGATGTAAGTACTTTTTTCTTATTCCGTTCTGAGAACTTTTCAAACACCCTCATCATATATATAATACTACACTTAAATACATATTTACATGGCGTGTTGTTTTTTCTCTGATGCCGTTGCCTCTTACAACATTTTTCTCTCCAGGGTGAGTACCGTTTGAAACTCACTTTTTTACACTTTTTTATCTGCTCAAAGTAGAGGTCACTCTCCTCGTTCGCCAACGGACACATTCATTTACAACATACTTTTTGACTACCGCTGGAACAGTACTTTTAGACATGAGAAACGTGCACTATCTTTCTTCATAAACATTATCTCACAAACCAATATTTTCCTCATTAACCATTTCTATATTTTCCCATTATTTCTAAATCATGTGTAGAATTTAAATTATCCTCTAAATTCATCGTTTCATCGTCCTCTTTAGCATTATACATACTATTTCCTCACTCCAAACTATGGATATTATCATCACAATTAACCACTCAACTTACAAATTCATCTCCCTTAAACAAAACCTCATTTTGTTTCCGCCAAATGACTAAAAACCTCCTCACAATTAACTACATTAACATTTCCTGATATCCAATAAGCTTCAGTGCTTAAAAATTCCTTTACATCCATCGATTCACTATAAAAACCACAACCGATAACTTCATCAGCCTCCATTAATACACCACACAAACTGCTGCTCACATTGCACCATGTCAGATTCACAGTGCACTCAAATCCGCTACACATGGATCTGAAGCTGTCTTCATTACATTTTCTCTCCTCTCAGACTCCGCTGCCACTTTACATTTTGACCGCCGTCTAACAGGTTAATCCTTAAATGTCCATTCATACTTCATGTTTCCATTAAGAGCCATTGGTTCACTTCTTTCAGTAGAAATAAATGCAAACATTACTTCCTCAGAGATATCTAAATCTGTAGCTTCAACCTTCGCAATTTCAGCACCTAAAACATCACTTTTACCTCCTATTAACAATAAATCACCCACTTCCAGTGACACGTAATGGAATTAATCAGCAGCTGGCAAGACTGCCGCTATGCCACCATCAGAAATATCTTCACATATTTCCAATGATGCACCACAAAGTTCATTTCCATCTGACGAGACTATCACTACACGTCCTTTGCAGATACCTTTATCAACTTCTACCAATACAAAATCATCTATATTACTTTCATCTACATTATCATAATTGTTTCTAGTGATTAGTGCCTCATCAGAATTCATCATACATCCCACGCCCAACAAATTCAAAACCACAGCAGCCCTTCTTCTGATCACAGAATTTTCCGTCAAACATACATTACGTTCATCTGTCACTTCCCTTTTACAAGGCCGGCCGGGGTAGTCGTGCGGTTCTAGGCACTACAGTCTGGAACTGCGCGACAGCTACAGTTGCAGGTTCGAATCCTGCCTCAGGCATGTATGTGTGTGATGTTCTTAGGTTAGTTAGGTTTAATTAGTTCTAAGTTCAAGGGGACTGTTGACCTCAGAAGTTAAGTCCCATAGTGCTCAGAGCCATTTGAACAACCCTTACACAAAATAAATTTTTCAGAACCATATCATCATTATTAAATTTCTCAACACATTTTACAGTATTTATTGCTCTCTCTCTCTCTCTCTCTCTCTCTCTCTCTCTCTCTCTCTCTGTCTCTCTCTATGGTTGTGCTGCTTAAAATTATTACTCTTTTTACTCTTACTTTTTACTACCTCCATTCCAACATATGTGGCTTCTTTTTCGAATTTTCGACAACCACAGCATTTTTAAAATAATGCGTCCTTTTCAACGCCGATTTATTTTCGCATCTCTGGAACTGAGGTTGGAGAGCTCTAGCTTCCTGACCTCTTGTTCTGATGTCGCTTTTCGCCAGGTGCCTGCCCGTCATATCTTCATTCCCAGTTTTGCTTCCCATGCATGATTGGACTCAACTTGACCACTTTCTACACTAAACTAATATATTATAATAATATTTCATTTAAGGCATATTATAAACATTGAGTCAAACTCAGATCATTTACAATAAATACAGACAATAATTTCTCATACACAAATAAGATGAGATCCTTGCTCTTGTACACACAGTTTAAATGGCAGCAAAATGTTGTTCAATATTGTTTAAACATTTACTTATGTCTGCTTGATAGAAGCGTCTTTAGGTATTCTTTTCAATGATGGTATCAGCTGACAGATGTGACTGGCCACTTTTAAATTACCATGATTTTTAATATCGATTGAAATCATATTTAATTAATGTTAAAGGCAAAAATAAGAACATATCCCTTAAATAACTTCACAGCTATGCTAAGATATGAGGTTTTCATGTTACACTTAGTTACTGTATTGTTGTGGAGGATAAATTGTTCTGACTAACATTTAAATAATGAGAATGTCATAAATACATAATAATACAATAATTGAGATAGATACAGATATGTGGCTTTCAGGATAGGTAACTATAGTGCAGTACTATCATATGTTGTATCATCTGTTGAAATCACTCGAAGTGTTTAAAAGTTGTTAATTCCAAAGTTCATTGTGAAATTATTTATTCACTGTAAAACATTACTTTTTGTGGTTTTTAACTTATTTAAAAATTACTGTGTCATTGCTTGTGCCTCAATTTCCTTACACTGCAGATGTAAAAAAGATTTTTTTATCACATAACAATCATTTATTATTGAATTTGTTATAGCCATAAGTATTCATATTGTCACGTAGAAGAAGGTGTAATTAGATGAATGATGAACACTAACTTCACTTAACAAAGGTTTATTCACCACTTGCACATACAAGAGCACAGAGCGAATTGCCTCAGGCCAGAACACATACAGTATAGATACAGTTACGGAACATTTCAGTACAATGATTCTTGACATTTGTGTATACTTTTAGAATGTACTAGAACTAAATATAGAAATTAAAATTTTAGAGTTATGGTGAGTTTTGAATTCACAACAATCTAGTATCATAGCCACTACTCCAAGGTGACTACTACTCACCTTCTTCAGTGACAATATTTAAGCCTGCTTTATACTCTGCACTGTATCTTCTGTCCTCTAGCTAACTTGGCATCTGCTGACCACATGCCTTGGGATTTACCCACATCCTAGCATACACTCCTCACTTTTGTACCTGGGTTGAATAGTAGCAGTTGGGTCAGTTGCGACGGGCGTGCTACACCCTGAGCCCTCAGCTGAGCAGGTGGCACTCAATTGTACAAACAAATTAACCTTTCTTCATACCAGTTCTAGGGGCAGAAAAACTCGCCTAAGTAAATGTGACATTACAGAGTTACTATGGATGAGGAATGAAAAGAATGGAGATAATTTTACATGGTATGTTCTGCAAAAAAAGTCTGCAATAAACACATATCTATCCCATTTAAATAAATAACAAAACACAAGAAATACATACCATACCAAGTATACATTACCAGATTGTGACATTGATATACGATTGCCTCACATATTCTCGTAAATAAATGTTGGAGAAAAAATTGAAAAATTTACATTGCAAAAGAACAATTACAGTTACCAGCATAGGATGGGAACGGAGAGGACAATTACTTGATTTAAAGGAAATTAAGATGGTAGAGACCTGTATGTAATCATCCAAACTTGAGTTACCTGGTAGCAGGCTGGGAAGACACTGCCTCAGTCACTTGTCACGCCAGCTGCTGCTGTCTCGAACATGTGCATGTGTAACCAATGGCTGGTATGACAATTTGTCAATTTCTGGCATCTTAACAATTTGCCAATTTTTACAGTGAATACAACCAATTTCTGGATTTGGTGTCGCTGAACTGATATTTCCCGTCTTTTTGTAGAATCTGAAATGCAAAAAAAAATGGTCATAAGAACAAAACGTAGAAGCAATCTCACCCTTTGTAATGAATTTGTTAGAGTCTTCTGCCTTACTGAATTTATTTTCCACTGTTCTGCAGAATATCCCATGATGTCATTAATTTATACACATTGCGATGCCAATGTAACCTACGTTAATAGTTACTGCCATTTTTTGCAGATTATGTCATGACATTATTAAATTATACTCACTGTAATGTGAAATTATCACACATTAACATTTACTACCATTTTTTTGCAAAATATGTCGTGTTGTTGTTGGTGTGGTCTTCAGTCCAAAATCGTTTTAATGCAGCTTTCCATGCTACTCTATAATATGCAAGCCATTTCATCTTTATAGAACTACTGCAACCTATGTCCTTTCGAACGTGATTACTGTACTCATCCCTTGGTCTTCCTCTAAGAAATTTGCCCCACACATTTCCCTTCTGTAATAAATTGGTGATTCCTTGATGTCTCAGAATGTGTTCTATCAACCGATCAACTGTTTTAGTCAAGTTGTACCACAAATGTCTTTTCTCCCTGGTTCTGTTCAGCAACTCTTCATTAATTACATGATTTACACATCTAATCTTCAACATTCTTCTGTAGCATCACATTTCGAAAGCTTCTATTCTCTTCTTGTCTACACTGTTCATTGTCCACATTTCACTTCTGTACATCGTTATACTCCAGACAAATACCTTCAAGCAAGAGTTCCCAACGATTAAGTCTAGATTTGATATTTACAAATTTCTCTTCTTCAGAAACGATTTCTTGCCATTGCCAGGCTACATTTCATATTCTCTGTTTCGAAAAATGGTTCAAATGGCTCTGAGCACTATGGGACTTAACTTCTGAGGTCATCAGTCCCCTAGAACTTAGAACTACTTAAACCTAACTAACCTAAGGACATCACACACATCCATGCCCAAGGTAGGATTGTAACACACGACCATAGCGGTCGTGCGGTTCCAGACTGTAGTGCCCAGAACTGCTCGGCCACCGGGCCAACTCTGTTTCAGCTGTCATCAGTTATTTTGCATCATACATAGTAGAATTCATCTGTTACTTTCAGGGTCTCATTTCCTAATCTAATTTCCTAATTTAATTTGACTACAGTCCATTAGTCTTGTTTTCTTTTTTTTATATTCATCTTATATCCTCCCTTCAAGACACTGTCCATTCCTTTTAGCTGCTCTTCCAAGGCCTTAGGTGTCTCTGATGGAATTATATGTCATTGGCAAACCTCAAGGTTTTCTTTATTCACCCTGAAGTTTAATTACTACTCCAAATTTTTCTTTGGTTTCCTTTACTACTTACTCAATGTACAGATTGAATGACACCGGGGATTGTCTACAACTCTGTTTCACTATCTTCTTAACCACTGATTTCCTTTCATCCCCCTTGACTCATATAACTGCTGTTTTGTTTCTTTACACGTTGTAAATAGCCTTTTGCTCCCAGTATTTTACCCATGCTAACTACAGAATTTCAATGAGAATATTCCAATCAACATTGTCAAAAGCTTCCTCCAAGTCTACAAATACCATAACATAGGTTTGCCTTTCCTTAAGCTGTCTTCTAAGAAAGTAATAGGTCAGTACTGGCTTACATGTACCTACATTTCTTCACAATCCAAACTTATCTTCCCCAAGGTCAGCTTCCACCAGTTTTTCTCTAAAATCCAAACTTATCTTACCTGAGTTTAGCTTCTACCAGTTTTTCCATTCTTCTGTAAAAAATTAATGTTAGTATTTTGCAGCTATGACTTAGGTAGGCAATTTTTACATTTGTCAACAACAGATTTCTTTGGAATCGGATTTATTACATTCTTCTCTAAGTCTGAGAGTAGTTCCCCTGTCTCATATATCCTATACATCTTATGGAAGAGTTTTGTCATGGCTGGCTCTCCCAAGGCTTTCACTGTTTCTGAAGGAATCTTGTCTGCTCCCGGGGAATTGTTTCAACCTATGTCGTTCAGTGCTCCATCATATGCTTCTCGCAGTATCGTATTTCCCAGTTTATCTTCATCTACATAATCTTCCATTTCTATAATATTGTCCCAGAAGAAGCTGAGTAGCACTGTGGTGTAGTGGTTGTGATACTAAACTGTAGCATTGATGTTCATGAGTTCAAAACCCACCTGGACTGTACAATTTAAATTTCTATGTTCGGTTTGAGAACATTCTAGAAGTATTCACAAATGTAAGGAATCATTGTACTGGAATGTTCTGTGGCTGTATATATACTGTATGTGTCCTGGCCAGTTGCAGTTTGTTCTGCACTCTTGTATGTGCAAGTGCTGAATAAACCTTCGTTAAGTGAAGTTAGTGTTAGTTATTCATCCAATTGCGCCTTCTTCTACGTGATATTATTCTGGTGGAGGCGCTGAGTATTTGAACTTGTGATAGCGAACATCATCGACACACAGTGGCTCCCAACAGGCCACGACAGAGCCACCGTTTACGTGGCGAGAAACCCGAGTTCGGGCCATATTCAACAGTTTGCAATCTATCGGAGACAGAAGAAGAGGACGTTAAAATGACAGTAACTGTATGCCAGCACATGAGACATCCTTCTGGGTTCTCCGGTGACGATGGCCAATGTCCAATCAAGTGGCTGAAAATATATGAGCGTATAGCCAAATTTAACAAAAGTGATGACACTGTGTGTTTGGCTAACGTATTTTTCTACTTGGAGGGCACTGCCAAGCAATGGCTTGAGAACAACGAAGAGAAGTTCACAAGCTGGGAAGTATTCCAGGCAGAACTGCGCAAGTATTTTGGCGCCACACAACGACAGAAGTGCAAGGCTAAAGATAAAATAAAGTGCATGGCACAGCTCCAGGAGACACTACAGCATCATACATTCAAGACGTCTTGGAGCTGTGTAAAATAGTGGATCCTAGAATGAAGGAGGAAGATAATGTTGCACATCTCATGAAGGGTGTTGCTGAGGACATGTATCAAGCCCTACTCCTGAAGATTTCGACAGCAGACAGCTTCATAAACTGGTGTCAGTATATCGAGACAATGCATCAAACAAGAATTACACGCATGAAGTTTGAACGACTTCCAAACGTCGTATCGATGTCTGTGATGGAGGAAGCAACTGATTTCACAGTGTTCTTCGTCAGGTAGTGAAAGAGGAAGTTCAGAAGGCACTTGGATTGCACAGCGAGCAAAAAACCGAGACGCTTCAAGAGGTCATAAGGGAGGAAGTGGAACAGACATTGAACCCAAACTCTCGTCCTTCATGTCCCTTTAAAACGGTGAAAAAGTCAAGACCCAGGCGGAGGTACGTTCTACAATGCCGTATGAGGAACCTGTTTGGGCAGCAAGGAAGACAGACGTCTGGAGGACCCAGGATAACCAACCAGTATGTTTCCACGGTGTACAACCGGGACATGTGGTGCGCTACTGTGGAGAATGGCGGCTGATATTCGATGAAGCCCGCGCCAGAAGACCGATCTTAACCGACACCAACTCCGGAACGACGAAGATGAACAGGATGATGTGGGTGCAGCAGGAAGAAGGTCACCATCGCCGCAAGCGAGCCGCTGGAGAGGACGCTCCCCAACATGCCAATCAAGGTCTCCATCGCCATTTAGAAGCTCCAGCTGGTCACCTAGCCGACGCAACCTGGAAAACAAAAGGGTACGACCTTCCTTGCAGGTGAGGCCACCGAAGAGAAAAATCCTCCGCCGTCGATCACTACACAAATGATAGGAAACTACGTCGATATCCTCATGGATGGTCGACCAGCCCAAGCTCTTGTGGACTCTGGAGCATCATATTCAGTCATTTCGGAGAAGTACCGTCGCCAGTTGCAGAAAACCGTATTCTTCCACAGCAAAACATCTCTGCTGAAGGTGGCTAACTGGGAAGTAGGTAAAACTTACTGGAAGATGTGTCATTCGTGTGTATATAAGTCGCCAAACGCAGCCCTTAGAATTCATCGTCTTACAAGACTATAGTCATAACGTCATTCTCGGATGGGACACTTTGAAAGAATCTCAGGCAATTATAGACTTTGATCGTTCGAAGAATATGCTAAACGAGATGTGATATGTGGACAGGAAGATGCGCATCTGAGTGTGTGGAGACTAAGTGTGCTGGATGAAGCGATCATTCCTGCAGTCAGCGCTAGAAAGGTAACTGTAATGCATCATGCCTTGCATCAACTCATGGATGTTGTAGTGAAATGTAAGAGAAGCATACCACTGTAGAATAACTTGGTCATCCCAGCCTCTGTCGTCTCGTTTAAGAATGGATTCGGTGAATTGTGGATAGTTAACTGTCACCGAGAACTGCAGACCCTTCCAAGACGTAAGTGCATAGCAAACTTTGAGCCGTTAATTGAAGAACAGCTGAGCATCATAAAAACCTTCCATCCCGAGTATGTGGGCGAAATTAGCGCTACCACTAGGTGACAACATCTTCTAGCTCGACTATCACCAGATCTCACTAAGAAACAACAGAAGAAGCTACTTGCCATTATTCAAGAGTTCTCTGAACGCTTCAATCCACAGGTGAAGAACAAATTAGACAAATCGGCGGTGAAGCACCGGATTAGCAATTATAAAATAAATAAATATAAAAAAATAAAATAAAATATTAATTATTGTATATGTATGATAGTGATTGGTTGTAATTAATATTTGCTTATCTAGAACGTGGAGATTTAATTATTTGGTATCAGACACTTGACAATGGCTTTTTTCGTAAATGCAATGTTATTCGCAGTTGACTGTGAAATGTAACGTAAATAATCTGACTTCGTATTTAAATCGTTTCCAAAGACTGCTGCGCTAAGTGCGGACTCAAAATCTCAATATTAGAATAATTTGCCAGCCATGTCAATACATCGTACAGAGGTGACTGTATACTAAACATAGAAAAGTTTACACAATTAGTTAAATCAGATATATTTAACGAATAAGCCTACAGTTAAATAATTCAACTTACTTTCATAAATATAGAATCTTTACAGAGTCGAGTGCCTAGTGAGATTGCAACTCGCAGTGTTCTTATATAACATCAAATATGGCAGTGTGCCAGTTAATAAAATATACGTGCTTTCCGCAGCAGCTATTGTACAAGACCTACTTCTTCTTAATGAAACATAAGTGTGTCGTAACTGTATTTTGTTTTATCAGCGGCATAGTGCTGCAGTTCTGTGCCATGGGCTTTATTTATTTGTCAGAGGTTAATTATTTAATTAAGATTTCGCGTTTCCGAGGAAACTCACGCACGGCATGCAAATGTGCCTTTATACACTGGACACCGTCAACCAATAAGCCAGAAAGCATACCATGTGTCAGCAACGGAACGTCGAATAATTCGCGACGAGGTTGAGGAAATGATGAAAAATGATGTCATTCAGCCTTCGCAGAGACCATGGTCGTCACCAATGGTCCTCGTCAGGAAGAAGGATGGCAGTTGGCACTTTAGCGTTGATTACAGGAAGCTTAACAAGATAACTGAAAAGGACGTTTACCCTCTTCCAAGAATTGACGATACCCTAAATTGTCTGAAGCGGGCTAAGTTTTTCTCAACCATGGCCACGTACTCGAGATACTGGCAAATCGAAGTAGATGAGGCTGATAGTGAGAAAACTGCATTCATCATCCCTGAGGCGCTGTATGAGTTTAAGGTAATGCCGTTTGGTTGGCGTAATGCACCAGCAACTTTTGAACGGACGATGGATAATCTTCTAAGTCAACTGAAGTGGACCATGTGTGTTTGCTATTTAGATGACATTATAATGTTCTCAGAGACAGTTGATCAACATTTAAAAAGTCTGAGGGCCGTTCTTAAGTGTCTCCAACAAGGCGGACTGAAACTTAATCCAAGAAAGTGTCTCTCGCTGAAGATATGACGCGAGCCACTGCCCTGTTGTCTACCAGCCTGGTGACCTCGTCTGGACCTTCACTCCTGTTTGGAAGGTTGGTCTCTCTGAGAAGCTTCTCAGGCGCTACGTTGGACCTTATAAGGTTGTCAGACAGTTGTCGGATGTTATTATGAAGCTGAAGATTTCGACCCTGACACAAGAACGGAGATACGGTCCACGTCCTTCGATCCTATAAGGATCCTGTAACCCAGGGTAAATTCGAAGCTCCAGCAACAGGCAACAAGCGGAAAGGTGACTAAGAGCATAGCAGCAAAAGACGTTCTAAGAAGATCACCTCCAGGTCGAGAATCAGTCATCAGGAGTGGGAGTATGCAGAACCGATGACTCGTTCCTGGATTAGGAGGACGTAACACTGAGACGCTGTTCTCTTAAGGAGGGTACAATGTCGCAGAAGAAGATGAGTAGCACAGTCACCATTGTGTTGTGGTTATTATAATTAACTGTTGCATGCAGGGTCGTGAGTTCAAAACTGATGTGGACTGTACAGTTTCAATTTCTATATTCTGTTCGAGTACATTCTAGAAGTATCCACAAATGTCAAGAATCATTGTACTGGAATGCTCTGCAGCTGTATATATACTCTATGTGTTCTGGCCAGAGGCAGTTTGCTCCGCGCTCTTGTTTGTGCAAGTCCAGAATAAACCTTTGTTAAGGGAAGTTAGTGTTCGTCATTCATCTAATTACAACTTCTTCTACGTGACAATGTTGCTTTCAAGTTCATCTTTCTTTTATAGACTCTCTATATACTCCATCATCTTTTCAGCTTTTCCTTCTTTGCCTACGAATGGCTTTGTGTCTGAGCTCTTGATATTCATACAGCTGCTTCTCTTTTCTCCAAAAGCCTCTTTAATTTTTCTGTAGGCGGCCTCTATCTTTCCCCTAGTGAAATATGCTTCCAAATCCTTATATTTGTCCTCTAGAAACTTCCTTTTAGCCATTTAGCACTTTCTTTCACTCTCATTTCTTAGACATTTGTATTCCTTTCCGCCTGATGCATTTGCTACATTTTTATATCTGCTTCTGTCATCAGTTAAATTCAATATTTCCTATGTTATGCAAGAATTTTTACTGGGTCTCGTCTTTTCACTTATTTGATCCTCTACTGCCTTCACTATTTCGCCTCTTAAAAGCACTCATTCGTCTTCCACAGTATTCCTTTTCCCTGCTCTTTTCAACTGTTGACTAGTGCTCCCTCTGAAACTCTCAACAACCTCTGGTTCTTTCAGCTTATCCAGCTTTTTTCAATTTCTTCCGTTTTAATCTACAGCTCATAACCAATAAACTGTGGTCAGAGTTCTCACTGCTTCTAGAAATGACTTACAATTAAAAATATGGTTTCAGAATCTTTGTCTCACCATTATATAATCAATCTGAAATCTTCCAATGTCTCCGGGTCTTTTCTACATATACAATTCCTTTCATGATTCTTAAACAAATAATAGAGTTGATTAAATTATGCTCTGTGCAAAATTCTTCCTCTTTCTTTCCTTTCTCTCAGTCCACGTTCACCCACCATTTTTCTTTCTCTTCCTTTTTCTAATATAGAATTCCAGTCCCCAATCACAATTAAATTTTCGTATGCCTTAACTACCAGAATAATTTCTTTTATCTCATCAGAAGTTTCTTCAATCTGTTCATCATCTGCGGAGCTAGTTGGCATATGAACTTGAACTATGGCATGTGCTGACTGCGTTTATCTTGGCTACAATAATTCGTTTACTATGCTGTTACATAGTACCTCACTCACATTCCTATTTCATTATTTATTATCAATGACCCTCGTACATTACTTCCATTTGATTTTGTATTTATAACACTGTATTCACCTGACCATAAGCCCTGCGAAATTCACTAATTACCACTATTCCTAACTTCAGCCTGTCCATTTCTCTTTTTAAATTTTCTAACCTACCTGCTCAATTTAGGAATCCATCATCCCATGCTTTGGTCATGGAACGCCAGTTTTGTCTCTCCAATTACGACATCTTCTTGAGTAATCCCCACTGGAGATCTGAATAAGATACTATCTTACCTCCATAATATTTTACCCAAGAGGATGCCATAATCTGTTAATCATACAGTACTATTGGAATTTGCGCAGCTGAATAAGTATTAAGGAGAAAAAAAGGATATTTTACTAATAACTATATTTGCACATTCAAGAACAAAAAAAAATTTACAGTGAACACAACAGAATAATTAGCGCAATCAAAGAGTGTTAGACAATGCCAAAGAGATCTATTTTACACAGTGCACTTTGCGCCGTCACACACGAAATATATTGTTCACACAATTCCAACACCCCTCCTTGAACTTATATTTTGTGTGTTGCTTCCACAAGATAAACCAAATAGTCCCACAATCTTCTCAAACTTCTCCCTTTCCAAGGGTTTGGTCTGAAGGTCAGCTAACATGTCTTCTGTGCGCAGATAGTCCACGGCAATGTTCTGTCGTTCTATGTGGTCCCGAATGAAATGGTGCCGTATATCAATATGCTTTGTCCTAGCACTAGTAACATCATTTTTTGCTAGGTTTATGGCTCCCTTATTGTCACAGAAGATGGTTGTAGGTTCCTCAATTAAATTGGGTTCTATTTCACTTATTAATGTTCGTAGCCATAATGCTTCCTGTGTGATGTAAGATAGTGCCATATACTGGGCCTCTACGGTGCTCAATGCAACAGTTTTTTGCTTTTGACAGGACCATGATGTGAGGCCCCCCAATAATTTAAAACAGCAGCCAGTGGTGGAGTATCTGTCTCCCAATTCACTCCCCCAGTTCGCATCGCTATATCCCTCTAGTTTTGCGTTGTCATTTCTATGGTATTTTAACTCATAGTTTGAGGTTCCTCTTAGGTATCGGAATATCCTCTTTACAGCTTTCCAGTGCTTTTCCTTTGGGTCTCTGCAATATCTGCTCACTGCATTGGTGGCAAAAGCAATGTCGGGTCGTGACGTTTGAGACAAATATAACAGACTCCCTACTGCTTCTAAATAAGGAACATTCTTGTCACATTCCACATCAGTCTCATTTACACTTAACTTCACTCCTACTTCCGTTGGAGTACTTATGGGTTTGCAATCACTCATGCCAAATTTCTTTAATATTTTTTCCATCTATGATGATTGACTTATGCTCAATTCTTGTTTTTCTTCATCCTTAGTAATCTGCATACCTAAATAATATTTGACTTCTCCCAAATCATGCACCTTCAACTTCGTTTGCAGCTGTTTCTTGAAAATTCTCATTTGGCCTTCACTTTCAGTCAGGATAAAGAAATCGTCCACCCATATCGCCATTATTATTACTTCTTCTTTTCTCCCTTTGTAGTAAATGCTGGGATCTGCCTTGGATTGCTTCATATTCATATTTATTAGTGTTTCATGTAGACATTGATTCCAGCAACGTCCACTTTGTTTAAGTCCATAAATACTTTTTCTCAAACGCCAAATCTTTTTACTTTCTGATCTGGTTTTTATGGCTTCCCTTGGTGGAATGACATATATCTCCTCCTCCAATTTCCCACTTAAATATGCCGTTTTAACATCCATATGATGAATTATTAAATTTCGTTTTACTGCCAAGGCTAAAAAAGATATCTCAATGATACTTGACTACAGGTGAAAAAGTTTCTTCGTAATCTACCCCTTGTTTTTGTGAATATCCTTTTACCACAAGTCTTGCTTTGTATTTTGGTGATGAGCTTTCAGGGTTCTTCAAATTGAATACCCATCTTGCTTGCAGTGGTTTCTTATCTCCTGGCATATCTACTCATTCAAAGGTTTCGTTCTGATATAAAGATTCTAATTCTATCTTCATCACTTCTTTCCATTCTTGAGAGTTTGGGTCACTCATTGCTTCTTCTGCTATTCTTGGCTCATCATTAAAAGACTGTGCTGTATACATCTCAAAATCCGGATATTCCTTCGGTTTTGGTACACGATAAGAACGCCTTACATTGTTTTCTTCATTTTTTTCATCCTCTAACTCGTTGTCATCATAAATTGTATCCATCTGTCCTTGGCTGTCGTCTTCCCCTTCTTCACTTTCTATTTCCTCACACAAGGTTTCACCTTCTGAACTAGGTGCAGTTGACTTAGTGGTTTTGCTCTCTTTTGAGACCTTTCTATTTTCAAAGAATATGACATCTCTACTTGTGACAATCATTTTAGTCAATGGATCCATTAATCGGTAGCCCTTTGAATTTTCACAATAGCCTACAAAAATATTCTTTTTAGCTTTCGGATCGCATTTTCCTCTTAGCTGTTGTGGAATATGTGCCATTGCATCACACCCAAAAACCCTTATATTGCTTAGATCAGGTTTCTTTCCTATCCATATCTCATAAGGGGTTCTATTCTTTAATGCTTTTGTAGGTGATCTATTGTTCAAATATACAGCTGTTGACACTGCCTCTGCCCAAAAATCTTTGGATAATTCAGCGTCAGTCATCATGCTCCTTGCTTTCTCAACAATGGTCCTATTAGCCCTCTCAGCAAACCCATTTTGAGATGGGCTGTACCTTACGGTAGTTTGATGCCTGATTCCCTTTTCTGTCAGAAGTTTCTTCAATTTCTGGTTAATATATTCTCTCCCGTTATCAGACCTGATGATCTTGATCTTCTTTCCCGTCCACCCTTCAACCATATTGCAATATTCCTCAAAGATATCTTTCACTTGGTCTTTATTACTAAGAAAATAAACATGAGTATAACGTGAGTAATCATCAATAAACTTAAGAAAATAATTACTCCCACCTATGGATTCACACTCTATTGGGCCACATACATCTGTGTGGATTAACTGTAAGACTTCTGTGGATTTACTCTTACTAGCCGGCCGCGGTGGTCTAGCGGTTCTGGCGCTGCAGTCCGGAACCGCGGGACTGCTATGGTCGCAGGTTCGCATCCTGCCTCAGGCATGGGTGTGTGTGTGATGTCCTTAGGTTAGTTAGGTTTAAGTAGTTCTAAGTTCTAGGGGACTTATGACCTAAGATGTTGAGTCCCATAGTGCTCAGAGCCATTTGAACTCTTACTAGTCTTGAAGGGTAACCTTGCTTGTTTTCCCTTTATACATGTCCCACAAGGATCCTTGGACACACTAAAATTCTGTATTCCCTTTACCATATCCTTTATCATAAACATACTCTTTCTATTTAGATGTCCAAGCCTCAGGTGCCATAAAAAACCTTCTGCTGAATATACTGAATCGCTAACATTTTTATGTTTACTGTCAATGGTATCCAACTTAAAAATACCCCTTTCGTTACTTGCTGTAGCTATAACTTCACCACTTTCACTGATTACTCTTGCACCCTGCATGTCAAAAATGACTGTATTTCCTTTCTTGACAATTTCCCCTACAGACAGCAGGTTAGTTGCCACATTTTTCACATAATGAACATTGTGTGCTGTAACCATATCTGATTCACCATTTACACTTACATGTAGATCTAGTTTCCCAGCCAGGTGGCACTGGAGCTTGTTGCCATCAACAGTAGATAGTCCCATATGAGTCTTATCTTTGATGTCATAAAGAAGTGATTTATCTTTAACAATATGCACAGCTGCACCTGAGTCTAAAATCCATTCCATATCACGATTACTCATCCCACCAAAAGAATAAAAACATGAGAGTGCCTTACCTTTGTTATTGGTCCTTCTCTCTGGGCTATCAGTAACAAACACACCTCTTTTGCTGAGTGTCTGATCTTGGGCTTACTTTTTCTTTGCACTGAGACGCAGTATGTCCCATCTTCTGACATTTATAGCACCTCACCGATTTCTTCTTTTTGTTTTTTGAGTAGAGAGCAGACGCACCTTCCTTCTCCAATGTACAACAGCTTGGAGCACTCTTTACGTCCTGCAGGATTTTCACCTTAACACTGTCGCCTGTGATTGGTATACCCGAGCTTTCAAGTTCCAGAATCATAGGTGCATACCTTTCGGGCAGTCATGCCAACAGCAATGTTCCTATTCATTCGTCAGCAATCTCGAATCTGATGTTTCTCAGTCGGTTCGACGTGGTTATTATTTTGTTAACGTATTCGTCTACACTCTTACATTTGTCCAGACGAGTGGTAATTAACTCACGTAATAATCCTACTTTTTTTGTAAGACCACCATCCTCGAATGCACTTCGTAAATTGTCACAGACTTCTTTCGCTGTAGCAGCTTTTTCAACATGAACATAATTCACCAAATCAATCAGTAATATCAATTTTGATTTTGCTTTCCTATCCTTATTTGAATAATTCTGATCTGTGGATTTCATTGTCCCATCTACCACCCATAGGTTGTCTAAACGTAAATATGCTTCTACCGCGAACTTCCAGGTTGCATAGTTTTCACGACCTATAAGTTTTTCAATCTGTGGAATTTGTGCCGCACTCATTCTTAACGGTAACTTGCTTTTTATTGCCGTAAAGAACACCGAAAAATAGTGCGGAAAAAATTGCGATCGTCTTGTAAGGATAACTCGCACTTCACGTAAATTGGAACTTTTCCAATACTTTCTCCCTACTATTTTATTGATATACTAGCTGACCCGGCGAACTTCGTACCACCTAACAGTCAATGAATGTCGTGTTACCTTTTAGCTGAACTAATTTAGGCTTTGATGAATGTAATACAATGATACAAAATAATATTAATATAGATAGAAATATAAAAGTATTTTATTTTGATGAATGATGATGAATACATACAGAATGAGAATAAAAATTAAAAAAATAATAATAATTAAGTATTTCAAACACATGTCAGAAAAAAATCATTGAAAACTATGTTGTGCAGGTTTGGATACACTCTGATTAATTCATTAATCGGATTTTCATTCAAGCACCTTGTGGTAAACGACATTCTTTGTTTTTTTTGTCAGGCGCAAGAACAAATAATGCGGATGGTTTGCTGACACGTGAGCATGCCACGTACAATTGACCATGAGAAAAACACGCATTTTCTAGATTGAGGCCACAAATAGTCAAGGATTGGCCCTGTGATTTGTTGATCGTCATGGCGAAGGCAAGACGAATCGGGAATTGAATTCGTTTAAACTCAAAGGGCATATCTGTTGGGATCATCGGAATCCTTGGAATAAGAACTTCCTCATCTTTAAATTTTCCTTTAAGTATCGACGTGTGAATCACATTGCTCATCAGTTTTCTTATCACCAAACGCGTTCCATTGCACAGTTTTGGTTGGTTTAAATTTCTAAGCATGATGACTACCAAGCCAACCTTCAGTTGTAAATTGTGCGGTGGTAAACCAGGCACATCCAAGGAGTTCAAAAATTCAGTTGGATAATTAGTGATTTCTTCTTCGTTTGTTACACAGTCGATAGATTTGAATGAATACAGAGTACCCACGATTTGATTTTGAATTATAAAATTGAGGTCATCTACATCTTTATTTTTAGCCGCCAAAATTGCTCGCTCACTTAACCATTTAGTATTTTTGTGGTTAGCAATGATATCCGGAAATACTTTGTTGATAAGCTCGTCTTTTGATGAGAGGAAATTGCAAAAATTTGGAGGAAATGAAATCAAACCGCTCGATTCGTCAACAGGAACACGGCCATTACCGATAGTCAGCAATTGCTTCGAGAAATCATCAGCAGATAGATCGTTCAACAATGCAACTCTCATATTTACAGACAGTTGAAGTTCGTTTACATATCGCCACAGATTTGATGCTTTGAGGCAAGCGTTTATTTCGTCGGCAGAAGTAGATCTTGGAATTACTGGTAGTGTTTGTCGGAAATCGCCAGATAATAAAATCATTGAACCACCAAAACATCTCGAGTCATTGCGCAGATCTTTTAATGTTCGGTCTAGTACTTCCAATGCGCGTTTGTGCGCCATTGTGCATTCGTCCCATATGATGATTTTTGATGCTCCTAAAACTTTGGCCATTGCGGAGTGTTTCGAAATGTTACATGTCGGTTGTTCAGTAGTTTGAAGGTTTAATGGCAATTTTAACGCTGAGTGAGCCGTACGGCATCCGTCTAACAATGTGGCCGCTATTCCAGAAGAAGCAATTGCAACCGCAATTTCGGATCTCGCACGTACAGTGGCCAAAATCAATGACATGAGGGATATCTTCCCAGTTCCACCGGGGGCATCCAAAAAAAATAAGCCACCATTTCCATCATCAAGTGTTTGAGAAGCACAAATTAAGTCCCTTCTTTGCTCCATCCTAACGCGGCGCTCTTCTCGGGCAATTTCTCGTTCTTCGTCAGATAATTGACTCGCGATATTCCGTTGTCTAATTGCATTACGGCTCTGCTGGGAAAGATTAGATCCTCTAGGACGCGGCATTTTTATTAATAGTAATACTGAATATGCACTCGCACAAAACCACATAAAACAATCGAGACATAGACAATAGCTTATCAAGAAAAATCATAGACAACCTATGAAAAGACATTTACACTTTTGTTAACCTGTAGAATAAATCTTTAATTAATTTAATAAATAATTTACACAAATTAATGTCTAAAACAAACAAATATAACAGTACCTACCTGAACTTTCGAGACATTTTACACAAAATAAATTTCTGAATGCACACATAAATAGTTGTTACAGTATTTGACAGGATTGGACAACAAATGTTTGACATGTAATAAACAAATGAGCATTTATTGAAATGATTAAGTATTCATTACACATTTCTGAATGCACACGTAATATTTTTCAATCTTTTTCTAAAAAAAAATACACATATATATGAACACATGCATAAATGCCAATCATTACTAACAGATTTTGACAAAAAAATTTGACAGCTCCGAAACTAAAGAACTTTTAGGGAAAATAACGCATTTTTCAAGTATTCGTCAATTTTTCATTATTTTTAAGATGTATTCTGCTATTCGGGGCGGAGACAAATCCAACAAATCAAAAACCATGAAAATTGGTCCAGCAGATCTCGAGTTATAAGTGTTGTAACAAACCCGACTTTGTTTTATATATATATATATATATATATATATATACACTCCTGGAAATGGAAAAAAGAACACATTAACACCGGTGTGTCAGACCCACCATACTTGCTCCGGACACTGCGAGAGGGCTGTACAAGCAATGATCACACGCACGGCACAGCGGACACACCAGGAACCGCGGTGTTGGCCGTCGAATGGCGCTAGCTGCGCAGCATTTGTGCACCGCCGCCGTCAGTGTCAGCCAGTTTGCCGTGGTATACGGAGCTCCATTGCAGTCTTTAACACTGGTAGCATGCCGCGACAGCGTGGACGTGAACCGTATGTGCAGTTGACGGACTTTGAGCGAGGGCGTATAGTGGGCATGCGGGAGGCCGGGTGGACGTACCGCCGAATTGCTCAACACGTGGGGCGTGAGGTCTCCACAGTACATCGATGTTGTCGCCAGTGGTCGGCGGAAGGTGCACGTGCCCGTCAACCTGGGACCGGACCACAGCAATGCACGGATGCACGCCAAGACCGTAGGATCCTACGCAGTGCCGTAGGGGACCGCACCGCCACTTCCCAGCAAATTAGGGACACTGTTGCTTCTGGGGTATCGGCGAGGACCATTCGCAACCGTCTCCATGAAGCTGGGCTACGGTCCCGCACACCGTTAGGCCGTCTTCCGCTCACGCCCCAACATCGTGCAGCCCGCCTCCAGTGGTGTCGCGACAGGCGTGAATGGAGGGACGAATGGAGACGTGTCGTCTTCAGCGATGAGAGTCGCTTCTGCCTTGGTGCCAATGATGGTTGTATGCGTGTTTGGCGCCGTGCAGGTGAGCGCCACAATCAGGACTGCATACGACCGAGGCACACAGGGCCAACACCCGGCATCATGGTGTGGGGAGCGATCTCCTACACTGGCCGTACACCACTGGTGATCGTCGAGGGGACACTGAATAGTGCACGGTACATCCAAACCGTCATCGAACCCATCGTTCTACCATTCCTAGACCGGCAAGGGAACTTGCTGTTCCAACAGGACAATGCACGTCCGCATGTATCCCGTGCCACCCAACGTGCTCTAGAAGGTGTAAGTCAACTACCCTGGCCAGCAAGATCTCCGGATCTGTCCCCCATTGAGCATGTTTGGGACTGGATGAAGCGTCGTTTCACGCGGTCTGCACGTCCAGCACGAACGCTGGTCCAACTGAGGCGCCAGGTGGAAATGGCATGGCAAGCCGTTCCACAGGACTACATCCAGCATCTCTACGATCGTCTCCATGGGAGAATAGCAGCCTGCATTGCTGCGAAAGGTGGATATACACTGTACTAGTGCCGACATTGTCCATGCTCTGTTGCCTGTGTCTATGTGCCTGTGGTTCTGTCAGTGTGATCATGTGATGTATCTGACCCCAGGAATGTGTCAATAAAGTTTCCCCTTTAGTAAAATGTCCTTTTTTTCTCCTTAATACTTATCCAGCTGCGCAAATTAAAAAAAAATTTACAGCGAACACAACAGAATAATTAGCGCACACAAAGAGTGTTAGACAATGCCAAGGAGGTCTATTTTGCACAGTGCACTTTGCGCCGTCACACACGAAATATATTGTTCACACAATTCCAACAAGTACAAAAGTAAGTTATAATTGTTATGTGGTCATGGAGTGATATCTTTTGTATTTTTTGTAAGAATCAGTAAGCATAAATCTGCATTTAAGAAATATAAAGTCACCATTCCATACAGGGGGTCCATTGATAGTGACCAAGCCAAATATCTCACGAAATACGCGTAAAACGAAAAAGTACAAAGAACGAAACTCGTCTAGCTTGAAGGGGGAAACCAAATGGTGCTATGGTTGGCCTGCTAGATGGCGCTATCATAGGTCAAACGGATATCAACTGCGTTTTTGTAAATAGGAACCCCCATTTTTTATTACATATTCGTGTAGTACGTAAAGAAATATGAATGTTTTAGCTGGACCACTTTTTTCGCTTTGTGATATATGGCGCTGTCATAGTCGCAAACATATAAGTACGTGGTATCACGTAACATTCCGCCAGCGCGGACGGTATTTGCTCGTGATACATTAGCCTTGTTAAAATGGACCATTTACCAATTGTGCAAAAGGTCTATATCATCTTGATGTATGGCTATTGTGATCAAAATGTCCAACAGGCTTGTGCTGTGTATGCTGCTCGGTATCCTGGACATCATCCAAGTGTCCGGACCGTTCGCCGGATAGTTACGTTACTTAAGGAAACAGGAAGTGTTCAGCCACATGTGAAACGTCAACCACGACCTGTAAACAAATGGTGATACGCAAGTAGGTGTTTTAGCTGCAGTCGCGGCTAATCCGTACATCAATAGCAGACAAATTGTGCGAGAATCGGGAATCTCAAAAACGTCGGTGTTGAGAATGCTACATCAACATCGATTGCACCCGTACCATATTTCTGGGCACCAGGATCTGCATGGCGACGACTTTGAACGTCGTGTACAGTTCTGCCACTGGGCACAAGAGAAATTACGGGACGATGACGCATTCTATATAGCGACGAAGCGTCATTCACCAACAACGGTAACGTAAACCGGCATAATATGCACTATTGGGCAAAGGAAAATTCACGATGGCTGCGACAAGTGGAACATCAGCGACCTTGGCGGGTTAATGTATGGTGCGGCATTATGGGAGGAAGGTTAATTGGCCCCTATTTTATCGATGGCAATCTAAATGGTGCGATGTATGCTGATTTCCTACGTAGTGTTCTACCGATGCTACTACAAGATATTTCACTGCATGACAGAATGGCGATGTACTTCCAACATCATGGATGTCCGGTACATATCTCGCATGCGGTTGAAGTGGCACTGAATAGCATGTTTCATGACAGGTGGATTGGTCGTCGAATCACCATACCATGGCCCGCACGTTCACCGAATCTGACGTCCCCGGATTTCTTTCTGTGGGGAAAGTTGAAGGATATTTGCTATTGTGATCCACCGACAACGCCTGACAACATGCGTCAGCGCATTGTCAATGCATGTGCGAACATTAAGGAAGGAGAACTACTCGCTTTTGAGAGGAATTTCGTTATACGTATTGCCAAATGCGTTGAGGTTGAAGGACATCATTTTGAGCATTTATTGCATTAATGTGGTATTTACAGATAATCACGCTGTAACAGCATGCGTTCTCAGAAATGATAAGTTCACAACGGTACATGTATCACATTGGAACAACAGAAATAAAATGTTCAAACGTACCTATGTTCTGTATTTTAATTTAATAAACCTACCTGTTACCACCTGTTTGTGCTAAAATTGTGAGCCATATGTTTGTGACTATTACAGCGCCATCTGTCACAAAGTGAAAAAGTGGTCCAACTAAAACATTCATAGTTCTTTACATAGTACACGAATATGTAATAAAAATGTGGGTTCCTATTTAAAGAAACTCAGTTGATATCCGTTTGACCTATGGCAGCGCCATCTAGCAGGCCAACCATAGCGCCATCTAGTTTCCCCTTCAAGCTAGACAAGTTTGGTTCTTTGTAGTTTTTTCGTTTGACGCTTATTTCGTGAGATATTTGGCCTGGTCACGATCAGGACATGTGTGTGTGTGTTTCAGTGTATATATAAGTGTTGGCATTTGTATCTATAAATTTGACAATTTTTATGGGCAATTTGCCAATTTCTATGTTTGGTGTTCTACCAGTTTGCCAGTCGTATGGTCAGTTTGATGATATATCCTGCCAATTTTCCAATTTTACAGCTAATTTTACCAATTCCTGGTAGAATAGCACACAGTCACACACAAGTTACCTAGAAATTTTTAAGTTATTTTTTGTGCTGGATTACAGGCTGAAATAATTTCTCATCAGCCTGTGGCCCTTACCTGGTTGTATCCATCACATACAAATAATGCAGCAGTAGGACTCTGTTGATAGTGTACAGTAGAAAATAGGTAACTATCATTAACATCTTACTGGTAGAGTCCTTTACGTTGGTATATTTATCAGTTAAATGTGGGAGGATATAAATGCATTGGATAGAACCTACAAATGTAAATACTTTGAAAATTTATCCTCTTAAAATTCTATTACATAATTCAACAAATGTCTTCACATTTCAAGAAGCAGAATAATGACAATTTCATTCTCTTCATTAAAGCTCTACCACTTTTAAAAAAAAGGAAAAGAAAGAAACACAGTCAGATATTGAAGACAACACAATAGTCGACCAGCTGCCATGTCATCTTCAGTCATTCATCATCAAATGTGGTACACAGGGGCCTTGGGGTCAGCACACAGCACTATAGTCGTTGTAGATGATTTTACCTATGAGCCACTATCAACTAGCACCTTATTTGTCATGATGATGGTGAGTGCACCCTAGTCAGTCTTTTGACTAAGGAAAAACCCTGGTAATATCAGGATATATATATATATATATATATATATATATATATATATATATATATATATATATATATATATATATATATATATATAACAGAAGGTGTGCAGTTTTTAGCCAAAGAGCTTATTGTGACATTGAGGAAGATGAAACTGACTCTCAGTTGTTGGATATCGAAATTAGCATCTTATAGAAATCATTTGGGCACAAGAAATAGGCTATTAAGTTTTTTTCTTAAGAGGAGACGTTTAATTCGAAAATTATTTTCGAATGAGTAAAATAAATTTTGCAATCTTTTTGAGCCATATTTCTGGCTCTGTACAAACATTTAACACATGTGACTGAGATGCTGTGCCAGCTTGTATGAAATTACTAGTAATGCTGCACTATATGGGAACTGGAGTTACTGCAATAGAAGTGTTGCATTCCAAAGAACACTAATTCTAAATTTTTATGTTATCTACGTTATATACACTGAAAACTAAGGTTTTTGTTTCTACAGTTAATCTTTTTTTCAGAGTTATTCAAGGTGTTAATCTGTCACAGGTGCTATTAATATTCTTTCTGTTCCGCTGGTATGGTACTTAATTTTGTAACCAAACATTGTATTACTCTGCAGACGAGTCATTATTGTTAGATACACAAACTGATATCAACAGTTTTTTGGTTTCTCCTTTGTGTTATAATTACTTGGTAGTTATTATGTGTTCTGGGGGGTGTAGTTGTTGTTATGGACATACTGATTAATTATTAAAACATTGTTTGAGAAAACTTTCACATTTATGTTAAAAATGCTGAACAAAATGTTATTGGCCCAGACACAGGTGTGAAAGTAAGGTTTTATAAATGTTATAATCGAATTCGTGCGCGTAAATCCAGAGCCGGTTAGAAGTTCTGCGTGTGCCGACCATTAATATTTTGCCGATTAATTATTCTTGCGTGCAGACTACCGAAATTATTTTCTCTCGCTCAAAGCTAAAAATAAGTCGTACAACCTCAACTGGACTTCCAGTGGTTGAAAAGCTGATCGGGCATGAAAATTTCTCGACATGGAAATTTTGCCATGAAGGTGTTTTTGGCCCATGACGTACTGTGGGATGTTGTTCAGTTGGGACAGTTCTTGGAAGAAGAGAGACAAAAAGGCACATTTCCTAATTATACTTTTCGTCGACAAGATGAATTATTCCCATGAGGAAGAGAAACATAGACGACAGCAGAAGCTTGGATGGGCGTGAATAAAGCATTTGAAGACTCAGGACTCACACATAGAGTGAACTTACTTATATCATTAATCACTAACAAATTAGATAAATGCAAGTTAGTAGACGACTACTGCATCGATAATAACGACTGCGTTTAAGTTAAATGAAATGAAGTTTGTGAATGAAGAGTGGATAGGAACTTTGCTTCTGCCTGGATTACCTGATCATTATCAGCCTATGATCATGCCACTTTAAAACAGTGGCATACATATCACGGGAGTTTCTATCAAACTGAAACTGCTACAAGACATCAAACACAAAGACGCAAATGGAAATGAAGGATCTGTTCTATATGCAAATAAGAAGAGGGCTACAAAAAGTATTATTAAATGCTACAAGTGCAATAAACCGAATCATATTGCTAAATAAACTTTTAGACAACATAGTTGTATGGAGATAAACAGCCGTTAATTTACTTATAACCAATTATTCAGAATGATAGTCACAATCGCATTATTTATTTTGCTGCCAAGCGGTTTCAAACTGGGAGGGGGTTGGTAGTTACCAACCGTGCACAGATAGGGTGACGACTCCAGCGAGCGACCAAATGGTGTAAATTGCCCTGAAGATGACCCCATCGCAGGGTGAAACCGGTTGGTGGTAAAATAAATAATGCGATTGCGACTGTCATTTTTAATAATTGACATTGCTAAAATTGTTCTAGAAAGGACAAAAAAGGAAGAAGATCGTTGAAAAATAACAATGACGGATATGTATTTAGGAAACAGACACAAAAAGAAAGCTTTTCTTGCTGTTGATGGTAAACAGTCTCACGAAAAGGATGTGTGGTGTTTATATTCCTGTGCCTCGACTCTTATTACGAATGATGGAAAGAAGCTTGATATTGACAAACCATGTAATAGTTCAGTGACCAGTGAGGGAAATGTTGGCTTAGTAGCAGAGACTACTGGATGTGTTGATCTGACCTTCTATACTTGTGATAAAACAGTAGAACTAGAAGCATTTGATGTCATTCATATCACAAACTCAGCTGTAGATTTGCTCTCAGTTAGTAAAAGTTTAAGCAAAGGGCACGAAATGACTTTTAACAAAAAAAGGTTGATTCACCTACAATGCAGAAGGTGAACTAATTGCCAAATCGTTGCCTAACCATTTCATCTATTGTCTACATGCAAGTAAAATGAAACAGTGCTACTATACTAAAGATAGTGGATTCTTATAACATCGCAGGTTAGGACATAAGAATTGCTAAAGTATTTTGAAGTTGTCAAAGGTTTCGACAGGACTAAATGAAGATGTTGCGGTTAAGGACCCTATGAGTTGTGCATCACGAGAAAACAATCACGTCTTTCATTCAAACACAACAAAAGCAATTCTAAACATGTCTTAGACTTGGTACATTTTGATTTGTGTGGCCAAATGGAGACAGACTCCCTTGGTGGAAATCATTATTTTCTCACATTTATTGACGACTTTTCAAAATTTTCTTAAAGAAAAACTGAGGTAACACAGATATTTAAAAATTTCAAAGCCGTAGTGGGAAAGTAGACAGGCAGAAATATGAAGAAGTCGAGGTCTGACAAGGAAAGGACTATTTCAACAATGAACTAAAAGGATTTCTGGCTTCTGAGGCTATCATCCACCAGCTTACATTATGTTACAGTCCACAGCAAAATGGTGTTGCTGAGAGATCTGACAGAACATTGGTTGAAAAGGTTTGTACTATGATATGCGTTGGTAATCTACAAAAGGAGAATTGGGCTGAAGCTGTGTCTACAGCTGAGTACCTATCATATCGCTCACCGTCAAACCACACTTGGAGATAAGAGAGCATATGAACTTTGGTGTAGGAGAAAGCCTTGTTTATCACATCTGAGAATTTTTGGCTGCAGTGTGATGGTTCACTTTCCAAAACCCCATCGCAAGAATTGGGATAAAAAGGCACAAAAATTTACATTTGTAGGCTATGTCAGGCACCAAATCTGAGCTCAAGAGGGTAATCAGTAAGCCAAAAATTGATTATTTTAGAACACTCCTCAGAGACATTCACTGGACTGATGTTTACAGTGCTCATGGCATGAATGAAAAATATAACATTTTTGCTAATAAAGTGCTTACCTTATTCGAACACTGCTTTCCCCCAAAACTTACCAAGGTTAGAGCGAAGTCTACAAAGAAGCCATGGATTACTCAAGGAATAGGAGTATCTTGTAAAACCAAAAGAAAACTGTATCTGTCAATCCGAAACATTTCCAATGTTGATGCTATAGCACATTATAAGAAATACTGCAAAATATTAAAGACTGTAATATGGATGTCAAAGCAAATATATTACAAGGAAAAGATAGTCATATCAGATAACAAAATAAAGACAATATGGGATATAGTGAAGGAGGAGACCGGTAGAACCAGACATGAAGAGGAACAAATAGCATTAAGAGTAAATGATGCATTGGTGACAGATGTGTATAGTGTTGCAGAACTTTTTAACAAACATTTTATAACTGTTACTGAAAAGATGGGGTTGTCAGGTTCGGTAGATGCTGCTATGGATTGCCTTAGACCAGACATTTCAAGTAACTTCCATAATATGAATTTGACCCTCACTACCCCAACAGAAATAATGTCCATCATAAAATCTTTAAAATCAAAAACATCTAGTGGGTATGATGAAATATCAACAAAGTTAATTAAAGAATGTGATTCTGAGCTAAGTAACATATTAAGCTATCTGTGTAACCAGTCGTTTATCAGTGGAATATTTCCTGAATGGCTGAAATATGCTGAAGTTAAGCCACTGTTTAAGAAGGGAGATAAAGAAATAGCATCAAATTTCCGTCCAATTTCACTGTTGCCAGCATTCTCAAAAATTTTCGAAAAAGTAATGTACAGTCGTCTTTATAACCATCTTATCTCAAATAACATACTGTCAAAGTCACAGTTTGGATTTCTAAAAGGTTCTGATATTGAGAAGGCTATCTACACTTACAGTGAAAATGTACTTAATTCATTAGACAAAAAATTGCAGGCAACTGGTATATTTTGTGATCTGTCAAAGGCATTTGACTGTGTAAATCACAATATCCTTTTAAGTAAACTAGAATATTATAGTGTAACAGGAAATGCTGCAAAATGGTTCAAATCTTATATCTCTGGCAGGAAACAAAGGGTGTTATTAGGAAAGAGACATGTATCAAGCTATCAGGCATCATCCAACTGGGAACTAATTACATGTGGGGTCCCACAAGGTTCCATTTTGGGGCCCTTACTTTTTCTTGTGTATATCAATGACCTTTCATCAGTAACATTACCAGATGCCAAGTTTGTTTCGTTTGCTGATGATACAAACATTGCAATAAATAGCAAATCAAGTGTAGTCTTAGAAAGATCAGCCAATAAAATATTTGCGGACATTAATCACTGGTTCCTAGCCAATTCTTTGTCACTAAACTTTGAAAAAACACACTACATGCAGTTCAGAACTTGTAAGGGGTGTCCCAAGAGTATATGTCTAACATATGATGACAAGAAGATAGAAGAAGTGGACGGTGTTAAATTCTTGGGATTACAGCTTGATAATAAATTCAACTGGGAGGAGCACACCACAGAACTGCTGAAGCGTCTTAACATACTCTGTTTGCAATGCGAATTTTGTCAGACATAGGGGATATAAAAATGAAAAAGCTGGCATACTATGCTTACTTTCATTCCATAATGTCATATGGGATTATTTTCTGGGGTAATTCATCAAGCCAAGCTAAAGTTTTCCGGGCACAAAAACGTGCAGTAAGAATTATATGTGGTGTGAACTCAAGAACATCCTGCAGAAGCCTGTTTAGGGAACTAGGGATACTAACTACAGCTTCCCAATATATTTATTCCTTAATGAAATTTGTCATTAAAAATATATCACTTTTTCAAACCAACAGCTCAATTCATGGAATCAATACTAGAAATAAGAATAATCTTCACAAGGATTTAAAGTCACTTAGTCTTGTACAAAAAGGTGTGCATTATTCAGGAACACACATTTTCAATAACTTGCCAGCAGCCATAAAAAGCTTAACAACCGATGAAATTCAGTTTAAGAGAAGCCTAAAGGATTTATTGGTGGCCAACTCCTTCTACTCCATTGATGAATTTCTTAGTAAAACTAATTGATTTGTATATAAGTACAACATAACTTCTGCACAATTTCAGTGCAGTAATGTGTTCACTGAAAATTTGTGTGTGTGTGTGTGTGTGTGTGCTTGTGTGTGTGTAAGTATAATCTAACTTCTGCACCATTTCAGTGCAGTAATGTGTTCATTGTAAATAAGTATTACAGTAGTTGTATTACATGTTTCTTACCTTATAAATAAATAAAAAAACTTTTTTATTTTAAATTCAGTGCAATAGTATTTGTAAAATGACTCTTAGTGTTCATTAAAAAATGACGATCATTCCACTTGGGACCTGTGGAATGGTACATTAGCTTATTTATTTTAGTTGTAAATATTTGTCATGTATTGTTGTTTTTCTGACATGTTCCACATCCTGGAGGACCTCCTCACTACGGATCAATTGGAATGAAAGTAAATCTAATCTAAAATCTAAAAAAGGCCATCGATTCATCAATAGGGAGACTGAGCAGATAAAAGTCAGCAGAGATGTAAAATTCCTGGAAGATGCGTGTTTTTTCAAGTTCAAAAAAAGAGGAAATTAAGACCACAAATGCCTTAGGATTGAAACAAGAAGCAGTTCTTTATGACAATAATACTTCACAAACTGAAGAAGTAGTTAAATCAGAAGACAGTGACAATGAACCCTTTCATGGCTTTGACAGAGATTCAGTAGGAACTGAAGCTCAAGAAGAGGGTCATGAGATTAAAAACATACCTCGAAGATCAAACAAAGAACCAATACCCCAGATGTGGCCTGATCATGTTACTTACTATCTGAAAGAAGGACTTCCAGATGAAGACACTGATGTCAAATAAGCTTTGGATGGGGCAAAAGATGAAGAATGGTAAAAAGCAATGAAGAAAGAATTCTCATCTCTAGTTCATAATAACACATTTGAAGAAGTAGAGATACCCAGGGAACACAAACCCCTCAAGACTAAGTGAGTACTAAAAGCCTGGGACTAGCAGTACACCAGACAAATTTAAAGCACACCTAGTGGTAGAAAGATGTGCTCAAGTTCAAGGTGTTGATTATCAAGAAACCTTTGCACCAATGGTCAGGCATGTATCCATTAGATATCTCTTGTCGATGGCAGCTCGAGATGACCTGGAGATCGACCATGTTGACAAAACTACTGCTTATGTGTATGGAGACTTAAATGAAAAAATGTATGTCATTCCACCAGAAAATTTTGCAGCTCCTGGGAAAGTGTGTAGGCTGAAGAAATCTGTTTATGGGCTCAAACAGGTTGGGAGGAATTGAAATAAAAAAAATTGAAGAAGTGTTAATAAAACCGAAATTCAACAGATCACATACTGATCCATGTATCTGTTTTCACAGAGATGACATCAAAGTAGTCATCATAGCTTTAAATCTCGATGATATTTTATTATTCTCAAATGACAGTAGTGTTTTGGATTAATTCAAAAGTTCTTTGAAGAGATTTTTTGAGAGAAATATTTGCCAATGCCTAGGCATGGAAATTACGTGGGATTGTGATAAAGGAAAAATCTGGATCTCTCAGGAATCGTTTGCAAAAAAAGTTCTGAAGAAATTCGGAATAAGTGAATCCAAGACAGTGTCAACCTCACTTGAACTTGGTTTGGACTTTGAAGCAGCCAAATGAGGTTATATCAAGGTACCATATCAAGAAGGAATAGGAAGTCTTCTATATCTATTCCAAACCTCCAGATCTGATATATGTTTCACCGTAAATCTCCTTATCAGATATAATCACTGATTTAAAAAGATTCATTGGTTGTTGGTAAAAACATTCTTTACATATTTAAAGGGAACCATGGACTACAAGATAGAATTTTCTAGAGATAGCAACAGAGAAATAATGGCCTTCAGTGATGCAGACTGGGAAAATAAAATCAATGGCAGACACTCTGTAACTGGTTCATGCATAAAATTACAAAACTCTTTAATTTCATGGTTTAGTGGAAGACAAAGAACTATTGCACTTTCCACTTGTGGAGCTGAATATATGGCCTTGGCATCAACTGTTCAAAATTTACTGTAGTTAAGACTACTTATTTTCGAGGTAAATCCAAGGAGTGTCATAAAGCCATTTAGAGTGTATTGCGAAATTAAAGGAGCCATTCAGTTAGCAACTCTAGATCAAAGCATATAGATACAAAGTATCATTTTATAAGAAGGCATGTTGGGTCACGTGTTATCAATGTTGAACATCTGCCTTCTGGAGAAATGGTAATTAATGTTTCACAAAACCACTTAGCAATGCCAGACATAAAACATGTGTAAAAACTGTGGCCTTGTGAAATAAGTGAAGGTCTGATTTTACATTTAGACTTAATACTGTGTGTCGATGTAAGTTTAAGGGGATGTCTTAATATATGTAAATTGTATATTCTATTGTGTTATAATTACTCAGTGGCTGTTATGTGTTCTGATGTGCATAGTTGTTGTTATGCACGTACTGATTAATAAATAAAACGTTGTTTCAGAAAGCTTTCACGTTTATATTAAAAATACTCGGAAAACTTCCGATTTCACTGGCGCTTGAGCATCACTGTGATTTCTATGCTATGGTCTTAACGCTATTTTCACCTCAGCAAACGAATAACCATTCTTGAGCAATGCAGTGGTGAGATGTTTTAATTCTGCGTCAAGCTGCTCTGATTCACAGATTTTCCTTACTCTATCTGCCAACGTTTTTATGACGCCTTGTTGTTGTTGTGGGTGGTGGTTAGAATCCCGGTGTAGGTAACGGTCTCTGTGCATGGGTTGTCAGTAAACTGTGCGGCCCAAGCTACCATATTCTTTCTTGCATACTAGTACATCAAGAAAATTTCATCTTCCGCCTGGCTCCTCTTTCTTGGTAAACTGAATCTTCGGATTGATCCTGTTCAGATGGTTGTGAAAACAATCCAGTTCCTGCCTGCCATGCCGCCACAAAACAAACGTATTATCCACGTAACGGAACCAAATATTCGGTTTCTTGTTGGCAGTTTCCAATATCTGCTCATCGAATTTTTCCATAAAGAAGTTCGCTATTGTCAGGCTTAAGGGGCTCGCCATAGCAACACCATCCATCTGTTCATAGAACTCTTCGTTCCATTTGAAATACGTGGTTGTGAGGCAATATTGAAACAATTGCTCAACATCGGAACGAAAAATATGATTCAGCTGTTGCAATGATTCAGCTGTTGCAAGACTTCATAGAGTGAAGCCATACAGCTATTCAGAAATTAACAGATTGACAGATCAGGAGACCACCGCATTCATTTTGACCGGACTCAAGTACTGGCAGCAAGAAACGGATACCACCAAAGACTGTACAGAGAGGCCATAGAGATCGTGAAACACCCAGAAATTTTAATAGGAGGGAGAAGTGCGTGAAATTGAATGAACTTTGGATTCAGGTGCTGAAGAAGATGTATACCAGTCTTCCATCATGGGATGATAGTAACACCGGACAACGGCCAGTTGTGCTCACGTATTCAAAACATTAGACATCACGCCACTGTGCGGAGGCCGTGGAAGCGGAATTTTACTGTAGTCAGTAGCAAGCCAGGGTGTGAATCGGATATTCAACAAAGTTATGATCCCCCTTGAAAATGTCCTCCGCAGATGGAGACGAAACGTCGGGTTTTGAAGTGAAATCCTATAGACCATGGCATAATAGCCCAGAATATTTCATTAACTGCGACAGTTCCAGCTGTGAAAGTTTACATTTTACAATTACTCAATGACAGCGCCAATACGAAACTGTTATATTTACATTGGATTTTAATAAGGTTCAAGAATAGTTTTAAATATCTAAAGCCACAAATAAATTTCTGTTCCACAGTAATAATTACAATCAAAGAGTGAAGCAAAAAATTATTATAAATATACTGAAATAAAAAAATTCTTTTACAGTATTGACCGTTCTGTCGTAATACGAACCTCAGAAAGTTCACATATTCAGTTGAAATACTTTTTAACCCACTTCGCCACTTCAAACGATGATGTGCTAAGGGATTGTAAGGAGTTGCTGAATGCCAGGATGATGCTTCTATCGCACTGTCCATCACGGCACCGTCACGTCATGCTATTCTTCACGTCAAGTCAATTCAAGTCACCTGATCTCAACTCGCATGACTGTTTTTTTTTTCTGCAGGTACTGCGATGTTCGCGAGATGAATTTGAACTGTTCCTATGCTTGAAAGTTGAAATGCACATACATCCCGTGGTACCTCATATACGCAGAGACTTGGTATGCACATTGGTACGCAAATGACACTTATTGGATTCAAGTGTTTTCCAGCTTGCAGGGATAGTCTGTATATTAGAGAAGGAAGAAGTACAAAACAGCACCGAAAAAAGTGTGGATTCGAAAAATATCATTACGTGGTACAGAAAGTAACTTTCACACACTATACGAGAAGCTAGGTCAGGTTTTGTTATTAGTCCAGTGAAAATCTTTGTGCTATGGTCATATCTTCCTCAATACCTTTCCCTTCAAGATCTGTAGGTTTTCTTTACGTTTCGTTTTTGGCTTTTAATAGTTCAAGTGTCATATTTATACTGGGGTTGTATAGTGAAACAGTGTAAACATTGACAACTGATGGCTGCAAAACTGTTTCACCCAGAATCCAGAGAGCAATTTAACAATAAATAAGCTTGCCACAAATTCATATTTAAACAAATAACTTGCACTGTCTGAAGTTTTCAGTCCATTTCGTTACGAAACCCTGCACATTCCTGATTATATACAAATAAATTCCACCTACTAATCAATCTGTTTCTATCTACAGTACTTTTTTCACTCCAAGTTGCTTCCATATTGCGTGCATTTCATTGTAAAATATTAAAACCGTACCGGTAAGTATAAAAATCCACTTTATAAATGTATTAGAGGGTGAGTAATTTAGTACACTAATACCATACAACTCAGACTGCTGCCTCACTGCTTCAATTAATCTTTTGTCATTTATCATAAATTTTAACAACAGAAATAACGACACAACCAAAAAAACTGGTACTAGCAACTAAGGAACAGCTAATCCAAAGATAGACATCTGCGCATAGTCGTACACTGGAAGGAATGGACGACGTCAGCTGTAAAACTTTCTTGTCTAGAAACTTTGACGCTGCCATAATGTGATGTGATGGGATGGCAATTGTGAATGCTGCCATTTGAAATGCACTGCTGAATTTGTTGACGGGACGGGACGTGACGGCGACTGTGAATTGTCCTTAATAACATTTTGCCACTTTACAAAGTATTTATTTACTTTGTTGAAGACTAAGCGCTTTAATGTGACATGACGCTGATTTTCCATGTACATAAAGAAACGACCCTAGATCTGCGCTATCGAAGGAACCTGACGAGGATCAGAACCGATCCACCTAATGGCAGTTGCTGGGACTCGTGCGCGAGTGTGATGAAGCGACAACCAACTATCGTAAATTACGCATAAAAGTTGTCATGACAGTGTACAAGTTGGGTGCTTCCACATGTAAGTTGACTTACGCTACTGGTGGTGGGGGTATGCACCTGCAAAGGCCGCTGTATACGATCAAACGTGTTTGACAACATCGCTCTTGTCTAGCTATGGATTTGCCAAGCCAACCTGTACACATTCACACAAGTTTGTTAGTTTAACCTCACTTCCAAGCAGATGCTGTTCGTGTTTGTGTGCATTTTGAGAGAAGTGAGAATGGCCACAAATGCAGACAAAGCAGTCCTGGCATTCCACTTCGTCGCTGTGTTTAAATAACAAGAAGAAAACAAGACTCTGTCCAGGGAATTGCTTTAGATGAGAATCTTACCCATGAAAATATACTAAAGGAAATATTACTCTCAGAACCCAATGATTATATAAACTTTCTTCGAATGGACACTGAAACTTTTTAAAACTTTTCAAGTCCCTCCTAAAACAGCAAACTTGCCTTTCAAGTTCGCTTTTATCTAGGCACGGATTTGTCAAACAAACCCATACACGTACTAAGAAACCTTGTCAATTTAATCTTGTGTTTGATGTACACACTTTGTGTGTATTTCGGCAATAGTGGGAATGTCCACTAATGCAGATAAAGCATTTCTAACATTACCTCTGTCAGTGTGTTTAAACAACAAGAAAACAAGTCGCTGGTCCTAGGAATGGTTTAAAATGAGATGTATACAACTGGAAACCTGTTAATGGTGATGTTTCACTCAGAACTTGATGGTTACATCAACTTTCTGCGCATGAACAGTGAGTGACACGTTTAATACTTGTTTAGCATTATTTCACCCACATATTGAAAAAGAAGACATGAGTATGCGAAAATTTATGCTATTTTGTCCTCTAATGACAGGTCATACCGCAACGTGGGAACATATAACCCATGGCGGCGAGGAAAAACCGGAGACCTTCGATTTTTTTTATTTCATTCCACTCCGCGTGTATGCTGCCGTATGTATAGAATATTGATTGTGTTCATAACCTCTTCAAGCATAATATATGGGTCGGAAAGATGTGGTACCTGTACCGTTATACTTGATCGCAGTTTTCATTTACTGGATCATAGTTCACGGTACAGTGAGATAAACTGTAGTAAAAAAAATTTCACTAAACATATGAAGCGAAACGTTTTCACAAACAACGACTGTCGTCTTGTCAAACTTTCTGTCAATCAAAATTTCTCGTAATGAAGTCAAAGGCAATCTGTGCTTGACAATTACGTCAAGCTGCACCTTGCACTGTCAAATACTTGGCATTCATGGTTCAGTTTGACAAAATGTCTGATCGTTTACAAGGGCCTCAAGAAATTCATGTGCATGGAAACCCGGCTTGCAGCAGTTTCAATCTGAAGACAAATTTGTGTACGAAAATGGTGAAATGTTTCTTTAATAAATTTATAAAGCCTTTTAATTTGTGAAGAGTAACAAGTACTATGCTAGAGGCAGAAAAAAAGAGAATAGAATGACATTTATCTTTGCATTACATAGTTGCAGTCGTGGAGGCTATTCTTACCACGTGCATCTCGCGGGCCCCGAGGAATCGCTTCATGTCGTCATCAGAAAGGCTGAAAGCGTGACAGCGCTGCCTGGTGACCAGACCTGTAAACAACTCTGTTGACTCTAGAGATGGGTCGAACTCGTTCATTCCCGTGAACTACTTCATTCATTTCACTCTTTGCCATGAAGCGTTCAAATGAAGTAGTTCATTCATGAAGTATGGAAGCCTGGCGAAGTTGCCAAGTTCGCCGCTCAACTGCGGCTACGCTCGCTTCGCCTCGCTCGTACAATAATGCTTTGTAATACTTCATAATTTTACCAACAGATTGCCGAACTATGCAGTAACGCGCAGGCAACGTTTTGCGCTCTTATAGCGTTTGAGTTAAATAGAGCATGGTCGAAGGGGACAAAGGAAAGATAAACAGAGAAGCCTGTCACATATAAAGAAAGTATTACATTTAATTTTGCTCGACATTTTCTCAGGAAGCGTCCAAGAAAGTCTTTATCTGCCAAATGAAACATTATTTGTTGTATTCATGGACTGAAAACTAGGACTACCAACGAAATGCAGTCCAATTTTATGTTCCTTTTAAAATTTAATCCAAAATAGAATGAGTATGTGTACCTCTGTCATAAAGTCTATATACCTACGTTAAGTAATTATTCAGAAGTTTTCCTGTGGATTTTATTTTTGTTGAGAATAATAACCCTCCAGATTCAAAACGTAAACTGTCACCTGTAGTTATTGGTGCGATTTCAGGTAAAATCCCTCTTTCAGTGTTATTAACAAACAGCCAGCCTCTTCGTTTGTATCTTTAATATTCATTTGTCTGCAAACACTGTCAACGTAAAGCTACCCGTAGACGTGCCGATGTAGTGGGAGAGGGAGAGGGGAAGAGAGTGAGTGAACTAGAAAAAAGTGTGGAGTGTGCTATCTGTGAAGAGTTTGAAGTACCAGTTCATTGAAAATGAGTGGTTAGTTCACACTTCACTGGAATGAAGCGTTTGTAGGCGACTTGCCTACAACAAATAATTGCGTAGCCGTCCGGTATAATGAGTTAACGGAGTACTATTTATTCGTGAAAACTCACACTGAGAAGAAAACGGAAATACAGAAGCGTCCGATCTTACCCGTCGGCTTTGACCCATGACGTCACAAATGTAGCGGAAACGACCATAAACAACAATTCCAATATGGCGGATATAAAAACATCGCATACGTATTATAGTCTGTCTGTAAACTGAAGAGCGAGCAGCGCTTTTGGTGGGGGAAGTGGCCTTTCCCGGAAGAACGCTGCCACCGGACTACAGGGGCACCCAAAATCTGTTGCCCGTTACCTGTGTAGCGGTGTAGATCGGCGTGCAGTGATATACGTCGTATCTGTTCGTGGGATTTTAGCTGCCAGTGTCAGTTAACTTTCTATACTTACTGATATACTTCGATATCCGGAAGTGATGGATAATCGTCTAGCATTGTAAGAAAATGTCCAGAATACGAAGAAGATATTTGCGGAGTAACAAGCGTTCGATCGTCTCTAATGTTAGTACAGCGTATGTTAAAGAGGCGACGCAAAAAGAACTGTCGGCTAATATTAGGCAAACGTCAGCCTCGCCCAATAGGACGCATAGAGAAGAAACGCGGAAATAAGCCGCATGGTTTACTGGAATCGCCACAAAGGAAATTAATAATTTTGTGAGGAAACCCATCCTTATAGACAGTTTCAAAATCATGTAAAACCTTTGATGCTGATGGAACACTAAATCTCTGTCTCGGTCACTGTTCACCCGATTCTAAGACATACTGCATAAGACATGTGCACAATAGCTATCGTAAACACTTCGAAACACATACCCCGATTCTGGACTTCCAAGCACAAAGCTTGATATACGAGGTGCGCTTACATATTAACTTTTATTTTTTGGTGAGAACTTTATTTGTTAGTCTTCAGCAATGTTATACTCTTCAAAATATTTCACATTACATACTACACACTTATGCCAGTGCTTTTCCCAATTCCCGAAACACTTTAGGAACTGTTTCTTCGGGATAGTTTATAGGTCTTCTAACTGCATATTTTTAATCTCATCCATACTTGTTAAAACTGCTGCCCTTTAAGACCCACTTTAAAATGTTTATACCACTTGTATGCCCTTGGTTTACTCATAACAAGTTCACCAAAAGCAATATTCAATATTTCCAAAAATTTCATACATTTTATTCCATTCTTACAACAAAATTTGATACAGATTATCTGATCTATTTTTATACAAAACAAATAATCGTTGATGCTACCAAAACACATGTAATCTTTTTGACAACTGACAATAGAGTAAATAGCGAATATGCATAACATTGTACACATACTTTAGAGACATGTTCACGAAGACAGTGACAAAAAAGTAGTGCAAATCGGACTAACACATAAAATTATAAATTTCTGCTTAGTTTTTTAACACTCTTCATGTTGCAAGAATTGTTAAGTTTCAACACAGTCCTTCAATGAAAACTTCTACCTTTCAGTAGAAACACAAAGTAAGAACAAGCCATAAATTCTACAGATTTATTGAATTATGTGCGGTTCGTTTTACGAATAGCAGTGGAGGAACATGTATCATATTCACATGAACAGGCGTTCGGTTCTATGTTTGTAGTAGAATCCTCACTTCAGTTCTTATGTTAATATTATTTACTCTATTGTTGTATTTCGAAAGAAGCTATCGTCTTTTGTATTCCTTATGGCCTTAATGCATTTGGGTGAAAATAAACGCAGCCGAGACGTATCTGTGTACGGCGTCGCCACAGATTTAAATCGCGCGCCGCGGCAGGGCCGGTACTACGTTGTGAAACAGCTTGTAGAAGCGCCTTGTGACGTAGCTGGGTTGGCGGAGTGGGGACTCGCTCGCTCGCTCTTCAGTTTACAGACAGACTATATAAACACTGAAATACACAAGTTTCACAAAAAGCCTAATGACTCTAACGGAACAAGCGTGGGAAATTAGGGGTTTTTGGGTGGGGACAAACTAAATATACACAAATGTAGCCACCGACCGCCATACAAAACCACGCAATACAACGAAATAAATCAACATTACAAAACTGACCAAATACAAAAAAACACATTCCTATCCAGAATCGGACACTTCCCTTGACCTATATAGCTCAACAGAACCTACCGATCACATCCCCCATACAAAACTAAAAAACCAACACTTCCCTTACACCTACATACATCTACAACAGCTCCCGATCACATAAATTACGATCGAACACTTCCGTTGACCTATGTAGCTCAACACAACCTACCGATCACATCCCCCAATACAAAACTTAAAAACCAACACTTCCCTTACACCTACATACATCTACAACAGCTCCCGATCACATAAATTACGATCGAACACTTCCATTGACCTATATAGCTCAACAGAACTTACCGATCACATCCCCCAACACCAACCTAAAAAACCAACACTTCCCTTACACCTACATACATCTACAACAGCTTACGATCACATAAATTACGATCGAACAATTCCGTTGACCTGACCATAAACGACACAAAGGTTTCACAAGAACAATCTGCTAACATTGATAGCAAACAAAGATAATAATAAACAAGTGGTACTCGAGGCCAAAAAAAAAACTCCCAACCTAATCTCGTATTCAGTGCTACGCTACAGATCAATGTGTAGGTCCCTAACGTCACGGGTCAAAGCCGACGTGAGAGATCAGATATTTCTGTTGACACAAAACATACATCAAAAACAAAAAAAACGGAACTTACCTCAAAAAAGTTCCAGCCCCAGAAACTAGATTGGCCAGCACAATCACACACAAATGCACCCTAACTAACCACTTTCGGCCTATACATTTTACCCACAGCCCTTAAAAAAACCCGAAAAATGCAATAGGCCTCTGGGACACTCTTCCGCCAACAGTACTCATCTAAATGAGACTGAAGGTTGGAAGAGCGCCTCTTCCCCCTCCCAAAAACAGACTTAACCGCCCCCCACATCCCCTCAATTGTGTTAGTGCAAGCCCCAGTATCATAATTCTTAAATTCTAGACTGTGGTTCACTACTAAATGATTAAATCCCCTGTCACCCAACCCCCTATAAGAAGAAAAAGCATCAGAAACTATTGTGGACCCGGGCTCTACATACTCCTCAATTAACCCCACTAATTAAGCCTTCGACCTCCCCTCCACAACCCTAAAAACACATTCAGTACCCCCACCCCCGTGAACAACAGCCCCCCACACCCAAAGACCAGCCACAGACTTCCCCCTCCCATACTTCCTTTTACCAAACTGCGACTCGTCCACCTCCACAAGCACCCCATGCCCACCCAACTTACCCCTGTACTTAATAAATTCCGAACACACTTCACGACAAAAGGAATACCAGTCTAAAACAGTCCTCTCACTCACACCAGTCTCAAACGCGCAAAAACTCTGTGGGCATCTATAACAAAAATAATATGTAATAAGCACAATCTCACGCATGCCCAATCTAGACTTCTCGAACCAGGTACCACGCCTTATAGAACGCCATACACCATCTTTCCGGCAACACCACATGTATCCGTCGCTGGTCCGAGAGGCCGGAACTTTAACCAATTTCATCGCCTCAAGGCAAAGAGGACACTTAACAACTTCGGCGATTAAACCGAATAGTTGTAAGAACTTGATAAGTTCTAACGCTGTGTCGCCCATCATCGCCCATCATCGCCCTCAACCGAACACTATTAAGGCGGTCTTTCATATCCATTCCTAAACAAAAAACCACAACCAAATACACTCAATAACAAACTCACCCGACGTACAGCAATGAGCATTAAATTAAAACAAACGAAAACCATGAACACACCACCAGAGAGCACCACAAACAAAAACAAGACATCTACAAACACGCCACAATCGCAAAGCAAACTCCGCGCCGTAATGACGTCACACACCACAACACGCTTACGTCACGGGTCAAAGCCGACGAGTAAGATCGAAGGTTTCTGTTGACCCAAGAAAACTAAAAACAACAGAGAAGTAAAAAAACTAGGAGATTCTATAGTCTTACGGCAAAGATAAAAAACAACACATGACCAAAAACACTCTCGTCACTTTTGATCTCACTTTGCACTAGACATGAAAAATATCACTGCCACACAGCCCCCCCCCCCCCTTAAAGTGCGGAGCCCCAGGGATATCTTGATACTTGAATTTTATTCGACGTCCAGCTCTGGTGTGCGTCGGGTGTCTCGGGGGCGGTGACGTTGTTGTTTGCGGTGGTGATTCACCTGTCTGAGCGGTGTTTGGGTATGCTCTGCGTCCATCATGTGTTGATGCACAGGCGTGGTGTCAGAGGTCGGAGAGGGTAAAACCCATGCTGGCTTGACACGTTCAATCGATACCTTTGTCGGAACACCATTGTACATTATGTCCACGGTATGCTTATTGTTGCCATACGTGGAGTAACAGTCTATCAGAGACTGTCGATCTATCTACCAGGCTGCGTAAATGACGCCAGTATTCTGACGGGGTCCTATCTCCCCGTTTCTCTTGGTACAGTACTTGTTTGACTCTGATGTCGACTGACTTTACACACCGAGAAATCAATTCTTCTTTCAGTCTACAGTATGCTCCTTCAGTAGGCGGGTTCACTATAATGTCAGATACCAAAACCGAGGTCTAATGGTCCAAATTACTTATCACCAAGGTGAACTTCTCGTGATCACTGAATATTCTTTGTTGTAGAAATATATTTTCCATTACCGCGAACCATGTGTGTGGCTGAGAAGGCATGAATGGGGGCGTCCGTAATTGCAACCGTTGAGTTGGTGAAGCGTTGAAACCAACGGGTACTTCTGTTGCTGTTACTTGCTGTGGTTGTGCTGCCATGGTTGTTGAACCAACGTCATTCCTATGGTCTGGTATATGCTTTAAGTTCATATCTTTCGAAATATGCAACTGTAAAGTTTCTATCTCATTCTGAAGCCTATGAATTTCTTCCGTTATCGAACCGTATCGTTTGCCGTCGTCGGTCATTGCTTCTGCAGTTAATGTTCGACGTAGCTAAAGAAAGATTTAAAGTTCCTTAATCGGAGGTCACCAATTATGTAGGCGACTTGCCTACAACAAATAATTGCGTAGCCGTCCGGTATAATGAGTTAACGGAGTACTATTTATTCGTGAAAACTCACACTGAGAAGAAAACTAAAAACAACAGAGGAGTAACAAAAACTAGGAGATTCTATAGTCTTACGGCAAAGATAAAAAACAACACATGACCAAAAAAACTCACGCACACTTTTGATCTCACTTTGCACTAGACATGAAAAATATCACTGCCACACGTTCATTTGAACGACTCATTCACGCGCTCCCCATCACTAGTTCACTCAAGTGACGTCACATGTTGGCTACAGTGTTTATACAGACTTGCCTTCAGCTGTTGTTTTGGAATGTCAAATCAATCCAGATTGTGAATATCCGCGTTTCGAAAACTACCAGCGATATTGGCTTGCATGAGAGACGACGTCATGGCCATGATATGACGTCATGATTCCTCGGGGCCCACGAGACGCTTCTCCATGGTTGCAGTTTACATTGTTTGCATCTTTGCTACATCGGAAGATTGTCTACAGCTGTGGAGTCTACAGGGTAAACTGAAGAAGGTCTTTGAGAGTTGACAATACCTGCGCGGAGTGTTTGTATGTGTGTTTCAGTGAATAATGCCAAGAAAAACAAAATTTTTCCACGGAGCGAATAAGGAGGAAGATGAAGCATCTGTGAATAGTGAATTACGAGGTTCGGTAATCTTTTCCAAAAATGTGTGTTTTGTGAATTACAGATTTGCCGAGTAATGTATGCATATTGAAATATTTCAACTCTTGTGTCAGTTGTATGTGTATGACAACATCCGCCCCAATTTTCACCGTTTACGGTTAGGTCTTGAGTCTGTAGCTGCTTCAGAGACCTTATTATCAGTTATTATCGTTATATTAAGTAGTGTACTTGTGTCGATTCGATGTTAGTAAGTCGTATTGGTTTTTGCAGGGGTTAATATTTTCCTAACGGATAGGGACATCACGTAATTATTTTGTCATGATTAGATTTCTCGTTCCGATTTGTTGACAACCAGTTATACACAGCTCGAAGTAAATATTTGGTTACTGTTAAAACATCGTACGCGTATACCAGATAGAATTCCCACATCAAAATGCAAATTGTGATAGATTTGATCTCTTTATATCACAATATTATATTGTTTTGAGAAAGTACAGGTAAAAGTAGATAATGCGCGCTACTGTCTCGTTAATGTAAACAACCGGGTATCTGAAACGAGCGAGTTTATATCTTTGTCGGACAATTGCGGTTTGATTTTTCTGTGTCTGTTGTAAATCTTTGTGTGTGTGTGTGTGTGTGTGTGTTTGTGTTTCCATTAACACACTCATAGACAATAGTGAGCCCTTTTCAATCTCCACCTGGCCATCCAGATTTAGATTTTCAATTATTATATTGGATTCAGATTATTTATATGCCTACTTTTTGTTCCATACATCCATAATGAGGAAGTCTTCAAGGATGTCAAACATGTCATAAAATAAAATATATAATGCTTATATAACATACAACATCGAAAAAGATATGCAAAATGAAATAAATCTCATTATTGCAGACTCAGTCAGAAATGTAGGATATTGAGTTTTAAGAGGAGACAACAAACTTGTCACAAATCTTGTAGGTATATGAATCTACAGTAAGGTACACTGAGGTGTATATAATTCTTAGGCCTTTGTAGCTATATGACATCAAACATAAAATAAGTTAGTATCAGCTATTTACATTGATCACATTGCATTTACGTATGTCTGCCTGTGTCTGTATGTGTGCGCTCGCGCGGGTGTATACCTGTCCTTTTTCCCACTAAGGTAAGTCTTTCCACTCCCGGGATTGGAATGACTCCTTACCCTCTCCCTTAAAACCCACATGCTTTCGTCTTTCCCTCTCCTTCCCTCTTTCCTGATGAAGCAACCAGGGGTTGTGAAAGCTTGAATATTTGTGTGTGTGTTTGTGTTTTTTATTGTCTATCAACATACCAACGCCTTCTTGTTTGGTAAGTTAAAGCATCTTTGTTGATTATATGATTAGAATGAGCTGATTTGAATTCCACAGCCTGTGATCTATTTTCCAAGTAAGTTTGAAACCACTTGTTTTCTATCCCTTTTACCCTCTTTGCCTCCAACTTATCTACATTTCATGACTAACAGTGGCAAAAGCTTTAGAAATGTCTAAATTATGTCCTACAACACTGCTGTTGTTATCAAAATCTCTTAACTATTTCATCTGTGTGGTCCATTATTACTGTTTCTGTACTTTTAACTGTTCAGAACCCATGTTGATTATTATTGAGTAGATTGTTTATCATATAACTAGGCTTACTTGGTAACTTGTTATTTCATTCACCTTAAAATTACTTTATAGAATGTTGAGAGGAGTGAAATGGGTCGATAATTTTCATGCATATTACCATGCTTGAATAAAGCTTTTTTTAACCTGTGAGGAGGTAACAGTCCCCCAGTAAATGAAAATTAACAATATGAGCCAAGGAGTTTGCAGTCTGCAAAACAGTGTAGGTTATAAGTGATGTTGGTACATCATCTGCACCTTCTGAAATTTTGCATTTGTGGCTTTTAATTGCCTTGACTACTTCATGTTCACTAGTTAGAATTAATATCGTGCTGTAGCAAATGTACGATAACTAAGTTTATCTTGATTTGAAAATTTTAAGCTAAGTGTGTGATGAGTCTGGCTTCAGCTGCATGTGTGTGAGAGTTGCGTTTGCGTGAGTGTATGTTGTTTGTTTTTGACAAAGGCCTTGTTGACCGAAAGCTCACATTCCAACAGTGTTTTTGTTGTGCCTATCTGTGACTCAGCTTCTCTGCTATATGGTAGTAGCAACTGTCCTTTTCGTAATATTGTTGCATTCCATCCTAGATTTTCTATTGATTGTTTCTGTTCTGTTTGTTATTCTTGTAAGGCTTTTGTTTAGAGAAAATATTTTGAAGCTGTGCAGTACAGTAAGAAATAGCTACCTCAATACAGTATCATTTACAAGGTTTGTATTAAAGTTTCCACAGACAGTTATTTTGGCTTTTTCAGTAAACGTAGTGTTCAGCAGAGACTCCAATTTACTAGTGAAGATGTCTATATCCTCACCAGGTGACCAGGGGGCTCGCCGCTCTTTGGCAGGATTGTGCTTGGCTACCGTGGGCCCCCAGCCTTTGCAGCATTTTTTCCCTTCCATGCTGCATGTCTATCCTCTTGCTATTCTTTTTCCCCTCCAATGGGAAACATGTCTGGAATGCTTTTGGAAATGTGTTCTGCAATTTCAGTAGCTGCTATCAGAACAGAATTGCCACAGTTTTTAATTCCTTTTTTCTATCTTTGTTACCGTTCTCCTATCCATCCTCTGCTTCGACGTTTGAGGTTCCTCGTTTTCTATTTACTCCCTGTGTGCTTCTGAAGGCTGGTCCATGAATCTGACGCATAACGGGTGATGGGTAACTAGTAATTTCCAGCCCTGAGTCAACAAATAGGATTTTCATGTACCCCCTTGTACAGGCCAGGCCCAGGTAGGGGTGATTGCCTGAGCTGCCACCTTGCTGATTGGCACCTCTGTCAGGTGTTTGGGAGGTGTGACCTGAGGTGTGAACAATCACCTAAGGTGGGTGCGCCCCCCTCTGAGGGGGGCCCCCAGTTGGTAGGAGCGAGCCATCAGAGATGCTGGCAATCATGGGGGATTTTCTCACAGTGAGCCGATCCTCTTGTTCACAGTGCATCTGCTAAATGTAATTGGAATGAAGCTAACGATTCAAAGACCCTTCCAGCTGCACTACAGTTCCTCGTGGTTTCACGTACTGAAGATGGTCAGTCCTTTGCTGTGATAAATCTGTTTATTATTCAGAAAGTTGTTGATGCAGTTACTGGCCTTGTGAAATCCTGCTCTCATTTACACAATGGCACTTCGCTTTTGGAGACAACTTATGATTCTCAAGTACAACAACTGCTTGCAGCTTCACTCCTCCACGCCTATCTTGTTCATGTCAAAGTCCATCATGTGGTGAGTTCTTTCTGTGGTGTTATTTACACTAGGCTGCTTCATGGCAGAAGTCCAAACATACCTCTCTGATCAGGGTGTCATTGCAGTCCTTCAGGCGATGAAAAATGTAGATGCATCCGTAGTGCCCACACGGACTCTCTTTCACACTTTTGATAGAGTGGTGTCTCCGTCGAAGATCAAAGCTGGCTATGAAGTTATCACAGACCGACCGAACATTCCAAATCTGATGCGCTGCTACCATTGTCATCTTTGCAGCCACACTTGAATGTCCTGTTGACATCCAGCCAAATGTGTAACCTGTGGTAGGGCTGCTCATGAGGGCGACTGTCCACCTCCTGTTCCCCACTGTGTCAATTGCAATGGTGACCATACCACATCCTCCTGAGGTTGTCCCATGTATCTCGATGAGTGGGCCATCCAGTAGATCTGGGTGAAGGAAAAAGTGCCTTATCCGGTCACTCACAAGTTTTTGGCTAGCCAGTAATTCTGTATTCTACCATCCAACACTCACAGTACTATTCTTGCTACATCTCGCTCCACAAAGGATGTGGCCACGCAGACATGCTACCTCTAATTCAGCACCACAATTGTAAAATTTCCCAATGTCATGGTAGCATCACTATCTCCTTCTCCAGCTGTGTAACAAGCCACCAGACTTTCGCCTCATGGGCGAAGTCACATGCTACACAACCTGCAGGCCAGAAAGGTCAGAAGGAATACTCCCATGAAGACTTCTTACATTCCTCCAGCCAACCACATCTCAGTCTTCATCTGCCAACTGGAAAGGCTCCAAGAAGTCAAACAAAAGTCAATGGTCTTATCCTTCGCAGACTCGGAGATCCTCTTCGATGATGTCGCCACGTGATACCGTCGCGTGGCCAACCTTCAATTCACTGCTGCACACCACCAATCAGTCTTCTGTGCTAGACTACACAGACCGACAGAAGGAGAATGCCGATGTCTCTGTGGATCTCATGGAGCAGGCTCCTCCAGCCTTTGCACCTCGTAGCAGTGAGTCTTTGAAGGCTGGCACTCGGCAGCCGCCAAGGTGACACCCCTTCATTTTTTCCCTTCTCCACTCTCCATGTCATAACTCTTCTCCAATGGAATGTTCAATGCCTTCGATCCAACAAAGGGGACTTATGGCTGCTCTTAGAATCGCAGTGTCCACTTGTTCTCTGACTCCAGGAAAGAAAACTGCATCCTCAAGACCGCTTTGAGCTCTCGCATTTCTTCCCAGCCTGCTTTGACCCCCCCTCCCCCTCTCGAGGACAGCATTCTGTCATGCTGCTCATCCGGGATGACATTCATAGGCAACCCATTGCCCTGACTACCCAGCTTCAAGCTGTTGCAGTCCGTATTTTCCTTCCTCACTTGACCTTTTCTGTTTGTACCATTTACATCCCTCCGTCATTCAGTGTGACCAGGGCAGACTTCCTCAAGCTTATTGGGCAATTCCCTCAGCCCTTTCTGCTGCTTGGTGACTTTAATGTGCACCATCCCTTTTGAGGTTCTCCCAGAACCTGTCAGAGAGGTCCTATTTGGACTGACAACTGTGCTGAAGTGTGTTTGGACTGTAGGTCTCAACCTCAACCTGAAAAGTGCCTCTTGATTGCCCAAGAAATAAAAATATTGGGCACCAAGTGAATGGCAAAGGAATCCATCCCAAGCTGGAGAAAAGACGACCAGTCACAGATTTCATAACTCCTCAGCACATTGTGATGTGAGAAGTTTCCGCAGAATGTGCTCAAACTGTCAGTGTTTTGTAAAAGACTACTGTTCCAATGCACATACCTTGCAAGAATTACTGCGAAGTACACAAGTTTTCTTGGAATGAGGTACAAGAGAAATCCTTCCTTGTCTTTACAGAAACGCTGATATCGTCTCCAGTCCTAGCATTGTATCATTTTTTTTAATGGTGAGACAGAAGTAACACTGATGCTAACAGTTTTGGGGTAGGGGTGTTTTAGTACATATACAGGAAGATTCTCAAAAGGTGGTGGCTTATGCAGCAAGAGTATTCTGTGTTTCAGAGATGATCTATTCTGCAACTGAGAAAGAATGTCCTGCAGTTGTTTGGGTCATCAACTGTTTCTGGTCATATTTATTTAGCAAAACATTCTCCATTGTGATGGGTCACCTTCTCTGTGTGGGCTGACTGACCTGAAGGATAGGGTGAATTAGTGAGATGGACACAGGCTTCAGGAGTACAATGTCAAAATGATATAAAAAATGGTTGCAAACACAAGTGCTCTCATTGCCTTTCAAGTAATTCTTTGGCAGAACACCATGTCACAGATGAAATCTCAGTCACCACTGTGTTAGAAGACATTGTTGTGAAACAGTGGGAAGATCTAGTAATACTGTAAACTAGAAGCCTTGAAGGATGATGAATCTAATAGAACATTGTATAAAAACCACAGCACATCAGTAAGCAGAACAAACGTAACAAACCACATAAACCAGGATGGAGATAAAAATAAAATCATACAAAAGTCACACGTTATCTGTGTTTACTCATACTCACTCTTAACTCAACACAGGGCATGTGTACAACATAGGCCAGGTGTGTAAAGCATCCTAGCACAGCTATATATCAACGTGATTGACTCCATACTAGATGGCGCTGTCAGACGGGAAAATAGAGAATGCGTTTATGGAGTAATGATAAACTTAGATCTGGTATATAATATAAAAACAAGGAAGAAACCAAAGCCCCCTGTACATAGACATTTATTTAAAAAGTAACATCATAACCTCGAAGTAACTCTGGTTACGAAAGGTCAGCTGTTTGTTGAGCAGACCTGGGCTCTTAAAATAGACTCTCTTCAAAATTTCAAATTCTTCAAGGATTGTTTTGAGTCACTGTAAGGAATGCCAATGACAGAAGCACGTTCCACAACTACCTTTAGGACATCTGGCGTCAATCCTGCATGCATCAGTACCATTCTCCCAAATTGGAGTTGATCTTTTATGGAAGTCCCAAAGCCGACAAACTGGCATTGATTGATAATAGTCTGCACTGATCGCTGTGTTGACTGTTGAAACTTTGGACATTGCAAAGTTGCTGGTAGAAGACATCATTTTGAAGAATGGTGTGCCCAGTGTGAAGTGCTCTGACTGTGGAAAAGTTTTCCAGCCTAGACTCGCATCAGAGCTGATTTTACATTGTAATGTCATCTTAGGAGGGCAAGTGGCTGCTATCCACAGACAGAATGCTTTAATAAGACATTGAAAAATACACTCTCAATGTACAGTGATGTAAAACACAGAGATTGGGGCACAATACCTTCCATCACCAGGACTAAATAAGCAAGGCAGCTGGCTCGTATATGGACCCTGATGCCCAGGGGAAAGACTGAGAGTGTTATAACACCAAGCACTGGTCAGTGAGATACAGCACTGGAGACTTGGTATGGATTTTAACACATGTGGAAAGTGAGACTATTGGGTAAGCTATTAAAGCACTAAATTGAGCCATATCATATCTTTTGTAGCTTGTAGGGTGTCGCATACATTGACCCTTCATCAAGCAGACAAAAGTGAAGAGATGCCATCAGTGTCCTCTACTACAGTCCAGAGGAGAAGATTGACAATGGAAGATTCAAGGAAACTGAAGATCGACTCAAGGGATGCTCATAATAGTAAAGTGGATGTCATAACACGATCAGAGCGTGAGTGTCAACGGCTGCACCATACAGAAGACCATTGACAAGATCTAGATCCAGGGTGCTGTTGTTGGCACCAGTGAAAACTTCTGAAACAATAGGGCTCTGTTTCTCCAAGAGAGGGAAAAATGCCATAAACTATGCTGCAAGCAGTGGGGTGTTGTGGTTAGCATCACTGGCTAGCTTGCTGCAGGTCACCAGTACAGACCTGACAACCAGCAATTGTGTGTTGCTTAGTGCCCATCATTTCTTTAAAGTTCTGGAAAAATCTTATGTTTGTTATGTTTGAACATCCTGTAATATTCACATGCGGCTGCTTGACGACTGATGCCGTCTTTCCAGATAAATTATTTATATTTTACCATGTGATCTAACTGCAACTTCCGGTGTGAGCAGCGAGCCAAGTCCCTCATCACTTCCGGTGTTGGCATTCAGTTTTCTTCTGGCTGTACGTTGGTGTCAGTAGTAATAAATGTGCTTTCAGTACTAACCATTGAAATTCATTGTTTACCGTGCCTACAGACTATTCTATTCTTACAAGAGGTGTATGTTTTAGGCAGCAGAACTCATTTCTAATATTTCACGAAAATCTGGGTTTCTAAAGTCCTTCCACTGTGTTTTGCAAAGCTGTAGTCATCTCCTCTCCAATGATTCCCACCTAAGCTCGGTGATGTATTTCCACAGTACTCCTACGCCCATGTATATCTACATCCATACAACTACATCTACATCTGTACTCTGCAAACCACCGTTAGGTGCATGGCAGAGGGTGCATCCCATTGTACCAGTTATTAGATTTTCTTCTTGTTCCACCCAAGTATGGAGCGTGGGAAGAATGATTGTTTGAATGCCTCTGTGTATGCAGTGATTATTATAACCTTTTTTCATGATCCCTGTGTGAGTGGTAGGTAGTGGGTTGTGGTATATCCTTATAGTAATCATCTAAAGCCAGTTCTTGAAAATCTGTTAAGCAATCTCTTTTGTAGACTGATTGCACTTCCCCTATATTCTACCAATAAACCGAAGTCTACCATGTACTTTATCCAGTACTGAACTAATGTGATCATTCCATTTCATACCCCTACAAAGTGTTACACTCGGGTATTTGTATCATTTGACTGATTCCAAGAGTGACTCATTGATATTATAGTCATAGGATACTACATTTTTTTGTTTTGTGAAGTGCAAAATTTTACATTTCTGAACATTAGAGCAAGTTGCCAGTCTCTGCACCACATTGAAATCTTATCAAGATCTGAGTGTATATTTATGCAGCTTCTCTTAGATTCATTATAGATAACTGCATCATCTGCAAAAAGCCTGATTTTACTATTAATATCGTTTGCAAGGCCATGAACATACAACATGAACAACAAGGGTCCCAACACAATTCCTTGGGGCACACCCGAAGTTACTTCTACATCTGACAATGACTCTCCATCCAAGATAACATGCTGTTTTCCTCCCTAACAAAAAGTCCCCAATCCAGCCACAAATTTCGCTTCATACCTCATATGATCGCACTTTTGACATTAAGTGTAGTTGCAGTACTGGGTCAAATGCTTTTCGGAAATCAAGAAACACTGCATCTACCTGGTTGCCTTGATCCAAAGCTTTCATTATGTCATGTGAGAGAAGTGTGTGTTGGGTTTCTCTTGATCAATGTTTTCAAAATCCATGCTCGCTGTCATTGAGACAGTCATTCTGTTAAAGATACATCATTATGCTTGAGCTCAGAGTATGTTCTAAGATTGTACAACAAATCGATGTCAAAGGTATGGATGGTAGTTTTGTGGATCACTTCTACTACCCTCTTGCAGATGGATGTGACGTATCTTTTTCCAAGAACTGGGCAAAGGTTTTTGTTCGAGGGATCCATGATAGATTATAGATAGAAGAGGGACTAACTCAGCCATAAATTCAATATAGAATCTGATGGATTCAATTGGGACCTGGAGCTTTGTTCAATTTTGACAATTTCAGCTGTTTCTCAACACCACTATTACTTATTTCACTCATCTTTTCAGTGGCACGATGATTAAATTGGGACAATTCTTTTGGGTTATCCTTTGTAAAGGAACATTTGAAAATTGAGTTAAGCACTTCAGCTTTTGCTTTTCTACCCTCAGTTTCAGTTCCTGTCTCATTCACTAGGAACCAGACACCAACTGTCATGCCACTGATAGCCATTACATACAACAAGAACTTCTTTGGATTTTGTGAAACGTCATTTGACGGTATTCTGTTACAGTAGTCATTGAAGGCATCATGGATTGCTCTCTTGGCAGTCTAATGCATTTCATTCAGCATCTCTTGTGTCTATAGCCCTATGCTTTGTTTTACAAGTAGTATGCAGTAATCTCTGTTTCATTAGAAGTGACTGTATGCCACAGAGGTAGGTTCCCTCCCATTTTGAACTGTTCTGCTGCAAAGTACATGATTGAGGTATATCCCTCTGTACCTTGTATAATGTTCCTTTCCATTCCATTTACATTTGGTGTGTGGAAAGAATGACTGTTTAAATACCTCTGTGCACACTTCAGTAACTCTAAATCTAATGGTGGCAGGCTTACATAGGAGGCTTTAGAATATTCCTAAATTAATTAAGTCTCTTCTTCAAGATTTGTAAGTAGGCTTTTGTTGTGTAGCTGACATCCATCTTCTAGCATGTGACAGTTCTGTTGCAGTCTCCCATGAGTCAAACAAACATCTGACCATTTTTGCTGCCCTTCTTTGTATATGTTCAATATCCCCTGTTATCACTATTTGCTGTGGCTTCCACATACTTGTACTGTTTTCTGTTATGAGTGCGATGAATGTTTTGTAAGGTTACTATTATTATTTTCTGTTACATCATTAATATGCAATATGAACAGCAATGTTTCCAACACACTACCCTATGGCAATCCTGAAATTACTTACATATGTCAAGGAGTCTCCATCCAAAATAGCATGCTGCATCCTCCTTATTGAGAAATCTTCAATCCAGTTCCATGTTTCGTTTGATACCCCATATGATCATATTTTTCAACAAGCATTGTTGTAATACTGAATCAGATGCTTTTCAGAAGTCCACAAATACTGCATCAGACTTATTGCCTTGAACTGTGGTTCTCAGGATGCCATGTGAGGAGTAAACCACAAGGTGGATGTTGCATGACTAGTGTATTTGGAATCCTTGCTGGTTGGCATGGAGGAGGTCATTGTGCTTGAGGTTCCTAATTATGTTTGAGATACAAATATGTTTTGATATTCTACAACAGGTGAATATAAAGATTTTGGATGGTAGCTTCATGGAACACTTCCTTAACTATGTAGATAGATGAAACTTGTTTTTTCCTCAAATGACTAGGCATTTATTTATTTATTTATTTGTATCTTTGATATATTATGGGTAAGAGATAAGCTTACTCAATTTCAGTCTGTAGAGATTCAGTTTTACTGAATTGAGCTGTCGCTGAATGCCACTGACTCTAATTTTTGTATCAATTACAGAATTAAATTGGAGCATCCACTCCTGTCTTCATTTGTAAAGGAACACTTGAAAATGGCAGCATTTCTTCTTTTACTTTGCTACCATCAGTTTCAGTACCCATGCAAATCCATGAATGTCTGCGCACTAATTTTGGTACCACTTGCAGCATTCAAATATAACCAGAATTTTTTGTTTTGTCTTGTGAGAGATATATCAGTATGGTAGTCATTAAAGGCTTCACACATTACTTTTTAGATAGTCAAACATTTTTCATTTAGCACCTTTCTATCAATATCCTTATGCCTTGTTTACACTTATTGTGCAGTACTTGCTGTTTCTTCAGAAGTTTTTTTCACACAGACTTTATATTGTGGAGAGCCATCTCAGTGGATCTTACACTAATATTTTGGAGGTCTCTTACAGCTATTATCATCTGAACTGAATAGAGTGTGGCATAACTAAAACACCATTTTGTGCACTTTACACACAGTCAGCTATCTGGGTAGCTATCTCTGATGTGATGCACCCTTGTGCTAGTTTGGAGGACCCTGCTATTATCAGACGTATAGCCCCCCAGGGGGTCCACAACTCTTTTGTGGATACGTGCGTAGCGAGCACGGGACCCCGAGCTAATGTGGCCTTCCTTCCTTTCCGGGCTGCATACCTTCCCTTTCCGCATCCTTCCCCATCCCTCTCTTCGCCCCTCCTCCCCTCACCTCTGGCTCTTTCCTTCCCTTTCTCCCCATCTGGGAGTATGGTTTGTGCCTACGTCCGGAGACGGACGCTCGTAAATGTACTGCATTCTTCGCCTTCCTTGCTTTTATGTCTTCTTCCTTCCTTTGTCCTTCTCCTTTCCTTACCTCTTCTCTTTACCCTTTTCTCCACTGCGGCGTTTGAGACCTCTCCTCTTTTCCTTTCCCTTTCTCTTTCTTCCTCCCTGTGCGTGTCTGAAGGCCGACCCACGCCCTTTGTGCGTAGCCGGTGACGGGGTAACGCGTAATTCCCCGCCCCGGGTAGACAGGTAGGACACGTACGTACCCCCTGGTAACGGCCTGGCCCAGGGAGGGGTGATTACCCGAGCTGATACCTTCCGAAAGTGCCGATTGGTCCCTCCGTCCGTTTGTCGGGAGGTGTGAACAATCACCTAAGGCGGGAGTGCCCTCAGAGAGGGCCCCCACAAGGGAGGAGCGCGCAATCGGAGACGCCGGTAATCATGGGGGATTCTTCCGCAATGGTTTCCTCACCTTCCACTATGTCTGCTCACAAACGTAAGTATACTGAGTCTCAGCCACAGACGGTTCTTCCATCGTTGCCACAGTTCCTTGTTGTTTCTCGGTCTGACGAAGGTCACGACTTCTCCACGGTCAACCCTTTCATTATTCAGAAAGGTGTTGACGCAATTGCAGGTCCTGTAAAGTCTTGTTCCAGATTACGGAATGGCACCCTGTTGTTAGAAACACACAGTGCCCTCCAGGCACAAAAACTGCTGCGTACTTCTCTGCTCCACACCTTCCCTGTCCAGGTGGAACCGCACCATACCTTAAATTCCTTGCGTGGAGTCGTTTATACACGCTCCCTCGATGGATTGTCTGACGAAGAAATTCAGCACTACCTGTCTGACCAGGGCGTAACGGCTGTTCATAGAGTTATGAAACGGGTTGACACGAACATCATTCCAACCCGCACTGTCTTCTTGACATTTGACAAAGTTCAACTCCCATCGAAAATCAAAGCAGGCTATGAGATAATTTCCGTTCGCAATTACGTCCCCAACCCTACGCGTTGCTATAGATGTCAGCGGTTCAGTCACACCAGCCAGTCCTGTTCCAATCCGGCCAAATGTGTTACGTGTGGCAAGGATGCCCATGAGGGTGCTTGTCCACCTCCATCCCCTCGCTGCATCAACTGTATGGGTGACCACCCTGCTTCCTCTCGAGATTGCCCCGTTTTTAAGGACGAAAAGCTCATCCAGGAAATAAGAGTGAAGGAAAAGGTGTCGACCTTTGCTGCTCGAAAATTATTCGCCAGTCGACAGCCCACCGTGCCTCAGACAGGAAAATACAGCACTGTCCTTGCTTCTCCTCGGCCAACAAAGGAGGCGGCCACGCAGACTTGCGACCTCACCTTTAGTACCACGGTCGTACGATCGGCCAGCGCCAAGATCGCCCGTTCAACCTCACCACTTTCGCCTGCCCACTCTATGGCTCACCCTTCGTCGAGTTCTGCTAATCTCGAGCCCAAAAGTCAGACGCCAAGTCTTCGAAAAAAGAGCATACTCGTGAAGAGTTTTTACGTACCGCAACTTCACAACCATCAGTTCTTCCTTCATCTAAACATCATACTTCCAAGAAGGCTACAAAGAAATCCAGTTCCTCTCCTCCTCCGCCAAGGCGTGTCCCATCTACAGCACCACCTTGCGGAAATCGCCCTCGGCTGTCTTCTGTGTCACCGAGGCGCGCTGCTGGTGGCCGGTCAACCGGCCGATCGCTGGTGGCAGGGGCTGCTCCTGACCAACCTATGGATCAGGATCTTCTGCCTTCGGCTGAATGCCATTCCATGCTGTCGGTCGCAAGCTCTGAGCAGTCGTTGAGTTGACAGCACCCTTGGTCAGATTCCTCCATTTTCTGTTCACCCAATGTCCATTATCCACTGGAATATCCGCGGCATTCGAGCCAATCAGGATGAATTGTCGGTCCTCTTACGATCCTACTCGCCGGTCATCTTCTGTCTTCAGGAAACAAAGCTGCGTCCCCATGACCGCTTTGTTCTCCCTCATTTTCAGTCCGTCCGGTATGATCTCCCCTCTGTTGAAGGCACTCCAGCCCATGGAGGACTCATGATTCTTCTCCATGATACTCTCCATTATCACCCAATCCCCTTAAACAGTTCCTTCCAAGCTGTCGCCGTCCTTCTTTCCCTTTCTGGATACATGTTCTCTCTTTGTACTGTATACATTCCATCGTCCACACCAATGGCACGAGCTGATCTCCTTCATCTTCTTGGTCAGCTTCCACCCCCCTATTTGCTGGTTGGGGACTTCAATGCCCACCACCCGCTTTGGGGATCTCCACATCCTTGTCCACGTGGCTCTCTATTGCTAGACGTCTTCCACCAAGCGGATCTAGTTTGCCTCAACACTGGGGTCCCCACATTTTTGTCTGCCTCCACGACACATTTATCTCATTTGGACCTTGCGGTCGGTACTGTTCCGCTAGCTCGGCGCTTCGAATGGTTCGCCCTTGATGATACACACTCGAGTGACCACTTTCCATGTGTCCTTAGACTGCAGCCTCCACTGCCATATATGCGCTCGCGACGCTGGAAATTTGCCCAAGCCGATTGGACACTTTTTTCGTTTCTAGTGACATTCGATGACCGTCGCTTTCCCAGCGTCGACGATGAGGTCGCACATATTACCGACGTTATTCTTACAGCTGCGGAACGTTCAATACCACGCACCTCCGAATTGCCCCGGCGCCCCCCAGTTCCTTGGTGGAACGAGGCATGCCGTGACGCAATACGTGAGCGGCGACGTGCTCTTCGCATTTTCCGTCACCATCCTACTTTGGCCAACTGTATCCGCTATAAGCAGCTCCATGCACGATGCCGTCGCGTCATCCGCGATAGCAAGAAGGCAAGCTGGAAATTCTTTATTAGCTCGTTTAACACCTTCACTCCCTCCTCGGAAGTTTGGAGTCGGCTTCGACGGTTCTCAGGCGCGCCAAGTTTCTCCCCGGTCTCTGGGCTCACTGTCGCGCATGATACCTTAGTGGACCCCGTCGCAATTTCTAACTCGTTGGGTCAGCACTTTGCTGAGATTTCAAGCTCTTCAAATTACCCGCCAGCGTTTCTCCCAAAGAAACGTGCAGCGGAAGAGCGACCTCTTGCTTTCTCCTCTCAAAATCACGAAAGCTACAATACTGTTTTCTCCATGCGGGAACTCCAACATGCCCTCTCTTCTTCTCGCTCCTCCGCCCCAGGACCGGATGGTATCCATGTCCAAATGTTGCTGCATTTATCAACCCATAGTCTGCGTTACCTCCTTCGCCTTTATAATCGAATTTGGACCGACAGTACCTTTCCCAGACGGTGGCGGGAAGCTGTTGTCGTTCCCGTTCCGAAACCTGGAAAGGACAAACATCTCCCCTCTAGCTATCGCCCCATTTCTCTCACGAGTAGTGTCTGTAAGGTTTTGGAGCGTATGGTGAATTACCGTTTAGCTTGGTGGCTGGAATCCCGCAGTCTTTTAACACCGGCCCAATGCGGATTTCGGAAGCATCGTTCTGCAGTTGACCATCTTGTTGCTCTCTCCACTTATATCATGAACAATTTTCTCCGGAAACGCCAAACGGTAGCAATATTTTTTGATCTGGAGAGAGCATACGATACCTGTTGGAGGACAGGCATCCTCCGCACACTGTTCTCTTGGGGCTTTCGCGGCCGGCTGCCCCTTTTTCTTCGCGAATTTATGGCAGAGCGCACTTTTAGGGTGCGGGTGAACACTACTCTCTCCCATACTTTCTCGCAAGAAAAAGGGGTACCCCAGGGATCCGTGCTGAGTGTTGTACTGTTTGCCATCGCCATCAATCCAATTATGGATTGTCTCCTTCCTGATGTCTCGGGCTCCCTCTTTGTGGACGATTTTGCGATCTACTACAGCTCTCAACGGACCAGCCTTCTTGAACGGCGTCTTCAAGGATGTCTCGATCGCCTCCACTCGTGGAGCATCGAAACCGGCTTCCGTTTCTCACCCAGTAAGACCGTTTGTGTTAATTTTTGGCGACGTAAGGAGTTTCTTCCACCCTCCTTACATCTAGGTCCTGTCAACCTTCCGTTTTCAGACGTCGCTAAATTCTTAGGTCTTATGTTTGACAGAAAACTGTGCTGGTCCTCCCACGTTTCCTATCTTTCGGCTCGCTGTCTGCAATCGCTTAACACCCTCCGTGTCCTGAATGCTACCTCCTGGGGAGCGGACCGAGTGGTCCTTCTCCGCCTCTATCGCGCCATAGTGCGCTCGAAATTGGATTATGGAAGCATAGTCTACTCCTCTGCTCGGCCGTCTATTCTTCGGCGTCTCGACTCTATCCACCACCGTGGATTACGTTTAGTGTCTGGAGCTTTTTACACTAGCCCTGTGGAAAGCCTTTATGCTGAGACTGCTGAACCTCCGCTGTCCAATCGGCGAGCAGTCCTCCTGAGTCGTTATGCTAGCCATCTGTCTTCCATGCCTGCTAATCCAGCCCATGACTTTTTTTTCGACGCCTCCTTTGATGTAGGGTATGCAGGCCGCTCCTCCTCCCTACTACCCCCGGGAGTCCGCTTCCGTCAACTGCTCCATTCTCTTTCCTTCCGCTTTCCTAAAATCTTCTTGACAACTTGGGGTACAGCACCGCCTTGGCTCCGTCCCCGGATCTGCCTGCTCCGTGACCTTTGTCAATTTCCCAAGGATGGTACCCCTACACTTGTTTATCGTCGGGCATTTGCTGCTCTATGTGCACAAATGACGGACGCCACATTTATTTTACCGACGGCTCGAAAACATCATTAGGTGTAGGGAGTGCCTATATTGTTGGCGACACCCCAAATCGCTTTCGGATTCCCGACCAGTGTTCGGTTTATACTGCGGAGCTTTACGCTGTTCTCCAGGCTGGTCCACTACATCCGCCGCCATCAGCGGATACAGTACGTTATCTGCTCAGATTCTCTCAGCTCTCTCCTCGGTCTCCAAGCTCTTTACCCTGTGCACCCTCTGGTCCACGGGATTCAGGACTGTCTGCGCTTGCTCCACCTGGGGGGCGTCTCGGTGGCGTTCCTCTGGCTCCCGGGACACGCTGGTATCTGTGGGAATGAGGCGGCCAATATAGGGGCCAAGGCTGCAGTCTCTCTTCCTCGGCCAGTTATTCAGTCGCTTCCCTTCATCGATCTACGGAGCGGTTTATGTCGCAAAGTTGCTCATTTATGGCATGCGCATTGGTCGGCACTTCCCCGTAATAAATTGCGGGAAGTGAAAGCCCTTCCTTGCGCTTGGACCTCTTCCTCCCGAACGCGTCGTCGGGAGGAGGTAATTTTAGCTAGACTCCGGATAGGGCACTGTCTTTTTAGCCATCGACATCTTTTAAGCGGCGATCCTCCCCCACTCTGTCCCCACTGCTCTCAGCTGTGGACGGTAAGACACCTTTTAATTGAGTGCCCCTATTTTAATCCGTTACGCTCCCGTCTACAGCTCTCGCCTGATCTATCGTCGATTTTAGCAGATGACACGCGCTCAGCCGACCGCGTTCTCCAGTTTATTAGTGACAGTGAAATGACGTCAGTCATTTGAAGCTTTTTTGGGGACAACCACCCCCTTTCTGTAGTGGATTTTTAAGCATTCCTTTTATTTTTAGTTTCTCCAATTTTATGACTTTGTTCCCATTGCTGCTGGTTTTCAATTTCGGTTTTTTACTGTCTTAAGTCACGGGCTGGGCGCTAATGACCATAGAAGTTATGCGCCCTAAAAAAAAAAAAAAAAAAAAAGAGAGAGGCAATGATCACACGCACGGCACAGCGGACAGACCAGGAACCGCGGTGTTGGCCATCGAATGGCGCTAGCTGCGCAGCATTTGTGCACCGCCGCCATCAGTGTCAGCCAGTTTGCCGTGGCTTACGGAGCTCCATCGCAGTCTTTAACACTGGTAGCATGCCGCGACAGCGTGGACGTGAACCGTATGTGCAGTTGACGGACTTTGAGCGAGGGCGTATAGTGGGCATGTGGGAGGCCGGGTGGACGTACCGCCGAATTGCTCAACACGTGGGGCGTGAGGTCTCCACAGTACATCGATGTTGTCGCCAGTGGTCGGCGGAAGGTGCACGTGCCCGTCGACCTGGGACCGGACCGCAGCGACGCACGGATGCACGCCAAGACCGTAGGATCCTACGCAGTGCCGTAGGGGACCGCACCGCCACTTCCCAGCAAATTAGGGACACTGTTGCTCCTGGGGTATCGGTGAGGACCATTCGCAACCGTCTCCATGAAGCTGGGCTACGGTCCCGCACACCGTTAGGCCGTCTTCCGCTCACGCCCCAACATCGTGCAGCCCGCCTCCAGTGGTGTCGCGACAGGCGTGAATGGAGGGACGAATGGAGACGTGTCGTCTTCAGCGATGAGAGTCGCTTCTGCCTTGGTGCCAATGATGGTCGTATGCGTGTTTGGCGCCGTGCAGGTGAGCGCCACAATCAGGACTGCATACGACCGAGGCACACAGGGCCACCACCCGGCATCATGGTGTGGGGAGCGATCTCCTACACTGGCCGTACAGCACTGGTGATCGTCAAGGGGACACTGAATAGTGCACGGTACATCCAAACCGTCATCGAACCCATCGTTCTACCATTCCTAGACCGGCAAGGGAACTTGCTGTTCCAACAGGACAATGCACGTCCGCATGTATCCCGTGCCACCCAACGTGCTCTAGAAGGTGTAAGTCAACTACCCTGGCCAGCAAGATCTCCGGATCTGTCCCCCATTGAGCATGTTTGGGACTGGATGAAGCGTCGTCTCACGCGGTCTGCACATCCAGCACGAACGCTGGTCCAACTGAGGCGCCAGGTGGAAATGGCATGGCAAGCCGTTCCACAGGACTACATCCAGCATCTCTACAATCGTCTCCATGGGAGAATAGCAGCCTGCATTGCTGCGAAAGGTGGATATACACTGTACTAGTGCCGACATTGTGCATTCTTTGTTGCCTGTGTCTATGTGCCTGTGGTTCTGTCAGTGTGATCATGTGATGTATCTGACCCCAGGAATGTGTCAATAAAGTTTCCCCTTCCTGGGACAATGAATTCACGGTGTTCTTATTTCAATTTCCAGGAGTGTATGTGATCTAAGAAAGAGGGCAATGCCACAGAGTTGTTGTTGTTGTGGTCTTCAGTCCTGAGACTGGTTTGATGCAGCTCTCCATGCTACTCTATCCTGTGCAAGCTTCTTCATCTCCCAGTATCTACTGCAACCTACATCCTTCTGAATCTGCTTAGTGTATTCATCTCTTGGTCTCCCTCTACGATTTTTACCCTCCACACTGCCCTCCAATGCTAAATTTGTGATCCCTTGATGCCTCAGAACATGTCCTACCAACCGATCCCTTCTTCTGTCAAGTTGTGCCACAAACTTCTCTTCTCTCCAATCCCATTCAATACTTCCTCATTAGTTATGTGATCTACCCATCTAATCTACAGCATTCTTCTGTAGCACCACATTTCGAAAGCTTCTATTCTCTTCTTGTCCAAACTAGTTATCGTCCATGTTTCACTTCCATACATGGCTACACTCCATACAAATACTTTCAGAAACGACTTCCTGACACTTAAATCTATACTCGATGTTAACAAATTCCTCTTTTTGAGAAACGCTTTCCTTGCCATTGCCAGTCTACATTTTATATCCTCTCTACTTCGACCATCATCGGTTATTTTACTCCCTAAATAGCAAAACTCCTTTACTACTTTAAGTGTCTCATTTCCTAATCTAATTCCCTCAGCATCACCCGACTTAATTTGACTACATTCCATTATCCTCATTTTGCTTTTGTTGATGTTCATCTTATATCCTCCTTTCAAGACACTGTCCATTCCGTTCAACTGCTCTTCCAAGTCCTTTGCTGTCTCTGACAGAATTACAATGTCATCGGCGAACCTCAAAGTTTTTACTACTTCTCCATGAATTTTAATACCTACTCCGAATTTTTCTTTTGTTTCCTTTACTGCTTGCTCAATATACAGATTGAATAACATCGGGGAGAGGCTACAACCCTGTCTTACTCCTTTCCCAACCACTGCTTCCCTTTCATGCCCCTCGACTCTTATAACTGCCATCTGGTTTCTGTACAAACTGTAAATAGCCTTTCGCTCCCTGTATTTTACCCCTGCCACCTTCAGAATTTGAAAGAGAGTATTCCAGTTAACATTGTCAAAAGCTTTCTCTAAGTCTACAAATGCTAGAAACGTAGGTTTGCCTTTTCTTAATCTTTCTTCTAAGATAAGTCGTAAGGTCAGTATTGCCTCACGTGTTCCAACATTTCTACGGAATCCAAACTGATCTTCCCCGAGGTCGGCTTCTACCAGTTTTTCCATTCGTCTGTAAAGAATTCGCGTTAGTATTTTTCAGCTGTGACTTATTAAACTGATAGTTCGGTAATTTTCACATCTGTCAACACCTGCTTTCTTTGGGATTGGAATTATTATATTCTTCTTGAAGTCTGAGGGTATTTCGCCTGTCTCATACATCGTGCTCACCAGATGGTAGAGTTTTGTCAGGACTGGCTCTCCCGAGGCCATCAGTAGTTCAAATGGAATGTTGTCTACTCCCGGGGCCTTGTTTCGACTCAGGTCTTTCAGTGCTCTGTCAAACTCTTCACGCAGTATCTTATCTCCCATTTCGTCTTCATCTACATCCTCTTCCATTTCCATAATATTGTCCTCAAGTACATCGCCCTTGTATAAACCCTCTATATACTCCTTCCACCTTTCTGCCTTCCCTTCTTTGCTTAGAACTGGGTTGCCATCTGAGCTCTTGATATTCATACAAGTGATTCTCTTCTCTCCAAAGGTCTCTTTAATTTTCCTGTAGGCAGTATCTATCTTACCCCTAGTGAGACAAGCCTCTACATCCTTACATTTGTCCTCTAGCCATCCCTGCTTAGCCATTTTGCACTTCCTGTCGATATCATTTTTGAGACGTTTGTATTCCTTTTTGCCTGCTTCATTTACTGCATTTTTATATTTTCTCCTTTCATCAAATAAATTCAATATTTCTTCTGTTACCCAAGGATTTCTATTAGCCCTCGTCTTTTTACCTACTTGATCCTCTGCTGCCTTCACTACTTCATCCCTCAGAGTTACCCATTCTTCTTCTACTGTATTTCTTTCCCCCATTCCTGTCAATTGTTCCCTTATGCTCTCCCTGAAACACTCTACAACCTCTGGTTCTTTCAGTTTATCCAGGTCCCATCTCCTTAAATTCCCACCTTTCTGCAGTTTCTTTAGTTTCAATCTGCAGTTCATAACCAATAGATTGTGGTCAGAATCCACATCTGCCCCAGGAAATGTCTTACAATTTAAAACCTGGTTCCTAAATCTCTGTCTTACCATTATATAATCTATCTGATACCTTTTAGTATCTCCAGGATTCTTCCAGGTATACAACCTTCTTTTATGATTCTTGAACCAAGTGTTGGCTATGATTAAGTTATGCTCTGTGCAAAATTCTACCAGGCGGCTTCCTCTTTCATTTCTTAGCCCCAATCCATATTCACCTACTACATTTCCTTCTCTCCCTTTTCCTACTGACGAATTCCAGTCACCCATGACTATTAAATTTTCGTCTCCCTTCACTACCTGAATAATTTCTTTTATCTCGTCATACATTTCATCTATTTCTTCATCATCTGCAGAGGTAGTTGGCATATAAACTTGTACTACTGTAGTAGGCATGGGCTTTGTGTCTATCTTGGCCACAATAATGCGTTCACTTTGCTGTTTGTAGTAGCTAACCCGCACTCCTATTTTTTTATTCATTATTAAACCTACTCCTGCATTACCCCTATTTGATTTTGTATTTATAACCCTGTGTTCACCTGACCAAAAGTCTTGTTCCTCCTGCCACCGAACTTCACTAATTCCCACTATATCTAGCTTTAATCTATCCATTTCCCTTTTTAAATTTTCTAACCTACCTGCCCGATTAAGGGATCTGACATTCCACGCTCCGATCCGTAGAATGCCAGTTTTCTTTCTCCTGATAACGACGTCCTCCTGAGTAGTCCCCGCCCGGAGATCCGAATGGGGGACTATTTTACCTCCGGAATATTTTACCCAAGAGGACGCCATCATCATTTAATCATACAGTAGAGCTGCATGTCCTCGGGAAAAATTACGGCTGTAGTTTCCCCTTGCTTTCAGCCGTTCGCAGTACCATCACAGCAAGGCCGTTTTGGTTAATGTTACAAGGCCAGATCAGTCAATCATCCAGACTGTTGCCCCTGCAACTACTGAAAAGGCTGCTGCCCCTCTTCAGGAACCACATGTTTGTCTGGCCTCTCAACAGATGCCCCTCCGTTGTGGTTGCACCTACGGTACAGCCATCTGTATCGCTGAGGCACGCAAGCCTCCCCACCAACGGCAAGGTCCATGGTTCATGGGGGGGCCACAGAGTATATCCTGTAAAATTGGCGTGGAATTCCACCAGGAATGCATATTCCTGTGTCATCCATTTGATAGTTTGTGGTGGCCAGATACTGGTAAACCTATATGACCTTTTTGTGTGAATGATTTTTCATTGTGAGAATTAAGACTGGCTTTCCTTTTGTTGTCTTCTATGTCATCAACAAACTGGTTTAGGAGTGACTGAATAGAAGCTCTCGACTCACATAGATGCTTTACCTGTGACCAGAATTTTCTGATCTACTTGGAAGTGTTGTTACTAAACCAGCGTGGGTCTTTTCTGTCCTTACTCAGCTAACTCTGTGTACACTTTTCCAGACAATTTGCTATGTCCATTGCATTCATTTTGTTAGTATAATGCTGTTGACTATTTACCAGCTCTGCAAAGCATAGAAGCTCTTGTAGTCTTCTTGATGTAACTGTGGTTGCTAATCCCTTCCTCTTTACTGCAACTGTCAGCAAGTTCAAATTGACTCTATGATGTTCCAGGATGGGAACTGATCGGTGTTCACTATCACACACTTATTTAATCTGGTACCTGGCAGACACCTTCAGATGAGTGATTGGAGATTGACATTGGCTACTTGTATCACACAGTTTATTAGTGTGCTACATGTGTTTTGCACTTTTGCCAATGTAGTAGTTGCAAGATGGACCACACAGCCAACAAGCTTTGCCCTTGATGGGGAAAGTGCAAACTATGGCTGTCCAGTAGAGTGCCTCTTGCCATGCGCCTCAGCGATTCCTGCCACTTTTGCTGAGATCATTTACTGGTATCCAGATAAATTTGGAGTTGGAATGAATGTTGGCCTGTGCAAACATTATATTTCTATTTATTACAGTTGACCCTCCCCCCCCCCCCCCCCCCTGCATGACCACATTTCCTTAATAACTTGATTTATTCTTTAGTACTTGAACAATATTTCAAAACATCCTACTTAGAGTTCCACAGTATTATGAAAAGGAAAGTTGCCACACACCATATAGTGGATATGCTGAGTTGCAGGGTAGGCATAACAAAAAGACTGTCACAAACAGAGCTTTCGACCAGTAAGACTTTCACCAGAAATAGACGACACGCACGCAAGCGCGCACCCACACACACACACACACACACACACACACACACACACACACACACAAAATCAGTTTACAAATATGACTGCAGTCTCGGGCAACTGAAACCACGCTGCGAGCAGCAGCACCCGTGCGTGATGGGACTGGTGACTGGGTGGGGTAAGGAGGAGGCTGGGTGGGGTTGGGGGGGGGATAGTAAAGTAGGGGTGGCGCACAGTGAAGTGCTGCAGGTTAGACGGTGGGCAGGGGAGAGGTGGGGAGGGAGGGAGGGAGGGGGGGAGCAGAAAAGGAGAGAAGTAAAAAGTCTGGGTGCAATGGTGGAATGAGGGCTGTGTAGTGCCGGAATGGGAACAGGGAAGGGGCTGGATGGGTGACGACAGTGACTAATGAAAGTTGAGATCAGGAAGGTTACAGGAACATAGGATGTATTGTAGGAAAAGTTCTCACCTGTGCAATCCAAAAAAGCTGGTGTTGGTGGGAAGGATTCATATGGCACAGGCTGTGAAGCAGTCATTTAAATGAAGGACGTCATGTTTGGCAGCATGCTCAGCAACAGGGTGGTCCACTTGTTTCTTGTCCACAGTTTATTGGTGGCCATTCATGCAGACAGACAGCTTGTTGGTTGTCATGCTCACACAGGACGCAACACAGTGGTTGCAGCTTAGTTTGTTGATCACGTGACTGGTTTCACAGGTAGGTGGGGTGCCTTTGATGGGTAGGTGATGTTTGTGACCGGACTGGAGTAGGTGGTGGTGGTGGGAAGATGTATGGGAGCAGGGGTTATGTAGGGATGGACGAGTATATTGTGTAGGTTCGGTGGATGGCGGACCACCACTGTGGGAGGGGTGAGAAGGATAGTGGGTAGTACATTTCTCATTTCAGGGTATGTCGAGAGTTAGTCAAAACCCTGGTGGAGAATGTGATTCAGTTGCTTCAGTCCTGGATGGTACTGAGATATGAGAGGAATGCTCCTCTGTGGTCAGACGGTGGGACTTTGGGAGGTGGTGGGAAACTGGAAAGATAAGGCACGGGAGATTTGTTTTTGTACAAGGTTGGGAGGATAATGTGTGTGTGTGTGTGTGTGTGTGTGTGTGTGTGTGTGTGTGTGTGTGTGTGTCGTCTATTTGTGACGAAGGCCTTACTGGCCGAAAGCTTTATTTGTGATAGATTTTTGTTGTGCCTATCTGCGACTCAGCATGTCTGCTATATGGTGAGTGGCAACTTTTCTTTTCATAATATTGTTAAATTTCACCCTGGATTTTCCATTGTTTGATTGCTTAGAGTTTCATATAGCCCTTAGTTGTTAGTATAATTTGGGCACAACTGTGTTCTTGGTGGGCGGAGAATTCTGGGCTTTGTTATAAATGATTCCACAATTAACTATTTTCATATTTTTAGGCTCTGTACTTTGCTGGCATTTCAGTTTTGCTCTTTTTATAATGCCTGATGTATATTTACTTGAGGACTTCAGAATTTTACCTATCTTGAAACCCTCATGCACTATGTGTGTTCTTACTCAGGTAGCTGCAGCCACAGTATGGTATGTCTTTGACTTATCAAGAGGAGATCTACAGTTCTCCACTGGTATACCACAGGACCAGAAATCTGCAGTCAGGGCTGTTGCAGAATTGCCAGTGTGTCTGGTTGAGACGTTCTTCCTGACTGGTCCTGGTTACAAAGTCAGGAACTCTGCTTATAACCCATGAGCAAGGCCATCAGTCTTCATCATTTCTGCCAACACCTGTGGAATTGCAGATGGCATCAGAATCCAATCAACAGATGTCGCTGATGCCAGTATCCGTCTGAAGGATCAGCCATATTTCCATCTGTAAAGTGAATGAGAGTTGTCAGATGGCCCATCTGCCTATTTGCAGTCTGCCCTGAACTGGCTGCAACCCACCACTCACTTTGTGGTTAGCATGGTGTAACTGTATTGGATACATAGGAAGGTGCCTCAGCAACCGAATTGTGACACTTGAGGTGTCAATTGTGGTGGGATAGTTTCTCCATAGCCACTACACCCAAAAGCATCCACCTTATGCTAGATGAATGTGACCAACAGCACATTGAGGTCTTTGGACCACAGCCAGCCCCTCCTGCATCCACACACAGTAAGCTTATGATCCCTATCCACTTTATGAGGTTCATTCAAATGAACCCTGGTCAATGCATCTACCTTTTCCTTACAGATAGGACGACACCATGTCACTGCTGGTATGATGGCACCTTCTACTGGTAGAGATACTGACACATGCACACCGTTTGATGTTGCACAGCACTAAAGAAAAGGTGGTGACACAAGCTATCATCACTACCAAACATGCAGGCGAGTAAGCAGGAAAAAAGAGGAATGATTCAGTTTTTGGCTGCATAGGGAACTGGAGGCCATGAAATGTATCAACAGATGAAGGCTATGTATGGTGAATACAGTCTGAGTCGTTCAAGTGCTGTGGAATGGCGCAAACGTTTCCTTGAGGGGCACGCATCACTGGAAGACAATGCTTGTCCTGGACAGGCTTATTATGTCATCACACTGGAAATGGTTGTGGAAGTGAATGCTTTAGTCTTGGACAAGCACAGAATCACTGTGGAAGAGATCCATCAGTTACTGGGTATTGGTGTGGGTGCTGCCTGCACCATAATGCATCAGCACTTGAACCTTCGAAAAATCTGTTCTCAGTGGGTTTCTCACCAACTGACCAGCGAACAGCGCAATACTCGAATGGTACTATCTTTTATCATGAGGAGGAATACGGCTTTCTGTCATGTATTGTCACAGATGATGAAACATGGTTGTCACCATTTTGAGCCGGGAAGCAAGCATCACAGCAAGCAGTGGAAACATGCAACTTCACCACCTCCAAAGAAATCAAAGGTCGTGCACACCAATTCTGGTAAGGTCATGATGTCCTCCTTTTTTTACTACAAGGGCCCACTGCTTGTCAAGATCCTGGAACGGGGAACCACATCAATTCCCAGTGTTATCAAGCCACTTTACAGAACCTTAGATGAGCCATCATGTCGAAACACAGAGGCATGTTGTCCAATGGCGTTATCCTCCTGCATGATAACGCCCACCCACACACGGCCAATGCGGTGAAGACGACATTGCAGCAGTTTTGGTGGGAAGTGCTGGAACATCCACCATACAGTCCTGACCTTTCACCATGTGACTTACATCTACATCTACATGGATACTCTGCAAATCACATTTAAGTGCCTGGCAGAGGGTTTATCGAACCACTTTCACAATTCTCTATTATTCCAATCTCGTATAGTGCGCGGCAAGAATGAACACCTATATCTTTCCGTACAAGCTCTGATTTCCCTTATTTTATTGTGGTGATCGTTCCGCCCCATGTAGGTCGGTGTCAACTAAATATTTTCGGATTCGGAGGAGAAAGTTGGTGATTGGAATCTTGTGAGAAGATTCTGTCGCAACAAAAAACGCCTTTCTTTTAATTATTTCCAGCCCAAATCCTGTATCATTTCTGTGACACTCTCTCCCATATTTCGCGATAATACAAAACGTGCTGCCTTTCTTTGAACTTTTTCGATGTACTCCGTCAGTCCTATCTGGTAAGTATCCCACACTGCACAGCAGTGTTCTAAGAGAGGACGGACAAGCGTAGTGTAGGCAGTCTCCTTTGTAGGTCTGTTACATTTTCTAAGTGTCCTGCCAATAAAACACAGCCTTTGGTTAACCTTCCCCACAACATTTTCTATGTGTTCTTCCCAATTTAGGTTGTTCATAATTGTAATACCTAGGTATTTAGTTGAATTTACGACTTTTAGATTAGACTGATTTATCGTGTAACCGAAGTTTAACGAATTCCTTTTAGCACTCATGTGGATGACCTCACATTTTTTGTTATTTAGGGTCAACTGCCACTTTTCTTACCATTCAGATATTTTTTCTAAATCGTTTTGCAGTTTGTTTTGATCTTCTGATGACTTCATTAGTCGATAAATGACGGCGTCATCTGCAAACAACCGAAGACAGCTGCTCAGATTGTCTCCCAAATCATTTATATAGATAAGGAACAGCGAAGGGCCTATAACACTACCTTGGGGAATGCCTGAAATCACTTTTGTTGTACTCGATGACTTTCCGTCAATTACTATAAACTGAGACCTCACTGACAGGAAATTGCAAATCCAGTCACATAACTGAGATGATATTCCATAAGCACGCAATTTCACTACGAGCCGCTTATGTGGTACAGTGCCAAAAGCCTTCTGGAAATCCCTTTTCAAGCATCATGTGTTTGGAACTCTAAAACAAGTTATTCATGAACATCGATTCACAGCAGACGACGAAGTGTGTGACAGGGTCCAGGCCTGGATCTGACAGCAGCCTACTAGCTTCTTCAAGGATGGAATCGACTGGCTAGTGTCACAATGGGATATATGTGCCAACAGTTTTGGTGACTATTTTTGAGTGTGTGTACTGCGTATAACTACATTTTTGAGTTAATAAAATCATTACCATTACTTTACACTAGTACAATCGAGATACTATCAAAGACAGTGCTGCCAAAGCAGAGTTATTAAACACAGCCTTCCGAAATGCCTTTACAAAAGAAGACGAAATAAATATTCCAGAATTGGAATCGAGAACAGCTGCCAACATGAGTAACGTAGAAGTAAATATTCTCGGAGTAGTGAAGCAACTTAAATCACTTAATAAAAGCAGGTCTTCTGGTCCAGACTGTATACAATTAGGTTCCTTTTGTAGTATGGTGATGCATTAGCTCCATACTTAACAATCATATACAACTGTTCACTCGGATCCGTACCTAAAGACTGGAAAGTTGCACAGGTCTCACCATTATTCAAGAAAGGTAGTAGGAGTAATCCAGTAAATTACAGGCCCATATCGTTAACATTGATATGCAGCAGGATTTTGGAATATGTATTGTGTTTGAACATTATGAATTACCTCGAAGAAAATGGACTATTGACACACAGTCAATATGGGTTTAGAAAACATCGTTCCAGTGAAACACAATTAGCTCTTTATTCACATGAAGTGTTGAGTGCTACCGACAAGGGATTTCAGATCGATTCCGTATTTCTGGAAGGCTTTTGACACTGTACGACACAAGCGGCTCGTAGGGAAATTGCTTGCTTATGGAATATCGTCTCAGTTATGTGACTGGATTTGTGATTTCCTGTCAGAGAGGTCACAGTTTGTAGTAATTGACGGAAAGTCATCAAGTAAAACAGAAGTGATTTCTGGTGTTCCCCAAGGTAGTGTTATAGGCCCTTTGCTGTTCCTTATCTAATAAACGATTTGGGAGACAATCTGAGCAGCCATCTTCGGTTGTTTGTAGATGACGCCGTCGTTTATCAACTAATAGTCACCAGAAGATAAAAACAAATTGCAAAACGATTTAGAAAAGACGTCTGAAAGGTGCGAAAAGTTGCAGTTGACCCTAAATAACGAAAAGTGTGAGGTCATCCACATGAGTGCTAAAAGGAACTTGTTAAACTTCGGCTACATGATAAATCAGTCTAATTTAAAAGCTGTAAATTCAACTAAATACCTAGGTATTACAATTACAAACGACTTTAATTGGAAGGAACACATAGAAAATGTTGTGGGGAAGGCTAACCAAAGACTCCGTTTTATTGGCAGGACACTTAGAAAATGTAACAGACCTACTAAGGAGACTGCCTACTCTACGCTTTTCTGTCCTCTTTAGGAATACTGCTGCGCAGTGTGGAATCCTTACCAGATAGGACTGATGGAGAACATCAAAAAGTTCAAAGAAAGGTAGCATTTTTTGTATTATCGTGAGAGAGTGTCACAGAAATGATACAGGATTTGGGCTGGACATTATTAAAAGAAAGGCATTTTTCGTTGCAACGGTATCTTCTCACAAAATTCTTATCACCAACTTTCTTCTCCGAATGCGAAAATATTTTGTTGACACCAACCCACATAGGGAGGAATGGTCACCACAGTAAAATAAGGGAAATCAGAGCTTGTATGGAAAGATATGGGTGTTCATTCTTTCCACGTGCTATACGAGTTTGGAATAATAGAGAATTGTGAAGGTGGTTTGATGAACCCTCTGCCAGGCACTTAAATGTGATTTGCAGAGTATCGATGTAGATGTAGGTTGGGTTTCATTTGAATGCCCCTTATACTACTAAAATACAGCCTAGATGGAAAGCCTGCTATCCTTCAGAGGCTTATCCAATGTATAGAAACAGTTTACAAAAGGTAAACACATTGCTCCTACTACAAGGCAGTTAAACAGATGCTCAAGTACAAGTAACGGCTGTAACACTGTGTTGTTCAAACTACACTCCTGGAAATGGAAAAAAGAACACATTGACACCGGTGTGTCAGACCCACCATACTTGCTCCGGACACTGCAAGTGGGCTGTACAAGCAATGATCACACGCACGGCACAGCGGACACACCAGGAACTGCGGTGTTGGGCGTCGAATGGCGCTAGCTGCGCAGCATTTGTGCACCGCCGCCGTCAGTGTCAGCCAGTTTGCCGTGGCATACGGAGCTCCATCGCAGTCTTTAACACTAGTAGCATGCCGCGTCAGCGTGGACGTGAACCGTATGTGCAGTTGACGGACTTTGAGCGAGGGCATATAATGGGCATGTGGGAGGCCGGGTGGACGTACCGCCGAATTGCTCAACACGTGGGGCGTGAGGTCTCCACAGTACATCGATGTTGTCGCCAGTGGTCGGCGGAAGGTGCACGTGCCCGTCGACCTGGGACCGGACCGCAGCGACGCACGGATGCACGCCAAGACCGTAGGATCCTACGCAGTGCCGTAGGGGACCGCACTGCCACTTCCTAGCAAATTAGGGACACTGTTGCTCCTGGGGTATCGGCGAGGACCATTCGCAACCGTCTCCATGAAGCTGGGCTACGGTCCCGCACACCGTTAGGCCGTCTTCCGCTCACGCCCCAACATCGTGCAGCCCGCCTCCAGTGGTGTCGCGACAGGCGTGAATGGAGGGACGAATGGAGACGTGTCGTCTTCAGCGATGAGAGTCGCTTCTGCCTTGGTGCCAATGATGGTCGTATGCGTGTTTGTCACCGTGCAGGTGAGCGCCACAATCAGGACTGCATACGACCGAGGCACACAGGGCCAACACCCGGCATCATGGTGTGGGGAGCGATCTCCTACACTGGCCGTACACCACTGGTGATCGTCGAGGGGACACTGAATAGTGCACGGTACATCCAAACCGTCATCGAACCCTTCGTTCTACCATTCCTAGACCGGCAAGGGAACTTGCTGTTCCAACAGGACAATGCACGTCCGCATGTATCCCGTGCCACCCAACGTGCTCTAGAAGGTGTAAGTCAACTACCCTGGCCAGCAAGATCTCCGGATCTGTCCCCCATTGAGCATGTTTGGGACTGGATGAAGCGTCGTCTCACGCGGTCTGCACATCCAGCACGAACGCTGGTCCAACTGAGGCGCCAGGTGGAAATGGCATGGCAAGCCGTTCCACAGGACTACATCCAGCATCTCTACGATCGCCTCCATGGGAGAATAGCAGCCTGCATTGCTGCGAAAGGTGGATATACACTGTACTAGTGCCGACATTGTGCATGCTCTGTTGCCTGTGTCTATGTGCCTGTGGTTCTGTCAGTGTGATCATGTGATGTATCTGACCCCAGGAATGCGTCAATAAAGTTTCCCCTTCCTGGGACAATGAATTCACGGTGTTCTTATTTCAATTTCCAGGAGTGTATGTAGCTGTGGTGCTGTGTACATCACAGAACTACACTACTAAAATACTAAATATAAATACAAAAAAACAAAATGAGCCCCTGTGATCGTTTTTAACACTATCAAATAGCTCTTCCATTAAATACAAACTAAAGTTGGAGTCTAGTGTGCTGAGTAAGCTAGTATGTACGGTGCACAACTTTACAGCAGTCAGGCAGCCATTTCTCAGATTGATGTCAGTGATGCAGATCTATAATTATGCACATTGCAGTACTGCTGCAGCTGCTTCTGATGTATAGGTATAGCAGAAGTTCAGTTTTGCACTCAACTAAATATTTAATTTAAACTTTCTTGACTGTTCGCATTTCTCTTAACTAAGGTGTAAGGCAAGTTTCTTGAAGTTTTCTGATGAGCAAATATTAGATTCAAATGTCGAAAGAGACTATCTTGAGGAAAAGCGCTTTCAAATGTCCTGGTAAAAAATGTTGACTTCACCAAAAATTGTCATTTATAAAGCATATCTTGGGAATGGCTGCACCATAATTAAAGTCTGGCTGAGCTGCCATATTTGCGTTAATCATAAATTTCAAACTGGTTTCAATTTTGCACAGTACCTTTCAGTTAGCACTGTTAGAATAACTTCATTAGATATTGTAAATAATCAACCACTGTATGCTTCTTGAATGTTAACTCAATCAGCTAGTTTTCACTTCTTGTGGACTTTATTGCACACAAATGCATGATATTTCTTGACAGTAAGACAGTCAGCATACTGATACATTATCTGATTATATGTTAGTCAGTTAACACAATAATATTCATTTATTTTTCAATTAAAATATTTTTTGTAAGCAATTTAATTGAGGGCAGAGGTCAGCAGCAGTTGCTGGCAGGATCTTTTTCTCCGCACTGGCATCAGTTAGTGTGTGGTATTGGTTGGCTTATCTCTGGCGGCAGCAATGCAGACGCTACCGTCGGTGCATTGCGGCACTCCTCCTCACAACATGAAATAAACAGAAACAACTATTTCTGTACAGAGATTATCAAAAGAACGTATTTAAATAAGAAAAGAAATATGTAATCCTATAACTTAACAGTTATAGTATCACTTGCTGGGGTGATAAGAGTCCTGGAGTAACTGCTGCAAATTTCCGTTACATCACAGTATCTGTCTTGCAATCCCTACACATTTGGATAACTTGCTTGTTATTCCTATTGTGCTGTGCTTCATTGTTCCATCAAACAATGATAAACTGTTGTTAGAAGACATTGTATTTGGAATACAATGTAAGATACCCCTGCAGGTCACATGCTACTTCCTGTATTGGATGACTCGAGCTGATATTAGTATTTCAGCATTTATTTTGTCAGTTTCCATTTCAGTGATATCTTAATCATTTATCAAGGAGACGGTTTACATTGTTTCGTTGGCTGAATTTATGTGGGACAAAACATTAAAAAAGTTTTTGACAGCTTGTAGAAAAGATAAGTGTTAAACAGAAATATCTCTCTACTTTCTTAACTTTTTATTCAAGATTGATGGTCAGTGGTTCTATAATAGCCTTGTGGTCACTGATTATGGATCAGAGTTATATTGTTATTCATTTCTGCTTGCTTGCAGAACATGACTGTTCACAGAATCAGTGCTGATCGTGGTGTATAATATGACCATATCACATTATCTTGTTCTCCTTGCTGTTGAATATGTTGATGCTATGAGATCAAGGAAATCCTCTCCTCCTGTTGTGAAAGTGAGTAACTTCTGAAGTCCACTTTCATCAGTTTCTTTTTTGACATGGTTAAGAATAAAATAACTGATTCCATCTTATTAGGAATATGATGAATCTGGTGTCTGTGGTTGATTTTAGAAACGTGTCTGCTGCTCTGTAGTAGGAAATGTTGCTGTATTTGTCATCTGTATTTTTCTCCAGACCTTTTACATATTTCAGACATATTTTCTTCTGCTCTGAACATTCCCCTGTCTCTTGCTTAGTTTCGGTGACATCTTGTTAAGTCTCACCTCACTATCATCCGTGGCCAGTATCTGTGCACTCTTAGCGATATGTGGAACACAAGATAAATTACGTGATGGTCACATTTATTGGTGAACTTGGATCAGTTTTCTGCACAAGTATGCTTATAAAATAGTCGTCATAATGGCAGCCAGCCTTGCTGTGTCCTGCAAGACATGGTTACAGTAAACTGTCAATGGTCCCTAACTAGTTATGAGTATCCTGTACCCATCTGATGGCATACAGAAAGATTAAGGGATGTGACTACTGAACTGGACAACATACACTGCTGACTGTCAATATGACACCTCCACACCTCCCAATGATCCCTTACAACTTTATTGTTTAATCTCCATCAAAGACAAGAACAGGTCAAAATCAAAAAACTTCAAGTTTCTATAGAAACAAATACAGCATAACTTATTAGCATCAATTGGACCTCTCCAAGTCCATATCTTTCACTAACCACCACAGCTTATGTGTCCATGATTCGATATAATGCCTTTGCCTACAAAGCATGTACACACTCACCAAACAAAAACACTCATTTATAACATTCAAAAATGACTAATCAGAATTCCAAAAATTTGAAAACCTTTGAAAATTCCTCTAGTAGGTCTGGAGAAATGTGTTCAGACAGACAAGGCAGTTTTACAGATTTAGCATTAGTATAGATGATAAATTGCCAATGGCCTTGCTGCAGTGGTAACACTGGTTCCTGTCAGATCACCGAAGTTAAGCACTGTCGGGCTGAGCTAGAACTTGGATGGATGACCATCCAATCTGCCGAGCGCTATTGGGAAGCGGGGTGTACTCAGCCCTTTTGAGGCAAACTGAGGAGCTACTTGATTGAGAAGTAGTGGCTCTGGTTTCATAAACTGACATATGGCTGGGAGATCGGTGTGCTGACTGACCATATTCCCCTCTGTATCTGCATCCAGTGACGCCTGTGGGCTGAGGATGACATGGCAGACTGTCGGTACCGTTCGGATGGAGTTTAGTTTAGTATAGGTGGTAAATTGTAAGAAATTAGTACATGGGAGAAGCATACGGTATCTTGGGAAGCACAAATATAGACACAATTGAATTTGATTTAAACAGGAAGAGTGTAAGAGGCATATATAGAAAGTTTTGGTAAGTATTTTTCATCCAAAGTAAGAAGTCCCCTCATTCCATCCTACCCTCCTTTCCATAAACTGACTAGTTTACATTTATATTACCACGTGCTGAATAGCAGACAAAGTGGAAGTGGCTCTCTTCCCTGTCCTTACACGTTTCTTTCACAGAAGTGCTCTCGTTCTGTCTCCACTTTCCTTGATAATATGCTTCTTCTGTATCTTCGACTTCTTTTGTATTGTATTTCTGCGTATTTATTCCCTTGGATGCTTAGTCACTTTTACTGGTTTTACTTTGTTGTTGGTAGCTGTTTTTAATTTTTATGTTATGACTTGTATTTAGTAAATGGTTTTCTTCTATCACCTTTTCCCTTCCTACTTCTTTCCCATTAGCGTTTTAGTTCAAAATTAACTTCATTTCTAGATTATATGAACATATATTACTTGCTAAGAAATGTTGTGAAAATTTTTATTGTGCCCCAGATAGGAAGAATGAAGCTAGTATTGTGATCAGTATATGTCTACTGGAAAGTGATGTGAAACTATGCCCAATAAAAAGAAATGAAGCCTATGTGGAATAACTAATGTGCTAAATATAACCATGACTTGCTGTCTTTTGTCATTAAATGTCCTCCTTCAGCAACAGTGCTGATAAGTTAGGAAATGGTAAGAGGTTGGGAAATGGTCCATAGGGAAAGTTACTATCATGCAAAGAGTGGAATTAGTCAGTTGTCATTCATCAATATTATGCTCCCAACTCTTCTCCTCTTCAACCTAATCTTTGTTCAGGAATATCTGTTCTGTACCTCTAACTGGAATATAATGTCTGAGATAGTGAATTACTCCAATTGCTTCTGCCTTTTTCTTTTTTTATTCTACAAAGAACAAACTACTGATTGAGATATTTCTGTTCAGCACTTACATTGACGCAGTCTTAAAAAATTATGTATTTGTTGTGAAACTTAGCAATATGGTGTAGTGGTGAGACACTGGACTTGCATTCAGGACGACGAATATCCTGACCATCCAGATATAGATTTCCTGTGGTTTTCACAAAGCAATTAGGCAAGTTCTGGGATGATTTCTTTGAAAAAGATAGGCTATTTCCTTTCCTAGGCTGTGTGTGTTCTGTCTTTAATGAGCTCAACATGCATAGGACATTAAACCCTAGTCTTCCTTTGTTGTGAAACAAAGGATTTAATGAATATAATAGAAGGAAACATTCCACGTGGGAAAAATTATATTTAAAAACATAGATGATTTGACTTACCAAACGAAAGCGCTGGCACGTCGATAGACACACAAACAAACACAAACCTACACACAAAATTCTAGCTTTCGCAACCAACGGTTGCCTTGTCAGGAAAGAGGGAAGGAGAGGGAAAGACGAAAGGATTTGGGTTTTAAGGGAGAGGGTAAGGAGTCATTCCAATCCCGGGAGCGGAAAGACTTACCTTACGGGGAAAAAAGGACGGGTTACGCTCGCGCGCGCACACACACACACACACACACACACACACACACACACACACACATATCCATCCACACTTATACAGACACAAGCAGACATATACAGAGGCAAAGAGTTTGGGCAGAGATGTCAGCTAGAATTTTGTGTGTATGTTTGTGTTTGTTTGTGTGTCTATCGACATGCCAGCGCTTTCGTTTGGTAAGTCAAATCATCTTTGTTTTTAAAGGATTTAATGAAGTTGATAAGATTTCTGTTTGTGTTTCAGCTCGGAATATGTTTGAAGACGGCACGCCAGTTGAATATAGAAGAAACCTACTACAAGTATTGCGAAATTCACAGACCACAGCCGATGAAGAAAGGAGAAGTCGTACTAAGAGAAAGAAACCCCAGGTTAGTTTAATCTGTAATCAGTTGCACTATGTAAATGCACCTTTAATTCCTTGTAATTATTATATTTAATCTAACATTTATTTTATTAACATGTGCATGCTTGATTGTATTACAGTTTCTGACTTAATCTTTTATTGAGAAATTTTTTCTCATTTGTGAATGATATATATTGAAGACTGGCACTGGCACTGGCAAGGAAAGCATTTCTGAAGAAGAGAAATTTGTTAACATCGAGTATAGATTTAAGTGTCAGGAAGTCATTTCTGAAAGTATTTGTATGGAGTGTAGCCATGTATGGAAGTGAAACATGGACAATAACTAATTTGGACAAGAAGAGAATAGAAGCTTTCGAAATGTGGTGCTACAGAAGAATGCTGAAGATTAGATGGGTAGATCACATAACTAATGAGGAAGTATTGAATAGGATTGGGGAGAAGAGAAGTTTGTGGCACAACTTGACCAGAAGAAGGGATCGGTTGGTAGGACATATTCTGAGGCATCAAGGGATCACCAATTTAGTATTGGAGGGCAGCGTGGAGGGTAAAAATCGTAGGGGGAGACCAAGAGATGAATACACTAAGCAGATTCAGAAGGATGTAGGTTGTAGTAGGTACTGGGAGATGAAGAAGCTTGCACAGGATAGAGTAGCATGGAGAGCTGCATCAAACCAGTTTCAGGACTGAAGACCACAACAACAACATATATTGAAGGAAAGATTGTTGGTTCCCAGACACTAGATGCAGTATGTGTAAAGTTTCTTTTACACTTGAAATTTTTCTCTGACAGTAAAATTTCATGAAATTGCATGCAAGCAAACAGGATATCTGTATCAGATGAAATATTCATTGACAGTATTCTGAAATTTGCATCACGTGTTAGACATCTGTTAGAGTGCACATGATATACTAGGACAGAACAGTAAATAAACAGAGCCCAAAAGTTGGTGTGAAGTTTGCAAGGAACCTCTTTGACTTGTATTGAAACAAATAGTCTTTAATTGTGTTTCTATAAGAGTTCTGTTATTGCACAAGAGTAAGAAATTAGCCAACTGACATAGTTCTATACTTGTCTACTGGGCAACAAATGAAAGTTAATCAGCCAGTTAGGAAACAAGTACATCTATAGCTTCATAGATACTCTGCAAGCCACAGTAAGGTGCGTGGCGGAAGATACCTTGTACCACTACTTGTCATTTCCCCTCCTGTTCCACTTGCAAATTGGGCGAGGGAAAACAACTGTCTGCACATCTCCGTATGAGCCCTAATTTCTCGCTGTGCACTACACACCGGAAGCAGCTACTAGGGTAGCAGAGTACGTGTGGCGTGCACACGGGGGTTTTTTAGGTTAGAGGGACCCCCCCTTGGGCGAAACGATAAAATACCTGACGGCTTACCAGAGAGGACATTATCATCGTTGATAAAGAACGTCCGTCCTCAGAGACCAAAAACAGGAAAAGTTAACGTAATATTGGTAAACTGCAGGAGTATCCAGGGCAAGGTTCCTGAATTAGTATCTCTTATTGAAGGAAATAGTGCGCATATAGTATTAGGAACGGAAAGTTGGTTAAAACCGGAAGTGAACAGTAACGAAATCCTAGACACAGAATGGAATATATACCGCAAGGATAGGATAAACGCCAATGGTGGAGGAGTATTTATAGCAGTAAAGAATTCAATAATATCCAGTGAAGTTATTAGCGAATGCGAATGTGAAATAATCTGGGTTAAGCTAAGTATCAAAGGTGGGTCAGATATGATAGTCGGATGCTTCTATAGACCACCTGCATCAGCAACCGTAGTAGTTGAGCGCCTCAGAGAGAACCTGCAGAACGTCGTGAAGAAGTTTCGTGATCATACTATTGTAATAGGGGGAGACTTCAATCTACCAGGTATAGAATGGGATAGTCACACAATCAGAACTGGAGCCAGGGACAGAGACTCTTGTGACATTATCCTGACTGCCTTGTCCGAGAATTACTTCGAGCAGATAGTTAGAGAACCAACTCGTGAAGCTAACGTTTTAGACCTCATAGCAACAAATAGACCGGAACTTTTCGACTCCGTGAATGTAGAAGAGGGTATCAGTGATCATAAGTCAGTGGTTGCATCAATGACTACAAGTGTAATAAGAAATGCCAAGAAAGGAAGGAAAATATATTTGCTTAACAAGAGTGATAGGGCACAAATCGCAGAATATCTGAGTGACCACCATCAAACGTTCATTTCTGAGGAAGAGGATGTGGAACAAAAATGGAAAAAATTCAGAAACATCGTCCAGTACGCCTTAGATAAGTTCGTACCGACTAAGGTCCAAAGCGAGGGGAAAGATCCACCGTGGTATAACAATCATGTACGAAAGGTACTACGGAAACAAAGAAAGCTTCATCATAGGTTTAAGAGTAGTTGAATCATAGCTGATAAGGAAAAGCTGAACGAAGCGAAAAAGAGCGTAAAGAGAGCAATGAGAGAAGCATTCAACGAATTCGAACATAAAACATTGGCAAACAATCTAAACAAGAACCCTAAAAAGTTTTGGTCATATGTAAAATCGGTAAGCGGATCTAAATCCCCTATTCAGTCACTCGTTGACCACGATGGCACCGAAACAGAGGACGACCGAAGAAAGGCAGAAATACTGAATTCAGTGTTCCGAAACTGTTTCACTGCGGAAAATCGTAACACGGTCCCTGACTTCAGCCGTCGCACGGACGCCAAAATGGAAAATATTGAAATAAACGATATCGGAATTGAAAAACAACTGCTATCACTTAGTAGCGGAAAAGCATCCGGACCAGACGAGATACCCTTAAGATTCTACAGTGATTATGCTAAAGAACTTGCCCCCTTTCTATCAGCAATTTATCGCAGATCGCTGGAAGAACGTAAAGTACCTAGCGACTGGAAGAAAGCGCAGGTCGTTCCCATTTTCAAGAAGGGTCATAAATCAGATGCGAATAATTATAGGCCTATTTCGCTTACGTCAATCTGTTGTAGAATAATGGAACATGTTTTGTGTTCTCGTATTATGACGTTCTTAGATAATACAAATCTCCTTCATCATAACCAACATGGATTCCGCAAACAGAGATCATGTGAAACTCAGCTCGCCCTATTTGCCCAAGAAATTCACAGTGCCGTAGACACTGGCGAGCAGATTGATGCCGTATTCCTGGACTTCAGGAAGGCATTTGATATGGTTCCGCACTTACGTTTAGTGAAAAAAATACGAGCTTACAGAATATCGGACCAGGTTTGTGATTGGATTCAGGATTTCCTAGAAGAAAGAACACAACATGTCATTCTTAACGGTTCAAAATCTGCAGATGTAGAGGTAATTTCGGGAGTACCGCAAGGAAGCGTGATAGGACCTTTATTGTTTACAATATACATAAATGACTTAGTTGACAACATCGGTAGCTCCGTGAGGCTATTTGCAGATGACATGGTTGTCTACAAGAAAGTAGCAACATCAGAAGACTCGTACGTACTCCAGGAAGACCTGCAGAGGATTAATGCATGGTGCGACAGCTGGCAGCTTTCCCTAAACGTAGATAAATGTAATATAATGCGCATACATAGGGGCAGAAATCCATTCCAGTACGATTATGCCATAGGTGGTAAATCATTGGAAGCGGTAACGACCGTAAAATACTTAGGAGTTACTATCCAGAGCGATCTGAAGTGGAATGATCACATAAAACAAATAGTGGGAAAAGCAGGCGCCAGGTTGCGATTCATAGGAAGAATTCTAAGAAAATGTGACTCATCGACGAAAGAAGTAGCTTACAAAACGCTTGTTCGTCCGATTCTTGAGTATTGCTCATCAGTATGGGACCCTTACCAGGTTGGATTAATAGAAGAGATAGACATGATCCAGCGAAAAGCAGCGCGATTCGTCATGGGGACATTTAGTCAGCGCGAGAGCGTTACGGAGATGCTGAACAAGCTCCAGTGGCGGACACTTCAAGAAAGGCGTTACGCAATACGGAGAGGTTTATTATCGAAATTACGAGAGAGCACATTCTGGGAAGAGATGGGCAACATATTACTACCGCCCACATATATCTCGCGTAATGATCACAACGAAAAGATCCGAGAAATTAGAGCAAATACGGAGACTTACAAGCAGTCGTTCTTCCCACGCACAATTCGTGAATGGAACAGGGAAGGGGGGATCAGATAGTGGTACAATAAGTACCCTCCGCCACACACCGTAAGGTGGCTCGCGGAGTATAGATGTAGATGTAGTGTAGATGTATCTTATCCTCGTGGTTCTTACGCCTGATGTATGTTAACGGGAGCAGAATTGTTTGGCAGTCAGCTTCAAATGCCACTTCTCTAAATTTCCCCAATAGTGTTTTCTGTAAAGAACGCCACCTTCCCTCCAGGGATTCCCATTTCAGTTCCTGAAGCATCTCTGTAACACTTACGTGTTGTTCAGACCTACCAGTGTCAAATATAGCACCCCATCTGTGAATTGCTTGGTTTCTTCCTTCAATCTGACCTGATACGGATCCCAAACACTTAGGCAGTATTCAAGAATAGTTCGCACCAGCATCCTGTATGCAGTCTCCTTTACAGGTGAACCACTCTTTCCTAAAATTCTCCCAATGAACTGAAGTCTACCATTTGCCTTCCCTACCACAGTTTTCACATGCTTGATACACCACATATCGCTTTGCAATGTTACACCAAGACATTTAAATGGCTTGACTGTCTCAAGCTGGACATTAGTACGAGGACAAATCAAATATAAATGGAACTTTACTTTTTATTTAAATTCATTTATTGAAAAACTAAAGGCAGTTATAATTTATTTTTCTACATGGAAATGCATTTGGAAATGCATTTGTTACAGCGTATGGGCAGCTTTTTGATGCCCTCATCATAAAAAGAACTGGGTCTTGTGACCAGCCAGTTGCGCACGAAGTCTTCCACACTCATCATCTTCAAATCATCGCCTTCCTAGAGCTTCTTTAAGCGGTCTGAATAAACTGAAATCAGATTGCAATAAGTCCGGGCTGTAAGGAGGATGATCAAGTGTAGTCCAGTGCATTTACTGTAGCTTGGAGACATTTAGAGCTGCAGTATTGGGTCGCATATTATCATGGAGGAGGATGACCTGCCAAATTGATTGGTCTCGTCTTTTGCGGTGATATGCAACTCTTGCCTTGTTCAACAGTTCAAATGGTTGTGCACCGCTCATGCAAAAAGTCAATCAGCAAAATGCCTCCGTGATCAAAAGAAACTGCTGAAAGAACCTTTCAGCTGATAGTTGAGTCTTGTCTTTCACTGGTACATTGTCCCCTTTCCTCCGCCAATCATTACTGGCTTGTTTGGATTCTGGAGTGTAGTGGTGAACCCATGTTTCGTCGCAGGTGATGATGTGACTCAAAAATGCATAACCTCCTCCTGCAAACCTTGCTGTAAACCTCTGACAGACCTCCAAATGTCTCATCTTCAGATTTTTGGTCAAAAGTTTAGGGACCCACCTGGAACACACTTTACGGAACTGTAGGTCATTTGTGGTGATTGCTTGACAGATCCCGTAACTGTTTCCAACTTTCGTGCAATTTCTGATACTATCGCCCGTCGATCGTTGTCAATAATGTCTTTAACCACATGAATGTTTTTGTCTGTAATGCTGGTCTGAGGACGGCGATCATGATGCTGATTTTCCACACATTCTTGTCCTTCCTTGAAATTTTTATGCCAGGCAAACATATATGTCCTTGATAATGTTTTATCACCGAACTGTGCAGTCAATCTTTGGCAAATTTCTGCTGCCTTAACTGCTTCACGAACAAGAAATTTGATAATTATACATTGTGGTGCACCTGTTGCTCAGACATCGTGAGCGTTACTGACAAAACAGCAGGAAATATCTAACAGCATCATATAACGGTCCCGCCTAAGCATAGCAGAAACGCAGGGCCAGTCCTTCGTATTGTTGATGTTCAGGAACACTGTATCTGAACAGTACAGATTTGTTCTTCCTACCCATCAGCATTAACTTACAGTTTTCCACATTTAGGACTAGCTGCCACTCATCACACCAACTGGAAATTTTATCCAAGTCGTCTTGTATCCTCCTACAGTCACTCAACTTTGACACCTTACTGTACACCACAGCATCATCAGCAAACAACCACAGATTGCTGCCCACCCTGTCCGTCAAATCATTTATGTATATAGAGAACAACAGCGATCCTGTCACTTTTCCCTGGTGTACTACTGACAATACCCTTGTCTCTGATGAATACTTGCTGTCGAGGACAACATGCTGGGTTCTGTTATTTAAGAAGTCTTTCAGGCACTCGCATATCTGTGAACTTATTCCATATGCTCGTATCTTCGTTAACAGCCTGGAATGCGGCACTGTGTCAAATGCTTTCTGGAAATCTAGCAATATGAAACCTGACATCTTGGGTTGTCGGGTGTTCTGCTGGATACCAGCGTCGTACTTGCACGATATTTCGGTCACTTAGCTTGTGACCTTCATCAGGTGCGGCCTGAGACTGCTCCTCGAGTGGACCTGGTCCAGTATTTATGCCTATGGCCTTCCCCCTCCAACGGCTCCAGGCGCTTTCTCTGTGGTCCGCACCCATTCCCTGCGACCTGCTGGAGCGTTGCTGCTCCATTTTCCATCCGCTGCGGTTCTAGGTGTCCGCGCCCACCAAACCCGCTCCTGGGGGTTTCATCTACGGTCTGGGGTACCAAGCGTTCCCCCTGCGGTCCGCGCCCGCTCACCACGACCTGTTGGAGCGTTGCCACTCCGTTTTTCGTCCGCTGCGGCTCTGGATGTTCCCTCTGCGGTCCGCGCCCACCAGTCCCACTTCTGGGTGTTCCATCTTCGGTCTGGTGCGCCTGGCAGTCCATCAGGGGCTCGTTTTCCATCTCCATGTCTCTGGTTCTTCTGTTTGTGTAGTATTGCAGCTGGCCCCTTTGCTCCTTTAACAATTCCAGAGCCAGATCCCAGGCTCTGCTTAGCTGGTACCCTGTGTCACGGTTCATAAGATCGTCAGCCATTTTAATTTCTATCGATTCTCTTATAACACTGTCCCAAAATCTGGGTGTTTGTGCTAGAATCTTGGTATCCTCATACTTCATGGCATGATCTAGTTCTAGACAGTGTTCAGCAATGGCTGACTTAGTCACCTGTCTTAATCTAGTGTGCCTCTGATGTTCTTTGCACCTGATCTCCACAGTTCTTGTCGTCTGGCCAATGTAGGACATGCCACATTGACAAGGTCCCTGGTTTTCGTAACCCCAGGTCGTCTTTGACACTCCCCAGCAGTGCCCCGATCTTGTTGGATGGACAGAAAACACACTTGATATTGTGTTTATGGATGATCCTACTGATTCTGGCAGAAATAGAGCCAGCATAGGGCAGATATGCCACCTTCTTTGCTTCATCTTGGTCTTCTTCAGGAACCTGTGGTATAGTGGCTGGTTGGAGTGCCCTCTCAATTTGTCTGTCCGTGTATCCATTCTTGGAGAAACTTGTTTTGAGACATTCTATCTCTATAGGTAGATTCTCTTGGTCTGACAGGGCACGTGCTCTGTGGACCAAAGTCTTCAGAACCCCATTCTTCTGTGCAGGGTGGTGACAGCTGCTGGCCTGCAGATATAAATCAGTGTGTGTTGGTTTTCGGTACACACTGTGGCCAATTGATCCATCTGCTTTCCTCTGGACTAGTACATCCAGAAATGGCAGCTGGCCATTCTTCTCCAGTTCCATGGTGAACTTGATATTAGGGTGGCATGAGTTAAGGTGTTCAAGAAACTCATTGAGCCTGTCCATCCCATGTGGCCAGATCACGAAGGTGTCATCCACATACCTAAAGAAGCATGTGGGTTTAAATGTGGCTGTCTCCAATGCCCTCTCCTTTGTGATGCTTGTGGTGTGCACATCTCTGTCCGGCACATTTTAACAGACTGCGTTTTATACCGTGATGCAAGGGCAGAAGCACAAGTTGATGGGGATCTGCCCTGTGTTTTAGCTAACGATGAGACGTGTGTGTCTAGGGTTTTTAAGTTTTGTGATGTGTCTGGACTCTGGCCTAAACTTTTAGGCTGGCGGTTTTAGTGTATTGCAGAGTGGCTGACTCCTCCCTTTTTTCCTTGCGGTCAGCCAGCCACTTCCATCTGCTCCATTGTTTTAGCTCCCTCTACCTTTTTCTTCCTGTGTTGTCCATGTTTTACTGCTGACACCCTGCTTCATCCCACACTTCGGTGTGGGTGAGCACATATTTTTCAATGATTGTTCCCCGTGTTTTATGTTCCGTTTGATGTAAATATTCTGAGTTTTTTTTTTGACACCCATCTCACTATGATACTGAATGGGCGCTGAAGACCCTTCTACTACTACTACTACAAAACTCTCCATAAACATGTTAGCAACCACAGGGGGCAGTGGGCTGCCCATAGCTACACCTTCAGTTTGCTCGTAAAATTGGTTTCTGTACAGGAAATACGTGGATGTCAGTGTATGACTGAACAGGTCCAACAGAGCACCGTCAAATTTCTCTGCACTTAGTTCTAGTGAGTCCTTCAGTGGGACCCTGGTGAACAGCGATACCACATCAAAACTAACCATGATGTCCGAATCTGTGATGTTCAGTTGCTTGAGGTGTTGCAGGAAATCTTCTGACATGTAAGAAAAGGGCAAGCTGAGTTTCGCACGAGTGATGTTTTCTAAAGCCGTGCTGATTCATGGACATAAGCTGCAATGCCTCAAGAAAGTTTAGTATACTCGATAAGAGAATGTGTTCAAGGATTTGGCAGCAAACCGAAGTTAGGGATATTGGTATGTAATTTTGTGGGTCCGTTCTTCTATTTTTCTTATATACCGAAGTCACCTTCACTTTTTTCTAGTTTCTTGGGACATTGTGCTTGGTGAGAGATTCATGATAAATGCAAGCTAGGTAAAGGGCCAATGCTGTAGGGCACATGCTCTGTAGACCAAAGTCTTCAGAACCCCATTCTTCTGTGCAGGGTGGTGACAGCTGCTGGCCTGCAGATATAAATCAGTGTGTGTTGGTTTTTGGTACACACTGAAATCAAACTGGGAAAAATCAAACTGGGATTCCATCCAGACCTGGTGATTTGTTGTTTTCAAAACTTTAAGTTGCTTTTCTACATCGGGTATGCTTATCTCTATGTTGTCCATATGGGAGTCTGTCCAATGGTCCAATTACAGTATGTTTGTTCGGTTCTCCTGTGAGAACAATTTCTTGAATGTGAAATTTAAAACTTCGGCTTTCATTTTCTATCTTCATTCGCCACACCAAACTGGTCAACAGGAGACTGAATGGAAGCCTTAGACCCGCTTAGCGATTTTACATACGACCAAAATTTTCTCAGGTTCTCTGCTAGATCTTTTTCTAAGGTGTGCCGGTAGTTGTTGTTATATGCTTTGCACATAGATCTTTCCCAGATGGACGAATCTCTACCAACCTTCGTTTGTCGTTGTTTGTCGTTATTTGTGACCTAGAGTGCAACAGCCTCTGCTTCCTCAGCATCATATGAATTTCATTGTTAAACCATGGTGGGTCTTTTCCAGGCTTTATCGACTTATTAGGCACATAACTCTCCAGGTCACAATTTACAGTCTGCTTAAGCTTTGCACATAATTCCTCTGCAGCCATCTTACTGTTACCAAGTGATGCCAATTCACTAAGTAAGGTGTTAATAATTGCTTATCTGATCTGTCTAGCAGAAACACCCTCCTGATTGATTAACTTTTGTAATCATAGATGCTGTAATGACATCATGTTCGCTAATCCCAGTTTCCACACTGACACTGTCAATAAGGTCCAGCCTATTTGTAGCAACAAGTTCTAAGATATTTCCATTGCATGTGGGATGCAGAGATAGCTGCTTGAGACAGTTTTCAGAAAATGTGCTCAAAAGTATTTCGCATGACTGTCTGTCTGTACCCTGTGATGAATTCATAGACATCCCAGTCTATAGTCAGCAGGTTAAAGTCTCCTCCAACTAGTATTGTATGATCTGAGTATTTACTCTCTATTGACTGCAGACTTTCTTTGAATGATTCTAGAACTGCCACAGTGGAATTGAGTGGCTGGTGAAAACATGCAACAATTAACTTTGTTTCACCTGCACCTGTTACAGGTGACTAGACGACTTCACTGTCACACTCAACTTTGATCTCAATAAAGACAATATTTCAGTCAGCTGCAATGAAAGCTCCCCCACCTATGGCCTCTAATCTGTCTTTCTGATACTTGCTAAATATCTCAATGCTTTCCACTTCAGGTTTCATCCGGCCCTTGGTCCCAAGAAAATTTGAGTGCAAGAACTTTCCTGGAGGACTGTAAATTCGTGATTTTTATTATGAATAATTCGACAGTTTATTGATAAAATTGTGATAGTTGAAATGTCTTTATTCTGAATGCCGTTTGACTTCCCTTCCTGTGAATCAACTGGCGAGTGGTCATCAGAGCATCTCGAACTACTGCATAGCCTAAAAGACCCTCATGTGCACTCCACAAGTACTTTGCTACCCAAGTAACTGCTTCCTTTCTGTAGTGCACCCCTGACATATCAAGGGAGTCCTACAAATCCCCACACGATAATGCAGGTCCAGAAATCTGCAGCCAAGACCATCATAGAGTTGACGAAGCCTGCGGTTGAGGCTCTCCACTTGGCTCCAAACCAAAGGACCCCGATCAATTCTGGGATGACGCTGCAAATTGCGAACTCTTCTCGCACCCCGCAGGCGAGAAGCCAGCAGGTTTCACCGTCTCCGTCAGCCGCCTATACGAACTGACGATAGCCACAGACCCGTGCGACAGGTGTTGTTGGTGCCGATGTGAGCCGTAACTTGCAGACGACTGCACCCAGCGTGCTTGATAACCGCCTCCATCTCCACATGTTGGATGAGGCCCCCTGGCAGACATACCGAGTGAACGTTGGCTTTCTTTCCAGTCCTGAACACTATCTGTGTAAGGGGCTTCATAACATGTCTAACATTGGACTCCCAGTAACCAGTAAACCCCTCTGCCTGTGTGCCTGCTCGTACCCTGCTGAAGGAGCAGCCATCTGTCTACTCACAGGATGAATGAGTGAGGCCAGGCAGCCAGTCTCCACATTGGCCTTCTGCCTCGAGTGTGCGAACATGTTACCACCCACCACTCACCCCGTTGCGAGGGTGGATCCACCGCACCGTGTGCATTTGGCGGTGCCTCGGAAGCAGAGTCTCTGAGCAAAACGAGTGACACCTGAGGTGTCCCGTGTGATGCACGAGATTCTCTGCCACTGCTACAGCCAGAGGCAGCAGCCTGAAGGTGGTGACTGCAGCCAACAGCACGTTCAGCTGTTCGCCAACTGCGGCCAGCTCCTCCTGCATCTCCGCACCACATGCACACATCCTAGCCATCCTAGGAAGACTAACTGAAGAAATGAACTGTAAAAGCAGACAATCCTAGATATGCGACTTGCTAACCTCGTGATGTGTCACCAGTGGATGCTGATGGGTTAGAGAGCTACATAGCTGGCTGTTCAGTAAGCAACTGTTGCACTAAAGACTGAATGAATTTACACTTACGAAACATGTGATTAGCCCTCTTTAACAGAGGAACTTGCACAAAGGTAATAAATATACTACGTGAAAAACACAGAAAAGGATAAATACTTAACATGTTGCTCTGTAGATGCACTCGTATCACAACCGAGAGCTGGAACCTGACTGACTGGCTTACAAAATGAATGGACGGTTGCTTTCAAAACAAAACGAGCAACTACTGCACTACTGACTGAATGAATTTACACTTACAAAAATGCAATATTAACCCTCTCAAACAGAGAAACATGGACGAAAGTTATTAATTTCTGTTATACATAAAGGTGAATAATATTCCTTATAATAGACAGAAACATTGTCTTTTAGGAATAAAGACCAAGGAGTGCACTGAAAGATAAATAATGCTTTTGGTTTCCATCCAGTCGCCTGAACGCAGCTTTATCAAACTTCAGTTTGAGCAGTAAGCAAAGATACCTCAGTCACAGTGTCATTCAAAGACAGCTTATCCTTGATAGCAAAGAAGTACTCAAAATGTACAGTAGTAGCAGGTGATGATTTTAACTTGCCCATTACTGATCGGGAAAACTATGCGTTATCGACAGTTAGGCCAGTCATCTGAAGTAATAAGGAAAAAAATTGTCTGACAACTGCCAACAGTTGCTCTAACAACTAGTCCCACAACCCACATTTGAAAGAAATAAACACTCTCTCTCTCTCTCTCTCTCTCTCTCTCTCATTGTTCCTGACCATGAGTTGCTGTGGCTCTGTCTGGTTGAATTGAAAAGGAGAAAACAGAAAGCACACATTTCAGATATGTATGAGAATTGGATGTACATCCTAATCTCCTTCTCCTTCCTGTATCTGTCCCTCTCCTCTTCCCCCTTCCTTTGTGTCTCTCCTCCTCATTCTCTCCCTCTCTCTGTCCATCCCCTCTACCATCTATCTTCTCTTCCCCTTCCCCTTCCCCCTCCCTCTTCATCTTCCCCTGCCCCCCCCACCCCACCCCCCTCCGTCCATCTCCTCCTCTCTGCGTTCTATATCAATTTCCTTCCACTACTCTGTCCATCTCCTCTTCCCCCTTCTCTCTGACCTTGAACCTTGTTTATTGTTATTGAAAATTCTGATAGGCCAATAAGCCATAAATAATACTTTCTGTTTCACTATTTTTTTCCAAACTTTTATTAGACTAATGTGTAAAAATCTGAAGTAAATTGGTAGAATCCTCTTTGAGGTTTGTTAACAATGTTTCCCATTTATGTATTACATATTTTTTAAAAAATAGGTATATAAAAACAGTCACATATTCAAAGCCAACATTGTGTCAAAATTTTGAATCAATTGGTGAAGAACTTTTGTAGATTTAAAATTGTGACAAATGAGTATTTGCATTTTTTCAGTGAATAACTTTTGAGGATATAAGATTCTGAACAAACAAAATTTTACATTTTCCCTGTGATTATTACATATATTGATCTGATGAATTACATTTCGCTGGGGAGATATTGAGTCTCAACTTTATCTTCGATAAGGATAGAAGCTGTTGAAAGATTTATAGGAAAATGAAATGCACTTGTGAAGAAAACTGCATACAAGATGCTAGTGTGACTAATTCTAGAGTATATCTAAAAACAAAGATGATGTGACTTACCAAACGAAAGCGCTGGCAGATCGATAGACACACAAACAAACACAAACATACACACAAAATTCAAGCTTTCGCAACCAACGGTTCCTTCATCAGGAAAGAGGGGAGGAGAGGGAAAGACGAAAGGATGTGGGTTTTAAGGGAGGGGGTAAGGAGTCATTCCAATACCGGGAGCGGAAAGACTTACCTTAGGGGGAAAAAAGGACAGGTATACACTCGCACACACACCCATATCCAACTGCACATACACAGACACAAGCAGACATTTGTAAAGGCAAAGAGTTTCGGCAGAGATGTCAGTCGAGGCAGAAGTACAGAGGCAAAGATGTTGTTGAAAGACAGGTGAGGTATGAGCGGCGGCAACTTGAAATTAGCGGAGATTGAGGCCTGGCGGATAATGAGAAGAGAGGATATACTGAAGGGCAAGTTCCCATCTCCGGAGTTCTGACAGGTTGGTGTTAGTGGGAAGTATCCAGATAACCCGGACGGTGTATCACTGTGCCAAGATGTGCTGGCCGTGCACCAAGGCATGTTTAGCCACAGGGTGATCCTCATTACCAACAAACACTGTCTGCCTGTGTCCATTCATGCGAATGGACAGTTTGTTGCTGGTCATTCCCACATAGAAAGCTTCACAGTGTAGGCAGGTCAGTTGGTAAATCACGTGGGTGCTTTCAAAAGTGGCTCTGCCTTTGATCGTGTACACCTTCCGGGTTACAGGACTGGAGTAGGTGGTGGTGGGAGGGTGCATGGGACAGGTTTTACACCGAAGGCGGTTACAAGGGTAGGAGCCAGAGGGTAGGGAAGGTGGTTTGGGGATTTCGTAGGGATGAACTAAGAGGTTACGAAGGTTGAGTGGACGGCGGAAAGACACTCTTGGTGGAGTGGGGAGATTTCATGAAGGATGGATCTCATTTCAGGGCAGGATTTGAGGAAGTCGTATCCCTGCTGGAGAGCCACATTCAGAGTCTGATCCAGTCCTGGAAAGTATCCTGTCACAAGTGGGGCACTTTTGGGGTTCTTCTGTGGGAGGTTCTGGGCTTGAGGGGATGAGGAAGTGGCTCTGGTTATTTGCTTCTGTACCAGTCGGGAGGGTAGTTGCGGGACACGATTGCTGTTTTCAGATTGTTGGTGTAATGGTTCAGGGATTCCGGACTGGAGCAGATTCGTTTGCCACGAAGACCTAGGCTGTAGGGAAGGGACCGTTTGATGTGGAATGGGTGGCAGCTGTCATAATGGAGGTACTGTTGCTTGTTGGTGGGTTTGATGTGGACGGACGTGTGAAGCTGGCCATTGGACAGGTGGAGGTCAACGTCAAGGAAAGTGGCATGGGATTTGGAGTAGGACCAGGTGAATCTGATGGAACCAAAGGAGTTGAGGTTGGAGAGGAAATTCTGGAGTTCTTCTTCACTGTGAGTCCAGATCATGAAGACGTCATCAATAAATCTGTACCAAACTTTGGGTTGGCTGGTCTGGGTAACCAAGAAGGCTACCTCTAAGCGACCCATGAATAGGTTGGCGTAGGAGGGGGCCATCCTGGTACCCATGGCTGTTCCCTATAATTGTTGGTATGTCTGGCCTTCAAAAGTGAAGAAGTTGTGAGTCAGGATGAAGCTGGCTAAGGTAATGAGGAAAGAGGTTTTAGGTAGGGTGGCAGGTGATCGGCGTGAAAGGAAGTGCTCCATCGCAGCGAGGCCCTGGACGTGCAGAATATTTGTGTATAAGGAAGTGGCATCAATGGTTACAAGGATGGTTTCCGGGGGTAACAGATTGGGTAAGGATTCCAGGCGTTCGAGAAAGTGGTTGGTGTCTTTGATGAAGGATGGGTTGAAGGTGTTGATCTACGTAGGCAGAGATACGTTCCGTGGGGGCTTGGTAACCAGCTACAATGGGGTGGCTGGGATGATTGGGTTTGTGAATTTTAGGAAGAAGGTAGAAGGGTAGGGGTGCGGGGTGTCGGTGGGGTCAGGAGGTTGATGGAGTCAGGTGAAAGGTTTCCCTCTATTATATCCATATCATTAATTCTAAAGTATTGTTCACATGTTTGGGGGCACTGTCAAGTAAGCATAACAACAGACATAGAATGAATTCAAAAAAGCACAGCTAGAATTGTAATAGTTCAGTATAGTTCATATGAAATTATAACAGAAATATGTGTGGAGGAAAAAAAGGGTAAATCTTGTGAAATACTGTTGGGTAAATTGTTGGGTTAGTTAGTGACAGTCAGATGATTTTTAATATGTAGATATGAGGTAGCCAGGGGTGATTTTTGAAGTATAAGTCTGGAATACTCAGAGAGATTTCATCCAAACTTGATGTGCACAGGAGTTACTACCTGTGGAAAAACTGAAACATTGTGGTGCCAGGACACACATACAATTATAGATGGATTTTATTCCTTTTCCTGTCTAATGTAGGGTTGGGACAAGTAAGTAATTGGACCATGCCTCGTTCACAGCTACTGTAACCTAAAAGTATCAGTTCTTCCAATAACCAGTGGAACAGTGAGGTTTCATTATTAGTGGGAATGGCATTTGCTTACAGATCTTCATCTCCTAGCTGTCAATAAAACACCTTCCCTGAAACTTAAAAGAATTTCAATCATCATGGGAAAAATCAAATGTTGCAGAAATATATGTCACCATAAACACCTTATGTGAGAGAGGACCAAAATTCCATTGTCCAGTGGCATGTGAAAAAGCATTTTACACATCAAAATTGTAATTTTGCTCAGAATTGCATTTGATAACATATTTGCCTGGAAAAGCACTAATACTATTGGCCGGTTAATTTCAGTGTGGAATAGGAATACCATTGGCACACCACAAATATAGTGGTTCAGAACACCCAGTTGCGTATTCCTCTAAAACACAGAATCTCACATAGTTAAATTATGTGCATATGGAGGAGGACAAACTGTTGCAATTACTTTTGCAGTTCATAAATTTTGTATACATGCTTATATGATGTTAATTCCTACTGATAAAATACTATAAACATTGCTGGTCTTATTTTGGCAGGTCATTCTTACCCATTAAATTTGCGCAAAGGTTGCCGGGCTGGGATTTGATTATGAGTACTTCTTTTTACAGTATTTACAGTATACAGAAATTGATTGGCACACAAAGGTGGATGCCTTGTTTAGGCTCCCAACTGACCCCAGCCTAGTCACTGGAAGAGTTCCTATTAGTGGTGCTGACTAAAGCCAAAGAATCCATCCTTTCATGAAGAGTAATGAACTAGATTAAGTGTGGCTGGAACATGTTGTCATGAACATACTTCATTTTGGCAGACTATTTCACTTATGGGATTGTCTGTCACTATTCACTGGAGTCTTTATCGTAATTACTGTCTCTCAGTGCCAGAATTTTGCTTTTATTGTGTGCTGACAGCTCGAGAATTGCATGAATGAAAGTGATGCCAGGACTATCGACCCACATTTGATAAGGATATAGAGGACTCTGAGCATCTGGTGTGGTCATGTACTAAATGCATGTTGCAAGAAAATGGTCCCACTGGAGACTTTTTTCTGCCTCGCCCCAAGTGACAGACCAATGGGAGTGTCTTTCATGTAAATTTTACCACACTATTCTTAAACTCAGTGTGGATCATAGCAGTGGATGCCTTTTCAAAATTCTCGTGTTGAATTCAATTTGCTTTAGTGAAAACAACCATCAGGTGACTGAACCAAGTCTTTGCAATTGAGGACATGCCCTGAACTATAATACTGAATAATGGCCTACAGTTTACCTTAGCATTCATTGCCGATTTCCATGTCCAGTAAGGAACCCAACATTTACTAGCTATTTCATCATCTTTAGTCAAGTGGTGAACCAGAGTGCTTGGTTTAAGACATTTGAAGACCAAATGGGAAAAGGGGTCAATGCATTCTACACAGATGTGCCAATTATTTTTTGAGTAAATATGAGGCCGCTTCTATCATCAGCAGGAGCTTAGAAGAATTGCTACATGGCATATAAACATTAATACTGGTCTACTTCCTAGTTGCACAGCATGTTACCCAGCCGACTGTTGACAAGTGATGTCACATTATTGTTACACTGTGGACCAGGTTGATGTCAGCAGCTATCACAAGGACTCTGGGTCACGTCTCCCTGATGGTGACCAATGACCACCAGTTCAGTGCCACCAAACCAGCTCTATCCTGGACAGCAGCAGCAGCAGCAGCAGTCACAGCAGCCAGCATCCAATTGATGGTGCAATTTCAGACTACAGATGCCGAAGCTGCTTGTACCATCTCCCTGTCCAGGGCAGCATTGACAGTACCATTGATGATGCTGTTCAGAGGTGCCTATAAATTGAACATTGGTAATTCTTCCACAGCCATCAGCACCAGCAGCAGCAGAGATCACACTGTTCACTGCATATGAAGATTTCCAGGAGACAACTTGCACTTCTTCACCTCTGACTTTGTCAGGTGTAGAGATGGCTCCACTTTAAACAGCAACTCCTGCAGATACACAAACAGCTGTTTCCTCCTTTCTTCACAATTTCAGGGGGTAAAAATATTTACATATTTTATCCAACACGTAATCGACTGATTTGGAGGTCAAGATAATGATACAGTTTGTGCAGTAGCATGTGTAGTGTGCTGTGCATCAAACCCCAACACCTATTTGAAGTAGAAACGCCACGTGGTCATGTGGTCCACATAGATGCAGTGGGAGCAGCCAGCAAACCTGTGTCCCGTGTTGCACACAAGTTTTTATCTAACAAATCTGTGGGCAAGAGGCTGGGCTGTTGAAATGGTACTGGATTGGAATTGTGGTCTAACTGGCCTGTTTATTTTGTGCTAATGGTATTTATGCCTTTATCAGTTACCAGTAAGTGTTTTCTGTTTGTTCGAATTTATCTTGTGTGTGTTTCACAAGAGCAACATATTGTTAACAGAATAATTTTGAGGTTGCTTCCACAGTATTATGTGAGTTTGAAGCTGATATAAAAGTTACTGCTTTGTAGTTGGAATTATGGCAAAAATAACTAGCAGTTAAGTTTGTGCCCATATTTCGCAAACCAGTCAGCCTGAAGCATAAAAGAGAGGGTCACGTCTCACAATGAAAGCACAAGTTTGTCAGGCTTGCCACAGTGACACATCATCTTCCTCCTCAGGTTTTGAGAAAAGGCAAATCCCATTGTGATCATAATCTAAATCCCTTATCTTAAATGTTTCTCCAAACACTCGTGTGTTTCCTGCAAGTTTTGGTATGTCCATCCTTTAGATTGGAGGTTTGAGGGACTTCAGACATTCACTTGTGTAATAAAATGGAACACCTACAGCCATTCTTATAATGTTATTTATTATATGGCTACCAGTTTTGGTGCTTCAGTGCACCATCTTCAGCCCTTAACTGTCGCTGAGGGGGTTAACTCCAGTTGTTATTACCTAACAGTTAGTAGTTGATGGTTGGAGACACCATCCCTCCCTCATTCAAATGATGAATCAGGATTAATGACTTGCTGTCACAAGGCCCAAATGACGAAGAAAATTGCATCCACTAATCCTAATGCTATGTTAACTACGTTTCAAAGCATGTACTGCTCAATCCCCATAACTACCCACAGCGTGGCCTGTTTTTCCGGATGACAACAAAGGACATTGCTCAGCTTGTTGCCACTGTTACCACTCCAGCACAGTGCCACAGCAGCTGTTTCTGGGCACTGATCTTTGGCTGACAGCTGGATTGGATTCTGGCTACAGCTACTGTAGTCTCTGAGGTTTCACGTATGCAACAATCTTAAATGTCGATGGATTCGACACTTTTGCTGTCTGTGGAGCTGATGCCACATATGGGTAAAAGATACTGAATTGACCACCAAATTGAGTGGCAAGTTCAGTGAGATAATTTGACACCTTTCACCAAGGGTGGTACAGCCAGTGATGGACACAACAGTGGACCAATCTGCAGTGAGATCAACTGGCAAATTCAGTAGGAGATGGCTCACTAGACACTGCTGGCAGTTCAGGGGTGAATCAAGTGATAAGGAAGTCATTCATGTAATATCTTACTTGACAGACTTTTTGAATGGTCCTAAGCTATAGTAGTACTTGGTCCTGATATGCCTGTGTTTAGTATAAGGGTAGTTTGAAAATTTTTTGGAATGGAATAGAAAAAAGTACTTACATTAGTGAAACTTTTTTTGTTTTTCAATGTTGTCTCCTTGTAGATTAATGCACTTGGTCCAATGATGTTCCAGTGCCTTGATCCCATTTCAGAAATGAGTTTCCTCCAGGCCTGCAAAATAGTTTCAGCTCTGGCTATAAATTCTTCGTTTGAAATGAATCTTCGTCCACCAAGAGTTCTGGGAAGAGATGGAAGTCTGACGGAGTGATATCATGTGAATAAGGCAGGTGTGGCAACAATTTATACCTTAGTTCCTGGAATTTTGCCATGGCAACAGCACGTGTGTGGGTGCATGTCAAGAGTCGCAGATAATTTTTTCATTTCTAATTCTTCAGTTAAAATGTGATATACCCTTTCATGTGACATCTGGGAAGCATGAAAAATTTCACGCACTTTCAATCAGCGATCCTCCATGACCATTTTGTGCACTTTTGCAATGATTTCTGGATTTGTGACACATCTTGGCCGACCACTGCGCAAATCATCATCTAAGATCTCCCAACCAAATTTAAATTCATTGATCCACTTGGCAACAGTTGAATATGAAGGAGCAGAGTCCCACAGTGTATTCTGGAAATCAGCATGAATGTTCTTTCCTTTCATACCTTTCTGTACGAAATACTTAATCACTGCTCGAATCTCGATTTTTTTCATCTTCACAAATCACTACGTAGGAACAACAACAGAGCCACATCACTGCCACAGCTCTCTTCCAGGAGCACTGACGTGGCACATGTTTACAGGCAACATTCCAATGAATATCATGTGAGCAACTCGTTGCACTAGTGCTGACCTCTCGTGATGATTCCGAGAACTTTTCAAGCCACTCTCCTATTCAGACTCTGATCTAACAGTGCCTGGACTCTGATTGCATGTTTAATTGAGTGCTGATAGTACTGATTTCTGTATTTGCAGTGCAAAAAATAGTACTGTTTTTAACAACAAAAGCTTATGCCACAGTATCGTAATTTTTACAAATAGCTCCAAATTGCCTGACCAAGTGAAACTAAATAGCTCACTGTAAACATTGGCAGCAGCTGCCACCATTACTTTATAACTGTTCATGAGTCTTGATGGTAACAGTCTTCGTCTACATTGATCTGAAGACAAATTGATAGCAAACTGAATTATTTTTCTCGTGATGCTGACATTGTTTCCGAGTGATTTTTACCATTTTCATTGATGGCTGTTATTATGTAGTAATGATCTTTTTTAGCTTCTATTGATGAAGTCGATATAGATGTCCTCTTCACACACACACACACACACACACACACACACACACACACAATTGAAACACAAAGAAGAAGTTGTGTGATATAAACGAAAGTTGGTAAGGTTGTTTCTACATCTGAAAGATGATGTCTATTCAAATTTCGTACCAGTCGCATAAGATTGCACTGAAATGTGTTAAGTGGTTTCAAGTGAGAGCTTGTTGGAGGACAGGGTGGAGGTCTGTTGTTTTTTTCTGATGAAAGCTAGTTCTGCCTCAGTGCTAGTGATATCCATGAGTCGGTCAGGAGGCAACCATTTCAGGGCCTGCAATGAACCTGTTTGCTTGCTAGACACACTGGACTTACATGTAGAGTTATGGTCTGGGGTGCAATTTCATATGACAGCAGGAGCACTCTCGTGGATATCCCACGCACCCTGACTGCAAATTTGTACATCAATCTGGTGCATCCCAGGGGGTGTCTCCAACAGGATGACACTTATTCACATACCTCTGTTGTAAACAACATGCTCTACAGAGTGTTGACATTACCTTGGCCTGCTCGATCATCAGATCTGTCTCCAATCAAGCACATGTGGCACATTATCGGACGACAGCTCCAGTGTTATCCACAACTAACATTAACCATCCTTGTATTGACCATCCAAGTGCAACAGGTATGGAAGTCATCCCACAAACTGACATCAGGCACCTGTACAACACAATGCATGCTCGTTTGCATGTTTGCATTCACGCCAATAAACTGGTAAGAGCATGCATATACAGAGAGATGTAAACAGGCAGAATACAACATTGTGGTCGGCAATGACTACGTAAGACAACAAGTATCTGGTGCAGTTGTTAGATCAGTTACTGCTGCTACAATGGCAAGTTATTAAGATTTAAATGAGTTTGAACATTTTGTTATTGTCGGCGTACGAGTGATGGGACACAGCATCTTGGAGGTTGCGATGAAGTGGGGATTTTCCTGTACAAACATTTCACACATGTGCCGTGAATATCAGGAATTCAGTAAAACATCGAATCTCCAACATTGCTGCGGCCGGAAAAAGATCCTGCAAGAATGGGACCATTGACGACTGAAGAGAATCGTTCAGCGTGACTGAAGTACAACTCTTCTGCAAATTGCTGCACACTTCAAAGCTGGGCCATCAACAAGTGTCAGCATGCGAACTATTCAAGGAAAGATAATTGATATTGGCTTTCAGAGCTGAAGGCCCACTCGTGTACCATTGATGACTGCATGACACAATGCCTGGGCCCTCCAATACTGACATTGAACTGTTGATGACTCTGAAACAGGAAAAACATGTTTTTTCAGCACACTCCACTAGAGGTATGTTGTGTGGGAATAATATTGGTCTGCCATATGGCCTTACCACACTATGCTGCTATAGGACTTCTGCTGGCAGCGCTCAGGTCTGGTAATACAAGATGCCAGCAGAGACGCCAGAGGAATGCTTTCAGTCTGCGCTTAGTAGAAGAGTTGGTAGGTTTGTGTGTGCAAGATTGAAATAACAGTAGAATACATAAAAAGTGGTTCTGTGTACATCTCTTCATTGCTAATTGTGTCATAATTGAGTTACCTCACATGCTATAGAATGATGTAAGAAATTACTGTGCAAAATTTTTCAGTTTTGTGAGAATGTCAGTCTGTTCATTTGACGAGTTAGTGGAGAGCTCCCAAGATTAGTTAATGAAAATAGAGACTGTTTTAAGGAAAGTGTTCTCACCAGAAGGAAAATTTTGTGACCTATCTAATTGGTAGCTAATTATTTGTTGCATGCAGTTATATTTACAGTTTTAGTTGTAACTGTAAAGTATACAGTGTTGCTGTGATTAAACTTTCACTATTTAGGATGTTCCTCATGGAAGACAAGTGATGATAGGCCAGAAAACTGCGCGGAAAAATTCGTAAGGACATGTGTAAGAGAAATATCGAATAAACCATTGAAAGAAACACACATTAACTCCCACATGAGAGGATAACATTTGTTAATTTGTTCTATGTTTACATTCCAGGTTACAAACGTTGCTCAATGTGATGGCCACAACAGCCTGGAAGTGCACTAGAGATACCTTTTTACAGTTGTTCGCAGCAATTTTCGAATGGTGGACTGTGGAATGTTCAGCTGTCATGACACATCCTGTGCACTGCTTGAAGATTGCATGTTGCATTGACCATTCTCAGCCATGGCAACAATAACATCTTCAACAATTTGTGGTGGAATTGGCTGTCAACCTCTCCGAGGAACAATCCCCAAATTGCCAGTTAATGCGAACTTCTGAATTGTTCTTCTACACCAGTGCGGGAAAAGGAAATCCCTGTATTCCTGTATTGCATCAATACTAATGAAGAGCAGCATCACTATTGCTGTTGTTTTGATAAAACTGCTTTAGTGGTAATGCCCTGCTCACCTCGTCCCAACTCATGTTGACTGTCTGTTGTGTACATAGTTCCGCGTAGTCAGCGTGTACACAACTTTCCCAATAGAGCGTGCCCCGCTAAGCACAACAGCGCAGGCGCAGCACTCGTCCGTCTTCGCACTATGAGATGGCGCTGCCATAAAGACGGACCAAATTGTGCTTCCGCGTATTAATATGTAACGCAGCCAATGAGATTGCTGTTAACGTAGAACCTTTTCTCCTTGCGGACCACACTCGCACAGTGATACCTGAACGCGCGAGGTATTATAATGAGTGTACAGACCTCTGATTAATCAGTCTGTATTTATCTGCACCTGTCTGTACCAGTCTACATTAGTCTGTACCAGTCTATAGTCAAGATTCAGTCTGCGCCTAATAAGATTATCATATTCCTGTACATAGCCATGAAGAGAAATGAATAGACACTTTGTCAAGTATCAGAGATATGTGAGAATAAGATTAACGTACCAAGACCAAAGGAACTTCAGATTGTCAATTGTAAATAGCATCCAGAACCAAGTTAAGTTATTTTTATGCTTGTTATTATTTTAATAAATGTGTGTGAAAATTAATCAAGTTCTGTTTAAAGTTGGTCACCGTCAGTCTGCCACTCTAAGCGCGCAAGTGGCATTTCTATCGTCTGACCTTACGGCAGAAGATAAACACGCCACGATAAGACCACGAGACATATTGCTGACACTCGCCTACTTCGCTAGAGCGACACGTCAAATAATCTGATGGTGTGTGTACCGAAGGTCTTACAGTACGCACACCACACTGTCTGCAACTGTAATGAGCAGTGATGCTTGTGTTTCAACCCTATGATGCTGTACCCATATTGGCATGTAACAGCAAGTCATGACACTAGCACTACTAACATTGCAAAGCCTGCAGCACAAAGTCTGACCTTCAATCCTATAAAATTGGGTACCAATACAGTAAATAGTTGTTGGCCTACAGTGGCTCAAGTAACAATAGTTTAAATAACTGCCCTGTACATAGCAGTGATAGTTCAGTTTTTATTACTAAACTACAGTGCTATAAATAGAAATTCAAATTATAAATGTTTTAGAGAAAAAGTAGGAAACCTGTGTTATTTGTTAACATATCTTATTTATTAAAATAATTCTAGGATTCCTGATGTATCAGGCCACTAGCATCACTTGCTGCGGAAGGAGATGTAGCTGTGCTATTTCAATGTGATGAAAACTTCTTTTGATGAAAACTTCTATATCCTGGATGGTAAAATATGGTTTTTCTGTGGTGTAAAGTTCTTGTGATAGGAGTGGAGTGTCAGGAACAGGCTGTGAGGAAATTAAGGATTGATAATTTCCAAAAACTCCAGCCAGCCAGAGTCCAAAAATTGTATTATTATAAGTTGCTTAAACATGACTGGAATATGGAGTTGGGTATTCTTCAAACTGGTCTTTATTTATGGTGCTTATAATTTCCAACACCTTTTTTCCAGTTCGCATTTTGAATTGTCTTGAGATGGAGTGTCCCAAGTTGCTGATCTCATCTGAATCTCGCAAATAAAAGATTCAGTCTCAAAACAATCCCACAGGCAAAAAAGATGAGGTAAGAAGGAGTGGCAGTTGGTAGGTCTGTTGGCATCCTGGTGCAGGAGTGATGATAAACCACTGTGTGCTCCATTTGCAATGCTGCCAGAGTGGCAGGCTTGCTTGCAGAAGCTCGAGGTAGCCACTCACCACCACCACCACCACCAACACCGCCACCACCACTTCTTCCCTCTTACTTGGGGATTTCAAAGTGCACCACTCCATGTGGGGAAGTACCACTTCATCTGGTAGGGGCCATCTGATTCACCAGCTTCTTTTCGATATTGATCTGTGTCTTCTCAATTATGGTACTCCTGTCCACTTCAGTGCTGCCCATGGCTCCTTTCCGGCTATCATACTTACCATTTCTTCTGCCAGTCTTGTGTGGCTTCACTACAGTGGTCACTACACGATGATTTTTGTGGCAGTAACCACTATCTAGTGACCCTTTAACCTCTTTGTCACCACCCAAAAAACTAATTACCTCGTTGGGCCCTTCCAAAAGCTGACTGGCAGTTAGATGCCACTGCATTTACCTTCATCGCCCCTGTCAGATTGCATTGAAGAGGTTGTGGGAGACGTCCTGCCGCTTGGGCCCGGGAGACCCTCGACCCTACCACCTTTTCCAGTTGCTTCTATCATCCCTCTTTTACTCTGTTTTAATTGCTTTTGCTTTCAGATGCAGTTTCCCCTTTTTCTGACACACACTAGATTCTGTATTATTGTTAATTCTGTTGAATAGTGGGTGCTGTTCCCCCCCCCCCCCCCCTTTTCCCAGCCACCGTATGTGCTACAATTGATACTTAAACTGACACTGCAGGTATAGCGCAGTCTGTGGTGTAATGGACTCGTTGGTTCAAATTTTCCCGTAATTTATTATTTCTCTTTCAATCTTGAAATAACTACATCTTGTAATTATAAAACGCATCATCATTTTTGAGGAATAATGCACGTCTTCTTGTTTCTAATTACACTACTGGCTATTAAAATTGCTACACCAAGAAGAAATGCAGATGATAAACGGGTATTCATTGGACAAATATATTATACTAGAACTGACATGTGATTACATTTTCACGCAGTTTGGGTGCATAGATCCTGAGAAATCAGAACCAAGAACAACCACCTCTGGCCTTGGGGCAGGACAGCTGTGGGAGGGATAGCTCTTGTTGCATACACAACCTTGGGGTACACTCGCCTGGCTGCGCCCACCTACTGCCTTGATTATTTGTCTCTCCTTGTTTTATTATTGATGGACCAACTGATGCTCGTTATATTTTTAGTGTTTTCACTTTTACTGTCTGAATCTTCTGACTAGAATCAAACAATAGAAAATCCAGGATGGATGTTGCATCTGATCTACAGCACTTCACTGTTTGACGCCCGTGCCCAACTATCCCTCCCCTTTCCTTCCCCACCCTCCTCAATACCCCCCTCCAGTTGCCACTCCCATCAAGCACTGGTGCTGCTGCTCACAGTAATTGGTTTCAGTTGCCTGACACTGCAGTCGTGTGTGTGTGTGTGTGTGTGTGTGTGTGTGTTGTCGTCGTCGTCGTCTATTTTTACAAAGGCCTTACTGACCGAAAGCTTTATTTGTGACAGTCTTTTTGTAGTGCCTATCTGCGACTCGGCATTTTCTGACTAGAAGGTATTCTACTCTGTAACTGTTTTCACCCTCAAACAGGTTGGTGGGGATCGGATGGGGTAGTGTTTCTCTTGTCACATATGAGCCATGGGAGACACATCACATGCTCTGACCCATCTACGTAAAATATTCCTTTGATCTGGCATTAGTATTGTTCAGTGCGTAGATTTTACCACCCTATGTACTTTCATCATCTAATCACATTTCTTGTGGACATCACTGATTCCAGATGAACTACCTCTTGACTGAGGGACTGATGACTTCATTGTTTTGTTCCTTAACCCCTAACCAACTGATAAATGTGTTGCCTTCCAACAGAGCACTCCTGTAATAACAATAAATAGAACAGCAATCACAGTGATAAATAGTAGTACAAGAAATAAAAGAAGAATTGAAACAATTTTTAATGTGTGTGTTCAGAGCATTAGGTAACAGCTACTCATTTCCATACAAAGTAACTGAGACAAGAAACTTCAGTAGTGTATACTAATAACAAATCTGTAAAAATGTTGTGTCTGTCTGTCTATCTGTTTGAACATGCTAATCTCCAAAACGACTAGAAAAGTTTTCATGGAGTTTTCACTGGTAGTTTGAGTTTAGCTGGGGGCAACGTAAAGGTTTTATTTAATCCAAACTGGATAACAAATAGAAAAAATAAGAAAAGAGAACATAATGTAAATTTTATCTAAAATTGTCTGCTCAGCTTAGTAGTTTGGATGTTTAATCATCATGGCATAGTACACCAAAGAACCAATAGAGGGTACTGTTAGTTTGGTAGTAGTCTACACCAAAGAGGCACTAGATTGCACTGCTAGTTGCTTTAACTAAGTGACAGATGTATTTTTGGAAGTTCATGTAGTGACAGAATTACGTGCTATGTTCTTATCTTTATGAATACAAACTAACAGTGAATTTATTTGGCTAGGATGTACAGACTTACTGATTTTGCTTTGCGTATTAAAAACATAACAACAGTGCATTGCTTTTTTCGATATGTTTTATTTATATTATTCGCTAGTGAAAACTAATTTATTAAATTTTCTTTGTGATTTGGGTGCCCACTGATTGCATCTTGGTTTTGTTTTGTTTACAAATAAAAATGCCTAGAAAATGGTCAAGTATTTCTGAATACACCAGAACAACTTAAAGACTGAGGACTGTAGAGTCTGAAGAATCCAATGAAGATCATGAGGCAAGACTTGCTGTGACTCTAGAACATCAGGTTTTAACCCGATATTTGGAACTCCTGAGAGTGTCGTACATTATTTCATTTCTCAAAACCTATCACTCACAGAGGCTTAAAGTTACTTCTGTCCAACATAGCATCATAAGAGCAGAAATTTTAATGAGAAGTTTCACAGGCGAGCATGTTTAAGTACCATGAACTCTGTTTATTCCTAACAGATTACCATTTTGCTTTAAACTTGTACAATTTCCACTGAGCTTGTGTTATGCCATGACCTCAAAAAAGCAAGGCCAGAGGCTGTATGTTGTGGTTGTGGACTTTAGTGTCAATTACTTTCCACTAGGTCAGGTCTAGGTGGCTCCCTCCCGTGTTACTGGAAAAAAAAACCAAGCTCTTTTGTCCATGCCCCCAATCGTGCTACTTCAAATGTTGTGTATAAGAAGTTTTCTAAGTTAAAAATAAATTCCACATGTTTGAAGTCTGAGGGAAAGCTATAAATAAAAATCTAGGCAACATGGGTTTCTCAGCTAACGTGATAATATAATTGATGTTACGTGGTAAGTACTTAAGGCTTCAGCTGTTTGCATGTCTTTATGCTCTGAACTTTAGCAATTCACTGTGAGATATTTGGGTAGCAATGTTATTTAAAGCTGCCTAGGAATCAGGATTTGTAGATGCAAATCGAAGGCCCACATCTACATTATTGTTAACCGTATTATCAGTGTTTATAGAACGCTCTAATACAACATGTTTTGGTTACTAAACTCTTGGTTTTTGCAATTAGCTGATTATCTTTTGAAAAGTTTGTTAGGTAGATAACACAGTTCATGTCACATTATGAAATGAGCACTGCCTCTACTTAGGTTAGTACATGGCTGTTTAATTTTTGTGCAAAAGTCTGGGAACTGTTTGTAAACATGATTGCCAGTGTCCTTATTGTCCCAGGTCTGGTTCTCCACCATTTAATTTGAAATTGATTTATGATTTAGTGCTAATTGATGTAGCATATCTTTTCACTGTTCTCTTACTGCAGCAAATTGCGTGGCTTCTCCATGCCTGACAATTACAATGGCAGAATACATTTCCAGAGTCACTGAAATGCTTCTAATAATAATGTATAAAACACCCCTGTTAATCTCATCATACCTCACTGCATACACCATAGGTATGATTACACAAGGTGCTAGTGCAATTGTAGGGCCAACATGGTTTCTGTGAATCCAACTGTGACCATAAAGATGGCCCTGTTGTATAACCTCACTGCTGGCAATGGCAGTTATTAAGCCGCAGTTGCTACTTGAACTGGCTTGTGCATAATTTTACAAACTTTTTCTTTTCAATTTCGTTTTTTATCCAAATTAAAGTGTAAATACCTACTTGCCTGAATCCTATGACTGAAAAACCCTCTTAGTATGCTGGCCATAAAGATGTGGCTTGTGGGTGACTACCAATAAAAAGCCTGATCCAAAGTATTATCTGCATTCTGCCTGACCAGTCTATCAAGGAAGGGAAGACTGGTATCCTTTACCACCTCCATAGTGAACTGAATATTCAGGTGGATTGAATTTAATGTTCTGAAATGGTGTGCAAATTCTCTCTGCCATGAGACCAAATTACAAATGTGCCATCTGCATATGTATAGAAAATGTCTATAGAAAACATGAATTTGAACACTAATTCCAGATCAACTACTTCTTGATTGTGATACTGATGACTTCATTGTATGGTCCCTTAATCCCTAACCAGTGTTTGCCAAAGTAGTGGATCACATTAATTCTCCTGCCATCAGTCACATCAAGCAATGAGATATTTTAGTCTTATTCATGAGAGTATCCATTAAACTTTCTGACAGTTAGATTTTGTTTCTAAAAAATTATCTAGGTTTCATTTAAGTGTCACATAAACAGTTTTGGCATTTTCTTGGTGTTGGTTGGTGGGCAATGTTTTATGGGCTCAGTCTGACAGTCTTTCATTTCAGTTGTACCCTGTAAATGAAATCTGTTCAAAATATTGACAGCTGTCAATAATGCTACCCAGCTGCATTCCTAAAACTTTGCTGGGAGAAGCTCAGATATAATAAAATCCTTGTAGAATCTGATGATGATAGTAGTTAGCATCATCAATAAATTTTATTGAAAAGATTGTTCTCCTTCAAATTTTCAACCAGAAAATCTGATGTGGGCTGGCAGGAAAGAACTTTATTCATCAATAAAGAAATAATACTGTATGTTTGTTTGCAGGACACCATCTTCTGCAGCAGCTCATATAAGAGGGTTGCCCAGAAAGTAATACACTACATTTTTTTCTCAGTTAAAAGCAATGCTAATAATGCAAAACACAGTGTTTGTGTTATTTGAAGTCTCCTAAGTGAGTGAGTCTCCTAAGTGAGTGTGCCAAGTTTCTGCCACTTCTGACAGATAGCGTAGCTACAGGACATTTCAAAATGCCGTTTGTAGGTGCCATCATTCACTGCAGAGAAAGAAACTGTGGGGAATATTCATAAACACTTGAGCAAAATCTATGGAGCGTCTGCTCTCACCGGAAGTACAGTTAGTCACCGAGCACGGAGGGTGAGGTTATCAGAAGGCGGTTCGATGGAGCTCCACGATTTGCAGTGGTTGGGGAGACCATCCACGGCTATCATACTTGACATGTTGCAGCGAGCTGATGTAATTCGCGTGAACGGACGCATTACGACTCGGCAGTTGGCACTGCATCTGTCAATTAACAAAGTAAGTGTGGCTACAATTATCCACACTCTTGGATGTTCAAAAGTGTGTGCAAGATGGGTCCCTCAGTGTCTGACGGTGGATCACAAATCACACAGAAAAAACATTTGTCTTGATTTGTTGCAACATTTTGAAGCTGAGGGGAAGGCCTTCTTTTCCTGGTTTATGACAGTTGATGAAACCTGGGTTAACAATTTTGAGCCCGAAACAAAACGACAATCGATGGAATGGCGCCATTCCCATTTCCCACAGAAGAAAAAATTCAAAGCAACTGCTTCCACCTGGAAGGTCATCATCACCGTGTTCTGGGACTGTGATGAGATACCAAGAGGTGGTACCATTAATTCAGAAGCTTATGTCAACACATTAACAAAACTCAAGACATGCTTCCAGCGATTTCGGTGCCACAGCAACCCAGGAGATGTTTTACTGCAACGCGATAATGCTCGGCTCCCCCCACAAGTCTGAGGACTGCTGAACACATCGAAAAACAGGATTGGACAGTGTTACCCCAGCCGCCGTACACCCCTTCCACTTCCACTTGTTTGGGCCATTAAAGGCCACCATTTGTGGAAGACATTTTGAGGACAATAAGTAGGTGATTCACACTGTGAAGCACTGGCTCCGCCACCAGGACAAGGGTATGTACTGACAGGGCATACACACCCTTGTTTTGCACTGGAGGAAGGCCTTAGAACAGGATGGAGATTATGTGGAAAAATAGGATGTGTTTATAAAACACCATTCTTTCGTGTGTGTAATTGTCATTATGTTCTATAAAGAATTATTGAAGAAAAAATTGCGGTGCATTACTTTCTGGGCATCCCTCGTAATCATTGTTATTATTTTTTCCATCTTAAGCTTATGGCAATGGAGTTTGAGGACAAAAGAAACTTGATTGCACCTTCAGTTTTGGCAGTTTTTTGCATTTTTGAATCCACATTTTTTGCACTGCATTGGTATTTTTTCTTCATGTCACATTTTTAAAACTTCATAAGATAAATCATATTCCACCTGAAGTTGGAAGAACACATCTCAGACTACATAAAATTGTCCAACATGCAAAGTTTAATGGCATGTGCAGATCATATAATACAGCTAAATATATTAATGTACAGGTTAAAAATAGTTCTGGCAGTGCACAGAATACAAAACAAATAGCTCATAAAATCTGGCTAAATAATTAAATCAAAGCTCTTTATTGCAAATACCAAGTCCTTAATGGGGAGCTACATAAAGCACATCTTAATCTTATGAAAGTTCTGAATAATGTTGCTGTTTTCTCCCAACTTGTTTTCAAGGTTGAAAGTTGCTCGTATACAAAGGCTGAGTGCCGAACATGTGAAACTACAGTATTATTTCTTTTGTGAAATTTTACAAAAATGAACCAAATTGGAAAAAAAAACACCAACACCAGAGCGAGTTATGAAAAGATGAAGAATTTCGAAAAGTAAAGTGCAGCAAATTTACTTTCATCCTCGACCTCCACCAAAAAGGGAGTAAAAACACAGTTTACCTCAGAAAGTGTTTTGTAAATAAAATTTCAGTCAGCCTAAGACAAAAAAAAAATTGAATGAAGAAAGAAGGTAGGGTTTTGAATTTTGTTGTCCAATAAGTTTTTGACATGATAAATACACCGGAGATTTGAAAGCCAGGAAAATGGATGTTGTCATGCTATTCAAAGAGCATAATTCTGACCTTACACTGTATTCATTTGTATGGTGAAGAAAACATCAGCCATGGAAGCAGTTAAAAATTATCAGCTGAGTCTAGAGGTGGTCTAGAGGTTCCTGCATGGCCATCACAGATTTGACAAAATTTTGCCTGATAATTCACATGTGTACCCCACAAACAGTGGTAAAGTTTCACAGTTACTTATTCAGTATTTCCAGAGATTAGTTTGACCCTAGAGCAGAGCTATCAACAGTGCACCCGAGTGTTTTTGACAACTTTGTGACATAATATCTCTGGCAATATTTTCTTGAAAGAAAGAAAATTAGGCTATTTTGTAAATTTTTTGCACTCTTACAAGCAAAATAATAATGAAGATTTTTTGAGAAACTTTCATGTTGATAATTTCAAGAAAAGCACATACTTAAAAGGGATTGGATTATAAAATTTCGTTTTCCTACTGCAATCCATTAGTGTACAACCTAAGCGTAAAGTTTATGATTTTTCTAAAAGTGTCAAATATGGCTATTTTTGGCCCAGCTTTACAAGAAAGAGTCTTCTGCTAACACTTTTAAATCGTTTTCATTAGAAAGTATATGTTCTTAACAACCAAAAAACTAGATTTGGTTTTCCAGTGTGAGCGTAAGACGCTAAAAGACGATGACGAGGTGAAGGTGCATTGAAAATGGGCCCATATTCCACTGGTACTCAAAGTAAATTTGACATTTATGTTCTACAGTTGTTTAGTTATCTCTGGGTGGGTAAGGCAATATCAAATGTCTTGATGACTAGGAAATGAGGTAAAGTCCGAATAACTTAAAGAACTTCAAAAGGGGTGTCTTTTTTTCACGTCTAATTGTCACATATTTCAGTCTATTTTCTGCTATTATTGCAAAATCAAACTGGTTGTAAACTTCACAGTATTATTACAGCCACAAAAGAAGAGAAAACTAATGTTTTTATTGGATTCCTTATTAAATCTCATTCTTTATAAAAAGAATTTTGTAGAATTGAATGCTGTAAAGATGTCAAAAAAATTACCTATTTGCAGTTTTTATGACTCAAGCTCATTCCCTAGCCATCAGGATTTTGATATTATCTTCCACAGAGAATACTGAACAATTTTACAACAAAATCCTTTAGATGGCCATCTTTCACACCTCTACCTTGTCATTGTGTTTTAGGACTTTATATGCTTACATTGCAAAACTAAATCTAGTTTTTAGTTTGTTTAGAACATGATCTTTCTAATGAAAATGGTGTAAAAAGATGTGGCAAAAGTTTTTTTTTTGTGTAAAAGTGGGCCAAAAATAGCAATTTGTTAACTACGGGTCATTCCATGTCAAATCAACCAATTGTACTACATGATTTGAACCATGACCTCTCAGATTTGGATGAATTTTTTTTTCCAGGTAATGTATCCACTAACACTAGTTTAAATTTGAAATTTCAAATTTTTCTGACCTTTGGTTTTTTAGTTTCAAGGGTTTAAAAATCAAAAGAACCTCTGTTTTTGATCAATCGATCATTGTTTTAAAATGCTGTAGCTCAAAAACTATACAACCTAGAGAACTCAAACTTGCACCATTGTTTTCCTCTAAAAATTCCCTTCAATTTGATATTAACATGACTATGCTACCTAAATCTGAAAATTTTAAACTATTCCAAAAAACATTTTTTGAAATTTCCAAAATACGTACACTCGGATTTTTTTATAAAAATTAAATGTTTTTTCCAGTCTAACTGACTACATGCATGCAAAATTTCAAGATGGGATCTCAATGGGTTCGTTTATAAAATAATATTTTTCTAGCGCAATACACACTAGTGAGGTGAAAAGCAGACTATTTCTAGGCTATGAATACTAAGGTACGCCTATGTAATTCTTAAAAACTTAAATTATTATGTTAGTCTTTTTATGCAACATTACCCTCTTATTGTTTGTTAATTCATTAAATGATACAGTGTTATTTTAATTTAATGTTCATGATTCTTTTAACTATGCATCAGAAGGAAGTGAACAGATTTTAATTGGTAATTTACGTGCTACTAGTTAAAATTTTGAATAAAGCCACTCACCTTCATCCTTAGTTGTAAAAGACATAGATTATCTTTTTCTTGTTTTTCCAGTGTTATTTGTAATCATTTACAACAAGTTCCTTATTTTAGAAATTGGCTTATAAGTAATTTCACTTGGGAAAAAGATTAACTTGTTGATATTTGCATGGATAGAACTGTATTTCTAATACTGATTGGTATTTACAAAGTTAATACTCATGGTATTTATACAGCTTAGTGTTTAGTGAGGGCAGGTGTAACATAATCTAAACATGCTTCTTTTATGATCTTTTAAGATATTTTTCTAAAGCAAGAGAAGACAACTTCATTTCTATAGCACTTAAAGTGTAGGTTCTTCCCATAGCTGTTGTTGGATTCGCTGTTTGTAAAAGAGTATCTCCTGGTACATCTAATATATCTCTTGGTTGTGGATAGTAAAAAGACTGGGCTGGACCCTTTGGGTGTTAAAAATTTGTTCTGTACATGTCATTGTATTTTTCTTCAATGCATCCTAGCCACCAAGAGTCATCATATGCCACTGTCACAAAACCAGCAGCAATATTTTCCATATGTGGCAATGTTATTTGGTTCAGTGTTGTCACGTATTCAAGAGAATCATCCAGACTAAAATGATAAGGCTTGACAGTAATTTGACTCTCTGTGCAGGGTTTATGTGAGTGAAACTTTTGTGTTCCCATAATCACTTTTGATTCACTAAACTGAGGAAGTAAGTATTCTTTGGTCAGTTCATAGTTCTCTGTTGTGCAATATTCAAAGTCAGTGTGTTTTATGTTTTCCATGGCAAATACATAAAGTGATTTGGGTGTTAAGATTTGTTGATCATGTGGCCTTTGTAAGCTGGCTTTAGCAGCTAGCTGCTTAACAGTTCCATCAAGGCCATCGCATGCACTCTTGCCATGGGATGCTGCAAAGAACTCCCACTCTACCTCAACTTCAAAATCAGTTTTATGCAAACACAAATTAAGGAAGTTTTTCTTATTTTTATATTGTGCAATGCTGCCATCAGAAAAGTAAGTAAGCTTTTTAAGTGCAAAAGGCAAGGTTTGCTTTATGATTTCTAGCAGTTTTTTCTGGAATACATAGAAAGCGACTGTATTATGTTTCAGGCAATCTGATATGAAGACATACTCCAGATGTTTTAGTTTTCCCTCCCATTTATAATATATGATGAAAGGATGCAGTGTAGCTTGGGTGGTAGTCCAGTGGAATGATTGTATTTAATCTTGTACTATGAAAGAGTAGTTTTCTGCAAAATCACAGTTGATTACTACATGGCCTTCAGTTAAATTGTACTTGATTTTGCCGTAGTATTCTTTCTGCTGACTAGCTATAAATGAATGAGTTTTTACCTTCATTAGAGTGTCCAAAAACTCATTCATAAAGTCATCAGTACTTTTTACTACAGTTTCCATCAAACACCTTTCTACAGTTACCCACTTTTTGTAGGTAACTTCATCAATCATATCGTCTGTGAACTTTGCATTCAATAGATCTTTAAGTCTAGAGACACCAGGACATTCTTTACAAATATCCAGAAAACATTGTTGCGATGGTGGATTGTACATCATCTTGACTAGGCAGGAATGATAAGATTTCAAAGCAGTTTTATCTCCATCCAAAACAAAATTTTGCATCTTAGCACCATTCATCATTAGCTTAATGATTTGTTGTAAGGTACACACACAAACAGTATGTGTGCCACATCTTCCAGCCAGGGTACAGTTCCTTGGTCTTAATTTGCAAGGCTTGGAAAACCCAATTTTGTTTGCAGGGATCTTTTCCTTAAATAATTGGTATATTTCTTGCAAATTTGCCAACTCTAGCCTCTTTTGAACATGGATCTTTCCATCTTTACTTCTTATGGTCACACAATCTTTTTTCCCCGGCATCATTCTACTAATGTCGTCAGAATTGTAGACGTCTTTTACACAGTCAACAATATTCTCATTTAGAGTTCTTCCAGGTTTAGGATTAAGATTTGGCAAAATTCCTTTTTCTTTTACTAACAGTTTTACTGCACGAGCCATGTAGTTTGTCACTCCAAATTCTTCTTCTATTTACTGACAGCTACAACTCATAGGTAAGATAGACAAAATCATCATGTTTTTGCTTCTTTTTGTTGTTTGGCAAACTTTTCTTTTAATTGTTCAATAATCTCCGATTAATCTTTGGAATGTTCAGTAATAACTTCTTCAGAGCTCGATTCTGGTACTAAGTTCTTTTCTAAGATAGACTTTATTTTATCAAGTTTTTTCTTTGTATAGGTAGGCACCACAAACTTTTTCTCCTGTAGCGGTGACTCGTCAATGAGTTGCAGTGATTTGTTCAAATAGTCTACGGAAGATTGAGGATCAATAAAACAAAACTGCTGGCAGGTCGATAGACACACAAACAAGCACAAACATACACACAAAATTCAAGCTTTCGCAACCAACGGTTGCTTCATCAGGAAAGAGGGAAGGAGAGGGAAAGACGAAAGGATGTGGGTTTTAAGGGAGAGGGTAAGGAGTCATTCCAATCCCGGGAACGGAAAGACTTACCTTAGGGGGAAAAAAGGACAGGTATACACTCGTACACACACCCATATCCAACTGCACATACACAGACACAAGCAGTTATCAGGCATTCTTTTATTTTCATAGTGGTGTAGCATGCCCGGTGCAGCATGCTGGGGGGTGAGTGAGTGGACCATGGGACCCGGGGCAAGCACTTTTGACAATGAACTTTAACTGATTTCAATACCTGGCGTATTGAGGCAGGCATGCCTCTCGTTGTTGACCCTGGCTGGAACTGATGAACAGGTGGCGGCTTTCACCTGGTGCTGCTGAGCCAGCACCTTGCACTGCTTAGGCATGTAGCCAACAGCCATTGATGTCAGGAGACGCCTCTCGGTTCCACACATGGCTGCAGTGCTGACGTGTGGTGTCTGCTGTTTGTGAGGTACAACTCACTGCCCTCAATCAGAAGCCAATCAGCAGATGGTGCTGTGATACCAAGTCCCATTAGGGATTCAGCGTTGGCGGTGGCACACGTGGATAGTAGGACAGTGACACAAGTCCCATGAAGGATTCAGTGCAGATGGCAGGTGCAGCCGGGTGTTGAATCCGTGGCTGTAGCCGTCTGAACCCAGTCATCTAGCTGTGTGGCATTGCTCTGGTACTGTGGTGGTACTGCTGGCTTCCGGCAATGACAGTTGATCCAGGCTTTAAAATCCAGACTTCTTTATATGCCTCTAGTGCCAATTTGTTTCACTAAAATCTGGCACCTAGTTATGTTATCATAACAAAAGACTTGCCCTGGTGTGGCAACATTGCCACACTTCCTACACAGTTATTGCTGTACAGTGCCATTTACCACTGAGCTCGGCTAACCTCGCTGCACAATCCACTGGTGTGTCTGTTACTGTGACCCATGTGGCACTACACTGGCAACTACTGACCCGCAGCTATTAACACAATGCTCTATGGCACATCGACATTACTTCTTCTTACTTTGGTAAAGACAGAATTATCTCGTCAAACACTGGGTTGCTGCACTACAGCGCCCTCCCCTACAGAGAAGACTTGGTCACTCTGGTATTACCCCTGTTGAGTTCTTTATTGTAATTACTTTTACCCCTAATTCATAAAATGAGTATCCAACACTAAATCGACTACTCTTAATTACAGTGTTAATCCGTGACCCATAAATCTATCTTTCATCTCCCACGTGAGGTATTCAATCTGAAGGTACTTGTTTTAGCCCTGGGTTGGCCTACCGTACAGCTTGCCGTTTCAAATACTTGAGAACTAGGCAGAACAAAATCAGTCACTGTGGTGTGATGTTCACCTGCTTGATTTCTTTGTTGAGGGCCTCAGTATCAATGTACTGCATTGTAATACTGGCTGAAAAATAGGGGATGGGGTGAAAGTTCAACACTGACTACTTTAAATTATGTGCAGACAGTTGCACAGTTGCGTTTCATAGTTCTTTACTTTCACTGTTCACATTACATGGCCAGTTAACTATTTGCAAATTTTGATAAGCCTCATTAATAGGTTGCAGGCAAACATCAGCATATTGTTACAATAGTTTACTGTTGAATATCTATAGCAGTAAAAACCGAACCACACAGTTCAGTTCTTGCAGAATAATATGGTACATATTGAAGAGACACTGTCATTGTTTTAACACACGGCCTATTTGTGTTGCACGTATTTCACGGTTAAGTTGATGCGTTGTTGTTGATCTGACCAATACATTATGAAACAATTACTGATTTGACCCTATAACAAAATATATTAACTAGGAATAGTCAAAATAAATTAGGAAATTGATGACATACATAAAACTAGGCACAAAATTAGATCTGGTGCTATATCCTTTAAAATTGAGGGCCAACCTTTCTCTTGCATGAAAATGCAGATTATACTCACATATGTTAATAGTAATTAGTCAAATATGAAAAAATGAATTTTAAGGGGGCAGATGGCAAAACAAGAGAGGAAGTAAAAAGATCCCAGCTTGTTTCGTCACAGTGCCACTAGCAACTGTCAAGGTTAAAGTTGCCTGATGTTTACTAACATGATGCAACAATTGTTTTGAGTGATCCACCCCTCATGAGCTGCTGTCATCCTGCTTAATGAACGGTCCAGGATAGATTCACGGCTACTGTTAAGAAAATTAGTTCGGTTTGGACAATACCTCTGGAGGTTCATCTGGCCAACACAGCTGTGGCTGTGTTACATGTAGTAGAGTAAGTTCTGTCACAGTTGAAATGTCAATCTTGTAATATCGAACATGACCTGTTGATTAACAGTCCACTACCTTGTAATTTCAAACATCTTGCCCCATGAGTTCCCCTTGTTCATAGCAACTAGCAACCAAGACTGTGTCATTGTACGCTGAGTATATCCAATGTAAACCTGCCTTCTGAAAATTTGGTTCCAGTACAATCACATATTAATGCAAGGACACTCTTCTATTTTACCCCTGAAGAGTTGCGTGATGCATGTACTACTGTTTGTCACAATTTCACAAGTTGGACATGTGGTGACTATCCCTCTCTGGCATTGCTTGAGCTCACCCTTGGTTATCGTCGCACACAGATCCCTATTTTCCACCTCTAGCAGCACCCCTTCCTGTCCTGCTTGCAGAAATTTCCCAACTTCTGCTAAATTTACTGGATGAGTGCACAGTGTTAAACTAGAACACCGTGTGCTTACCCACTGCCAGTACCTTCACTGATACATACAATTGCGTGCTATCCATTGTTACACACACTGTAGCACCACGGTAGTAGAACGATAAGTTCTTACTGCTCAGTTCCATCACTAGCTGTAATTCTGATGGCAGTTCTCTTTGCACTCTCCTCAGGCTTCTCAAATACTCTTCAGGTGACAGCAAGGCAGGATTTAACTACCCATGTAGTGCTTGATTGATGGATTCCTGCAAACTCATTAAGTCCACTCACACATCCCACATACTATCCCCCAGTGACTGCAGTAGCCTCGTCAGCATTATTCTGCATCCAGTACCTGCATTTGAGTTTGTACTGCTTCCAAGTCCCAGTTCAGATTGCTAGCTGAGGCCCTGACATAATCCACAACTTCCTTAGTCAGTTACCAGAGCATGTGTGTGCTGTTTAGCATCCCACTCTCCAAGATACACTCCTGGAAATTGAAATAAGAACACCGTGAATTCATTGTCCCAGGAAGGGGAAACTTTATTGACACATTCCTGGGGTCAGATACATCACATGATCACACTGACAGAACCACAGGCACATAGACACAGGCAACAGAGCATGCACAATGTCGGCACTAGTACAGTGTATATCCACCTTTCGCAGCAATGCAGGCTGCTATTCTCCCATGGAGACGATCGTAGAGATGCTGGATGTAGTCCTGTGGAACGGCTTGCCATGCCATTTCCACCTGGCGCCTCAGTTGGACCAGCGTTCGTGCTGGACGTGCAGACCGCGTGAGACGACGCTTCATCCAGTCCCAAACATGCTCAATGGGGGACAGATCCGGAGATCTTGCTGGCCAGGGTAGTTGACTTACACCTTCTAGAGCACGTTGGGTGGCACGGGATACATGCGGACGTGCATTGTCCTGTTGGAACAGCAAGTTCCCTTGCCGGTCTAGGAATGGTAGAACGATGGGTTCGATGACGGTTTGGATGTACCGTGCACTATTCAGTGTCCCCTCGACGATCACCAGTGGTGTACGGCCAGTGTAGGAGATCGCTCCCCACACCATGATGCCGGGTGTTGGCCCTGTGTGCCTCGGTCGTATGCAGTCCTGATTGTGGCGCTCACCTGCACGGCGCCAAACACGCATACGACCATCATTGGCACCAAGGCAGAAGCGACTCTCATCGCTGAAGACGACACGTCTCCATTCGTCCCTCCATTCACGCCTGTCACGACACCACTGGAGGCGGGCTGCACGATGTTGGGGCGTGAGCGGAAGACGGCCTAACGGTGTGCGGGACCGTAGCCCAGCTTCATGGAGACGGTTGCGAATGGTCCTCGCCGATACCCCAGGAGCAACAGTGTCCCTAATTTGCTGGGAAGTGGCGGTGCGGTCCCCTAAGGCACTGCGTAGGATCCTACGGTCTTGGCGTGCATCCGTGCGTCGCTGCGGTCCGGTCCCAGGTCGACGGGCACGTGCACCTTCCGCCGACCACTGGCGACAACTTCGATGTACTGTGGAGACCTCACGCCCCACGTGTTGAGCAATTCGGCGGTACGTCCACCCGGCCTCCCGCATGCCCACTATACGCCCTCGCTCAAAGTCCGTCAACTGCACATACGGTTCACGTCCACGCTGTCGCGGCATGCTACCAGTGTTAAAGACTGCGATGGAGCTCCGTATGCCACGGCAAACTGGCAGACACTGACGGCGGCGGTGCACAAATGCTGCGCAGCTAGCGCCATTCGACGGCCAACACCGCGGTTCCTGGTGTGTCCGCTGTGCCGTGCGTGTGATCATTGCTTGTACAGCCCTCTCGCAGTGTCCGGAGCAAGTATGGTGGGTCTGACACACCGGTGTCAATGTGTTCTTTTTTCCATTTCCAGGAGTGTATGTGTGGAGTGCCACTCCACAGTTACTTTATTTGCTCCTGCTAACCCTTTCACAGCCTCTGCTGTTCCATTCAACTTGCTTACATCGCTTGCAACTGCTGTCCCAACAATGGTCTTCAGTGTTTTACTACCAGCAGCTATACATCCCCTTCTTACTCTCTTGGAGTTGTGTGGAACCACACCAATCACCTCCTGCATCTACTCCTTCAATCATCCACATGTCTCAAGCAAAGTCCTGTTGTCCTTTGAGGTCTCTCTGAGCCTCCCACTGTCAGCTGTTGTATCCCGGAAAACACTTTGTCCAGCCTCCTAATTCCATTCCACAACTCCCATATAATGTACACTAAACCTCATGACCACCTGCAGCTGGGTAGCACCACATCTGGTTGCCTGGAAAACAAAACTCCAGGTGATGATTTTGCAGTGGCCTTACTCTGCCGCCAGTGAAGAGGTACAGCACCACTAAAACTATCATTCTTAGTCTTGAGCCTTTCTTCCATGTGGCAACCTGAGGACAGCAATGAATATACCCCCCCCTCCCCCCCCTCACAAATACTGCTGGCTCCAAACAGCACTTCTCAATACACTTATCGAAAAAACCTGACACAACACACACACATAACTTCATCTGAAATGGTGTTATTACTGTATACTATACACAAAAGAAAAATATTCAGAAATTGCCAAAATCACACCATCACACCACATATCAGTTAATACCTTGGCCTTAATGCATAACAAGCCTGAGGTTTCTGGAGCTCTGACTCCTGTTACTCATTCTTCCTTTTTTGCCTCTCTTCTTGGTTTTACCAGTATCTCTCTTGGAATAATCTCCAGTGCACCCTTGAATGCTTGTAGATGCCCAACATGTACAATTTTTATCCTTGTCAGCAGCTGCAGCTTCAAATTTATTGGTGACGTAGTTTCCGTTACTTGGTACTGTGTTGCATACTTCTTTGTCTTTCTGTTTGGGGTATTTTGGCTTGACAATACCCACTCATTGACCCAGTTCATACTGAGGTTATGTCCCCAGTCGTTTCACTGCCTCTTCCTGCTTCTTCAGTGCCTTAGTATTAGCTTGCTGGACCTTTCTCCATACTTCTCTCACTGTTCTAGCAAATTCCCATACCATCTCTTCTTTCCTGCCTCCCTTCTGGTAAATCATGTCAAATGATGGCATGTTTTTCCAGCACACCATCTCAGATGGTGACAACTCTGTGCAAGGGTGTACTTTGCAGTTGTATGCAGTCACTATGAAGGAGAGATATGTGCCCCAATCTGAAAGGCGTGAGTTCGTGTAACTACTAAGCATCTTCCCAATTGTCCAATGAACCCATTCTGCCCTTCCATTAGCTTGTGGGTGAAGTGGACTGGTTCTCAGTTTTTCACCTGTAGTAACAAGCACAACTCTTTCATCATGTCTGACATGAAGTCCGTCCCCTGGTCTGTAGTTATCATCTCTGGCATCCCAAAGTTCAGTATCCACAGTATCCACCTATTCACAAACACTTGTGTGACCTGTTGGTCCGGCATCAGCACCTACTCGATGTAATGAGAGCGAATTGTCTATTATTGTCAGCACAAAATGATTACCAGCTGGTGTTTATTTGAATAGGCCTAACATGTTCACCCCAATGAAACTGAATGGTCCATTGCTTCTGGCAGCCTCTGTAACAGTTATTTGCTTCAGACTCAAATCTGCTCACTGTGCGCAATCCACACAATTCCTGATGTATAGATCATCATCATCATCATCATCATCTTCTTCTTCTTCTTCTTCTTCTTCATCTTTCCTTCCCTCCCTCCAGCACTTTTGTGCCACTCTGCGATTCATCGCCCACATCCCTCTTTGCGTAATAAAATATAATCATACATCTCATGTAACACTTCTAGCTTCGCCTTGGCTGCCACCAACACTTGTGGTTCCAGTCTCATCTCTGCATAATATCTCATCATGCATGCTAAATAGCTATTGTTTGCCATACTGTTTACATTCTTCGTCGGTGCTCTGTGCTGTTTGCCATGTCCGAAGGTTGTGACTCGGTGCCTGCAATACAGGTATTTTATCTTAGACCATTTGCATTTTTTGTTACTTCCCTGGTGTGTGGGTTACTTCAAATTGCACTGAATTTCGATGACCATGTCGTCAGGCTATTGGATGGGCCATTCAAACCTAGTAACCACTTCAAAACAGCATGGTTCATTACTACCTTGAACTCCCTTCTGAAAAGGTAACACTGGAAGTACATCACTTCTTATATCAAGCTAAGCATTTCCCTCTTTATTATAGAATAATTCCTTTCCATTCCTTTCAACTGTCTTGAAGCGGAGTCAAAGAGGATGTTCTTGACCATCGCTGACGTGGCCCATAACACACCCAAGAGCATGATTCATTGCGTCACATAATAATATGGACTCCACCTGAAAATCTGGAAACACCAACACCGGACTCGATGTCAGTACTCTCCTCGATTTGACAAATACTTCCTGGCATTCTTCTGACCATACAAACTTTAACCCCCTTCTTAAACAACTCTGTAAATCATCCAGCAATATCTGCGTATCCTTTCACAAATTTCCTATAATAGTTTGCGAGACTGAGAAAAGATTGCAATTCCTTGGTAGTTCGTGGCACAGGAAACTGTCGGACTGCTTGTGTTAACCCCAGATGGGTCCCCAAACTGCTCTTATTAATGATATAGCCCAGATAGTTAACCTCCTCCAGAGCAAAGTGTCATTTATCCTTGCTGAGAGTCAAATGGGCCGCTTGTAATATCTTGAACCCTTCCCCCAGACATTGTCTATGACCTTGCATAGCCCTTGAAAAGGTAATTATATCATCAAGATATACGAGACACTGATGTTGTTTCAGTCCCTTCAGCACTCCATATGGCAACTGGTGGAATGTTACCAAGGCATTCTTCAACCAAAATGCCATCCTTATATATTGATAGTACCCTGAAGGTGCTGAAAATGCTGTTTTCAATCTATCTTCCAGAGCAATTTCTAAGTGATGGTATCCATTGCTTAAGTTCATTGTTGAAAAGTGCTGGCTTTGCCCTAGATTGTCTATTGTCTCTGTAATGTTTGGAGTTGGGTAGGAATCTATCATAATCCTACTATTCAAATGATGGTAATCATAACAAAACCAATACTTCTTTGAGCTGTCCATAGACTTCTTCAGCACAATCTGACTTCCTGCTCCCAGGGACTAGTACTTTCTTCTATAATGCCATCATCCAACTGTTGATTTATAATACATTTGTAATAGATGTTGATTTATAAATTCCTCTAAAACTGATTGCAGGAGTCATCATCTTCTGTACAGCCTCCGATACACCAGTGCATTGTTCCCTGCCAGGATCTGGTGGTGTGTTACCTGCATACCAGGCAGTGCTTCTGCCAGAAAAACAAATCATGAAATTCAAGCAACAGGTCCTCCATCTGTGACCTCTCTGTCTTCACTAAATACTTCAATTTCTCACTCAAAGCAGTCCTAATAGAGTCTCGTGCCTCATCATAGCCAACACCCCCTCTGTGGCAATCTTCCTCATCTGGAATCTGTAGTGTAGCCAATAACATTTCCTTTAACAATTTCTTCAGCCCAAAATTATCCACATTGATGGGCACTTCTTTGTCTTTGTCCATCTCTTGTGCATGTATAATACTACATTTCACCAAACAACATGCTGTATCCAGTACCTCACTACCCTCCAGCAGTTCAGTTACACATACCATATCAACTGGCAGTTCAGGTTACACATTCAGCTGTAGCAACTTTACTGTGCCTCTGGGCACACAGTGTAGGGTTCAAGCCGTACTGTGATTGCTCACGGTTTAACTGATTTGTTTTGTGCATTAGAAATTCCTCACAGAGATTAACATTGACAACAGTTTCCCCTTGTTGAAATATCTTCGCACTAAGTTCCACTATACAGTGCCGAAGGACAATTATGGCAGGTCCTGTGGGAAGTCCGGCCCTAGGATCATGCTGTAGCCCTCACTTACATGAGACACCACTTCCACACATTGCACAATCTGGGTTGCCTCAAACAGAAAACTCATCACTACTGACCACAGTAGTTATATATTACTATCCCCAACCCCACATGAGCTATAAAATGGTGGATTCCATTGCTTCTTATCCATTCTCTTGAAGCCTCTAACACAAGCAACCCTCTGTCCAGCAAAACTTGTATTTCCTACCATCTGCTACAACCATTATGGCACATTCCACCTCTGCATTTGTTTTTACTGAATTTATTTTTACGGGGAACTCCTGTTGGCAGCCGTGGAGGGGTCCCCCTAAGTTTAATGGACCCTTTCTTCCCCACAGACTACCTTTGTTACCACCCCTATATCCTTATCAGTGACCTAAACCTTCGTTTTGATCATTCCCATTAAATTGTTGGCAACCCCTGTTAATCCCATCACTCCGTTGTGCCTGGTAGCACTGCCTCTGTTCTGTTTCTTCACAGTTAAAATACTTCACATTTGGTGCCAACACATGTCGTTGATACCTATACGTGTCAATCTACCAATTTCCTGCTATTCCAGTGCTAACCTACCCACAGCAAGGAGACCTTCAGGCTCCCCCTTGCACACTCTTTCCCGCCAAACCCATCAGGAAAACACTGAGTGCTTGTTGCTCAGCCTCCTGCAGTACCACTTCATTCACTTTGTCAGTCTGTGACAGTTCGTAGGTGTGAACATTCAACTTCCTAATGCAATCTGTGAAATTCTCTACTGCCTCATTATACCATCAGGACATAACACGCAACTGCTGCTGAAAAATCAGCACATTATTCTGCTTCCTCTACTGGTGTTCCAACCCATGGCTCAGTTCATCAAAAGTCCGTGTTGCGTAATACTTCTTTGAACAGCTTTGCTTCTCCTGTCAAACATAACCTTGCAATCTGTAATATTTGCTTATAATAATCTTCTTGGGTCTGCTGCCAGATCATGAAGTCATCTTGATACAATATTTCCGTGGTCCACCTGCCCATTATCTTCAGGTAAGTACGCTGTTGTATGAGCTCCCCGGCTTTGCTGATCTGACCAATCCCCTAAGTTGGACAAAAACTTGATCTTTTACAGATGCTACCACATTCTCGGCTGCCCTATCAGAGAAGAGAGAAACAAGTTTAGCTGCCCCCCCCCCCCACCCCCCCAATAGAGCCTGAGATATCAACAATTCTATGTCTTGATCTTTCTCTGCTTACCCATTATTTACAACACCGTTAGTCACTTGCAACTGAGCTACCTGTTTAACTAACAATTGCAAAGCCTCCTCATTGGTGACATCTCATGTTCTGACATTGCCTCTGCCTCAACTTCACTCATTTTCACAACTTAGAAAAACAAAGAGAAATAATAAAACTAATATAGAACAGGTAGATGTAGAGTACTCTATCAACCTGCTTCTTCTGACTAATCATGTGCCACCTGTACACTCTATACTGTTTGGCTTTGTACCAAAATGATTATGTGTAAAGGAATTGACTGCTATTGATTCAGCACAGGGACAGAGTGCCCAAGTAAATTACTCTAGTACAATACACAGTCATCAACCATTCATTCCAGAATTTCACGTAAACTATGATAAACCAGCCAGCTCCTCCGGTCTTGTAAAGGTAACCATCTTATAATTACGTCCTCTGAACTTTGACCCCATGACTATCACTAAACAAGAGCAAAAATAGTCTTACTCTCCCTAATAACAATACTGTGGGCTGTGGCTCGGATAATGCACTGTGGGAATGGTGGCCCTCTGCTGTCAATTGCAGCAACATCCGGCCTCTAGATGCCCCTCTATAATGTTGGAGGGATGCTTACAGAGACGAGGGGGTCTGTCGCCAATAACTGTTAACAGTTACAAAGAACTTTTATTGATTTTGATACATGCTGTAGTGAGGCAGGCAAGCCTCTGATCATTGACGTGCTGGCTGGGGCTGATGAATGAGCAGCAGCTTCTGACTGGCTGCCTGGTGCTGCTGAGCAGGCATCTCAAGCTAGTGAGACCAGCAGCTTTGGTAGGCCACAACCATTGACGTCAAGGGTGCATAATGTTGTATTGCAACGGCATCTACTTGGGAGATGGCACCCTCAGCTCCACACATGGCCATGGTGACAGCTTGTGGAGTCTGCGTGTGCAAGCTACAACTTGCTATTCTCAGACATAAGTCAGCTGGCAGCTGGCTCTGTGACACCAAGTCCCACTACGGAGGCAGAAGGCACAGATGACAGGTCGCCACAGCAGTGACACAACATCCTGTGAAGGACTTAGTGCAGACAACAGTCACAGCCTGGGTTATATATCGCCAGTACCCATTTTTTTCCCTAAAATCTGGCACCTAATCATGTTGCCATAACACCAGACATGCTATCGTGTTGTGACACCCCGACATTTGCTGCACAGTTACCGCTTACTGCTGAGTTTTGCTATACTTGCTGCGCAGTCCAGTGGTTTGACCTCACATTGCCACACTGGCAGCCAACAACCCACAGTTGTTGACACAACACACTATGGTACTTGCATGCTAGTTCTTCTCAGTTTTGTTAAAGACTAATAATGTTTTTTTCAGAGACTGGGTTACAGCAGTACACTTAGTTTTAAAAAGTGTTTAAACTCCTTGCATGACCAAAACTCTTTAAATGTGATCAGTAACCTTGTTAATACAAGGGAGCAAAATTTTCCTGTTGACACCCATTGTTCCTCATTAGCCCTGGAATTCTCTCTTCTGGATGTCACACTCACTCCACCTTCTAATTGGAGTAACAATTTTTCTTTTTTCTTAAAAATGTTCCATCAGTAACTGAGTCCTTCTTGTAAATAAAGCATCTTTTTTGTCTTCAGTGATGGCTAGATTGGCTAATTTCCTTATTGAAGTATCAGTCTGTGTGTGTTGCTCCTCTGTAAACCAAAAATGGTAGGATAAAGTAACGAACATAACAGCAAACATAATTATACCCAAGATTTGCAATACATGGACTAACATAGCTGTATTTACAGCGTTACACAATCTTATCCGGAAATACAGAAGCGTCCGATCTTACCCGTCGGCTTTGACCCATGACGTCACAAATACCGCGGAAACGACTATAAACAATTCCAATATGGCGGATATAAAAACATCGCATACGTATTGTAAACACTGAAATACACAAGTTTCACAAAAAGCCTAATGACTGTAACGGGACAAGCGTGGGAAATTAGGGGTTTTTGGGTGCGGAGAAACTAAATATACAGAAATGTAGCCACCGACCGCCATTCAAAACCCCGCAAAACAACGAAATAAATCAACATCACAAAACTGACCAAATACCAAAAAACACATTCCTATCCATAATCGGACACTTCCCTTAACCTATATAGCTCAACAGAACCTACCGATCACATCCCCCAATAGAAAACTAAGAAACGAAAGCTTCCCTTACACCTACATACATCGGCACTTATGCAGTTTAGCAGGTACGGAAAAAATTTTTCATTTTTTTTCAAAATTTGATCATCATGTGTCGTTATGCGGTGGGGGGAGTCTGCAGTGCCCCCCCATCCCCCCACAGGCTTCATTAGTGTCAAATCAATATTTTCGAATCATAGGCGGCCGCTGCCGCGGCCGCATTCCAAAAAAAAACTCCCAACCTAACCTCAAGTGGGCTACGCTACAGATCAATATGTTCATCAAATTGCTTCATATTACGTATACATGTTCATTAGTGTCAAATCAATATTTTCGAATCATAGGCGGCCGCTGCCGCGGCCGCATTCCAAAAAAAAAAACTCCCAACCTAACCTCAAGTGGGCTACGCTACAGATCAATATGTTCATCAAATTGCTTCATATTACGTATACATGTTCATTAGTGTCAAATCAATATTTTCGAATCACAGGCGGCCGCTGCCGCGGCCGCATTCCAAAAAAAAACTCCCAACCTAACCTCGTATTCAGGGCTACGCTACAGATCAACCGAACCACAACCAAATACACTCAATAACAAACTCACCCGACGTACAGCAATGAGCATTAAATTAACCATTAACTCACTAATAGAAATTCCGCTTCAAATCCAACACCTGAGCAACAGAAAACTGACCCCACCACACGAAACAAACGAAAACCATGAACACACCACCAGAGAGCACGACAAACAAAAACAAGACATCTACAAACACGCCACAATCGCAAATCAAACTCCGCGCCGTAATGACGTCACACACCACAACACGCTTACGTCACGGGTCAAAGCCGACGGGTAAGATCGGACGCTTCTGTTGACCCTCTTATCCTTCAGTACAATAAGTGGTGCTATACTTCAGACGTGCCAACTCTCCCGATGTAAGCGGGAGACTCCCGATTTTTCCTTCTTCCTCCCGATCTCCCGACAATGAAGACCGATCTCCCGATTTTCAGAGCAGTTTCAATACTTTCCTTACTATTTGAAAATCCTGCGCCTTCGAAATATTGGTGGATGACAAGGTATGGCTGCTACTTGTCTATGTTAACTTGGTAGATTGGTGCGGTGGCTGTCGGGAGCGGCAGTAGGCGTAGCTCGCGCTTCGTATCTACAAGGAAGTACGGAACTTATCGTTGGCAGCGTTTGAGATACTAATGAATGAATGTCTTTCAACTAGTGCCAATTTCCTCCGCTTCTGGTAGCACCAGCGCAATCGTAAAGTTATCGTGGATAAGGAGTAGTCGATAGTTGTTCCAAGCGAAGTGATTAGCATTGTTGTGTCTAAAAGGCAGTGTTACCAAGTTAGGGGATTTCCCCCAAAATTTAGGGGGAATTAAGCTGCCTAGGGGGAAGTTAGAGAAATAAAGGTTTCAGGGGGAAAAATATTTAGGGTTACTACCCTCCCCTCCCTGCCCCTCCGTTCGACATTTTCATTCTTGACTCCCATTTACCGCCCGACTACCCTACTTGCTTACTCGACGGCGTGATAAATTATTTAGGGGAATCTGAAGTGCAATATAGGGGGAAACGGTGCGCGAGGGTTGGCATCACTGCTAAAAGACCCTTGTCTAGAACGTAGGATCGTTGTGTTCTCAGTTCTGTTGCGCGATTTGTGTATTCAGTTGTAGTTCTTGGCTGCGTATAATGGAGGTGTTTATTATTTTTCGTGCAGAATGGCGAAGAAATATGATGCAGTGTTCAGAAACGTGTATAAGGAACAGTTTCCGTGTTTAAGTGAATCGAGGAAGGGACAAACTTACGCATTTTGTAGTGTGTGTAGATGTGACCTTTCAGTAGCTCATGGCGGGAAATGCGACATTCTTAAACATGTGCAAACTAAAAAACACCAGGAGAGCGTCTGTTGTGTAGAACGGAACCAGAAACTTAACTTCTCGTGTAAACCCCAAAATGTAGATTCTGTGACGAATGCGGAGGCTTTATTTACCGCATTTATTGTAGAACATAACTTACCTATAAACTGTGCCGACCACGCTTGGCCTTTGTTTCGCAAAATGTTTCCCGATTCTGAAATTGCGAAACGTTATGGGTGCGCCAGAACAAAAACGACCGCTATCCTTACGGAAATGTGCATGGAAGAAAAAGCGAAAGTTATTACGCACTTTTTTTGCAGTCCAATCCATTCGCTATTGCTATCGATGGTAGTAATAAAACGTACTTTAAGTTACATCCTATTATCGTATCGCTCTTCACCCCTGAACTCCGTGAAATTCAAAATTGCCTGCTCTCTGTGTCTAATTTAAAAGCTAATATTGCTGATCTTCTACTTTCAGCTTTACGGGAATTCCGTATTCCATTAAAAAACTGTCTGGCTTTTGTCGCCGATAATGCTCCTGTAATGATAGGGCTAAAAAAGGGTGTGGCAGGATGTTTGAAGCAAGAAATTGCTAACTTAATCATTGTAGGCTGTTTTTGTCACTTAATTAATCTTGCTGCTGAGAAGGGGGCGGTATGTTTGCCTTTAAACCTTGAAGAAAATATTATTGACATATTTTATTATTTCGAAAGGAGTACAAAGAGGAAAGAAAAATTTAGAAAGTTCCAAACTTTACACGACACAGAAATGAGGAAAATTCTGAAACATGTGCCTACACGATGGTTATCGTTGAAAAGATGTTTGGATAGGATTTTGGAATAGTGGGACCCTTTGGTTAGTTTGTTCAAGAGTGAAATTGTAAGTATGGATTCTGAAGTGGAAACTTAGAAGAATTATAAAATAAAATTCCAAAACATATCCAAAATGTAGCTGTGTCTACTTCATATCACAAGTCCAAGCACTGTGATAAGATTTCACCACTCTCCTCACTTAAAAGTAAAACCCAATCATCAGTTTTACAGAAAACCATTGACACTGTGGACCATGCTTTATCATGTGAGGTATGACTGTTCATGTTTCTGTCGTCAAATTTACATAATTATTTATTTCTTTTCCTTCCAAGTTTTATGCCTGTCTTTGAGAGCCCAAATGTAGCTCTTCAGTCAAGTGCCCCACATATCCACTTACTGAGGTCAATTTTGGAGGAACTATTGAAGAATGTGATGGCAAGATTTGTGAGACTACTTATTATTAAAAACCTCCAGCTCTCTTATTGATGTAGATTATCACACTCCAGCAAATCAAAAGGATGATTGTGATCTGATGATAGGGAATTATACATTTGCTTTGGTGACCACTTTGAAGCCTGAGGAAAGGTCTATATTCCGTAAGTCTGTAAGAAAATGTTTATCATCATGTGATTACATGATACACAAATTTCCATTCAAAGATGAAGTTTTAATGCATGCAGAAGTTGCAAATATTTCTATAATTGGCAAAGCATAATTTTCCAGCCTTAGATTTTTCATAAACAGATTTCCTAATATTCTGCCTAGTTCTGTAACTTTCAGCTGGAAGAAACCAACTTGGCAGCAGAGAGAATTGATGTTTAGTGGGCGTTGGTAGGTCAGAAGAAATTGGCTGATGGGGTTCTTCAAAATGATAAACTTGCAAAGGTGATGCTGGCCATTTTGTCAATTCCATATAGTAATGCGGAATGTGAGAGAATTTTTAGCACAAAGACCAAAACTCAGTTCAGGTCCATACTTTCAGAAACGTCTTTGGAGAAATTTTTGATTTTAAAATCAGTTCAAAAAGGCAAGTGCTTTGAGCAGAAATTTAGTTCAGAGGTTTTTAAGAAGGCTAAGTCAGCTACAGGTGTGCTGAATAATAATTACCGTAATCAGACAAATTCAGATTGATAAACTTTTCAAATTATTTGCTAAGCCTAACATTTACATCCTGTATAAAATTGATTTAAATTTGGGAAAGATGTCTTACGGATATAAGATGCCATGCGAATATGGGTTGCATTATGAAATGAAAACGTGTGATCATTTAACAGTGATTTATTCATGCAAAAACTGTGCTACTGTCAAAACAGGAATCTAATATACGTTAATTTGTTTCCTCGGATCGTAATTTCGAACTGTAGTTCTCTCGAGAGTGCTTGATTTGAATGTGTATGAATCCAAAGAAACCTGCAGAGCACATTATTCATATTGTTCAGCATGTTGAGTGATAAATTATACAGTCCGAAGGCTCAGGTATGTCCATTATTTAGTATTTACATGTAAACAATAAAGCAAATGTAATTGAATTGTTACAGTTATTGAATTACTGCAACTTTAATTGTCAGGGATGTGTTGTAATTCACAGTAGTACACCGCTAAAATTCTCCTGATTTTTCACTTTTGAAAGTTGGCCTGTGTGTACTATGTATGTACATGTTGGTATCATGAGCTATTTTGAATATGGCATGTCAACGTTAAAATAACAGCTATGTGTGAACGTTATTGTGCCGATTACAAGTGCTCACATTCATCACCACTTTACAACTGACAGATCACAGCGTAAACATTCTTAGTGATACATAAGTACATCAGACAGCATAGTTGCAGTACGAATCAATATTATTCTCACACATTAGATTACGGCATGGATCTACTATTCCATTTAATAACATACATAACTAGAGACCGGATTGTATGCATGAAAAGTGTCGAAATATGCTAGATCAAATAATAAAAAAACATGGTAGTTTCTGCGTGCATTATACCTCGAAGTCGAACCTGTGCATATCTATTATGAGAAAGAGGGCCGGCCACGCAAAAAATCGGTACATTTAGAACGCTGATATCATTTTCTGAATACTTTCTGGTAGAGGTTAGGAGGGGACCCTTTCTGGGCTTATTTTCTAAAAATTTGCAAAATGGGGTTGCATACTGTGTTTCAACAGTTGTTCCTTCTTTGTTATTGGCGGTAACAAGCGGATACGTTGCGAGTAGCAGCGAAACAATCAATATGTATGGGACCAACTTTGAGATACATGGCACGCTCAAAAACTACGTAATATTTTATTTAAGAAACAACATAAATCATGAAATTTTTTTGAACACCATTAACTTTTAATTAATACTATTGGACCAAAGCATCATTTACAAGTTATTTTACATATTTCTACTGTTGTAAGCATAAACGACCAAGTAATGTTCCAAATGTGTCTTCAAGTTGGCACAGTGGATAGGCCTTGAAAAACTGAACACAGATCAATCGAGAAAACAGGAAGAAGTTGTGTGGAACTATGAAAAAATAAGCAAAATATACAAACTGAGTAGTTGGTGCGCAAGTTAAGCAACATCAAGGACACTAACGTCAGAAGCGCCGTGGTCCGGTGGTTAGCGTGAGCAACTGCTGAACGAGAGGTCCTTGGTTCAAATCTTCCCTCGTGTAAAAAGTTTAATTTTTTATTTTCAGTCTATGTGTCAAACTCTGTTTTCATCACTTTTTTGGGAGTGATTATCACATCCACTAGAGAACCTAAATCGGGCAAGGTAGAAGAATCTTTTTACCTATTCGCCAAGTGTACAAGTTAGGTGGGTCGACAACATATTCCTATCATGTGACGCACATGCCGTCACCAGTGTCTTATAGAATATATCAGACGTGTTTTCCTGCGGAGGAATCGGTTGACCTATGACCTTGCGATCAAATGTTTTCGGTTTCCGTTGGAGAGGCGCGTCCTTTCGTCTACTAATCGCACGGTTTTGCGGTGCGGTCGCAAAACACAGACACTAAACTTATTACAGTGAACAGAGACGTCAATGAACGAACGTACAGATCATAACTTTGCGAAAATAAAGAAAGTAAAATTTTCAATCGATGAAAGACTGGAACCAATGATTTCTCGTTCCGCAGCTGCTCACGCTAACCATGGGACCACGTCTTTCTTGATCTCAGACTACCCTTGATGTTACATATCTTGCCCATGGACTACTCAGTTTGTATATTTTGCCTATTATTTCATAGTTCCACACAACTTCTTCCTGTTTTCTCGATCGATCTGTGTTCAGTTTTACAGGGCCTATCCGCTGTGCCAGCTTATAACTAAACCTGAGGGGGGTGCGATGGGGAGGTTCCCTTGTCAGTAGTCATTAGACATCGTAGAGAGCAGAATGGGGCGCTCCGCGGAACTCACGGACTTAGAACGAGGTCAGGTGATTGGGTGTCACTTGTGTCATACGTTTTTACGCGAGATTTCCGCGCTACTAAACATGCCTAGGCCCACTGTTTCCGAAGTGATAGAGAAGTGGAAAGGGACACGTACAGCACAAAAGCGTACAGGTCGACCTCATCTGTTGCCTGACAAATAGTGATGGGGAGCTCGTGAATGAGTCGTTCAAATGAACGCTTCACTCCAGTGAAGTGTGAACTAACCACTCAATTTCAATGAACTGGCACGTCAAACTCTTCACAGATAGCACACTCCACACTTCTGTCTAGTTCACTCACTCTCTTCCACTCTCCCTTTTCCACTACATCGGCGCTACGTCGCTCGTTCTCCTTTCACTTCAGTCCTCCCTCTACTGCCTGTCGACGAATCGCGCGGTGAAATACACTTAGAGCAACAGTTGCACTTTGCTTTCCCATCACCTAAACCGGCGAAGAAACCCCAAATTTCACTGCTTTTAGGCGATCGTGAGTTGCTAGCCATTGTATAAGCGTGAACAGAAACAAAAACTGCTTTCCGAATAAAATAATGAGGGATTTTACCTGAAATCGTACCAATGACTACAGGTCACAGTATGTTTTGAATTTAGAGGGTTATTATTCTCAACAAAAATAAAATATACAGGAAAACTTCTGAATAATTACGTAACGTAGGTATATAGACTTTTTGACAGTGGTAAACATACTCATTCCATTTTGGATTAAATTTTAAAAGGAACATAAAATTGGACTGCATTTCGTTGGTAGCCCTAGTTTTCAGTCCATGAATAAAACAAATAAGGTTTCACTTGGCAGATGAAGACTTTTTTTTGGCGCTTCACGAGAAAATGTCGAGCAAGATTAAACGTAATACCTTCTTTATATGTGACGTGCTTCTCTGTTTATCTTTCCTTTGTCCCCTTCGATCATGCTCTATTTAAGTTAACTCACGTCAGACGCTGTAAGACGCAAAACGTTGCGTGCACGTTACTGCATAGTTCGGCCATCTGTTGGTAAAATTATGAAGTATTACGAAGCTTTAATTGTACGAGCGAGGCTAAGCGAGCGTAGCCGCGGATGAGCGGCGAATTGGGCAACTTCGCCAGGCTTCCGTACTTCATGAATGAACTACTTCATTTGAACGCTTCACGGCAAAGAGTGAAATGAATGAAGTAGTTAACGAGAATGAACGAGTTCGACCCATCTCTACTGACAAAGACCGCCAACAACTGAAGAGGAAAGTCATATGCCAGCATGAGTAGTGCCAACAGTAAAATTCGTAGGCATTGGTGGTATGGTGTGGCTGTGTTTTTCCTGGAGGGGGCTTACACCCTTTGTTGTTTAGCGTGGCACTATCACGGCACAGGCCTACATTATAAACTGCCAAAGCCTCTGCACTATCGAAGTCGTTTACTATCCCTCTAATGCCCTCGAAATGTTCATTGTTAAACCAAACATCTTCAACCCAAATACCCCAATGAGTTACCACTGGTTCGGGAAGTAAAGGCACTTCTGGTAGTTTTTCTTTGTAAGTCTTGATGATAGCAGGAACCTGTAGAAACACTTTCTTTGTGGATAAAATCAGTTTATTTACATTCACAAACGTGGAACGTACTTCGTCAGCAAGGCTATGTACTCCACGAGCAAATCACGTCATATAGGGAGCAGCCTTTCATCTGCAGAGGATTCTGGAAATATTTTTCTAATATCCTAATTTAGAAATCTGGCGATCGTAGAATGATTTCCTTTTCGAAGTTCCTTGCAGACGGCTAAGTAGGAAGAAGAAAACTCTTATTTTAAGGCACCAACAATTAAATTTGTAATTTAACTGCCACAAATGTCTGTAGTTTCGTCAACTGAAATCCAGATACTGCTGTCCTTGAGTTCATTGCGTACTTCTTCCAGAACATATACGTAAATTGTCGGTGTGTAATTTTTACGCATTGTTCATTCATCTGGTATGTTTTGATTTAACCAACGTTTGCACAGTAAGCGTTTGATGATAGGACTTGTGAGTTTGTGAAGGGGAATGTTGCTTGCAATGAATGCTTCACATAGACCCATGTTATACCGACTTTTTTGGTTACCTTTGGACAAATCCCTGCTACTGCAACTTGCTGTTGGCAGAAGCTGTCGTGGCCCTTTTTTCTGTATTCCTGCAGTATGAAGACATGTCTTGACATACTGGTCTATTAGATGCTTTTTTTTTTTTTTTGCACGAAACGTTTTTCTCGCAAACTCGACAATATAAAACAATTGTTTCATATGTAAATGTTCCAGGATGGTCAGCTACCCACGAAATGATGTTTCTTTTTTCGGGCTGCATGGCGCACAACACGTTACAAACTACACGTTAACCTGTGTACAAGAAACGTGCGACCAAAAACTTGCGTAGTTTAATTTAGTTATTGCCGACGCGTACGGTATGACAGCGGAGGGAATTAATCGGGGGCGCTGGAGCATTGACTGTGCCTGTTCCAGTTCTTCTTCTGTAATTTTTTCGCTAGGCAGTATCCTCTCCGCTAACGATTGCACGCAGTTCTAGGTTGCGGGCAATCTGTGAGACATCAAAACTAGATCGAGCTAGAGACCGCCCGTCTATATATTGTAAACATAGAGCGATGCATCGTCATTAGTTTTTAGTTAAAAATATATATATATATATATATATATACCAACAATGGAAATATTTAATGTTTTTGCTTTAGTTATCAATTATTATGTTTACATGAGCTTATCCACAACAACACATCACTCATGGTGTAGTTGAAACCTCATTGCCTGTCGCCTATGGGCAGTCTGATCACCTGATATCTTGGTTAACAGTCTTCCAATGTTTAATATAACGAATGTACAATTATTGCACCATTCAGGATTGCAATCACTCCTAAACTGAGCACATGATCTAACATTACCAGCTCACTCTTGCATATACCTGTGCTAGAACATATATGTTCACATAATATTCACTCTAGATCACTATTGTCAGAAGTGCCACCATGTAACAGAATGTGACCAGTGTCCAGATCTTCATAATTTAAAAAAAATTTTAAACAATTCTTAATATCAAATTACGTAAGATAAACCTAAAACCCTAAACCTTTTTTAAAAAATCCTGTGTAACTCATATGATGCCATATGTGAACCAATTTTATTGCATCCATAAATAATCAAAATAAAAGGTGCAATTATCTATATCAGAACTCATTACCCAATGTTTGCCTGCAATTTCGTCACCCAACATTTATCTGTAATTTTGTAACTCAATGTCTAGCTGAAATCTGTTCCACATTTGATGTATCAGTGTACAGTTAATATATCACATGACATTGTAGGCCCTAGTTGTTTGTAACTGAAGCCATGAGTGACATATCTATAATTGTTTTCTTCTTTTGTAAGACAGTGTATAAATGAGCTTATTTACAACAACACATTGTACGTCTAGGTGAACTCATGTTACACAACATCTAGGTACAAATTCATCACCCAATGTCTAGGTTAAATCTCTAACGTCGTTTGCTATGATCAGCATACGATTTATCCTCCTTTGGATCGCGAACGCTTGCAAAATAACCTGTGATGGAGTGTTGCTGATCATTCACAGATATTGTATGTAATATAATTATTATAGTCATAAGTGCTCGCCATAGATTACTTCATCAATGTGCCATCATGTATATCTAATTACATCACCTAGCTTTATTTTATTCCATCCAGAATGAACTCAGAATCAAAGGCAAAGATAGAACACAGAAGACGACATGGGGCTGTAATATTTTACAATTTTGTTAACAAATGTGCTGTTTATACGAGCTTATTTACAACAATACATCATTCAACATCTAGGTGACATTTCATAACCTGATACCTGCATCTCATCTCATCACCTGATGTCTCTTCCATTGTTTGACATGCCATGTGCTAAACGTTATCACATGGAATCACAGTATCTCTTCTTGAACCCATGGTGTATCTATTTAACATTTGTTAAACCCTTAATACATATCTGTAGTAATACAGTTGTTATTTTCGCATGATATTCTCTCTTGATGACTAATATCAAAGTGCTTTCATAAAATACAACTTGTTCTTTCTACACCTCATCATATATTAATAGTTACTACTGTAGGGTATAGCAGGATACATTTTAACTGCTCTGGACGTGTTAACACGAGCCCCTTTGTACCTGTCCCTGTGTGCTCTGAACGTGAACGTGTTTACGCGTGCCATCAGTCCTTCTACCTGGTACTCTGAACGTGTCTACGCATAGACAAGTCCAGAGTACGAGGTAGAAGGACCGGTGGCGCGCATTAACATATTCTGAGCACACACGGACAGGTACGTAGGCGTGCGCGTTAACATGTCCAGAGCAGTTAAAGGCATATGAGCGAAACCAGTCTACAAAAGTTTGAAATGTATAAGGTTTGAAGCTGCACAGTTTTGGATCCCTCTGAGTAGAATGGGATCTGCCACACACCAAGCCTTCTTATTACGGATTATAATTTAATACCTACTATAATCTGCGTGTACGTGGAGTTCCTTGTGAAGGCTAGATCGTTGTTTTTGTAGCAGTAAGCACATTGGAACCCGAGGTCTAGGGAGATAGTAAACTATTTCTCTTATCACCAGTGATCCTTACAACTGGTTGGAGTCCAAGAATCCACTGACATGCTATAAATAACCATGCATAGTTAAAGTTATCATCAGTTTGAAGACACACTTAATTAAAATTATAACAGCTCATCAAAAATTGTAAAGAAGTTTTTGAGTAGATTCCAGTTGACCATTCAATGAATGTTCCTGACAATACCTTCAATTACTATACATCTACAAGTTCTCGAAAATGCCCAATCTCATTCTTTTACAGGGGTATTGTAAGACTTTCACGTTGCACCTTATATTTGTAATATTATGTTTCCTGTCATGTAGGTGGTCTCCAGAGGCTGTTTTGTTGTGAGTTCTGGAAGGCTCCTTAAACCTTGTATAACCTGTTTGCCCAACATAAAATTCTTGCCACTTGGCACAATGCAACTTAACATACATCAGTCATAGTATATTTGTCTTCACCTTTCTCAGTATTATGTGTCTATTTTCGTTTTAATGTGTTAGCAGTGTTAAATGCAAGCAAGCCTAATGTTAGTTTTTTGAAATTACCGTTCTACCTTACGATCATAGGTAACATGGTATTAAAGTACACCACCTTATATTGCATTGGATGGCATGATTCAGCATTTATAATCATATCTGTGTTTGTAGGTTTCCTAAAAATGCTGAAACAGTATCTATCATTTTGTTTCTGTTATATGTAAATAATTGATGGCCTTATCCTTGTCCATCGCTAATGTAAACTGAAGTTTATTGTGCAACCCATTTAATGATGCTAGATACTCTTTTACTCCAGTTTCACCACATTTTAACAAAACAATGATGTTGTCAATGTAATGCCTAAAATATACTATTTTTTGTTTCAAATCTGTGTTCAATTGGAAAAAAAATTATTTTCTAGGTTGTTTGTAATATCTGCCTTTATCCCCACCAAGCTATTGCCTCTGGCCAGTCCTTCAAATTGACGTAGTAGTTACTGTTAAATTGGAAATATTTATAAGATAATGGCATTTTTAGCAATTTCAACAGCTCCACAATCACTCCTTGACATAACTTTCAATGGGTTAAAAGATTATTTGTTATAATTTCAAGACATGCTTCAAATTGGTGCATTCATATACAAGTTTATAATATCAGACAATGTTAATGTCAAATTACTTGGTATCTGCATGTCTTTCATTTTATGCAGATTGTAATAGGTACTAAAATACAATTTGTAATAAGATGATCTTGTGTGTAGCAGATCTTGTTCTTTTGATGGGTGTTATAAATTGTGCAGCTTAAAATTTTGTAACTTACCAATCGGGAAAGCGTTGGTAGATAGACACAATAAACAAACACACACAAAATTTCAAGCTTTCGCAACCAACGGTTGCTTTGTCAGGAAGGAGGGAAGGAGAGGGAAAGACGAAAGGATGTGGGTTTTAAGGGAGAGGGTAAGGAGTCATTCCAATACCGGGAGCGGAAAGACTTACCTTAGGGGGGAAAAAAGGACGGGTATACAATCGCGCGCGCGCACACACACATATCCATCCACACATATACAGACACAAGCAGACATATTTAATGGCAGATTCAACCAAACTGCCCTTGTCAAAGATTTACTGTCTTACACTAGTAGTCTCTGCTGGAAATATCACTTTGCCACGAAGAAAAATAATCCTGATCCTACTCCTAATGATCCAACTCCCCAAGACACTATCCAAATGGAACCCTGCCTGGAACAGTTCCATCCTCCATCACAGTGGGACCCACCTCCTCTTCCTCAAAATCACCCTGTCCATACCTTCCAGGAATTTCTCACTTCCAGCCTTGCCTCTCAATCTTTCTTGAAAAACCTTAATCCTACTCCCAACATCACCACAGCCGAAGCCCAGGCTATCCGTGATCTGAAAGCTGACCGATCCATCATCATTCTTCCGGCTGACAAGGGTTCCACGACCGTGGTACTTGATTGTCGGGAGTATGTGGCTGAGGGACTGCGTCAGCTTTCAGACAACACTACATACAAAGTTTGCCAAGGTAATCCCATTCCTGATGTCCAGGCGGAGCTTCAAGGAATCCTCAGAACCTTAGGCCCCCTACAAAACCTTTCACCTGACTCCATCAACCTCCCGACCCCACCGACACCTCGCACTCCTACCTTCTACCTACTTCCTAAAATTCACAAACCCAAACATCTCGGCCACCCCATTGTAGCTGGTTACCAAGCCCCCACAGAACGTATCTCTGCCTATGTAGATCAACACCTTCAACCCATTACATGCAGTCTCCCATCCTTCGTCAAAGACACCAACCACTTTCTCGAACGCCTGGAATCCTTACCCAGTCTGTTACCCCCGGAAACCATCCTTGTAACCATTGATGCCACTTCCCCATACACAAATATCCCGCACGTCCAGGGCCTCGCTGCAATGGAGCACTTCCTTTCACGCTGATCACCTGCCACCCTACCTAAATCCTCTTTCCTCATTACCTTAGCCAGCTTCATCCTGACTCACAACTTCTTCACTTTTGAAGGCCAGACATACCAACAATTAAAGGGAACAGCCATGGGTACCAGGATGGCCCCCTCGTATGCCAACCTATTTATGGGTCGCTTAGAGGAAGCCTTCTTGGTTACCCAGGCCAGCCAACCCAAAGTTTGGTACAGATTTATTGATGACATCTTCATGATCTGGACTCACAGTGAAGAAGAACTCCAGAATTTCCTCTCCAACCTCATCTCCTTTGGTTCTGTCAGATTCACCTGGTCCTACTCCAAATCCCATGCCACTTTCCTTGACGTTGACCCCCATCTGTCCAATGGCCAGCTTCACACATCCATCCACATCAAACCCACCAACAAGCAACAGTACCTCCATTATGACAGCTGCCACCCATTCCATATCAAACGGTCCCTTCCCTACAGCCTAGGCCTTTGTGGCAAACGAATCTGCTCCAGTCCGGAATCCCTGAACCATTACACTGACAACCTGAAAACAGCTTTCTCATCCCGCAACTACCCTCCCGACCTGGTACAGAAGCAAATAACCAGAGCTACTTCCTCATCCCCTCAAACCCAGAACCTCTCACAGAAGAACCTTTGGTACAGAGCCGAGTGGAGGGTCTGAATCAGAGGCTGAGACGGTTCTGCGACCGTGTGGGCTGCAGATTCCTCGACTTGCGCCATAGGGTGGTGGGGTTTCGGGTTCCTCTGGATAGGTCAGGAGTCCACTACACGCAACAAGCGGCTACACGGGTAGCAGGGGTTGTGTGGCGTGGGCTGGGTGGTTTTTTAGGTTAGATGGCCTCGGGCAAGTACAGAAAGGGCAACAGCCTCAACGGGTGCGGGACAAAGTCAGGACATGCGGGGACCAAGCAGCAATCGGTATTGTAATTGTAAACTGTCGAAGCTGCGTTGGTAAAGTACCGGAACTTCAAGTGCTGATAGAAAGCATCGAAGCTGAAATCGTTATAGGTACAGAAAGCTGGCTGAAGCCAGAGATAAATTCTGCCGAAATTTTTACAAAGGTACAGACGGTGTTTAGAAAGGATAGATTGCATGCAACCGGTGGTAGAGTGTTCGTCGCTGTTAGTAGTAGTTTATCCTGTAGTGAAGTAGAAGTGGATAGTTCCTGTGAATTATTATGGGTGAAGGTTACACTCAACAACCGAGCTAGGGTAATAAGTGGCTCCTTTTACCGACCCCCCGACTCAGCAGCATTAGTGGCAGAACAACTGAGAGAAAATTTGGAATACATTTCACATAAATTTTCTCAGCATGTTATAGTCTTAGGTGGAGATTTCAATTTACCAGATATAGACTGGGACACTCAGATCTTTAGGACGGGTGGTAGGGACAGAGCATCGAGTGACATTATACTGAGTGCACTATGCGAAAATTACCTCGAGCAATTAAACAGAGAACCGACTCGTGGAGATAACATCTTGGACCTACTGATAACAAACAGACCCGAACTTTTCGACTCTGTAAGTGCAGAACACGGAATCAGTGGTCATAAGGCTGTTGCAGCATCCCTGAATATGGAAGTTAATAGGAATATAAAAAAAGGGAGGAAGGTTTATCTGCTTAGCAAGAGTAATAGAAGGCAGATTTCAGACTACCTAACAGATCAAAACGAAAATTTCTGTTCCGACACTGACAATGTTGAGTGTTTATGGAAAAAGTTCAAGGCAATCGTAAAATGCGTTTTACACAGGTACGTGCCGAATAAAACTGTGAGGGACGGGAAAAACCCACCGTGGTACAACAACAAAGTTAGGAAACTACTGCGAAAGCAAAGAGAGCTTCACTCCAAGTTTAAACGCAGCCAAAACCTCTCAGACAAACAGAAGCTAAACGATGTCAAAGTTAGCGTAAGGAGGGCTATGCATGAAGCGTTCAGTGAATTCAAAAGTAAAATACTAGGTACCGACTTGACAGAAAATCCTAGGAAGTTCTGGTCTTACGTTAAATCAGTAAGTGGCTCGAAACAGCATGTCCAGACACTCCGGGATGATGAAGGCATTGAAACAAAGGATGACACGCGTAAAGCTGAAATACTAAACACCTTTTTCCAAAGCTGTTTCACAGAGGAAGACCGCACTGCAGTTCCTTCTCTAAATCCTCGCACAAATGAAAAAATGGCTGACATCGAAATAAGTGTCCAAGGAATAGAAAAGCAACTGGAATCACTCAACAGAGGAAAGTCCACTGGACCTGACGGGATACCAATTCGATTCTACACAGAGTACGCGAAAGAACTTGCCCCCCTTCTAACAGCCATGTACCGCAAGTCTCTAGAGGAACGGAAGGTTCCAAATGATTGGAAAAGAGCACAGATAGTTCCAGTTTTCAAGAAGGGCCATCAAGCAGTTGTGCAAAACTATAGGCCTATATCTCTGACATCGATCTGTTGTAGAATTTTAGAATGTGTTTTTTGCTCGAGTATCATGTCGTTTTTGGAAACTCAGAATCTACTATGTAGGAATCAACATGGATTCCGGAAACAGCGATCGTGTGAGACCCAACTCGCTTTATTTGTTCATGAGACCCAGAAAATATTAGATACAGGCTCCCAGGTAGATGCTATTTTTCTTGACTTCCGGAAGGCGTTCGATACAGTTCCGCACTGTCGCCTAATAAACAAAGTAAGAGCCTAGGGAATATCAGACCAGCTGTGTGGCTGGATTGAAGAGTTTTTAGCAAACAGAACACAGCATGTTGTTATCAACGGAGAGACGTCTACAGACGTTAAAGTAACCTCTGGCGTGCCACAGGGGAGTGTTATGGGACCATTGCTTTTCACAATATATATAAATGACGTAGTAGATAGTGTCAGAAGTTCCATGCAGCTTTTCGCGGATGATGCTGTAGTATACAGAGAAGTTGCAGCATTAGAAAATTGTAGCGAAATGCAGGAAGATCTGCAGCGGATAGGCACTTGGTGCAGGGAGTGGCAACTGACCCTTAACATAGACAAATGTAATGTATTGCGAATACATAGAAAGAAGGATCCTTTATTGTATGATTATATGATAGCGGAACAAACACTGGTAGCAGTTACTTCTGTAAAATATCTGGGAGTATGCATGCGGAACGATTTGAAGTGGAATGATCATATAAAATTAATTGTTGGTAAGGCGGGTACCAGGTTGAGATTCATTGGGAGAGTCCTTAGAAAATGTAGTCCATCAACAAAGGAGGTGGCATACAAAACACTCGTTCGACCTATACTTGAGTATTGCTCATCAGTGTGGGATCCGTACCAGATCTGCTTGACGGAGGAGATAGAGAAGATCCAAAGAAGAGCGGCGCGTTTCGTCACAGGGTTATTTGGTAACCGTGATAGCGTTACGGAGATGTTTAACAAACTCAAGTGGCAGCCCTACCCTCTGGCTCCTACCCTTGTAACCACCCCTGGTGTAAAACCTGTCCCATGCACCCTCCCACCACCACCTACTCCAGTCCTGTAATCCGGAAGGTGCACACGATCAAAGGCAGAGCCACGTGTGAAAGCACCCACGTGATTTACCAACTGACCTGCCTACACTGTGACGCTTTCTATGTGGGAATGACCAGCAACAAACTGTCCATTCGCGTGATTGGACACAGGCAGACAGTGTTTGTTGGTAATGAGGGTCACCGTGTGGCTAAACATGCCTTGGTGCACGGCCAGCCCATCTTGGCACAGTGTTACACCGTCCGGGTTATCTGGATACTTCCCACTAACACCAACCTATCAGAACTCCAGAGATGGGAACTTGCCCTTCAATATATCCTCTCTTCCCGTTATCCACCAGGCCTCAACCTCCGCTAATTTCAAGTTGCCGCCACTCATACCTCACCTGTCATTCAACAACATCTTTGCCTCTGCGCTTCCTCCTCGACTGACATCTCTGCCCAAACTCTTTGCCTTTAAATAAGTCTGCTTGTATCTGTACATGTGTGGATGGATACGTGTGTGTGTGCGAGTGTATACCCGTCCTTTTTTCCCCCCTAAGGTAAGTCTTTCCGCTCCCGGTATTGGAATGACTCCTTACCCTCTCCCTTGAAACCCACATCCTTTCGTCTTTCCCTCTCCTTCCCTCTTTCCTGACGAAGCAACCGTTGATTGCGAAAGCTTGAAATTTTGTGTGTGTGTGTGTGTGTGTGTGTGTGTGTGTGTGTGTGTGTGATTTTTTTATTGTGTCTATCTACCAGCGCTTTCCCGTTTGGTAGGTCATGGAATCTTTTTTTTTAATATACTTTTCCCATGTGGAATGTTTCTTTCTATTTTATTCATATCATTAATAAGTTGGTTTTGGTCCTATGCCTTTTACATGTATCGGTTATTTCTTTTAGTAATAACTGTTAATATGTCATGAGGCATAGAAAGAATAACCTAATCATCTCCTGTCCTGTATTTGATAAGAGTGCATTTGATATTAGTCATCGAGAGAGAATATCACATGAAAATTATAATTGCACTATAACAAATGTGTGTTAACGGTTCTTAATATGAGATCACAGGTTAATTTAAGAGCAGTTAGAATCTTATGTGGGTTTATAATTACGTTGTTTATATCAAATAATGGAAGGGATTTTACCTAGACATTGGGAGGCAGTGTTGTATATGGATGTCAGATGCCGCGATGTCACCTAGATGAAGTATGATGCTTTGTCATAAATAGGTGTGTTTATGCATCACATGAAAAAGGCAAATAAATAGTAAATAGCCAGGTCATGGGTTCAGTAAGAGATCCACGATTCCATGTGATAGAATATTACATGACACATCAAACAATGAAAGAGACGGCGTGCGACGAGATCAGACGTAGATGCCAGGTAATCAGATCTCACCTAGATGTCGAATGATGTATTGTTGTAAATAAGCTTGTATAAGCTGTATAACAAAATAGTAAAATATTATTTATAGCTCCATGTCATGTTGTCTTCTATGTGCTATCTTTGCCTTTGATTCTGAGTAATTCTGGATAGAATAAAATTAATCCAGATGATATTATTAGATATACGCAATGACATATTAACGACGATCTTTTAGGGAGAGCACCTGTGGCTATAATAATTTTATTACATACAGATATCTATAAATGATTAGCAACATTGGATCATTGGTTGTTTAACGAACATTTGTAATCCAAAGGAGGCTATAATTGTAGGTTGATCAGAGCAAACAATGTTATAGATTTAATCTAGACATCGGATGATGAGTTTGTATGTAGATTTTGGGTAACATGAATGCACCTAGATATTGTACAACGTGTTGTTCTAAGGAAGCTCATTTATACATTACATCTTATAAAATAAGGAAGAAATTTCTAAATACATCGTTCACAGCTTCAGTTATCAGCAATTGCAGTCCCATATGGTAAATTAACTGTACACTTACACACCAGATGTGGAAGATATTTCACCTAGAACTTTGGGTGACAAAATTGCATGTAGACTATCACCTAGGCGTCAGACGGCATATTGTTATATGCAAGCTTGTAAAAACAGCACATTGTCTAAGAAAAATGCAAAATATTAGTTGTAGCTCCATTGGTAAATAGGTACAGTGTATATTTTTCGCATGAAAAAATCATAATGTATTAATTGCACCTTTGATTTTGAGTATACACACACACACACACACACACACACACACACACACAGGGATTTTTTAAAAAGTTTTAGGTTAACCTTATGTAATTCAATATTAACAATGTAGGAAAAGACAGCTGTAAATGGTTTTTTAATTGTCCCTGTCTGCAACTTACTGTGTATTCTTTACGGTAAGTAGCACTCTGTCTTTTCCTACATTGTTGATATTCCTATCTGCAGTTTCCATTGTTTAATTTCACGTTAAAAATTGCTTAACAAAATTCTTTAGAAATATTTTTGGAGAAGTTTCTTGGATAAAGATGGGTATATAACATAATTGTGTATGAAAATTTATCTCAAGAATTTGTTGTAGTAATGTTTTTAAAATTACGATGATCTGAATACTAGTCATATTCTATTTCATGACAACATTTTTGACATTAGTCATCAAGGGTGAATATCACATTAGCATATTTCTTCTAGCACATGCATGTTTAAGAGTGTGCTGGTAATTCTAGATATGTCCTCAATTGTGTCAGGCCATGAGATTTCACATAGACCTCGAATGAGTCATGGATAACCTCATGTAAACATCGTAGTTGATAACAAAAGCACAAACATTAAATATCTCTATTGTTGGTATATATACTTTAAACGTATTCTTGTTGAAATACTATATCTGTGGCTATAGATACTGAAGCTATTTCTGGATGTATTAAAATTAAACTACATATGATACCATTAGATGTACATACAGAGCTTTTGACTGGTTATAGGTTGTCATATTGTATGTGATTTTGTACAAAGAAAAATTTGGTAAAGAAATTTAAGAATTTGTATAAAATGTTTTTTTTTCTTTTAGTTGTTTCCTACAATGATATGAAAAGGTTTATGCATAAATTATGTTTTATGCGTGTTGCACATCATTTTACACTCAGTTTTTTTAAAAAAAAAAAAAAAAAAAAGAGTTGGCTTATATGTTATGCTAATAATTAAGCATGTGTAATTATATGGAATAGTAGATCCATGCCTTAATCTAATGTTACATGATAATATTGATTTGTACCACCACTGTGCCAGATGATGTACTCACATATCACTAAGAATTTTTCTGCTGTGATCCATCAGTTGTAAAGTGGTGATGAATTTGAGCACTTATAATTGGAACCATAACGTGTGTGAAAATAGCTGTTATTTTAAAACTGACATGCCAACTTCTAGTATAGATCATGATACCAGCACCACTTATTGTTCT